>NC_051177.1:112764798-113364798 GCF_013339695.2 Rhipicephalus sanguineus
GAGAGTGAAGAGAAAAGAAAGAAGCAAGAAGCGCGAGGAGAAGAAGGGAAAGAAGAAGAGGAAGCAGAAGAGGGAAGAAGAGAGAAGAGGAAAAGAAGAAGAGGAAGAAGAAGAAGAAGAGGAAGAAAAGAGGAACCAGAAGAAGAGAGGAAAAAAGAAAGAAAGAAGAAGAAGAAGAGGAAGAAGAAGGGAAAGAAGAGGAAGAAGAAGAGGAAGGGAAAGAAGAAGAGGAAGAAGGAAGAGGAAGAGGAAGAAGAAGAGGGGAACGAGAGAAGCAGAGGAAGAAGAAGGAAGAAAGAAGAGAAGAAGAGGAAGAAGAAGAGAAGAAGAAGAAGAAGAGGAAAGAAAGAAGAGGAAGAAGAAGAGGAAGAGAAGAAGAAGAAGAGGAAGAAGAAGACGAGAGGAAGAAGAGAAGAAGAGGAAGAAGGGAAGAAGAAGAAAGAGGAAGAAGAAGAGGGAAGAGAAGAGAAGCAGAGGAAGAAGAAGAAGGAGAAGAAGAGAGGAAGAGAAGAAGAGGGAAGAAGAAGAAGAGGAAGAAGAAGAGGAAGGAAAGAAGAGGAAGAAGAAGAAGAAGAGGAAGACGAAGAGGAAGCAGAGAGCAAGAAAGAGGAAGGAAGAAGAAGAAGAAGAAGAGAAGAAGAGACTGAGAGGAAGAAGCAGCGAGAAGAGGAAGAAAGAGAGGAAGAAGAGAAGAAGAGGAAAGAAAAAAGAAGAAGAAGAAAGAAGAAGAGGAAGAAGCAGCCAAGGCAGCGCGCGGACGGCTCGCAATGACATGCAGCAGCGCGGGCTCGCCGTTAAGACCTTGCGGTGAGAGCTTCGCGAGGGCCGAAGAGAGGGACGCCGGCGCCGACAGCAAGGCACAAGCCCTACACAGTCACCGAGGCGGCGACACGCAGCGAGGGCTCGCGATGCCGAAGCTAAACGGGCTCGTCGACAAGCGACCCGGAGGCGGCACGGGTCCACGAGGCCGCAGCGAAGCGGGCGCAGAGACAAGCGGACCCCGGGCTGAGAGCCCGCGAAGCAGAAGAAGCCATTTATACTAAAAGGAAAACGTTCCCCCGAGCTCATCTGATCCGTAAATAAGCTCTTGAACAAAATGTATAGACTGCATCAATATGCAATATCAATATGCAATTTATGTATATAGTGCATCGATATGTAAATTATAAACATTGTCTGCATATCATTGCGTTATAAACATTGCGTATAAACAATCACACCCCAACAACACTCGTGTCACTTCTTCATATGATGATGAGATGTACAGAGGATTCATGGTTTACCGGATTTAACCTCTAGAACAAGCTCCTTCGTCATCATTGACTTCGTGGTTATGCTGTGATTTTTTTTTTCGACTTCGTGGGTTATTTGTTCTCGCTCAATATCTGTGTGTGCTTATTGGGAAACTGCGAGTTTAAACCATTGCGAGTTTAAACCAAGTTTAAATGCATTGGGATAACGCGCACTAAAATGGTCCACCTTCACATTAAAAAAAAAAAAAATAAATAAATGGTCACTGACTTCGGGGTGTGTTTGGAGCCATGCAAAAAGCCATGCAGAATCATTCGAGCCATGCAAAATAGGGACACGCCTACCGATCCCTGAGGCGATGCTTTAGCGGGAGGGGCACGCGCAAGCATGTCAATACCACACTACCCGGAGTTCATAAAAAGAGGCGTCGTCTTGATATCAACGCTGGCTTTCAGCCAGGAGGAAACGAAAGCCGGGATTACTTTTCTCAAGGGCCAAGGAACGCCCCAAGGCATATTTGAGTGCAAACCAGCCATCAACAAAGAAAGAAAAGAAATTGTGTTATACAAACAACCGCAAATAGCGGTGCGGGAAAGCCACTCTTGCGTAACACCTTTACCCTTTATAGTGGTGAGAAGTCGTCAAAACACGGATACAAGTTTGCGATGATTGTTCGGCCGGTGGTTTAGGTGAAAGATGACCTTCGTTGAGTAATTATATCGTTCTGGCACAACGAGCTGTCAATATCGTTAGCGTTACCTTATCTTTAACGGAGGCCGACGATAATATTTAGCTCTAGTCGCCAAGTCGCCGTGTATCGGTGTTTTTATCCGGATAGTTATAATCGGCTGCTTCGTTTACCAGTGTGACATGTTTTGGATATAACGCCGTGCATTAGACAGAACTATGAAATGGGACGCTAGTTTGTAACTTAACTTAACTTTTTATTGGCGATGAAAAGGCCGACGAGGCTGCCTGTGAAGCGTAACGAAGATAGCGAAAACAACCCAATTTTGTGGTCGAGAACACCCGTAGCGCTGCACCATATAGTCTTATTTTCCACCATCGCTACGAGAAAAATGGTATACGCCATAGTTCATCAATTCGGCGCATCCAGCGTTACGATTGGCTGGTATCATCTCTTAATTATAATTGATTAAGTTTTACGTCCCATGATAATGAGAGACGCCGTAGTGGAGGGCTTCGGAAACTTCCACTATCTGGGGTTCTTTACCCTGCACCTAAATCTAAGCGCACGGGCCTCTAGCATTTCGCGTCCGTAGAAATGCGGCGGCCGTGGCCGGGATTCGATCCCGCGACCTTCGTGTCAGCAATCGAGCGCCATAACCGCTAAACCACCGTCGCGGGGAAAAGGTGGCGTACACGACAGAGCGCTGAAAAGAAACGAACGCTGTTTTTTAACATGCATTCGTAAATCTAAGTCCCGAGACCGTCTTTCTTTCTCACTTGCCCTCCGTCCTATCATAATCGAGGCATTCAACCCCACGACCTTGCGCTTCGTAGCAGCAAGATATTGCCACGTGCGCCCATACCGCTGTGTTATTCCAATTCCTTGCACTTGCGATAGGGGCGTTCCGCAGGGCTGCTGTCATCAGGATATGTTGCGCACAAGTAGCTGCGGCTAATAATAAACGAATAGATTCGAGAGAAACCGATCGTTACCAACACATCGTCCTTACCCTTTGCCTTACACTTTGTCGACGCTGAAATCTCTTAACCAGCCATTGAGGTTTTACAGCGGCTGTAGGGCGGCACTGATATAAGCATGTGGCCCCACTCTCGCCTTCATGCGTAGCATTACCGGCGTCAGCGGGGACAACAGTTCGATAGAGGCGAAAAGTAAAATCACAAGTGTTCTTAGATTGACGTGCATGCTAATCGACCTAAGTTTGTCGGAATTAGTTCTGTGTTGTACTTCTACACCACTCCTGCGTGCTTCGCAACCATGTCTTAGTTTTTGCGCATAAGACCTGAAAATTGCAAGAAAAGTAAGTCACCTAGAAGATGTGTGATCTTGTTCGTTATGGTAGCGGTGGTCGCTTGAAAACAGGCCGTCATCGTTGCTGCAGAGGTGACGCGGGAGGTGCGACGTTGAGCTTTCTTCTTAGTTTTTCTTTTGTTGTCAAGTGAAGCTTGTATTGCCTCACAAGTGTCTTTGGCGTTGTAGGTGTGACCGCAAAGAAAAAAAAATCACCACGTCTCCACTAATGTGAATCATGACGAGTGGCGAAGCACTGCGTATCGTACCGGTACGTCACCGTACGTTACCCGCTCGTTGCCACTGTCATAAAGTGACATAAAGGGTATATATATATACACAAATGTATTTATTTGGTTCCCCTTTAATGCTCTTCTATTTTAATCCTCTTGCTATAATTCGTATATCATCTTGAGTTCTAGATTCCGTTTTCCCTTCATTATAACTGCTTTGTGGTCTGTGAAATGGAGAGCCAATGGTTCTTCGAGTGGATCTAAAGTTGGCAAAGACAAGGCCTATGCAGTTCCTCGGGTGGGTGTTGATTGTTTCCAGTCATATGAAATGCATCGTAGAGCGTATCGAGACATCATATACTGCACAATCCGGTCGCTCTCCATAATGTCTACGTTGAAGTCGCCGACTAGTGTAAAGGGTTCGGGCTTGTACTTTTTTTCGTAACCGTAATCGCAACATACACACATATGTTTCGCCTATGAGGAGGAAATGCTGCGGACTTTGAAAGTTGTCTCTGACTCAAGCTCTTACGAAAGCATTTCTTCAGGGTTTGTCGTTGAAGACAAACTGTCAGGCGCGACACCTTCTACATCCCGCTGTGCACATCCTTCAGAATTGATAGCCAGATTTGTTGATTTCGGGAACATAGTGCCTTTAATTATTATTCGATTTCATTCCTATTAAGATATTTCAGGAGTGTTTTGAGTGCTGCATGTGCCTTTTATCTGAGACTTTATAACCGTAATCGTAATCGCAACGTACACACATATGTTTCGACTATAACAACGGTTTTCTATATACCGTGACCGCGGACAGGGAGAATCGACGTCAAAACTAGGTGCTAAGGTGCTTCGCGCCTAATATAAATAAATAAAAAAAAAAACCGGCGCCCGCGAGCGCTAAGAAATGCGACCTTCGGAGGTGCGCCGGCCACACGCGCATTTGTGTGCCCCGTTTCTGCACATATGCACTGATTTTTGCCACGGTGTTTGCACAGATAAACCGATTTGTAAACGAATACATCGGGCTTGAAAAAAATATCTAGTGATAGAATAAGAATGCCTGGCCTTTAGGTTGACTATCACAGTTTTCCCCCTCGATTCAGGCAACTGAGTAAATTATTTGGCAGCTCAGCATCGTCCATGCATGTTTTTGAAACGATGTGCGGCGCTGTTGTATCACGTCTGGTTTCCTTCTTTTGACACAGCTCACTCAAGATGGATCTCGCATTGTAATGTTCTCTTGTTTACATGCTGTTATTGTTATGACGCAGTGGACAACATCATAAAAGCAGTTTATTATTGTCAAGCTTCTCATCAGCGACCAGACGTTTAGCTGCGAAAGGAATTTAGTGCAGTTATGTTATCCGAATTAGGACACAACGTAAGCAATATGGTTAAGTTTGCTGAGAAAATAATGATAAAAAATTTTTTCGCACTCGATTGAGTACTGGGGCATTGCTGTTCTAGAATAGTTGTGTTCAATTCGGTAAGGAAATTTCACTATTCGAACAACGCTGTATGTAACTTAATTGAATATATAATTTAAGTGTGATCCGATACTCTCTATTCGTCCGACCATGTAGATCCATGCTTACGGCGTTTGCTTTGCCTGGTTTCCGTGATTGTAACCCCCTTACCCGATGTGCTTTAACGCACCTGTAATGTATAACGAATAAAAAAAATCTGCCAACAAAAGAAAGACTAACAATTTGGTCACGGCTGTGTAATGAATCTGGAGAGGGAAAAAAAGAAAAACGTTATCACAGGAGCCTCCTTTCAAAGCCGTACTACATAAAAAATAGAGAAAAAGAAGCAAACAAAAACACGACATTAACGACTATTTGTCGACTGTCTCGATAAGTTATTTCCAAGTTCTCGGTTAAGTCACGGCATGCTCGCCGGGAGCGGGCACGCCACCCATATTAAGTCACCGTTGCGTCTTGTTACCAAGTTCACATCTGAAGAAGGGGCCGAAGCGGCTTCGAAACCTCCGTTTTTTTTTCTTAGTTGGAGTTGTATGAGCGTTACCTTAGTTACCAATACGCCGCGTTGTCTCTTGTCACAGCCAGAGTAAGCTGAACTTCGGAGGTAATCCAAAACGACGTGCTTCGGTTTCGTTTGCGCCATCCTGGACTGGCAAGCTATAACGGTGCAGCTGACTGTATGCTCCAAAAAGCTGACTACAGCGACTTCACAGACTAAAGCGAATGGGTAGCATACGCTGGGGCCGCCATCCCAAAATCTGAACGTCAGCATCAAGAGAAACCCCCTTTTCTGACGCGACGCACGGACCGTGTCACTTCTACAGCACAGCGCTGTAGTGACAAACCGGTTACTTCACCAACTTCCGCTGGCGTGTCCCTTACACACCCAGCCAGAACGCTTAGAAATTTTACGCATAAAAGATCTCAGCATATATATTTGAGAGTCCACGGACAGCTTTGGTCAGCAAAATTATTTAGGAGGCCGACAATCTATCACTATATATCCTGTCTTCCCGAGCGATGTTAACCCAGCCTGCGCGGTTGGGTTCCACGTTTCACGTTGAGAAATGACACAGTTGTGCTACTGCATATTGAATACCGTCTACTGTTGCTGCGTACTGTGGCTGTTAGGACAAGCTCAACCGATAAACTACTGCAGAGGGCGCCTCTAGTGCCGCTGCTCTTCATAAGCGGAAATAATGGACCCGCACAACAAGCCGTCAATTTGCCGGACTACAGGTCCCCATTGCAACAACTGCCTTGTGGCATCCCTCTGATGAAGTTCTATTGCCAAACATTGTCGTTACTTACAAGAAATCTAGAAAAGGGATTAGGATAACATTCCAGCGTATATTCTGGCGCGTTAGTGCCACTGGCGATGCCCTAGCAATTGAAGCGCTTTCAAGGCAGTAAGAGTTCCCGTAAATAAATAGCTTCCTTGAGAGAACATCAATTACCACTTTTGTTCGTTCTGAGATATATATATATATATATATATATATATATATATATATATATATATATATATAGAGAGAGAGAGAGAGAGAGAGAATGTATTTACAGGAAGGCAGAGAGGTCGGCCTGAGCTGTAGCATACTCTGGCCTGCTACACTACACTGGGGAAGGCGGACAAGGGAGCGAACGAGTAGTGAAGGACGATGGTAAGTTAGGAAGGTGAAAATATAATCCTGGGCAAATCTAAAGACGTGCATCCAGTCCAGTGGCTTGTAAGAAGGCTGCGGCCGCTCCTAACCACATGTACGCTGTTGACATCAGGCCAAGGACCTAACACAACATCGCCGGTTAATCAAAACAGCCGCGTGGGTCATGTATCATGAAGGGACTTTGAAGTCGCGAAGCAACGCATTTGTAGTATTTGGACAGGATCGGCCCGCACTCACGCATGAATATTCAAAGTCAAGGACGCTACTTCTTTTACGTGCACTGTATGCAACTAAGTGGGTAATATAGGCCACCACAACTGTTACTGCAAGCGATTCTGCCCTGAGAGGAGGAGGATTCCGAACAGCGTGGAGAGAAGAAAGTTTCTCTACGAGGGCACTAACGGGCTGTTTCCAGGAGGACAACGTATAAGACGTATGGAAGCGTCTTCTGACTTTTTATGCGAGATACTCGATTAAGACACCTAGGTGGATCGTTTGCCGCTCAGGCGCATCCCGGTTGACTACGCCTAACGCAATATAACCACCATCACAACCACCACCACCACAACCACCGCTATTACGACCGTTTACCGAAGGTACCGTTTAGAGAACTGGTTGATACATGCGATTCTGGAGGTGCTGTGCACACGAAGACTGAATGGCGAGGTGGGACTTGTTATTGAAGGGCGAATAGAAGGGGAGCGTCGATTTAGCGATAAATGTGAGAGAAAAGTGCTGTAACATTACATCGGGGTATCCGGCACCGGATGGGTCAATGGCCGAGATGAAAAGAAGCAGTCTCTGTGTTTTGTTTATGCATCTGTTTCCTCATTTATTTTCCGCGCTTCCTTTTACTTATCACTTGGCTACAGTGAATAGTGTTTTAGTTGTGTCGGCTTACCGTACTGTGACTACGGAAATACCGTAACGTCGTGGTCGGCACGCAGTTTTTTAGTATGCGAGACCTCTATCAGCCACTTTGATCATCTCGTCACGTAACCTTACGCACTGAGCAATTCGCGGGGCTAAAATGTTAAAAAAGAAAAAAAAATAGGCGTGCCAGCCAGGGCGGTGCGGTCTTACCGTACTTACCGTATACGGCGGACATGTACTGCTAAGACACAGTAATGTCAGAAAAAGACTGTAAAAGAACTTGTTGTTGGACTAGTTGGCAGATCGTTTCCAAAAACTTAGAGTGCAAACACACGACACATTCACACCCACACACACACACGTGCACCCACACACACACACACACACACACACACACACACACACACACACACACACACACACACACACACACACACCCACACACACACACACACACACCACACACACACACACACACACACACACACACACACACACACACACACACACACACAGGCATCAAGCGCTGGGTGTGGTTGATGCCTGTGTGTGTGGGTGTGTGTGTGTCGTGTGTTTGCGCTCTAATTAAGTTTCTGAAAATGAGAAAAAGACGGTGCCATTGGTTGTCAACATTAGCGATATCAATTACCCCCCCCCCCCAAAAAAAAAAAAAAACTAAATCAAATCGCTTGAACATTGACATTTTTTTGAATGCCTGGTCATCATCCTGCCGTAGACAGGCATTGAATGCCTGTCTACGCCCACTGCAGGGCAAAGGCTTCTCCCATGTTCCGCCAATCAACCCGGTCCTGTGCTTTCTGCTGCTACGTTATACCTACAAACTTCTTAATCTCATCTACCCACCTAATTTTCTGTCTCCCCCTCACGCGTTTGCCATCTCTTGGAATCAAGTCAGTTACCCTTAATGACCACCGGTTATCCTGCCGACGTGCTACTTGCCCGGCCCATGTCCATTTCTTTTTCTTGATTTCAACTATGACATCCTTAACCCCCGTTTGTTCCCTGACCCACTCTGCGCTCTTCCTGTCGCTTAAGTAGAAGAGTTGGTCTGAAAATTAATATGCATAAAACTAAAGTAATGTGGAACAACCTTGGCAGAGAACAGCGCTTTGCGATAGGTGGCGACACACTGGAAGTTGTAAAGGAGTACGTCTACTTAGGACAGGTAGTAACCGCGGAGCCGAACCATGAGAGTGAAATAACTAGAAGAATAAGGATGGGATGGGGCTCATTCGGCAAGCATTATCAAATCATGAATGGTAGTCGACCACTATCCCTCAAGAGGAAGGTATATAACAGCTGCATCTTACCGGTACTTACCTACGGAGCAGAAGCCTGGAGACTTACAAAGAGGGTTCAACTTAAATTTAGGACGACGCAGCGAGCGATGGAACGGAAAATGATAGGTGTAACCTTAAGAATGCCTGGTATATCCATTCAATTTAAGTTTTATGCCTTATAAGTGAGTTTTACGTAGGGCGACTCAGGCTCGAATGGGGTCTTAGCTGTTTTGCGATTCCAAAGGGCGTCCCGCGAGATCCTATCTTTGACTGATCCAAAGTTCTTGCTGTTGCCTTATTAAGCGTTAGCGCATTGCGTGGTCACCTTCACCATCGCCGACAAGTACACGCTGCATCTAAATGCACGCTTACACTTGGCTTCTTGCCAGTGCGTCATTGGAAAGGAACTGGCGTGCCGAGAATACACAGAGCAGCAGCTGGCCCCTGATACGCTGCATACGGTAGATTCCGTTCTCACCTATAGATGCTACGCGATGTTTACTTGCAGTGATGAACACAACTACGTGTATACACGGCATAAATTTCATTGATACCGGCGCTCACACACTGCCGCATTCCACGCTCTAAAGGAAAGGCTATTAGAAGTTTGTTTACAATTCATTCCCGTATAGGCGTTGTCGCTAACACTTCAGAGCAGCCCCGCCGCGGCGGTCTAGTGGTTATGGCGCTCGACTGCTGACCCGAAGGTCGCGGGATCGAATCCCGGCCGCGGCGGCTGCATTTTCGATGGAGGCGAAAATGTTTGAGGCCCGTGTACTTAGATTTAGGTGCATGTTAAAGAACCCCAAGTGGTCGAAATTTCCGGAACCCTCCACTACGTCGTCTCTCATAATATGGTGGTTTTGGGACGTTAAACCCCAGGTATTATTAGATTATTAACCTTTCAGAGCAGCTTCACCCCAACGAAAAAAAAGAGGGCAAGGAAAGATGACAGAGAAGTAATATTGAACAATGGCGCATTTCCACTAAAAAAATGATTAGTGATCGAGCGAAAAATTGTTCACTTGAACTAAAAATGAAATAAAGAAAACGATGGACGAATTAAAGAATGAGCGAACAACTTAAAGGTTACTTAGAGCGAACGGTCTAATGAATGAAAGAAAGAAGCCGATGAACAAATGAAGGAGTGATTGAACAAACGAACTAACGAGCACATGTATTAAAACAAGAGGGATATAAGGAAACTGGTGAATGAAGGAAAGAAAGGACGAATGAACGACAATTCACTGATATATGAACTCTTGATCAAAGGGTGGTTGTCAATTATCCCTTTCATTAACCCTTCCGTCACCTTGCGGGACTCCGCAGGACACATTTGCACTATGTGAAATGACTGTGAAGAGAGATACGAAGTGATGAACGAACTGCTTAGCAAGCAAAAAAAAAAAAAGTCATGGAGGGGGAGAGGGTGAAGAGTGGCAAGGATGCAAACACATTTCTTCGTTCTTTGAGTAAACTAAGGACAACCCTGTCAATGCGAACGAAGTATACATGTTTATATTTCATACATAATACACTTTCCTTGACCTCTAAAAAAGCCAAGCGCGATGCGTCTGCTTCGCATGGCTGATAACTGTGAGCACGAAATGCCTAACAAGAATTCCGGTAAACGTGTTTTCGATCCTCCTGAGTGAGGCAACAGCGTTGAATAGTTGAATAATCTACTTAATAAGCAAATAATTGTTATTTAACTA
The DNA here is from genome assembly GCF_013339695.2 of Rhipicephalus sanguineus. Lineage (NCBI taxonomy): Eukaryota > Metazoa > Arthropoda > Arachnida > Ixodida > Ixodidae > Rhipicephalus > Rhipicephalus sanguineus. Next base: position 112,775,322 of record NC_051177.1, read on the forward strand.
GGCTTACTGAAACAGTATGCCGGTGCTTTCTTTGGAAATTAGTGCGCACAAGTTGTTCTAATTTGACTTCAAGCGAAATGTTATATCCACTTTATGAGATTTATTAAGTACATGATATAACGATGTATAATTGCTGGTCATCGGTTTGAGACACCCGTGATAAGCTTGTCCACAACGATGCTTGCCCTTCATATCACGCGCCCCCTTGACCCATGCACGCAGCAATAAACACACACGTCCTCACCTCTTTCCTTTAGCGATGGTTTAAAGCCGAAGAGTCACTTGATCGGAGATCCGCAACGATATAAGAGAGTTTTCCAAGTTAATGCACTGGATCGAGGGTCACTTCGTCTGAACGGTGTCGCTCGTGGCCGCGTGCTCAATATATGACGAGTCTGACTGCGAAGAGCGGGCGGAGAGCGAAGTTCGAGGCCGAGCCGTTGAAGTGAACTGCGAGACCGCGGCGAATTTTTACCTATAACGGTGGCGGGGCCTGATCTTTCTCAGAGATTGCGTACCTCCACCATTTCGCACGTTCACCGGTTTCCATCTCAGTGACACGAAGGGTTGGCCAGGCGTGGTCGCTGTGAATGCACGCGCTGTCGTGCGTAATAGCCGGGCGTTCGAAAGAAGAAACGAGAGAGAGAGAAACCAAAGCGAAGAAGAAGAAGCGCCTTCTCTCCACAAATATCTCCGCGTTCTCAGCGAGGGCCTCTTGTTTGGCATCGTTTATCTTACCCATGCATGCGTGCTCCTTCGTTCAGCTGGCGACCTGGGCAGCTACGTCCAAACCGGCCATGACACCGGGGAGTCCGAGTTAAATTGAGCGATCGTAAAGAGAAAGAGTGAGTGAGAGAGAGAGAGAGAGAAAAGAAAAAGGAGATCGAAGTATGCGCGTAACGATGACGGCAACAACGTCGAGAGAGCTACCACGCCGGTTTGTGAGCGCGTGCACCACGAATCAGACATGCAAGGTTACTACCTCAACATGGCGGCGGCGCTACGTTAACCCTTAGATGTAAGCCGGGTAAAGGACGATGCCATGCCCTCCATTTGTGGAACCAGATATCGGAGAAGAAAAAAAAAGAAATAATTGGAGAATTTTCGCCGAAAAGCGGCGCCTGATTGAGGAAAACAAAAGTTTGAATGATCGAAGGTTGCGCCGGGTTGTGCGAGGTCTTTTCTTTGGATCTCGCGTTTTTTCCCCCGTCTCCGTTTTTACGGCAAATGTTGGCACGGCTCCTGACAACATTATTATAGCTTAGGAGAAAGTGATATTGTGGTCCGGACACTCTGTGGATGTCGCACGAATGTGATATGCGTAAATAAGGCGTGTTCAGCCTCCTTAGAGTTTGCGTGACGTAACTGTATGTGTAGGCGTTGTGCGGCGGGAAAAGAAACAGGCGTTCCACTTGCGGGGGCTCCCTGACTGCGCATCCGGTGTGGCATCTTTTCTTTTTATTTTTGTTGAGGACAGACAGTCTGTTATAACGTGGCAACTCGAGCGAGAAAAATAATGATATAAAGGCCCGCAGTTCGAAAAGAACGAAGGTCATCTCACATTCGGCATGCTCTATGTATGAACAAGAATAAACGGTTCATATGGGCTTCGCCGCTTCACTCTATGCATAGCTTGAACGTGACGTCGTGGACGCATAACATGGCTCCAACACGGCGATTTTGATGACGTGAAGGCAGTACATTTAAGCACGCGGCGATTAAACTGCTTCTATGTGATAACGACGTCGCTGGAACGTTTTTTGGGCCTCTGTGCTTGAATAACAATGGGACCAGCATACGAAGTACTGATAACACAAACGTGACGTCACAGAGTTCTCGTCCCGCCATGTTGGCGCTCCAACCTGGGTGTTTCAGTGACGTGAGTGCAAGCCATCTATTGGGAAGCGTATTGTATATAGTAAACAGCGATTTCTATGGATCACATTTTTCGGTCGTCATTGTTCGATAATTTGAGAATATACAACCTATAGCGATATAAAGGAAGGCATAAAAACTATCTCATATAACTCTCATAAGGACGAAATACGCAATGCAAGATTACAGGTGCACGAGTTTGTGTGAAGTCTGCTGTGTGAAGCCTACTGAATTATACTCGCATAACACCAACGGTGGTTAATGTTGGCAATGTCAGGTAGTGTTGGCTATACAGTTGGCTATGGTTGGCTACCGTTGGCTGATGTTAACCCCACTTTCCTACGCTCCTAACCTTTGCGCAGGCGTCAATATGGCTCTGATTGATCAAGTGATTCGAATGCACTACCGTAGTCCTTGAGAAGGAGCAGGGACAAGGAGGAGGAGGAAGGAAATGAAGGAAAGGCAGGGAGGTTAACCAGACGCGCGTCCGGTTTGCTACCCTACGCTGGGGGGAAGGGATGAAGGGATTAAAAGAAAGAGAGAAGAGGGAAGAAGGCACTGTCAGGGTACATATGCACCTGTCCATTGAATGCCTACAAGCGGTCGTTTAAGCCGGTCGATTTTAAAAACAGCAGTAATGCTCGCGTCGCTTTGCTGGCCTGCGATGCGTAGGGCCACGATCCGAGGATCTTCTCTTCGGAAAACGGTCTGTCGTCTAACTTGTTCAGCGCATCGCGCAGAACGTTTCGTTCGTTCACAAAACGTCCACAGAAACACAGTAGATGTTCTATCGTTTCGTTGCTATTGCACGAGTCACATTTTGAGGTGTCTGCCATTCCTATGCGAAAAGAGTACGCCTTCGTGAAAGCTACTCCTAACCACAGGCGGCACAGTAAAGTTGCATCACGGCGGGAGAGGTGCGATGGAACTTGGAGCTTCCTCGATGGGTCTAGTTCATGCAGGCGACGGTTCCAGACACTGGGGTCACTCAACCAAGTTTGCGTCATGGTGTCAGCGAACGAGCGTAGACCCTTTGCAGCGTCTGTCCTCGACAAGGGTATTGAGGTTGTCTGGGCATCCTCGTGAGCGGACCGAGCATTGTGGGTAACAACCTCGCTGATGAGCAGGGACAAGATTCTTAAATGAATACGTATGAAAAAACTCATTATAGAAATTGGCCACAATATTTTATTTAGCCACAGTCATACCATCAAACAGAGAAAAAAAAAACACACGATGATACTCTAAAAAAAAAAAGAAAAGCACATGAGCAGTAACTGTAAAACTGAAACGTAGAAGTAATAATGTGAACGAAAGAAAGTGTGAACTTAACGATAGCCTGCTCTGGGTGGGCATCGAACCTAGCTTATCTTTTCCGTTTTTTTATTTTCCTTCCACTAATTATCCTTCCTTCCACTAATTAGGTTGTGCGAAACCCTATGCCAATAGGGGATCACATGCGCCCTCTTTCTGTCGGCTATTTGTTCTTCGTTACCCACCTTCCTTTCCTGTTTGAGCTTTCGAAGAAGCTCATCACAAACGCTGGAAACTAAACACGATGAACAGTCCGCTTGGGTCAGCCTGGTTACCGGATTTTGCATGGCGCATGTGATCCCCTTTTGGCATACGGTTTCACACAATCTCAAGAAAGTTGCGCAAAGGCATGACGTGAATCTTGCTTTCAGTGCCGCGTGTAAATTATCCAAGATCTACCCGATGGTAAACAAAGTAAAACCGGGTCCCTGAACCAAGAAACACGCGGTACAGTACACTCAATGCAAAAAAGAAAAAGATGTCATCTACGAAGCTCCCCTAAGTTGCAATCCGGGGATAGAATAGAGAGGCAGATCCTCGAAGCCTTTCATGTTGTGCGCGCTCAGGAGACACCTGCATTTTGCTGCGCGTCAGTGGCACTTGAAGAAAGAGAGACTGCCTTCATGTCGCGACAGAGCCTTTGCACGTCACGGTGGTGATATCGGCTTTTTTTCGTGTATAAGTATTCGTGTTTCTTCAAATAATCTCAGTTGATAGTTTGCGTTCGTCTGTTGTAAGTGTTCCTTATGGTCCCCTTGTTTCTTGCTCATCGTTTCTTTTTTCATTGGGTAGACTTATGAGACTTGTCACGTGACGTCTTGACGTACTTGGTCAAGCGGCAAGGCCTCGTTGCTGCTGCGTCGATGTTACTGCTCTGCGATAACGGTGCAGTGTATACCGCATTGGAACGCCACATCGCCTCTGGTTGCAGCGTTCGCCACTGATAGGCGGTCCGTCACTTCGTGGAAATTGCATCATAAAGAGCTCTCCAGTTTCGTCCGAATTAGATGCGATACCGAGAGGGCACATTTCGCGTACAGCTTACGGCCGCATCAAAATGAGATGGGAACAAATAGCATGGAACCAGCGTGTAAACGCGATCACGCGCAACGTACTCATCATCACTCGCTCAAATAAATAACGCACATGCCTCAAGGTTCATCGAAGGTCGAGCAGATAAGAGCTATCGGTGTGGCGGCTACGTAAAGACTTCCATATTTATTACTGTCAATAATGTACTGCCATTCGTACACTGCCGCCTGCATTGCGAACCCTGCTGTGTTGGCCCGCCTTGACGACAGACCCCTGTCGTAACAGTCAGTGCTGGAATGCCGACCCGAACTGTCTGCACAGCGAAAATCATTTAAGGCCTTACTGAACTTTTTGCGTCCCAGTGGCCTATTGAATAGGCTTTAGTACTCCCGCTCTACAGCTTCCTTTTGTTTATATCCTTTCTTTTAGGGGCGAAGCTCCTCTTAGTCTAACCTTGTCACGTCTCCGTTGTCCGGCGTAACCACCTTTGCAAACTGCCCACTACTTCGTCTTGGCAAATATCCCACTACGACCCATCACCGATCCTTTGCAAACTGCCCACTACTTCGTTTTTGCCAACATCCCACTATGATCCATCACCGATCCGTCACTTCACCGACCATAAAGCCGTTATATTGAAGGGGGAACGGACGCCACGCGTAGCTACCACTTACGATTAATAAAATTTCTTGTATAAATATATAGTGTTTGTCACGTCTTTGATGATGTACTGGGCTATCGCTTTGATTACTGCTGGGCGAAACCACTGAAGATCTCACGGTGTAACCATGACTGCTTCAGGAGCTTCGCCCAAGCTCCTCGTCATTCACCTGTGGATATGCTGTGAATTTTTTTTTTATCGCGCGCCTGCTCTTCTTTCGGCTGTCCATTTCATCTTTCTTTCCCTTTCCACCTCCCCTTAGTGTAGGGTAGCAAACCGGATGCTACAATTCTGGTTAACCTCCCCGCCTTTCTCTCATTTTATTATCTCTCTCGCTCTCTCTTCGTTTAGGCGCTTGTAGTCAAGCAAGCGCTACGCTGAGGGTACGACGACTACAGTTTGCGTTTCTGTTTGTTCATTTATATTAATTCGACGGAACCCGTACGGGATTCGTTTAACAGAGTGACATTTCTAAAGGTGCGCGTTTTTTGTTTATCCGCACCCATCTGTTCCTTTTTTTGTAATTTCACGGAAGCCTAAGGAAAGTTGAAAAAGTGAGAGATAGACGAAAAAAAAAGAGAAGAATGAATCAAGGACGTTTCCAGTCTGTACTAGAAGCACCATAAAGTTGAAGTGGAAGTTTATGACGTAAGGTTACTCACAGAGAAGTAGCTCGCGGGACGAAGCCTAGCTGTCTTCTCACCCGAGCCCTGCAACTTGTGGACCGGTGTGCTTCGGAACTCTACGGGTTGTCGCACGGTTACTATCTACAGTGCTCTGCTTTCGCGCAAATATAGTGGCCGGAAACGTCGCTTACCACCGCCGATTCGCTTGTCAGCTATACAAAAAGGCTTCGGTCGCACAACATGCTTGTCTATACAATAGATGCACGTTCTTTTTCAGGCGCACAACGTTTTTGTTTCGGTTGCAGATACGCGGATAGGTGCAGTGAACCGCCTCGTCTGTGCTAAGGTGTAAGGCAGTGCATCGCGACAAACTGTTTGCTCAGGCCAAACTGTGCGGCGTGGTATAGAACAATCAGTCAAATTTTCCTAGTTTTTTTTTAGGGTCCCATGAGCTGTCACGGGATATGTATTTGAATTACTCTATAACTACACAGTTCCCAGCACATAATTGTATGAGGAACGGTGCTCATGTCCGAATAAAAAATAAATAAATATTATAGTCTTTCTCTGCGCGATGGCTAGATGGCGAGGATATTTCGTCAGCCAAAACTATGGATTCTCTACCATCAATTGCGTAACGTTTAGTAAAATGCGCGCTATCTTCGTTTCGTCATGCAACTAGACCTATTCAAAGCACAGTGTGGTACACTCTTAAAGGGAGCTTGCAGCCGAGATGTCGCTATCATTTACCGCTCAAATATGTTGTTTTTAATACTTGTGGCCTGTTTCTTAGGCGAAAGCCTTGGATGCCTCATCGAAAGCGAAAATTGACCGTCGGCATCGTCGGCGTCGGTGACAACACGAGCGATGCAAAAAAAAACATCGCGAGGTGACGTCGCCGTATTACGTCACCATGACATCAGAGATAGACAAAATTTGTGACGTCACCATGACGTCACTATGACGTCGCATAACGTACGTCACAGGATGACGTCATCACACGACATTGTCGCTTGGTGAAAAGTGGGCCGATCACGGAGGCAGGGCAAGACGTAGTGAGGCGCATGCAGAAAGCTCTGAGTACCTCCGATCTTGGGCTCCCTGCAAAACCACGTTAGGTGCAGAAAATGTTCGGAGAGGGTGAGGGAGGATCAGTATTATGACTGAGAAGAAAGAGAAAAAGATGGCTTTGGCCTGCGAGTCGTCTTAACGAATGCAAAATGGACCCTGCGAGTATTTCAAATTTAAATTCGATTTATTCGGCATTTCATAACCTAACCTTGCATTTTCTTCTTCTGTTGGCGATGTCATCGCTACAGGAAAGATTTCATCATTCCTATCTATCGTCCTCATGCGATTCTCTTCTGTCTTATCTGTTTCTTTAGCGTCTGCACAATGTATGCGGCTTGAAATAATACGTTGGTCTTTGATAAGTACTGTTTTAATAATTGCTGGTGTCCTTTGTCTCTATACACGTAATGATTATGAGGGGCACCGTAGTGGAGGGCTCCGGAAATTTCGACCACCTGGGGTCTCATTAGCCACAGCATTATCCATCATTTAGACAACATTAGCCACAACACAAGTAGCGTGCGGGTAAATATGGTAAATATGACACACCACCGAATGCCGGAGGTGGAGTGGGGCTACGTTAGCATAGGCTCTTGTATGTCGAAGACAAATCAAGCCAAACCTCTCGTATGACATCGACCAGATAACAAAATGCCGCGCTATTAATGTCTTTACTGCCGTGCACTATTGCGCGGTAGCTTGCTTCTTTTCATCTGCTGTGGTGGTCTGGTGGTTATGGTCCTCAACTGCTGACCCGAAGGTAGCGGGATCGAATCGTGGTCGCGGCGGGTGCATTTTCGATGGAGGCGAAAATGCTAGAGGCCCGTGTACTTAGATTCAGGGGCACGTTAAAAAAACCCCAGGTGGTTCACATTCGCGAAGCCCTCCGCTACGGCGTCTCTTGTAATCATATCGTTGTTTTGGTATGTAAAGCCCCCCCCTGCCCCCCCCCCCCCCCACCGCTCACAATTATTATTATTGCTTCTTTTGCAGCAGTTATCATCGTATCTTTCTGCTTCTTCTTTCTTTTCGAGTTGGCACTTTAAGTCATGGAAAGTCCTTTCGGGAGTTTGTTAACTGCGGAGACTGTTACGACAACACGGGTAGGGCAATAAACGCTCACACTCAAGATCTAGATTTTGAAAGGAGTGGGAACACGAAGTCGCGTGGACCCGGATCACGCGGCTCGTTTCGCAAACGATGAGTAGCGGTGGGAAAGAGAGGGGGTAGAGGTAAAAGAGACGAAGAGCGAGGAGGAGGAGGTGGCACAAAAAGGTAATGGCGTAAACAGAATGCGCAGGCCACATCGTCCATTTCTGGGTCGATCGACGAGCGATCTTCGTACCGGAACCACCGAGCGCAAGATAAGCGAGTGCAGCGGCGACCGCCCTTCGTCGGTGCAACCGCCCTCTTAATTGACCACCGTACGCGTTCAAGCATCGCTTTCAAAACATTCGCCGATACTTGCGTCACGCTCCGCGACGCGGAAAAAAACAAGCAAGCGCGGGGAGGTTTTCAGTTTACGCTTCAGGAAGCCCCGCGCTTCAGTTTCCGCATTGTCCAATGTAATCGATCGGCAAATAATAATAATAAAGAAACAGAGATGAAAACAAAGAAAGAAAGCTGTGGTCGATCGGTATGATGCAGCTGACGACATCTCTCGCCTGCAGTGTGCCAAGATTACGCAACTCTTAATAGGCGAACGCACCTGAGGTAGAATGTTAACATAGACAGTGTGTTTGACGCAACAGCAGCTTGGACATTGTCATTCCTGTGTTTGACGCATGAACTTTGACGCGTGTGCATATTGATATCTTCTTCTGATATTGGTTCGACTTGTTTTCTTTTTTTAATGCTATTATTCTTGCAGATTTAGTTCGTGCTTATTCGTGCAATATGCTTATGTAGCTGTAGTCACGTCGGCAGCTGAAACATTTTTCGCTACTAATTATTCAGACAACCAGCTCTAATGTAGCCTACCTCCCCTGATGTGTACAACTATGTTAAAAAAAAGAGGGCTGGCACTGGGGAGTTGAAAGTTAAGTTCTGACGACTTAAGTGCCCAAATTGAGATATCTTTATGAAGCAGGAGTTAGCGCGGTGGCTGGGGTTATAATTGGGGCTTGCTTAACATAAGCATACGTCTTAGTATACGCGAGCGTTCTTGTAGCTTACTCGCACTGAATTGCGGCCGTCGCTCGCAGGAATCGAACCCGGGGCGTCATGCTCGGCATGCCCCTTCTAGGGGTCAAGGAGACGTTTCACATACCACATCAACTCATTCGCCTGCTTTTTTTTTTAATTTTTACGTGAACTCTTGAATTCTTGAAACAGTAAAATGCGAAAACGGTTGCTGCTGCTGGACGAAACTAAAGTTAGTGGTCTTCAGCAATTTCTCTGCCTCCGAACTCATTCACTGCCACGGTAGCGGTCTTCAGAGCGGACGTGTTCAGTGATCTTCACTAGAAAAACTGTTTGGTTACAATTACACAACAGCTGTACCATTGCTTATTGCGGCCCGTGTGCTGTGCGATGTAAGCACATGGTAAAGAACACCAGATGGTTGGAATTTCCGGAGCCTTCTACTACGTCTTGGTTCATAATTGTGCTTTTAGCGTGTTAAATCCCGCATTTCATTATTTTTAGGCAAATTGTTCCTCGGCATACTCGATTTCAGCCGCCCAGTCGCGAGTCCAAGTTCTTTTTTTTTTTTGCAAGTAAAGTGTCCGCCTTTGAGATGGTGATTCATGGCGATGTTGATAGCCTATAGTATAGCAATAAATTTATTAGCGTCCCGAAAAGCATTTTAAAGCACAGTAACAGCTTGGAAGAAGGAGTTGGTGAGTTGTTCACGAGCCACGCGCTGGCGTTCACTGCACCAACTTCAATAGGGAAGGGGGATGTCAGGACATCCGGGCATGCTTCCTGGTCTGCGCACTAAGCCGCCCATTCCTTGCGTAACCTTGGAAGTTTTTAGCGCATTCCTTTTTGAGCCAGTGCCTATTTCTCCCTCAGTCAGTGCGCATATAGAATACTGCCCATCTCTCTTATTTAGCAATGTATCCTTAACGCAATATCGGCTCGTCCCTAGTTCGACAAGGCCCGCGGTCTAAGTACTGGAAAACAAGGAAATATTAGGCGTGCTGTACTCCGAAAGTGTAGGCTCGTCGTAATATTGATACATGAGTCCTTTTAAGGAGAAACCTAGTTATCCTGAGGAAGGCGATGGCAAAGGGTACTTTGTACATGCTGTCAGCTAGGTTGCTTGACCGATGTTACGATTTCTCTGTAAACACGCATCGGAAATATTACTCCGCGCTGTTGATGAACAGTCGTCAATCAAGAAACATCGCTGGCGCGAACGCTTCGACAAAAATAAAGTTCACAAGGAATGCGATGCGGGCTTGTCGGTAGCACATCTTCAGTAGTTCTTTTTTTTTTGTAGCGCGCATGCTGCTAGTGTTCTAGCTGCGACAAGAAGAACTGAGCGTTGGGCGAGTCGGTGTTAGATTCCGGATTGCATTTTGCGCAAAAAAAACACAAACACAAGAAGAGTTGTCTTTGTCCGTGTATTCGTGAAAACAAGTACCCTCGTGAAAGTGAGAAACCCAGGGACATTTCTTCCTGGACGACTTCACGTAACTTAAAGCTTCCGTCTTCCCCTGCACTCAGTGTTATCTAGGCATTCACGTAATTAGTGTTTAATTCACGTCATGACAGTCTGAAAACGGTAGCAATAATGTGTCCCGCGGTAAGTGCAGCGTAAAGTTACACCTGGAAAAATTGCAGACGGAAAGAAACTTACTTTATCTCACCATGCAGCCCGTTCAGTGGAGCGATCCTTACCGTTGATTCCGTGCCTATGAATCTCCACGCCTGACGGCAAGTCATAAATAAGCAGAATTTTACCACCGCTTTCACTAGACTTCTTAACCAATGGTAAGTATACGAGTCACTTTAGCGAACCAGAAAAATCCCCGCCACGCTTTCAGATGAAGCTTGCCGTGGCACAACAGGGAAATACAGCTGCAATAACAAAATAGATCGACAAACAACGGCAGTTTGTCGAACACCCGCTTGGCTGCACGTGTAGTACCGTGGAGAAACAATGCCGCTGTGTGAAAAAAAGTTATGCATGCTGCTTTAATGCAATGTCGTACATGGGGTGCCGGTCGAAATATCTGAATGGTTAGCAAATTACACTACAAGTATCTTCAGGGATAAGCGTCTCGAATGAAAAACAGACCAATCTGAATATTTTGATGTTGATTGCAATTAAATGCGAATTGAGTAGGCAGATATTGTTATGATATTCGGCATAGTGAAGAAAGCTGCGTCGGTTCTAAAGAGACCCGTGTTTGTTGATGTATCTTTAAGGAAACACAATAATAATAATAATATCTGGGGTTTATTGTCCCAGAACCACGATATGATAGAGACGCCGTAGTGGAGGGCTCCGGAAATTTCGACCACCTGGGTTTCTTTAACGTGCACTATAAATCTAAGTACACGGGCCTCAAACAATTTCGTCCCCATCGAAAATGCAGGCGCCGCGGCCGGGATTCGATCTCGCGACCATCTTTAAGGAAAACGAACTGCTAGTGTATTAGGCGCAAAAAAAAAAAAAATAGCTGCACCGAAGCACAACGAACATGTTTTCCAGTTCGTATAACAGCTTTCTGTAACATTTTCGTGCAAGACTGAAATCGAGCTAGTTCCTGTGACAGGGATAACGTTATGATATTGTAACACTGTGCACCGCCCTCGTGCTGCCTCAGATGCTCTAAAGAGTGAATGACAGTTCTAAAAAAAATAAAAGAAAGAAAAGTTGTAAAAGAGATGGCTAAATTCATTTATATGCGCACTAATAAATATTGAGAGCGTCCTTGAGAGCATGTCGTGATTTACCAACCCCTGTCGCTTTCTCTTCCTTCAGCCCCGTACAGCACGTGGCCCCGTTCAGTGAATCCGATACTGCACCCGTTTCTTCACTAAGCTTTCTGCTTGCGATGAAGAGCAATGTAAAAACGTCTGTAGGAAAAAAAAATTCGGCAGATCCCACGTACCGTGGGAGCCGGTGTTATGCGAAGCATGTGGCGGGAAGGTGACTGTGGCGTAATGTTTTTTTTTTTTTTACTGAGCGAAACGTTACAAAATGACGCGAAAGATTTGTAAAAATTTCATAGGCACACATATATGTTGAAGAGCATCATTTGTGTTCTATAACCAGTTGTTTACAGTTGGGTAACGCTGCAACGGGCACATGGGTATTACCAGAAGCGGTAAGCTGATATGTAGTGCTTATACTTGTCCTTTATGATGGAGAACGCACGCACGTTTCACGAACCCGTGTGCGTGTGTGGAAGAGGTTCTTGGCAGTTCTTGAACAAGGTCATCATCACCGTGATCAGTGAGCACAAGCAGTTGGTCATGACTTGTTATTGGGTCCGGTCGCGATCGCGGTGACGAGGGGTCCATGTGCAGTGAAGTATGAGGTATAGTACGCGCGTTGAAAAACGTGGATGCCTCGGTCATTTCGCCGACAAATTATCCGTCGATAGAGCCGGCGACATGTCGGAACCAGAAGTCGCCCTTCGCGTTGGTGAGTTATAGGCCGTCGGGGCTGGATTCCTGAATAGTGCTACGTCGACCAACATTAGCGGATCGCGCTTGTGCCGTATTCGCAGACTACCTGGGTGTATGTGGCCTACTTAGCCTAGTCTACAAAGAGGCGGTCAATCAATCTGGCATCATTCTCGGTCAGCATGAGGCCATCGCCCAGCCTCGTAAGAAATGAAGAGGACACTGCGTCGTTCTGGCGGACTAAGTGCACTTTACGGTGCGATGATGTGAATATCATACGTAACTTTTTTAGTGTATTCCTCTGGGGTCGAGCAATGCTTCAATATAGCTTGCTGAATCATAGGAATACAAATGTAATGTTTATTAGACTGCTATAAAAGCGGAGCCAACACTGGAACCACAGACGTTAATCTGATATGACGCCTGTATCGTACCAGTACATATGTAGTGTTTATTGCTTTCTTGTAAAATTAGATAGCCACCGCTACAACCGCAATGGACGTTGCACCAATATTACGCCTGCACAGGCTGTTTTTCCAAACCACTTTATAGAACTGGTGTGGCTCTGTGGTAGAATACCTGATTGCCACGCAGAATGCTTGCGTTCGATTCCTGCTGGGATCCTAATTTTCATTTTATTTTCCATTCGTCGGGTCAACACTTCCGATGTCGGTTTTTCTTAACGATATCGCATTTGTTACCATTCTCTGTTTTCGCCTTTCCTGGGTAGATAAAAACTGTCAATCACCAGCGGCGCATACTCATACACCGCGGCCCGTGGTAAACGGGTATGCGCCACACGTGTCTAGAGGAAGGGTTTGACGACGTACGCAACATGACTTTCACGTTATTCATGTCATGAAACAACAGTCAGATTCATCAAATCCTCTTACCCTTACATGCCAATTTTGGTCTACACCACGGAGTAAGATAAGACAGGAGCGCCGACTCCGCAGCAGCCCAACGCATTCGCTCGGGACAATTCGTGCAACGCAGACGCGGCGGTCTAACTCATTCTTTTGCTCTTCTCCTCCGCTCCCCTTCACGCTTTGGCACATGCTTTGTCCTCTCCTTCCGTTCATCACAACGCGCAGCGCCATCTGTCGAGGCGCATGGGAATCACTCAACGCCTTGGCTCATGAGCGCATGCGCTTACTGGCGGAGGCCTGCGACGGCGGCGGCGGGGAACGCCACGCGGGGAGTAGACGACAAAACGGGTGGCAAGCAGACGCAGGAACGCGGCGAAGCGTGACCTTGCACCGTTGCTATAGCAACGACAGAGGGAATCCCCGCCCGCGGCTCCGCTCCGCGACGGAGTTTCTCCTCCGCCACTTTTCTCCATTCGTAGCGCCATCTCGCGAACACGCCGTGAAGAAAGATCTGGCGTTGCACAATGTGTCTCCCTTGCCGACGAGCGGAGTCGGCGCTCCTGTCTTATCTTACTCCGTGGTCTACACCAAGTTAAGGGGGCGATCATGAGAGCACCCAGACGTAGGCGGCTAGATAGATAGATAGATAGATAGATAGATAGATAGATAGATAGATAGATAGATAGATAGATAGATAGATAGATAGATAGATAGATAGATAGATAGATAGATAGATAGAAATGCTCAAAGTGCCAAAGTTTTGCTAAGAAATGCTTCGCATTAAAAAAAAACTCCACGCTAACCCTCATGCGTCACATCTGTGGCAGTGACAACGGCCTGAGAAACGTCTTAAAGTAGGTCACCACCTTCAAAAACGCATTTTCTTGAAAAAAAAATTATTTCTTGGATTCAAAATTTTCAAGCTCCTTGTCTATTCGAGAATCTTTAGCAAAAAGAATTATGTAGTTATCTTGAGCTGTTTGAAAGTTATGACCATTTTTCAAACCCCTCACAGACGCATTCGAAACCAAAACTGAATGTTTCCGATTCGACAGCACTTGCCATGTCATCATAAATTTCTTTCGTTATACATATTACGTAATGATAAGTTGTCTAAGTACATTCTTAAGCTTGTGGGGCATGATGTTTACGATTTATTTGAAAATTTCCACTACACGGCTTCGGCACTATGCTGTTTAAGTTGCGCGCATTTTCGCTCGGCTGTCAGTGTTTTTTCGCACACCATTTCGAGCTCTTGGACTTCTGGCCTTTCAAGGAGAAAGTTATTGTACTCCATGAAGTGTGGCAAAGTATAGGACAAAAAAAGAAGCATCAACGCAAGTTATGGAATCAATATACCAAGCGTGAACCGCTGTGGCGCATGTAGATGAGAGTCAGCAAGAGACGCAAAATGAGCTAGAAAAAAAATATATGTTCTTCAGTTCGCTCAAAAGGAGAATGCGCCGCTTCAGAGTAGGTCCCAAGTTAAGATCCTGGAGAATTTCAGACATACTGAATGTTTCTTTATTATTTGGACATCCGATTCAAATCTTTGAGGCCATTTTTTTTCAAAACACAATTTTTTGCATCCTACACATAAGCGAACAGTGATAACTTTCCTTCTGATAAACGTTTTCACATACAACTTTGCGTACTATTTTTTTATAGGTTGAGCTGTGCATTCAAGCACAATTATTGAAAATGAGCAGTAACTTTTTGTACTAGGGCCAATTGTGTGCAGAACAAACCTGTCAAATATAAACTTTTTCAGTATTTTTACGATAACGTGCCTCAGATTAGAGATAGGGTGGTCGTGGAGGTTAGATGCACAGGATAGTGTCCTCACTACGTATCTGCCAAGTTGTGTTTCAATCACACCAACCATTTTGTAGTTGGGTCATTCCACGCCAACTGTCCCAGCCGGGGCGCTCGACAAAAATCAATTTCTCTAAAAAAATCTGAGGAAATTACGCACATATAGACATTAGTTCTACAGTATTTTCCCAAAATATTTGAGCGGCAAAAATTTTTCGGGCCCTTGAGCGCCATTTGAACTTCTCAATATGGTGGAAAACCAGGTGCGAAAGAAAAATTTGCTATAAATGGAACATTTCACGCATTCATTCGAAACTTGCTTTTTGTGTTTTTAGAGCATCGCGCTTTTATTATAGGACAGTTGCTTAGAAAAGATTTGTACTTTTCACTCTTTAGCGCTTAGTTAAATTGCGTAAATTGCAGCGTTTTCGGGAATTTTTTCACAAAAGATGATTGTAGACCAAATACATCAATTATTTTTATAGAACTCCCCATAAAATGTACCACCTTCAAAAATTTTTGTTTTGCCTGTGTGCGGCGCACAGACCCCAAAATAAAATCCTGAACTTGGAAAAAACGCTACACTGGCCTATGTTCAGACCTCTGTAGCACCCTAAGATGGTCCAAGAAAAAATAAGCAGAAAAGCGCATACGATTGAGAATCATAACGACTTCGTCCACAGAAATTTTAATCGAAATAGCTTTTGTTTTAGTCAAGAAATTTTTTTTTGAAGTTTGGTCCCACCATTGCATTATTTTTCTATGGGGGCAGTGCAAACCGACTGATTTTACTGCATAAAAAAAAAAGAGGTAGTGTATTCGTAGCACACGGTTTTCAGTTCCTTCCTTTTGTTACTACTTTATAATGTATATTACATATCAAGGACCTAATAAACAGAGGTAAAAATATAACAATACCATTGGCTTAGATGCCAAAATTCCTCAATAATGAATCGCGTTACTTATTGCATTGTTTACGCACACCGGAAGCGGCGGCGCCGCCGCCGGACAACTGCGCCACCAAAATGGGCTGTTGTGATCTTATAACAGCTGTAAAACAGTGCATGTTTTCAGACAGACAAATTCTACTACAACCAAAACCTGCTGCCTGCAACGATCTAAATAAGGATGTGAAAAATAGCTTCGCATATCCCGTCCATAGCGTCGCGGACGACGGACGCGCCGCGTGAATACGCGGCGCGTCGTCACGTCATGCGCCGTTCGTTGCGGAATACATAGATGAACTCCATTTGGATCCGCTATAAATGGCCACGCTCACGCCTCCTTTCTCCGGTTTACATGAACTTTTAGACTAAACTTATTTTGAGGCCAACTGATTCTCAAAGCCGCATGCAATAAGTAACGCGATTCTTAATTGGGGAAGTTTGGCATCTAAGCAAACGGTATTGTTATATTTTTACCTCTGTTTATTATCTTCTTGATATGTAATATACATTATAAAGTACTAACAAAAGGAACTTAAAACCGTGTGCTGCGAGTACACTACCTCTTTTTTATGTAGTAAATTCAGTCGGTTTGTATTGCCCCCATAGCAAAATAATGCAATGGTGGGAACAAACTTCAAAAAAATTTTTCTTGACTAAAACATAAACTACTTCGATTTAACTTTCTGTGGACAAAGTTGTTATGATTCTCGATCGTATGCGCTTTTCTGCTAATTTTTTCTTGGACCACCTTAGGGTGCTGCACACGCCTGAACAAAGGCAGATGTAGCGTTTTTTCCAAGTTCAGGATTTTATTTTAGGGCGTGTGCGCCGCACACAGGCAAAACAAAAACTTTAGGAGATAGTACGTTTTATGGAGAGTTCTATAAAAATAATTGATATATTTGGCTTACAATCGTCTTTTGTAAAAAAATTCCAGAAAACGCTGCGATTTACTCAATTTTACCTCAGGGCTAAGGAGTGAAAAATATAAATCTATTCTAAGCAACTGTCCATTAATAAAAGCGCGATGCTCTATAGAAACCCAAAAAAGCAAGTTTCGAATGAATGCATGAAACGGTCCATTTATAGCGAATTTTTCTTTTGTACCTGGTTTTCCCCCATAACGAGAAGTTCAAATGGCGCTCACGTGCCCGAAAAATTTTTGCCGCTCAAAATATTTTGGGAAAATACTGTAGAACTAATGTATATATGTGCGTATTTTTCTCAGATTTCTTTAGAGAAATGGGTTTTTGTCGAGCGCCCCGACTGGGACAGTTGGCGTGGGATCACCCAGTTATGACTGTTGGCGCAACATGCATATTTTGGCACATTTTGATTTTTATAAATTTTGTTTTTTACATTGTTAGCAGTTTCATCATTCTAAAATATAAATTTACCTAAGCCCTACAAGCCAAAACCATAATTATAACTTTTAGACTGCAACTGTAAAATTTTTTCTCGAAGCTGGTGACCTACCTGAAAGCGCGCACCGCCAGCAGTACAACGAATACGAACAAACGTATTCAAGGCTGCTTATTTTTGCCTTTAATTCTCGCGTTTTACGTGCAAAAGCTGGGATATGGCTGCGAAGCATGTCAAAATGGGTACACAAAATGAATTATCACTACATCAGTTTATTCGCCGTGTATACGTCAAGGGGGCATGCACAGGGGAATTTTCACATTTGGCCTCCATCGAAACGCCGGCGCACGGACGCACAGAATAATGCAAAGCACGGACGTCCAGGTTCTCCCTCGAGCTTGTGTCAGTGCACGGCCGCTGTAAACCACCACAGCGATTCAGCCGATTTCAGTGCGGTTAAAGAACGAAGGTCGATGTAATTTTAACAAAGCATTTCCCTCGATTCGATTTCCTCATTACTGACAGCAGCTTTTTATATATGTACGGTAGATCCCTACGATAGCCGTGGAACTCGGCTCGTGTAAATGAAAGGAGTTGGAATAACGCGTGGTGGCAATAACACTCCACTGCAAAGTGCAAGGTCACTGCTTTAATGCCTCGATTACGATAGGACTCAATTCTCAAATCAGTTCTGCAGAATCCCGCAAGGTGGCGGAAGGGTTGAGAAAGGAAAATTGACAACCACCCGTTTTTGTAGCACGAATCCACAAGGAAATCCGTACGGGTTTCTCAGAAAGAAAGCCTCCTAACTGCCGAAAAATTCTTGTGAAATTCGAATGAAATTCGTATGGAATTCGATTTCCTTGCGGCTTCGTGCTGTACAAACGGGTGGTTGTATATTTTCCCTTACTCAGCCCTAACGCCACCTTGCGGGATTCCTCACAACTGATTTGTTCCATGTGCGTCGAGTTGTCGGTGAATTCGCCCACGCGTTGCCAATTGCTAGCTTCCTGGTTAGCTCAGTTGGTAGAGCGACCACCCCGGAAAGGCGGTCCTGGGTTCGTTCCCCGGACCAGGACGAATTTTTCCCCGGGCCAGGACGAATGTAAAGCTCGTAGGTTTCGGCTTACCAAGAACGATTGCCCGGAAAGCGGCTGGTCGAGATTTGCTAATACAACGAATAGTAGAACTAATCGTTCATCTTCCCTACAGTAAAATAAATAAATAAATAAATAAATAAATAAATAAATAAATAAATAAATAAATAAATAAATAAACCATCATAAATATACATGTCACCGGAACGTTGATTTACAACTGGACACACTGTCATTGTGAGAATAATCTGATGTGCCGAACAGGTCGCATTGCATGGGTGCACCACTGAATCTCAGCTGCATGTCAGGCTGATGAGAGTTATATATAACAGACGTGCACCTTAAAGTCGGGCGTAAAAGCAAGGAGACTGACAAATTATCTACTTACAACATGATAGAAGTTTATCACACTCCATAATTGCCACGTGGATATGTCACAGTAGATAATAAGGTTGACTTGTACTACTTCACCAGATCAAATTTTATCTCGGTTATCAGTTGTAGCTAGTCAATTGAAGGGCATGCTTCATATACTGAGGACACCTAACAATAATGTGTACATGTAATTTACTACGGTACATGAGATTAATCAGGACTGGTGCAGCTAATGTATGTCACCAGTGGTTGCTCGCAGGGTTACACGAAGACAGTGGTCGTCACTCTTTCTTTCTTTCTTTCTTTCTTTCTTTCTTTCTTTCTTTCTTTCTTTCTTTCTTTCTTTCTTTCTTTCTTTCTTTCTTTCTTTCTTTCTTTCTTTCTTTCTTTCTTTCTTTCTTTCTTTCTTTCTTTCCTTCTTTCTTCTTTCTTTCTTTCTTTCTTTCTTTCTTTCTTTCTTTCTTCATCCTCGCGGGAAAGATGTAAATGCAAGTTTCACGGCACTTCGTTTGTCGCGGTAGTCACGTCACTGGACCCACTGTATCTGCGCAAGGAATCCGCGTCGAGCAAAGAACTCCCGGTGTCACTGAGCGCTTGACGCGAGACCGACGCCCTCGTCGGTTCCACGAAACAGGGCCGTTAGTTCGAGCCACTTTGAACAACGGGACGAGGGTCGTGACGCCACCGACGTCACCCGTGAGGCCCTTTAATGGCCCTTAGGGGTCCCGCGATTATATACGTTGTACGCCTCTCGATAACAATGCTACCCTGCGGAATCAATAAGACGTCAACGGGAAGCACGCCTTCGCCGAGCCAGTCCATTCCATTCTCAGCGAGCGTGCGCTTAATCGAGGCCACGGTAAACGACACTGCCACGCGTCCCAGAGAGCGTCAACCTGCCAGCACGTTAAGACCTTTGTACATACGAGTGCTACGCGACAACACAGGGACTCCCTTTCGCTGCTGGCACTTCGAACTGTGTAATCGCGGTAAGCGGTGCCGCGCAACAAAGACATGGACAACAGATGCGTAGACATTGTCACACCTGCTATCACTTGTTGCTGTTGTTACGCGTGTGATGAAAATGTCCTGTGTACGAAATATTCGACTCTTGCGTCTGTAGGATACACGCGCCATCTACTTTGAACGTTCCCAGTGACAAAAACTATCGATGAAAATGTATTAATGACTGTGAAGCCAGGAGCGTACCGACATGAAAAGCATAACAGTGATGGCTCTAGGAAAAATATATTTCGAAAGTCGCTGACGCAGAACCTGCATCAAAAGAGCCAGCGCGGAGGCTTTTTTGAGCACAAGCAAATGTCAGTGATGCAAGACATTGCGCTGCTCTTTGATCATTCTTCCATTCCTACACATGCATTACTATGGATGCCAAGCGGCTATTACATCAATCAATCAATCAATCAATCAATCAATCAATCAATCAATCAATCAATCAATCAATCAATCAATCAATCAATCAATCAATCAATCAATCAATAAATAAATAAATAAATAAATAAATAAATAAATAAATAAATAAATAAATCAATATTATGGTGCCCAGGACGAACCTTCCGGTTTTTTAAAGGCTGTTGTTGGAATAAATTGGCATAATACGTCGATATACGTTATCTGATGTTTTGACAGCGCACAGGTTCTGGAATCTTAGATAAAACGAAAGCGATATGATTTCGTCGCACTGAATAGGCGCAGCTGTGTACTTCGTTTATGCTCATACAAGGTAACTTTTGCTATAATGCGTGCAAAATGCATACCGCACAGTACAAGGCCACAAGATCGCGAACTGTGCCGTCGAAAGCACAAACACGAGCAAGAAACAAACTTCCAGCATGCAGATTACCACCATAGGTCAAGTAAAGAAAAAGAAAACCCAGCAGACGTAGTAACAGTGAAGGTATTATCGGTTATTCGGCCTACTACGTCTATTTAATTTCTGACTTGTTCACTGCTCGATTGAAGCATTTGCTACTCCTCCTCCTTCTCCTTCTACTACTACTAATACCACTACCAGTAGCAGTAGTCGTAATAGTATTAGTAGTAGTAGAAGTAACAGTAGTGTTCTTGTTGATACCGTATACAACTATTACTTCTACTACTACTTCTACTAGTGCTGCTGCCATTACTACAATTACTACTACTACTACTACTCCTACTACTACTACTACTACTACTACTACTACTACTACTACTACTACAACTGCTAGTACCGCTGCTGTTGAATACAACAAGACAAAAAAACAACCGCTACTACTATTACTACTACTACTACTACTGCTACTACTGCTGCTAGTACCGCTGCTGTTGAATACAACAAGACTATCAAGGAAAAAGAACAACCGCCACCACAACTACTACTGCTACTACTTCTACTGCTGCTACTAACGAAAATTTAGTTACGTTTAGCACCGGCTGCTCCTTTAATAAAGGTATAAAACTACAAGCCCCACTTCTTTTTACAACGAAAGCTGTTATGAGATCATTTCACCGGCCGTTTTTGGCGCCGTAGTTGTCCGCCGCCGCCGCCGCCGGTGTCCGTAACCAGTATCGCTCGAAATAAAAAAAAAAAGAAATAGAAAAAAACTCCAGGATGGAACGAGGTTCGAACCTGGGTCCTCTGCGTGGGAGCCCAGTATTCAACCTCTGAGCCATGCCGGTGCTTGAAACTGCTTTGCAAAAAGGTCCTATACAGGCTTCATGTCGGGAAGGAACCACATTAGCATATGCAGTATAGCGTACGTGGTAGAAGAGTAAAATAAGCACCAAGCATCGCACAACGTGAATTCTGTAACCAGGCGTCACACAATGCGAATTGCGCAACGAGTAGGTTGTTGAATGCTTCCAACCCATTACAAAGGGCTCTGCCATAATTCTTCATCGTCATCAGGCACAGCATTAACAAAGTGCGCATAATGCCTTACATGCGTTTAGCAGGTAGCAACGCTCTCCGTAGAATGACGAAAAATGGCACAGTGCCTGCTGCCCTACTTCTCAAAAATTACAATGTAGTGGGTTCCTCGCAAGTGCACTTGTATTGGTTGCCAAGGAAGCCCATAAGCGCATGATCCATTTCCTCGGGGTCTCAGTAAAGTTCTTCGCCCCCCCCCCCCGTTTCTCTCCCACGTGAACGTATGTTATACCGCATGACGGGAGAGGGAAATAGCGACCGGGAGTTACCCAATGCAAATTACATAACTGGTTGGCCGTTAAAGATTCCAACCACAAAGGACTGAGCCATAATTCCTCATCATCATCAGTCGTCGCGTCAACAAAGTGCACATAATGCCTTACAGACTTGTAGCTGGTGCCCCGCCTCTCCGCAGAATGACAAATAATGGCTTAGTAGGTGCTTCCGAACTTCACAAAAATTGTGATTTATGGCGTAGTGGGTACCTTTCTAGTGCACTTGTATTGTAGCCCCAAGAGAGCTTAACGGGCTCTAGAAACGCCACTCTTCCAGCTTTCGCTGTGGCTGTGCTGCGGTTTCAGCGCAGGCCTGGCGTTTTTTTTATTGTTATGAAGGCGTGCCCTTAAGTGATTATGCTTTGTCTCACGTGCGAGTTAACCCTCTCATGCATGAATTAAATCCAGAAGATAAAAAAATTGTTTTTGGCCTAAAACTATTGCTAGAGGCCACGAAGATCATGAAAAAATTTTATTTCAAGTAATCAAAAGCCTCTGTACCAGATTTCTGATGTGTCCTCATATGAGGACAACATGTTGTAAGCCGATATGAGTCCTTGGTATCAGTACACATGAAATATATCTAGAACATTGAAAGAAACAACTACATTTCAAACTGAAATGCTGACGATCGGTCTTGCATATTTCGTTTCATGTTCTCGAGGGAGCCCTTGCACCAGGGCTTGTTGAAGCGCCGTTCGCACGCAGAGGCTTGCTGTCATCACTCTCTTCTTCTTAGCTGCTGGAAGTTCCAATGTCGGTTAGTGGCTGCTCCCAATCAACCGCCTCGGAATCGTCATCAGAGTCAGATGAGCGGTCCAAGAGAGCATCGATTTCTTCCCTAGACAGTCCTTTCTTAGAAGACATCTTAGAAAAGTATCGTTTTTCCCACGGTCTATGGAAGTGCGAGACTCATACACATCCAAAAACTCCCGCAAAAACAGACTCAACCGCGCACGTAAAGCGCAGGAAAATACAAGCGCTTTCAGCTCAGGCCTGGCTTTCTGCGGACGCGTTTTTATTGGTGGCGCTGCAGATGAGTCTACACCTTTCATGCATAATGTCCTCACTTGAGGACACTTGTTCTATTCCTTCTATAGAGCCCATAGCCGAGAGAAAAACGTCAGCAAAAGGAACTGGTATTATTCAAGAGTTGTTCTTTCAACACATATTTTTTATAGTTGAAAAGCACCATAGCCCGTCGAGCAATTATTTTTTGTTTTTTACGAACATGCAGTGACCTCAAACAAGCATACTGTCCGTAAGAACCTGGAGTTTCAAGAAACATGAACAGCAAACGCCACCTGTGAATCAAGTTAGGAGCATTGCCGGGTTCTCAATTGAGGACACCATGCGGCTAATGACTCGCTACAAGTAACTGGATGACTTTTGTAGTAGGATAAATATCTGTCCTCATATGAGGCCCGTATGCATGATAGGGTTAAAAGTGCGCTGTCAGACCTGTGTTTTGCATGAATTGACGCAGTGTTTTGTGGAATCCGTTATCGTGCATCCACTGGTCATAGATGGTTGTGCCCCTGTAGCGAAGGCCGGCTTGCAGTAGGAAAAAGGAGCGTTCCCATTGCAAGTCTGGACATGCCCATATTACGTGGTACGCATGCGCCTACTGCACTTGTGTGTATGTGCACTCGCACTATTGCACGAGTATGAAGGCCAAGCAGTCGTTTGTTGGACATTTTGACAATATATACGGTGCGCGTGTGTGTTTATCTATAGAGTTTTCTTTCAAGCAGGCGAGGACCAAGCAAAACCCATTCTGTATACAAGCGGTATTTTATATTGATCTTATGTTATTATGTTGATGTCATGATCTCAGGATCCGGGGAAAGTCCATGAACAACAAAAGTGCCATTAGGTGCAAATAGAAAGAAACAGGGGTGGCGGTAAGGGCGCGTATACGTGTGGGCCTGTATTCACGCACAAAAAAAAAAAAACAACGATTCTTCCCATAGAATTGTTCATAAGCGTAAATTCCAGCCAATTTAGTCACTAGACGTGTTGTTAGCGACTATGGTTCGCCAATGGCCAAGAACACTCACCGACGCGAAGCTTCGCGAATTTGGTCTATGATTATCCACATGACGGCAAAACAGCAGAGTGTCCGTATCGTCGAAAAATTACGAAAAATTAAGATTTAATTACGTTGTCGTGCTTTACGTACCGAAGTATGATTATGAGGCAATCTGTAGTGAGGCGGAAATCGATTCAATATTGACCACCTGGGATTCTTTAACGTGGAGCTAAATGTAAGTGCAAATGAGTCTTGACAGCGGAGCTCCTTAAAGGGCCCCTCACCAGGTTTGACAATTTTGAGCTAACGAGCGCAATGCATACACTGGGCGTTCACGATCACGTCTGCCAAAATTTGCAACGCTACGCGCCGCGGAAATGGGTCAAATATCAAGGTGAACGCTGCTTGCCCTTCCTCTCGGGGGCGCGCGCTTTAGAGAATGAGGGGATGACGTACATGAGAAAATGGCCCTACGTAGATGGTAGTGCTGTGACGTCGCTCCTCTACGTAGACGACTGTGCTCTGACGTCGCCAACAGTAGCACGTGACACTGCGATAATTATTTGACACGACATGTGTAGTTTGTGTAATTTGTTGCTTGAATAGATTAATAAAACTTGAGAGAAATAATGAAACACACAAGGGAATGTGTGCGTCTTTTTCATTTTTTTTTTCGTGAATTGCAGCGAGATGCGGGGCTAATGTGCCTCCCTTTCCCATGCGTTCGTGTCCCCGCGCTTAGCGCATCGAGCAGACGCCAGCCCTGGAAGCGAAAGTAATGTTATAGCGCGTTCAAGCACTCATTATGCTCATTTATTCTACCGCGTCCAAGTAAACGTTAATGCGGCACTGGCTCATGATACCGCCACTCTCGTTCCCGTACAAATGTCGCAACTTTCATGCCCGTCCGGCAAAAACAGGCACTACACCGCAGAGAACGCCGACAAAACGCCCATGGCCGCTACATAAAAAAAAATCACAGCATATCCACGGAGTGAATGATGATGAGTGGGCGAAGCTGCGGAGGTTCATCGGTAAACCGTGAATCTTCCGTGAATTCTGCCCAGTACATCATCACCGACGTGAGATCGGGCGCGTTTATACTAAAGGTTCGATGAGTTATGACGACTTGCAGCTCACTTTAATTTTACATGTACGCTGTGAATTTTCATTGTTTAGAAAACCATTGCTTTAGAAAACACCTTGCGTCTTTCGTTAAGCAGCTGGCGTCTTTTTCGTTTTGCTTTAGAAACATCTGGCGTTCTTTCGTTTTGTTTTTACAAAACATCTGGCGTCTTTCGTTGGTTTATTTCATCAATCAACGGCGTTTTGAACAAAATTTTTATTGTTTAATCACGCACAGGAGAAATCTCACCAGGCACTACCTTGGAGGTAAACAATGGCTGCTAATGGGAATGAGAGACAGAAGAAGTCGGCTTTTAGCTAACACTTACACTTCTACAGAGACAGAAGAATTCGGCTTTTAGTTAACGCGCACGCTGCGAATTTTTTATTGTTCAACAACGCACAGGAGAAATCTCCCACCGGCACCACCTTGGAGGTCAAAGGGTAAGACTTGTTACTCACTACTACGAGCACGACGAGGGACGAACGGGTGCCGCCTTAAGGAGCTTCGCCCCTAAAAAAGGTAGCGGCCGTGCAACGCCGCTCGCGTGCTCGGGCTTGCTCGGGCACGTCATGCGCACGTGACCATGCATGCGCATGACGTGTTCATGCGTATGTGTCAAATGAAGAGGGCAGGGAAGGGATTTGGCTTGCTAAGGCTACACGGGCGAGTGGCAAGGGTTTGAAACTCGCCTCCTCGCATCATGGTTTCGCGCCGCTACAAATTATTGTTTTTCTCAGCTCATAATGAACCGATTTGAAAAATTCTTGCGGCATGCAGCTCTTCATTCGGCACACAACAACTTCCAGCGTCTAACTAAAATTTGCTATGTGGCCTGGTGAGGGGCCCTTTAAGCTTCTCGTTTCGCCATTTCGCGTGACCAGAAAACTAAGCCGCGTCTAGCGCGTGCAACGGAAAACTTCGCCAGCGCTCCCTCTCTCTCCGTCCTCTTTTTCGTCTTCGGATAGAATGTAAATAAAGACAGTTTGCTCTTGGCGATGCACATTTGAGAAATGAGGACAGTTATGGCATATTTTTCTGTATCGCCTAGTGATTTGGCGGATAAGAATGCCTGTGACCAGCACGACTGTTGGGCTTGACACGATAGATTTGCAATATAGGCGTTTCTTCAATGCGTGTGTCTTCTAAAAATAATAAAAGCGCAGCGCAGTATCTCAATCAACAGTGGAAGACTGCCATTTTCTGCACAATTATGCCTTTGGAAGAAAACAAAAGAGAATTAAGCACACCATAGTGTAGAGTACATAGCATTCTAAGTCGTCGACCACTTTTTCTAAACAGAGCAGATGAACGGAAGAGAAAGGAGAGAGAAACATACAGGAACAGAGGAGGACCTTGCTAATCAATTCTACGCTAATTAAGGTCTTGGTAATTAAGACCGGGCTAATAAACCTTGCTAATTAGTACCTTGCCAATAAGCTAGGTCGGTGCAAGCTCCGCTGTTAGTCCAGCCTTGCACCAGTAGTGCAAGCTGCCCACATTTTCTTTGTTGGGTTTTGTTTTCGCTTAGCTGCTAACTACCACGGTGCTGCAGATAACAGGGGGGCAGTTTACACACGAAAAAGAACAAACCGTACGAATATGTTTATGCGAGGCCTTACGATTAGCGATATTTAGCCCTTTGGACCAGGAAATGTTTACACAGGCAATACTAACGTGCGCAAAATTTCCCATTATAGGGCTACACCAATGTCTTGCTGTAAAAAAATCAAGAAAACATTAAACACTATATGTACAACACGAGAATCGTTTCCTTTGACCTATTGCTCGAGCGCACGAGGAAAAGAAGGAAAAAAAAGGCAGTAAGATCAACAAGTCGTGCGTCCGGTTTTCTATCCTCGTGTGGGCGTAAGGGATTTAAGGAGTGCAAACAGAGAGAGAAGTGGTGAACATGTGAAATTCAACGTTGCTGCTTTCATTGCAGGCCGAAAAAATATTGGTTCGTACATCTTGACAGTTTCATAGGAGTTAGAGCATTGGGTTAGCGACTAAGAATTAAGGGGGTCCGATATGTGAATATATGCTCGCGAAAGAATTAGACGTGGGGCCTCAGGCTTATTTTCAGTGTAGAAATCGACACATCTCCGACATCAACGCGAAATTACCGAGTGTCACGAGCCTGAGTTTACTGGGTACTGGGTTTAGAGCATCCTGTACCTCGAATGCATACGGAGCTGATGTTGATTCCTGCTTGTCGATGAGCACGCCAATGGGTATCTCACAATGATGAAAGCAGCACTATGATCACTTCTTTGTTCACATGAGGTAGCTTCTTGTTCGAAGGATCATGGTTCAATGTTGCCGATGTGCACTGTGAAGTTGCATGCAACTGTGACTTCGGCATGATAGACTAGGCTGCGTAAGCGGCATCCGTGCTTTCCTTGATGTTATGCCTTATATCGGCCGCCACCGCTCCGTGTTGCTGTGGCTTCATTATTATTATTATTATTATTATTATTATTATTATTATTATTATTATTATTATTATTATTATTATTATTATTATTATTATTATTATTATTATTATTATTTGCTTCGAATACACAAGGACGCAAAGGAAAGAGGGAGAGATCAGGCTGAGAATTGCCACCTAGAGGGGCACAAAGCCTGCCTACTATTTCGAGAGGAGAGAACAAATACAGAAACTGAAGATAGGAGGAGAGAAAGAGGAAAGACGATAGAAAAGTAAAAAAAAGAACGAAGAAAGATGACGCAAGTTAAGCTGAATAAGCAGTAGTCGTGCTTTTTATGGTATTCTGCAGGCGTCACAGAACGTTGAAGCGCCTGCCCTCAAATCCAATCATCTAATTGCGCAACGTTGGATGCTACAAGCGACAATTGAATTTTCGTTCATTAGGGAACGAGAGTTGACGCGTGGGTATTCCACAAGCACGTCGTCTCGCTTGCTTACAAAACGCTGGCAGTAAGCCAAG
The DNA here is from genome assembly GCF_013339695.2 of Rhipicephalus sanguineus. Classification (NCBI taxonomy): domain Eukaryota; kingdom Metazoa; phylum Arthropoda; class Arachnida; order Ixodida; family Ixodidae; genus Rhipicephalus; species Rhipicephalus sanguineus. The sequence continues at coordinate 112,803,265 of NC_051177.1, forward strand.
TACAAGACCGTATTTAGATGCGGAAAAATAAAGGCAGCTGGAGGCTGGCGAAGGTGTCCTCGTTAAACGCATCCGCCTTTCGTTGTGGTTACCTTGATCACTCGGGTCAATTGACTTCATGATTGAGCTTCCGGGAGGATATAAAAAGTGGAAGGAAAACGTGCGTACAGCCCAGTGGCCATTGCTTCGGATGCATACGCCAGTACCAGGCCCATAGGCCAGGAGGGGGGGGGGGGGCAAGGGCTCCCCCCTCCTGATAAATTAACATCACCGGTATAAAACTGGAAGCCAGAAAGAAACAAATGTTTCTTTTTAGGGTCCTCTTTTTAAAGATCAGACGGGCACGCTCCCGAGTGTTTTCGTTGCTTGCCGTATCGTGAGCCACCAACGATGCTGACGGGATCAAATACGGCGAAAACGATAAAGCCGCTTACACGCTTTCTTATGGCGCATTTCGAAAGCTGCCCCGTATTTATTCGAAAGCGTGCGTTTAAGCCGTTACTTCACTCTATCGCACCTTCCTTCTTGGCAGCCGACGTGCGTTAACGGGGATTCCCGAGAGCGCGGGGTGAACTAGAAACGCGTTTAGCTCCTATCAATACATGCAGGCAGAAAAGCAAAAACAAACACGTGGCTGTCCAAAGTGCCTTGTTGTGCTTGTGATGCTCGTGACGTCTATGATAATTGAAAGCTGGCGGAGTTCCCGATGTTTATCACGATTATGGAAGAAAAAACGATGTATACATATAAACGGCTGCTGACGTATAGATGTCCGCAATATGATATAGAATCGAAGTGGACCCTAAGACTGAACATCCCGCCACCCAGCTTTGGCGCTTTCAGCCATTTATTCACATTTTAGTGTCACAAATAACTGTTCTTTGTTGATAATATCCTGGACAACACAGTTTTCGTATGCTTGTGTTTCCACGTCCATCACTTGAGCACTCGTCCCTAACCCGGGCTGGATGAGCTGAGGAAGGATAAGTATCAGAGGAAATAAAGTAAAAAAAAAGCAGATCGTTACGGTAAATGACATGAAAATATAGTCGAGGGCAGGTTGTAGCTCTCTGCAGAAAACGGCATGCAGCAGAAAATGCTTTTCTTATTTATACAGATCAACAGATTAAAAAGAGAGAAAAGTCGCCTAGACCTTAAACCGCTTTTCGGCTTGGTCGTGTGCATTATCTGAAAATGACGGCATTATTTGCATGTCACAGTTACTGCATGCCCCAATAGCTGACTGAAATGACTGACTAATTATCTTTCTCAATAATTTAATTAAAGGCAGCTGTTTCAATGTTGAAAATAGCGGAACAGTATGGTTAGGTAACGCTTAAGACGTCTTAGAAGTCGGGCACCGTGACATGCGCCCGTCTCGAGACATCTGTTCCGAGATGGCAAGTTACTCGTAAAAAGTGTTCGTATTATATTACCAGCCACAGTAAAAAGAGGAGTCGCTGTTAGTTTGATATGAATCTGATTGAACACTAGAAGGATTCTGCATTTGGAAAACACGAAAAAAAAATGAGGAAGCATGAACAACATGCCTCAGCATTATGATTCGCGTATTAGTTATTATGTGCGCACGTGCGTTGTTAGGGCGAAAATTTTTTCAACGGTGAATACTAGGGCGCTGTTTACATTGTAAAGCTTCACGGACGAAGCTGGTTGGCCGGAGAAACCAGCGAACGACGAAGCGACCGTCGTAAAATCTGTCAGGAGCGCGACGCGGCGACGCGAAACTGACGTCATTAACGCGACTGTTTGCATGCGTTCCAAGGTATGGCTGGAATAAACGTTCATTGCGATTCTAATTTTGCACCAACTAATAGTTGATATGAAACGACGAAGTAAGTGGGTGTTTTCCGATACGGAAAGCGTATCGCGTGTGTAGACGCAGAAGCTTCACGCCGCCTGTGTGCGCGCTGTCTACGGCGTGCGCACTTGAAAAAAAAATACAAAGCTATTGTGTACAATGGGGTTCTTGCAGTTGATAATAACTGTTGAGGTTTAACATCTAAAACCAAGATTATGAGGGATGCCTAGTGGAGGGCTCCGTAAATTTCGACCACCTGGGGTTCTTTAACGTACGACTAAATCTAAGTAGACGGGCCTCAAGCATTTTCGCCTCCATCGGAAACGCGGCCGCCGCGGCCGGGATTCAATCCCGCGAACTTCGGGTCAGCAGTCGAGCACCTTAACCACTAGACCACCGTGGCGGCTGTTCTTGAAGCTGAATACTGCACATTTAGCCTAGGATGCTTTGTTATCTGGGATCTTTATTCAGCTGCTGTATCGCAGTTGTTATGTAGATGCGCTCAGCAAAATGCACAAACAAGTAACGGAACAAGAGGATAGGACAAGTGGTGCGCAAACTTTCAACTGTTCATTTTCGCAAAAGCACATCGAAGATATACACAAAAATATTGAAGATAACAAAGATTATGTTACAACGTGTTGTTCATGGAAGCAGGTCATTTTGAGGCTATCCTGCTCCGCGTGTGTATTCTTAACTAATCTGGCGGTTGTCGATAAATTTAAAGGCTGCCTCACTGAGGGCAATAGATGCAGAGCTCACGTGATTGTGTGATTTAAACATGAAAAATTCGTCCATGATTTCGCGTGTCCTTTTAGACATCTTTTTTGCAATGCGCCAAAGTCTGCGTTTGGTTAAAAATGGGATCACATCCGCATCTTGCGCAATGAGTAGCTAGGTGCCCTGGTGATTGCAGCATCTCTGCGGCGTACCTATGTTCTCTTATTCTTGTCTTTGGTAGAGGCCCGTGTACTTAGATTTAGGTGCACGTTAAAGAACACCAGATGGTCGAAATTTCCGTAGTCCTCCACTACGGCGTCTCTCATAATCATATCGTGGTTTTGGGACGTAAAACCCCAACACTTATTATTATTATTATTATTATTATTATTATTATTATTATTATTATTATTATTATTATTATTATTATTATTATTATTATTATTATTATTATTATTATTATTATTGTCATTATGCAGCACCCGGTCTGCCCAATATAGTATTTTCCGCACGTGAAAGGAATTTTATAAACTATGCCCTCGTCCCATTCTAAATATTTGTTTACATGCTTGATGGTGCACTTTTTAAAGAGGCAGAGAAAACAACTTTTGCGCCATGCTTTTACCCAATCTTTATGAGAGCATGAGTATCGCAGTTCACACAGGGCGTAAAGTCAGGGGGGGAGAGGGAAGGGGGGGCCCTTCCATTTCTTAAGGAGGGGCTGTATGTATATGTGTATGTATGTATATAGGCCGCTGTACTCTGAGCCCCCCCCCCCCCGTCAATAAAGGGAGACCTTAAGCCCCGTGTAAAAACAGCTTTTTTGCGGTCCCGGGTTTAGTGCGGATAATCGTCGTTTTCCTTCACTGTTCATTTTGATTTTACTGGTGGCGCCTACCATAGGAAATTGAGATATCGATGACACTTTTGTAATCTTGACATTCAAAAATTACGGCACCGCCCGGCATGTGCCACGCTTGCCGCCGCAATATTAAGGACATGTGGCTCCTGCTAAGCTTATGCATTGATAATTTGAGAACAAGTTTAGGAAACAGCGCCGAATAGTTACCATTGACTCGCCTAGACACAAATCTAAAGTATATACATGCGTCGTTTGGGAATTTTTGGGCCGCACAGCGAGCGACAACGAGCTGATAACCAGACGCGGGTGACAGCCGCTTAACAGATTTTCTTTTGTTCCGCGCACGAGGCTACTTCTTTACGCCTATAAACTATTTTAGGCGCGAATCAACTTAAGATATCTGCGTGCATCGTCGACTGCTGAGCGCGGTCCCTTTGCTTGAGCGCAAGAGAGTGCGCCACCGCCTCAGGCAACGCCACCTACTCAGCGCTCGCCGTGTGGCGAGAGAGAACGAACGGCGCGCGTTGACTATGGAAACGCTCTTTCTGCGATGAACGCTGAACTCTTAGCTCGCAAGGAACGAGAACGCGCCCTCGCCCGCGAGAGACAACGCCGATGCGCGCAGCGTCTGCCAGCGAGTTTCGTGATTGAAAAAATCGACTGCTCGCTCTGTACAACCGTTTACCGGCCACCCCGTATATATAGGCACTGGATCTTGACCTGAATATAGTGCCGGTGGAAGATTTCTCTTGTGCGTAGTTGAACAATAAAGATTCGCACCTTGCACGTTAACTAAAAGCGGACTGCGGGTCTCTGTGTCTAATCTCTCTTCTGTCTCTCTTTCCCCGTTAGCAGTGATTTTGCTGTGGGAAACACCGGCGCACACTGCATGATTCGCCTCTCCCCAGTTTTCACGTTAGTGGAGCTGAAACACCCTTCCCTACATGTTTCGCCCCTCCCCAACTTTTTTTGATATCGGCCTACCCGCAATGGAATCTTACCGTAAAGGCGATCGACCATGCAACTAAGTCGATGGAACGAGAGAAAGGGAATTTTTTTCGAGGGACTCGTTTCTTCGTTAGACAACCAAATGAATCCAACAGAAAATCAGGCCAAGGAAGACATAGGGGACATTACTTGTTGTCTTTATCTGTAGTGTAGTAATTATTAACTAAATTAGACCAGTTTGCCCTTAATAAACCTCGCCACAAGAGAGCGATATTGAATAAACTACCCCAAAGAACAAGGTGTATTGCGGGCAAACTGGTCGATGTTTGAATACTCGCCCCAGAGAACACTACGGCGCTGTACAAAAATTCTACGACTTCTAATTTGGCCGCCCATTGCAGCAGATGCAAAAGTGAACCCTTGTTTCAAGAAACAGCCGTGATGTACAAAAATAAAGGTCAAAGAAGCCGAGAAATAATCGAAGCTTATCACATGCACGTTGATACCGCTCGTTGTGTCAGCCAAACTTCTATCGCACTGCATAGAAAAGAAATAAAATTTCTGAATGGCTTGTTCCCGCGATTCTCTCTTGTTTATCTGGCAATCACCGTGTGACTTAAACGCATCTTTGTTTGTGCACGAAATAAATTTTTCACTTGAGAGTCAGCGCTCGTGTGGTCCGTTTCTCGTCCTTTACCTGCGCCGCGCTGCACGTTTACCCGAAGATGTTAATGTACCAACTCGCACAGATCGCCGTATTAGTTCATTACGAAGACTAAACCACACGAACACAAGCGCGAGAGGGAGGAATGCCGCAAGAGGGGGGAATACCCACGATGGGGAATGACCACGCATTAGTTCATTAAGAAAATGCGCGAACGAAGAATTAAATGAAGCGATACTAAACATTATCCACACACAAAAGGAAGGATGAAACATGATGCAAGGAAACATTATATTTATACTTTTAATCCAAGCAGAGGCCCATAAAATAAATAAATAAATGTACACATATTTAAAAGGTTTCTGATTCCTGTGTTCGGTAGCACTAGCAGCGCAATCTTCCGGATGATTGAATGAGTTTGTGCAGACCAGTCAGAATAGCACCGCGGCTTGCACCTAAGTGACAGGCTCGAAAAGGCAAGAGGCTCGATGCAATGATTGTGTGCATCTCGATGGTGTACATCTGAGCGTTAGGTGAAAGGCGAAGATGCGAACGAGCTTGGTTGTATGCAGATTCCAAAACGCCGCCCTAGATCTGCAGCAATTTTTTGAGAGGTGAGAGGCCGATTTAAACGGTATTGCGGCAGCCAACCAAGATGGCTGAAAAGTCCACGCGCAAGCGCTTCGCGGGCGTGGACTCCTCTGAATAAATATTATGCCTAAGGGCAGACTTTCGAAAAAAAGCGCTTCGAGGGCACTCGTCGTCTTCACTTTCGGAGAGTACGGCTCTAGCCCATGTTCGTGTCGCTCCGTAACAGCAGTAAACCGTGCTTTCATATTTACTCGCTTCGCTATGACGCAGTGCTCATTCCTGAAAATGTGAGCCCCATTTCCTAAGAACTCTGAGTTCAATTACGAAATACTTGGCCCGTACTCCATAGTGGGTACGTCATCATCATCATCATCATCATCAGCCTGTCTGCGCCCACTGCAGGGCAAAGGCCTCTCCCATGTTCCGCCAATCAACCCGGTCCTGTGCTTTCTGCTGCCACGTAATACCTGCAAACTTCTTAATCTCATCTACCCACCTAATTTTCTGTCTCCCCCTCACGCGTTTGCCATCTCTTGGAATCCAGTCAGTTACCCTTAATGACCACCGGTTATCCTGCCGACGTGCTACGTGCCCGGCCCATATCCATTTCTTCTTCTTGATTTCAACTATGATGTCATTAACCCCCGTTTGTTCCCTGACCCACTCTGCTCTCTTCCTGTCTCTTAAGGTTACACCTATCATTTTCCTTTCCATCGCTCGCTGCGTCGTCCTCAATTTAAGTTGAACCATCTTTCTAAGTCTCCAGGTTTCTGCTCCGTAGGTAAGTACCGGTAAGATGCAGCTGTTATATACCTTCCTCTTGAGGGATAGTGGTAGATTACCATTCATGATTTGATAATGCTTGCCGAATGAGCCCCAACCCATCCTTATTCTTGTAGTTATTTCACTCTCATGGTTCGGCTCCGCGGTTACTACCTGTCCTAAGTAGACGTACTCCTTTACAACTTCCAGTGTCTCGCCACCTATCGCAAAGCGCTGTTCTCTACCAAGATTGTTCCACATTACTTTAGTTTTATGCATATTAATTTTCAGACCTACTCTTCTACTTTCCGTATCCAGTTCAGTAATCATGAGCTGCAATTCGTCTCCCGCGTTACTCATCAATGCAATGTCATCAGCGAATCGTAGGTTACTGAGATACTCTCCATTAACTCTTATCCCTAGCTCTTCCCAATCTAGGGCCCTGAAAACCTCCTGTAAACACGCGGTGAATAACATTGGAGAGATCGTGTCTCCCTGCCGTACGCCCTTTTTTATTGGGATTCTGTCGCTTTCTTTATGGAAGACTATAGTGGCTGTGGATCCGCTGTAGATTTCTTCCATTATGTTTATATAGGCTTCGTCGATGCCTTGATTCCGCAGTGCCTGCATGACTGCTGATGTCTCCACCGAATCAAATGCCTTCTCGTAATCTATGAAGGCTATGTATAGGGGTTGGTTGTATTCCGCGCATTTCTCTATCACCTGATTGATAGTATGAATATGGTCTATTGTTGAGAATCCTGTACGAAATCCTGCCTGGTCCCTTGGTTGATTGAACTCTAATGTCGTATTAATTCTGTTAGCAATTACTTTTGTAAATAGCTTGTAGACAACCGACAGTAAGCTTATGGGCCTGTAATTTTTCAGGTCTTTGACGTCCCCTTTCTTATGGATCAAGATGATGTTGGCATTCTTCCAAGATTCTGGTATCCTCCCCGTCGAGAGGCACTTCGTATACAGGGTGGCCAGTTTCTCTAACATAATCTCTCCACCGTCTTTCAACAGGTCTGATGTTACCTGATCCTCACCAGCTGCTTTGCCTCTTTGCATTCCCTTTAGGGCTTTCTTTACTTGTCCTGTCAATACTGGTGGGATGTCAGATTCCTCTGCGCTATTACTCCTTCTTACGTTATCATCCTGAATGGCTCGGCTGCTGTACAGATCTCTGTAGAACTCTTCCGCTACCTCAACTATTCTATCCATATTGTTTGTGACCTTGCCTTCCTTATCCCTTAATGCATACATCTGATTTTTGCCTATGCACAGTTTTTTCTTCATAGCTTTGAGGCTTCTTCCGTTCTTTAGAGCATGCTCAATTCTCTCCATATTATACTTTCTTATGTCGGCTACTTTACGCCTATTGATTAACTTCGAAAGCTCCGCCAGCTCTATTTTGTCTGTTGCATTTGAGGCTTTCATAGCTTGACGTTTCTTAATGAGGTTTTTCGTCTCTTGGGATAGCTTACCAATGTCCTGTCTAACGACTGTACCCCCGACTTCCACTGCACACTCCTTGATGATACTAGTCAGATTATCATTCATTGCGTCAACGCTAAGGTCGGTTTCCTCGGTTAAAGCCGCGTACCTATTCTGAAGTGAAACTCTAAATTCCTCAACTTTCCCTCTCAGAGCTAGTTCATTAATCGGCTTCCTGCGCATCAGTTTCTGCCGTTCCTTCCTCAAGTCAAGTTGAATTCTAGATCTTACCATTCTATGGTCACTGCATCGGATCTTGTTAACTACTTCCACATCCTGTACAATGCCCGGGTGGCCGCACATTATGAAGTCTATTTCATTTTTAGTTTCGCCATTAGGACTCCTCCACGTCCACTTACGAGTAGCCCGTTTTCTGTAGAAGGTATTCAAGATGCGTAAATTATTGCGTTCTGCAAACTCTACTAGTAACTCCCCTCTGGCGTTTCTAGAGCCGATGCCATATTCCCCAAGTGCATGATCTCCAGCCTTCTTCTTGCCTACCTTTGCATTAAAGTCGCCCATCAGTACTGTATACTGTGTCTTTACCTTACTCATTGCTGATTCTACGTCTTCGCAGAAGCGTTCAACCATTTGATCATCATGGCTGGATGTAGGCGCGTAGGCCTGTACCACCTTCATCTTGTACCTCTTGTTAAACTTAATTACGATACATATCACCCTCTCATTATTGCTATAGTATTCCTCTATATTGCCAGCTATATCTTTATGAATAAGGAACCCCACTCCTAGTTCTCTTCTGTCAGTTAAGCCACGATAGCATAGGACGTGTCCGTTCTTCAGCACTGTATAAGCCTCCTGTGGCCTCCTAACCTCACTGAGCCCTATTACATCCCATTTAACACCCTCCAATTCCTCGAATAGTACAGCTAGACTCGCCTCACTAGATAAAGTTCTAGCGTTATACGTAGCCAAATTCAGATTCCAATGGCGGCCTGTCCGTACCCAGAGATTCTTAGCACCCTCTGCTGCGTCGCAGGTCTGACCGCCGCCTTGGTCAGTTGCTTCGCAGCCGCTGGGGACTGAGGGCCGAGGGTTAATTGGTGTATTCATGTGGGAGGTAGTGGCCAAGTACTACACCAGGGTGGCCAATCCTGCTCTGGTGAGGCAGTGCATTGCTGGCTGTGGTCGCCAGTGAGGCTGCACCCCAGGCCTTTTTACACAATTCCATCATAACGCGGATTTTTTTTAAAATCCGGTTGGGAATTGTCCGGCACCGGGATTCGAACCACGGACCTCTTGCATGCGAAGCTGATGCTCTACCACTACGCCATCGCTGCATCGATGCAGCGATGGCGTAGTGGGTACGTGCCATGTTCCAAAGGCGCATCGTCATCACGAGCTCGAGCTGCTCGAGGAGAAGCCTACTGAGATTAAGAAGACGCCATATCTATACAGCGCAACCATGTCTCAGGATGCCGTCCACAGGGGCCCGACGTCCAACCCTCCGGACCCGAGCCGGTCGGCGGTACAGCCCGATCGCCGCTACTCGTTCGGCTTCGCCCTGTGGCGTGGCAAGAAGCCCAGCACTGACGAAGAGGGCACACAGGCCAAGACCACGGAGTCGCGGACGCAGACGATGCGCGGCCTCGACACGGGCTTCTTCCTTCCCGAGGAAGCCTGGCGCTCGGACAACATCGACCGGCTCAACCGCACCACGCTGCCCACGGACATGACGCCGCCGTTTCGGGTAAATGACGCAGTCGTGTCGGAACAGCTCTCACCACGTGCCCACTTTCGCTAGGGAGTTCTAGTTTTAATTAATAATTGAAGGGATTTTACGTCCGCAAACCAAGATATCAGTATGAGGGACTCTGTTGTGGAGGGTGTTGTGTTGGTGTTTCGGTTTCGAAAATGCCTTGTAAGATGCCAGGGGGCGCCGCTCTGGTGTCGTTATTCTACCGGCGCACTTGTAAATAAAAAGAGTGTGTGAGCGGTACTCGTTGTGAGCGGACGTACTTCTTTTCTTCGGCGCTTCGCGCCAACCCGCGTGTTCGGGGCTGGACGGCGTCCCCGCCGGCCGCGTTCGTCGAGCCGGTCGTCTTCGTCTGCTTCCCTCGTCGGGACCACCAGCCGCCGATACAGCAATGGCGACGAGGTGAAGTACGAACAGTTTCCTTCGTATTCCTTTTTGCTGGTCCGCCTCAATGATTTCATTCTGCTGCGACGCCACTTCGGCGTTTCCCGCCATCGCTTCTTTGTTCTCCGTAGCGGCCGCCGCGTCGCGTCTCTTCTGCCTTTTCCCCGTCGAGCGGCTCCGCGTCTATTCGTGAACACTGCGGACTTTCTTTTCGCGTTGGTGCTTCTCGTTCGTTCTCGTTTTCTTCGTTTCGTGTAGAGTTTTTCTCTTGTGATGGCGTCTCCCATACCTCCACCGCTTTTTCTTTCCACGCCCGGCGATCCGCCGATCCCTTGGGCTGATTGGAAGCTCATTTTCGAAGCCTACGTGGATGCCATCGGGAATGACGCCCGCAAACCGGAGCGGCGGAAGGCCCTTCTGCTTAACGCATTGGGCCACGCCGGCCTGAAACTCTATCAGACTTTGAGTTCCGTCAACGCGTCAGAGACGCCTGCGTCGTCTGACGTATTCCAAGCCGCAGTCGCATTGTTCGACGACCATTTCAACGACGCGTCCTGTGATTATGTCGCGCGCCTCCGCTTCCAAGAGCGTCGTCAGCTCCCCGGTGAGCCCGTGGTAGACTTCATAGCTAGTCTCCGGTCGCTAGCCGCGTCCTGCGGGTTCGGCGCGCTCGAAAATGACATGATCAGACAGCAGCTCTTTATTGGCGTCGCGTCGCAGAATGTCCGTTGCCGACTCCTCCAAAAAGGATCGTCCATTACTCTTTCAGAAGCCCTCTCGATTGCGCGAGAGGACGAACTTGTCCGTGTGCAGTTGGAGCAATTCGCTCCGCACTCAGTGCAGCAACTTTCTGCTGCGGGGGGCCATGGCGCCGGCCCTTTGTTTCACGGGACGCGCCAGCATGGCGGCCCTTCTTCTTCATCTCGGCGCGGCGGTCAACATGGACGCCCGCCAGCACAGTCCTTCCGTGGCGGTCAACATGGACGCCCGCCTGCACAGTCCTTTCGTGGCGGTCAACATGGCGGCCCCTCCGCTTCGCGGCGTCGAGGAAGCCGTCAAGATGGCGGCCCAAATTCTTCTTTTCAAAGGCAACAGGGAGCGTTTAGCTCATTTCAGCAATTTCCGTCGTCGGTTTCCACTCCACATTGCTTCCGATGCGGTTCTGTTCAGCATTTAGCCAACTTTGCGCAGTGTCCGGCAAGAAACCGCACTTGTCTTGCGTGCGGAAAAATTGGACATTTTCAGTCCGTATGCAATTCCCGTCCAGTAAATCGTCTTGAACCAGGTTCTTCGTCTGCTCCTTCGAGCACTGCTCAGACCAATACGGTCACAGTTCTAAACGTGGATGGTCTCCACACTTCTTCCGAGCCACGTGTTACAGCTTCAGTGGGCAATGTGCCCTTGTCTTTTCTGGTGGACACAGGCGCTTCAGTCTCATTAATCAACGCCGACGACTTTCAGCACTCATTTCCGCACATTCAGTTGGCACGCTCGTCTACCGTCCTGCACTCATATTCAAAGGGAATCATTCGCCACTTCGGCCAATTCACGGCCAACGTCAAGTACGCCGGAGTGCAGGCTCCCATAACATTCTTTGTAACACCATGTGGCCGATCTCTTCTTGGCCTTGATGCCATTCGGTTGTTCGGCATCACCATCTGCGGTGATACACTACAGTGCTATTCTTCTAAATCCCAGAAAACTTTTCCGGTACCAAAGGGGACGATGCCTGCTTTACTGACCTCGGCTCCAACGCAGTCTGCTTCGTCGATTGTGTCGACCGTTCGTGCATCGCCGACTTGTCCCACGGCTTCTGCGTCGTCCACTGCGTCACCGCCTACGGCTTCGGAGACATCTTCTTCGTCGATGCCGGATCGACCTGTGAATGTGTGTGCTTCGCCTCGTGCGGTGTGCCCTGTGCGTGTGCCTGTGCTTCAGTGTACTTCCGATGTGCATCCGCCGGCCGTGCCTGTCGCTGTGCGGGCGCCCTTGCTTCGGTCCACTTCGCCGATGCGTCCGCCAGCCAGGGCTGCCCCACCGGTACCTCGACATTCAGCCTGTGGAACGCTTCCTTCGCCAGGTAGGGAGGACTTGCCAAGCGCGTGTGACCAGGGTGCACAGTCATCTGCTTCTACGCCTCAGAGGCGCCGCTCTAAGCGGAAACGTCGGAAGCCTCGACGTTATGAGGACTATGTACAATAGTTAGTCATAACAAGTTCTTTTCTCTTATACTCCTGCCTCATTACGTGCCGTGGACTTACTCTGTGTGCATTACTGATGCATTGTTTCTCTGTGTAGTGTGTGCAGTGTTCTGTGCAATATTTCGTAAATAACTGAACTGAATTGTCTTACGCATTTTTCAAATGTGTATCTTATGATTTTCCGTGTGATTTCAGTTTTTCATGCTTTCTTCACTTTTCAGTTTTTCACTTTTCTTTCGAGGAGGGGATGATGTTGTGTTGGTGTTTCGGTTTCGAAAATGCCTTGTAAGATGCCAGGGGGCGCCGCTCTGGTGTCGTTATTCTACCGGCGCACTTGTAAATAAAAAGAGTGTGTGAGCGGTACTCGTTGTGAGCGGACGTACTTCTTTTCTTCGGCGCTTCGCGCCAACCCGCGTGTTCGGGGCTGGACGGCGTCCCCGCCGGCCGCGTTCGTCGAGCCGGTCGTCTTCGTCTGCTTCCCTCGTCGGGACCACCAGCCGCCGACACAGCAGAGGGCTCCGGAAATTTTGACCACCTGGGGTTCTTTAACGTGCACCTAAATCTAAGCACTCGGGCCTCTAGCATTTCGCCTCCATCTAAATGCGGCCGGGATTCAATCCCGCGATCTTCGGGCCAGTAGTCGAGCACCATAACCACTGGACCACTTTGGCGAGTAAGTTCTAGTTTTGCGTAAGCACACTTGCGCACTTACGTTGCAGTTGCGCGCATTGCGGGACGTTTTGGCTCAGGCCGCAGCAACTTTTCATTTACAGAAGCGCAAACGTGCATAACTGTCCTGACGCCATTAACACCTGCCACTTTTTGTTAAGGAGCGATCTGTTGTAACCAAGCCACGCACGCTATTGCCAAGTTAAGCAGTCCTCAAGCTAAGGGTCGTGAAACCTGTCTGAGCCCCCGCCCCCTCTCACATTTTGACTTGTTCATGGCCGAGGGCAACTTACATTAGCATATTTTGTGCTCTATGCTTGATACAGGAAGAGAGAGAAGGCGAGACGAACAAGGAGCTCTTATTTTTGGCGCCAAACGCCAGCAAAAATGTCGTACCAACGAGGCCCATGTTTGAACCATTCGTTGCAATGTTCCCGTAGGGTGCAATAGCTGTACTTTTGGCCCAATTGTGGCGTTCGCATTGTATGCGCAGCGCTACGAGCGGACGCTGACGTTGAGATACCTGGAGGAGGACGTGTCCACGTTGAGCAACGAGGAGTATCTCTCGTCCCAGACTCTCAGCAAGCTGCGCCTGGTGCTCGGATGGCTGGCGCTCCTGGCACCGCTACCGCTGCTCATGCAACCCGCACCGGTGAGCAGCACGAAGCTGCGTAGTTGGTCGCGGTTCGAGCTCGCGTTGATCAGCACAAAGAATACGAGATGCCTATAAGAAATTAATGAATATGACACGTCATAATTTATTCGAGTGATTTTAATGTAATAACATTACCGTATTACATTGCACGATGCTTCGTCGACGTCCGCGTGACTTTTCTTGTACTTCGCAACGATTTGCACCTTACCACATTCCGTCCTACCGCTGCTGTATATACAAGCCTATCACGCCTACGATGCTCAGATGAGACACAACAGCAGAACGAGTACTTTTTGCCTATTGTTCTTGAAGGGGTCGTGAACCACTTTGCACAGTAACCATTGAATGACCTCAGCATTGAAATTTATTGCCTCGCAAATCGATTGCCGCAAAAATTTTCCGAATCCGTCAAGAACGAGCGGAGTTACAGGGATTTGTTGCTCGCTTTAAGCGCTTTCTCTCTTCTATCGTCCCGACGTGCGCGCTAGAGGATACACAGGGAAGAGAGGTACGGCGGAAAGATGTTACGTCAGCGCGCGTCATGACCTCGGGAGCGCGTGATGAAACGCGTTCGCTCTCTCCTGTTGTGATTTCTGTAGGCCCTATAGTGTGGCTACTGCGTGATGTTAGCGGACTGGGAACGCGGCGACAGCACGTGGCGGCACCCCGTGGCAAGAAGCGCATCTCATCCAAACGCCGCTCTTGATTTATATTGGCCATTAGCCAACATTATGCTATCTGCTGTTTGACGTCAAACAGCAGTCGCCGGCAGCTCCGACGAGAGTATAAGCACATGCCTCTGTATAAAAAGAGGGCGCTTGAGAAAATCGCGCTCCGCTTGTGAACTCGCCTCGCCGAGCGTGATTGCAAGATTTGGTTGAGTTGTTCGTAGCAGTGTCCGGTTTCCGCAGGATGTTTTTTCACAAAGCACATGGGCTGGTTCATCATCATTATAATCATCAGCCTGACTACTGCCACTGCAGGGCAAATGCCTCTCCCATGTTCTGCCAATCGACCCGGTACTGTGCCTGCTGCGGCGATGTTATATCCGCAAACTTCTTAATCCCACCTGTCCACCTAACTTTCTGTCTCCCCCTCGCGCGTTCATTAAAGGGTTGGTTCATTACCCCTTTAAGTAAGCTATATTAGCGACAATGCAGCTAATTTGCACAATACACATAGTCGATGTTGCAGTATCTATAACCTGCATGCATATTTATACAAGTGCGAACAGCAACTATTGCAACCATGTACCTTTATAACAGAGCAGCGGGGCGGAGATATAGTGCCAAAATGCTACGACAGTCTGCACCCACGTGACCACTTGAAGTCACGACAGGCGCAGCTCTCAGGTTTTGTCTTTGTAAATCTATTATACTAAATAACTTAGCGTGCTCTGAGGCTTGTCGCCGTTTTCTTGGTTGTTGACGCCTGCTGCCTTCGTTTAACGGAAGAAATCGCCATGTCTGTACGCCCCTAAGGCCCTCCATCTGTTATAATTTATTTTCATACCTTCCTCAACTACTATATAATTGTAAGGTGAGAATTGTTATCCACAAGATCCCAGAGCAGCCTCTCTTCTTGTGGCCGCAGGCCTTCCACTGCCTCTACGTGGTGGTCACGACAAGCTTGCTGTGGATCTTGCGCCCCGTGCCTCTCTGCGTGGCCGCCCTCTTTCCCGTCGTCGCCCTGCCGCTCATCGGTGTCCTCAGCACGGAAACCGTATGCGGGCTCTACTTCAACGTAAGCGCCACTTGACTCCCTGTAATGGCGTGAAACCTGCGGCAACGCACAATTCCCGTGTGTCCGCAAGCACACCCAGTTTCCATGAAGAGCGTTTCAATAATGCTCATCACCAATTCAGCATCCCGCAAGTAAATTTAGACAGTTTGCATGTTATATGTGTAATTTCCCGTCGATTAAATCCACGGTGGCGTGGAGCAGTCTCTTGGTCCATATATCATGCGCATGTTGCATTTATGGGTCGATAAGCATTTAAAAAATCTTACTACGCTGTCTTATAGTATATGTTAATTTCCGGAGTGGACGTTTAAGTTATATTTGCAGATATTAACGGACATTCTGTGAGCTGTTCCCGGCCTGCATTACACACGTATCGCAGGATGCAACCTTGAGAGCTTGAGCGTGTAGTTTCAACATGCTTTAATACGATCTTGAAGGCATATTTTGCATGCCGCCGTTGCTATCACACATGAGAACACACGAGGAGCTGTAAGGGGTACACAGCGAAGTTGTACGTGAAATAGTGATGCTAGACAAATGCTGACTCGCCTAGACGGGGATTGAACCGCGCCGACTCACGTAGTCATTGGTCGAACAGTGATACACTTCCTTATCGTGCGAGAAAAAGCGTACTTTACCGTAATGGTCCCGTGGGCAGACGGACTCTCTTTCAGCAAGCACTCAAGCTTCACTGCGCTTATCAAATCAGCGCACTGATGCACCTGGAAAGAGTGTAAAAAAATTCATGCACTTGCACTCAACGCGAAAACTACGAAGTGCGCAGTAGTGATTCGCCTGCCCTTCAGCGACGCTCGCGTTCACGGGTAGCGCGTTGTCTTTCCAAACATGCAGCCTGCTCGGCGTCCATGGCGGGAAGGGAAACATTCATTTGTGATGCAGTGGCACCCTTTCCCCTCCTCGTTCCCTTCCTCCTCACCTTTCTCGTTCCCCTTGCTATACTATACCATATACGGCTATGCTATGCTTTAACTTCCCCTCCTCGTTTCCATCCTCCTCAAATCTCTCCTCCTCATCCTTACTTCCTTTTCTCACCCCTTGCTATACTGTACTATACACTGTGATGCTACGCTGTACCCTCCCTCTCCTCCTTTCTTTCCTCCTCACCATAACTTCCCATTCCCCCTTGCTGCAGTACTCTACTACACATAGCCTTACCGTTCCCTCCACTCCATGTTCACCCTCACTTCCCTTTCCCACCTCTTTCTGTAGTTTAGTACACATGGCTATGCTATGCTATGATTCATCCTCCCTCTCCTCCTTTCCTTCTTTCTTACCCTCACATAGATTCTCCTCACCCTCACTTCCCTTTTTCACCACCTTGCTATCCTACACGGTACACGGCTATGACACGCTTTACACTCTCCTCCTCTTTTCCATCCTTCTCACTCTCATATCTCTCCTCACCCGCACTTCCCTTTCCCACGCCTTGATATATTGTACTATGCACGGCTGCGCTATGCTCTACACTCTCCATTGTCCTTTTCCCCCTCCTAATCTCCACATCACTCCTCACCTTCATCTTCTTTTCACATCTCTTGCTATGATTTACAATACATATGGCTGTGCTACACATGGTTTTCCCTGCGTGACGCCATAAATGACTATAGTATTCTTTACCTTTTGCCCTCCTTCTTTGCCAGCTCCTTTTCCTCACCCCCACTTTCCTTTCCCGCATCCTTACTATACATAGCTATGCTATACATGAATTTGCTTGCGTAGCGCCAGACATTGCTATGCTATGCGTTGTCCTCTCCCCTCCACCCTTCCCTCCTTACCATCACTACCATTTCCCACCTCCTTGCTATACATGGCTATGCTATACATGGTTTTTCCTGCATGACATCATACATGGCTATGCTATGTTTTACCCTCTCCCCTCCACCTCACACTCACCTCCCTTTCCTGCACCCTTAGTATACATGGCTATGATATGCATGGTTTCGCCTGCCTGACACCATACATGGCTATGCTATGCTTTACTCTCTCCCTTTATCCTTCTCATCCTCACTTCCTACCCCCTTGCTATACATGGCTATGCTATACATGGTTTTGCCTGCGTGACGCCAAGTGTTGACATAAGATGACAGCATACAATGACAGCATACTGCCTTCTTCCTCCCCATACCTTCTTCCTTTCCCTCCTCCTTATCCTCACATCACTCATCCTCAGCCTCACTTCCCTTTTCCCCTCTCTTGCTATACATGTATATTCTACAGGTGGCTATGCTATACATGGTTTTGTCTGCGTGACGCCAAGCGGCATGAGACGACGACAGCATACGACAGCCCGGGCCCCTAAAGTGCATTGCACTCATGCATTGCACACGCCTTCATGTGTATTCCAGGAGAGCATCCTGCTGTGCCTATCGAGCTCTCTGATGGCGGCGCTCGCTCAGCGACAGGGATTACAGCGCTGGCTCACCGTCACCTGCTTGCGCTGTCTCGGGGGAAGCCTGCGCTGCCTGCTCTTTTCCCTGATGTCGACGACTGCACTGTGCGCTATGCTTTTGAGTGCGCCGGCGGCCGCCTACGGAGCCATACCCTTAGCCGAGACGCTGGCCAAGGAGTTCCAGCGAAAGCCGCCGCAGACTTCCCCAGCGGTCGCTGCAGTCGGTCAGGTCAACGACCCTGGTGAGGTTATTGCATCTCAAGGG
The DNA here is from genome assembly GCF_013339695.2 of Rhipicephalus sanguineus. Lineage (NCBI taxonomy): Eukaryota > Metazoa > Arthropoda > Arachnida > Ixodida > Ixodidae > Rhipicephalus > Rhipicephalus sanguineus. The sequence continues at coordinate 112,821,169 of NC_051177.1, forward strand.
CACCGCTTGTACTCTTGCTAACGACCTTACTCTCATTAGTGCAAGGGAGCTTTTTTACTGCAACGACCTCAATGTACACCTAAGATGACATAATTCCTACTTGGCTACCTGAAACGGATCGAAGTATCAGACATGAGAGCCCGACAACGATAGTTCATCGTATGGAGTTTTCATCTCAGCTCTCACTGCTACTGTCACGCGTTTACTTGCCAAATGCTCGCCAAAATGAAAAAAACATTATGTACGAATATGACACAGCGTCGCCATCAGCGGTTTGACCTGATCTTACTGGTCTGAAGGTGTTAGCAAAAGACAAGTTTTTGACAAGCGAAGGACAAAGACTTTGAGATTGCATCGTTGTCCGTTTTATTTTTTTTTGTTACATTGACGACCTTACTGACAACAAAAAGAAAGTTCAGGTGAAGTTTGTGAAACTATCACTGTTGAAGCAAGGACGAACTATTCAAAATTAAAGGAAAGTATTGGCGAGAAGTCTGAGAAGATCAAAACGATATTTCGATGTGAAATTTAAAAAAAAAAAGGTATCATGATTTCGCGATTTAGAATTGCAATAAAACGCATATTTTCATTGTACCTTCATGCTCTGTAGTTTTTTCCTGTTTCGCGTGACTCTTTCTGTTTGTCTGTTTTATGCCTCTTATAATTCTTCAGTTCGGTTGCAGAAACCAAGAAGTTGACTTTAAAAATAGAGAAAATTAATTTAGAATAACCTTCTGGCATTGATGAGGTTGTCGAGGTAATGGTAATCAATTCTGCAGTACATGAGAGCGAACCTACAATTTTCTTCACTCCAATTTTCACCCGCTCACCTCTAGTGAACAGCTTGTTGTTTCGTAATTGGCATTGTTTCATTGTGAGATTTTCGTCTTGTTGCATCATGACATGTTATTCAACTGAACCGAAGCTTCACCTCTGAGCAGAAATGAACCTCGTTTCAGATCCAAATCCTGGTTTCGGTGGGCAGTCAGTGGATGACTTCTCCATGGGCGAAGAGCGTGCCGACAGCGTTCGGAAGGTTCTCCTGATCGCTGTGGTTCTGTCCGCCATCATGAGCGCCCCTGCATGTCTCACCGGAGCCTCGGCGAACATGTTCCTCAAGGGTTTCCTCGAAATGTGAGTTCTGTGTATCTAAATGGGAGATCGCAACTTATTGGTGTCGTCTTCCAGGCGTGCTTATTTGCTTCGCGCAGATTACGTTACTCGAAGTGGAATCTCTACGTACGTGCCGTTGGGGAACGCGTTACATGGAGACTAAAGTGAAAAAATGAATCAGTTTAGACTACTAAATTATACTCTGAAAACTCTATTGCGTTTGTTTTTGCCATTATAGGTTTAATATTACAAGACAAACACAAGGTCAAAGTTTCATTTTAAAAGTTCGAGCCGAGATCTCCGCACGTGACGTCACTGATTTCAAAGTGTTTCTTTCGTATTTTGGAGAAATCGGTTAAACTAAATATCCTGAAACTCGGTATGCCAAGCCCCTGGCCCCCTCAGAGCACACTGTACTTCATATTTACCGATTAGGAACTACGTAAGTACTATTAGACGCCGTCAAAATTTATGACGTCATGGCAATTGGTGCGGGAGCTTTAAGGTGGCACCACCACCCGCATTTCCGTCTTGCTCGTTTACTCGCCTACCAATCGTCTTCTCGCGGCAAGCGTGGTGGCTTTGGTGCTGTTAAAGAGTAATTTGCTAATACGAGAAAAATCGTTTCACTTTCTAGTGTACCTTTGATACGTGTGTGAAAAATAACGCTTTGTGCTTCGGCAGTAATGCGTGGGTTAGTAAGTTGTTCAGAGAAAAGAAAAAAAAACTTACTACAATGAAATCGTATGCGGATTCCGGAATCATACTGTAAATATGATTTTTACGTTTAATAAGGGGGCTTTTGTAAATTCCTATGCCTCGATTGTAACGCGTGGGTTCTGAACCATTCCTGACGCTTTCGTCTTAGGCCAGTGGATGGCGTCGTATCTCATAAGTAAGGAGCCAGGTTTACAACAAACACCTCACGCTGGATGCTCGAGCTATACAAAGTTTTCCTTACCGACAGGATGAAATCGATGTTGTAAATTCGTAAAGGAAGCAGACGATTTGCGGTCATGGTGTTTTGCGGTGGTATATGCTCGACACAGAAGCGCAAGTTTTGTGTTTTTTTTTTCTTTCAGTGAAGGATACCACAGTATGGTCACGTTTTCGAACTGGGTCACAGCCAACGCCATCTGCGCTGCCGCCAACATCATGGGCCTGTGGCTGTTCTTCGTTTTCCTATACGTTCGAAAGATGTAGGTGAACCTCTAGCCCTCTCTTTCAAGTTTCCTTCTATGTAACCGAAGGTTATTGCGTTCTCTTGAAGCGCTGCAAGCAGCGTAGAAACGGGAAACAAGCTTAGTTGCGAGAGTGTGTCAGCGTGGCGAGCATAGCAGAAACATATACGTAATCTCTAACGAAGAAAAAAAAGTAAGGACAGAAAGTTTCATCAGCCGTTGCGGCTTTTATACTTCATCTAGCTGAAACAGACCACTTTCACAATCGAACCCATTGAGTAACAACTTCTTCATAACCAGACACGAAGTTGTTCTTGTCCGCTGCAGTGTTACGAATTACAGCAACTCAGTGGTTATAGCTGAAGACATTTCCTGCCACGGCGGCCGCATTTAGACGGGGTTGGAACGCAAAAAAAGAAAAAGGAAAAAAGAAACACGCCCGTGTGTTTAGATATAGGTGCGCATTAAAGAAACCCGGGTGGCCGAAACTAATCTTGAGTTCCCTCACTACCGTGTGCCTTATAATCATATCCTGGTTTGGTCACGTGAAACAGCAGATCTTTTTAATCGCTGAAAGCCTTCTCGGTGCGTTAATTGCACGTCGATACTTTGAAGGCACACCGGCGTCAGCAGCGCTCTGCGTACGTCGTTGGCGCAAACGTGTCCTTGGCTCACATGTAACTGAACACGATCGCAATGAGAACGAATCAATCAATCAATCAATCAATCAATCAATCAATCAATCAATCAATCAATCAATCAATCAATCAATCAATCAATCAATCAATCAATCAATCAATCAATCAATCAATCAATCAATCAATCAATCGGATAAGCGTGAGGGGGTTGGCATTGCTTTTGTTTTACGACGACAGCGAAGTCTTAGGACTTGACCATGACATATATCGCCAATTTTTTGCGTAGTTCGGGCAAGCCTGAGATATGATTTTTTCTATTTTTTTTTTCTGGCGTGAAAATGTTTGAAGCAAGAAATCACGCACGAACAGATGCTGCAGTCACGCGGTAGACAAGAGAAAGTGCATGGCATCTGCGTCATTGGACGATGGGGCACGAAAACGCGGAGTAACATGAATGGAAGGTCATTCTTTTTTAAAGTCAAAGCTGGTAAGATTTGAATATTGACTGATAGAGAGGTATGAATTTCACTGTTGGGTCGTTTCAAATACGTAAGCATGCTTATCATAACTAGCAGATTACAGCAGCTGATATAACAATACGAAATAAATAAAGTAACATGTTTAAAGTTTGTTTAGAATAAAGGTGGAGAATTCAGAGTAGTATGTACTCAAGTAATGGAGAGCTGTATGCAGCTGTCCTTAAACGAAAGAAAAAAAAAAGCAGAAGAATGTGAAGACTTGCTTGAGTTGTGACATCGCTGACGGTTATTTCTGGAGCTAAAAAACTTATAATATTAACCTATCAATATTTCGGAACTTGAACCCCCATACCTTCAAGACGCGCCAACACTATTGCTCAGGTTGGCACATTAGTCCTTACGTCCCTCGTTCCAATGATTTTTAATTACTATTAGAGCAATTATACACTCGAAACAGGGATTGCATTTAGCGTCCGTCTGTTAATTAACCCTACAAAGTGCTTTGCCATTTAGGGATGAATGCATCACTCAAGATACGTACACCTTGTGTATATCATGTTACTGCGACAGCAGCTGAGACTTCGACACGACCTTTGCTTTGTCCATTTAGGCGTAATTGAAGTTGAAAATGCTTCAGTTATCAATGAACGTACACATGTTTATGCACGTTTGGTGCAAATAGAGGTCACATGTATTGAGACACTGTAACGGGACTTCGCGTGATGTTCAAACACTAGCAATGATGATCAACAAAAACATTTTCATTATATCATTGAGGAAGGGTACTTGAGTAAGAACATCGGCAGTTTACATATTTATGCAAATAATATAACAAAAACAATGCAAGAAGTGCTTCGTCGCAAAAAAAAAGAAAGAAAAAGAAAAAAAGACGACAAGGCTGAGCGTTGATTTTCAAATCACATGTATGAATGAGATCATGTTATCCCTTAAAATTGAAACACTACTGTTCATCTTTAAATAATGACACAAAAATAGATTTCTTAATGTTATACAAAAAGGAATTGCACTGTGTTAAAAGGAAATTGACTTTTTGAAAGTATTGGGCAGTTGAGACCTCGGGATTAAAAAAAATACTGTGTAGTAAAAAACGCGTAATGTCTGCATTACCGCATTCTTGCATGAGAAAAAAGTTTTAGAAGGTTATGATGTTCAGTTGCTGGGTGTGCAAATATGTAAATATTAAATTTATTTATATTACCTATATTACGTATATTGAACTCCCGGTATTCGTAAGTAACGTTAAATCGTCGGTTATTCAAAGAATAAGAATTAACTAGTTTTAAATATTGGAGATAGTTTTATATGTTGAATGAAAGTTATAAAATAGTTTACATGATTGTTATTGAACGCGTAGTGTAAAATGACGGTTATGTTCGAATTAGGATGAACCTACAGCTTTTAGTAATGCCCTAATGCCGTAAAACGTTTTCAGTTGCAGTCATTTGATTTACGAGTTGCATTTTATGAGCGAATTTACCGCAGTCAAAGATCTCAGTAAAGCTCGTGTCATTACCGCGAGTACTGCTGTCAAAGCAGGGCGATAGAGGGAAGTTTTCCGTAATATTGATTCGAAGAATGAATGCGAAGGGAAGGTAAATAATGTTGGAAAGAACAGGGTAAGAATGTGTTCCCGAACCACTCATAGAAAAGGGGTGAAGGAAGAGAAAGTAGAGATTCAAGGCCGTAACCTTGGAAACAGCTAACATGCCGAGCAAGACGCATCAAATAAATTGTCATCCATAAGGACAATAGACGTGTTTTTCCTTTGAAAGAACACCAACAACCGCATCGAGCGCTTCACAAAAAGCAGAAATTAGGGAATGCGGTGATCGATAAGCCGATCCAAAACAACATCAATGTTATCAACATCTACGTAAAGAGACTGATCAATCCAAACCGATTCATAGTCGTAGATATTTAAGTGAAGATCGAGCCTTCATTTCTATTCGATGACTGACCAAATAAATATGACCGAGCCACCGTGTTGGGATGTGAATGTGATTGCAGTATTCGGAATTATATGGTGGACAGCCTCAAAGGTTTGTCAGAATCGCTAGGTCCTGTATCGAGAACACACATTATTAAGAATGGATGCAAGAAGACGAGAGTACTTCATGATCACGAAAATGTTTGCTGAGACGGCGTGCGTAAAAGTGAATCGCTGAATGATAGTTATTAAAAACAATTGAATATCGTTAATGGAAACGTAAGCGATAACATCAAGTAAAACTACGAGGAAAAAAAATGAAAGAAGGAACAGCCCATAAGCAAACACCCTCAGGGCCGATCCACTCTTGATGGAAAAAAAAATCCAACAAACAAACAAAAAGAAACAAGAAAAACTGCTGTCTGTATACGTATAGAGTGCTGCGCCTTTATGACGCATCGTTAGTCCACAAAAAAGAAAAATATTTTTTTTCTTTCTTGAGTTGCAAAGGCTGCCTGGAGAGTTGCTTGTTCCGAGAAGTGAGGTGGTCAAGTGCAAAAATAGGTTGTCCAGGTGTATTACTGAAGCCAATGCCACTATAGAAAACGAACGCTATGAGCTGTCGGCTCATTTGCATGTGCGCCATCGGACTTTTTCCTTCCACGAATTGCAAATAATACTTTATAAGGCCTGTAACTTTGTATGGACAACTTCCTACGTGTCACTTTTCTTGCGTCCTGCAAAAATCTCTTTTGGGTTGTTAGCTTGTAATAAATAAATAAATAAAAATAAAAATTTCGTGCAGGCGTGCCTTGAGGGCTTTAACAATATAAGCTCGCTCATCAAAGCTCGGACAAGTAAACGTTTTTGTGTGTGTCAGTAGCTGACGAAAACGAATAAAAATTTTAACATATACCACTAGAAGAAACAAGGCATTCGATATTGGAGACAGTAGTATGAAAAATAGTCATGCAATTTTCGCCCCGAGTGAAAACACGTGCAAAGACGGTAGATGTCTACATAAATGTAAATAAATCTGGTGGTCTTCGCGTCAAAACGACGATACTGTTGTAAGGCAGGACGTAGTGGGGGATTGCGGTCCAATTTTACCCACTGAGGTACTTTAACGTGCAACTAAACCTGAGTATACAGGGGTGTTTTTTTTTCGCGTTTTATTTTTTCTTTTTTTCGTTTCGCACTCGTCGGAATGTGGTCGCTGTGGCCGGGTCAAGGAGGTTTTTTTTTAACCTCCTTGGGCCGGGTATGTAACCCGCGTTCTCTAGTTTCGCGGTCGCGGCACCTTACAACCGCTAAGCTATAGCTAAATGCGTTTTCATTTATTTATTGCAGATACAAATTAGTGCATACGTGAGTGTCGTGTTGCCGCCGCATAAGTGTTTTGCATCTCGTTTTTCAGCGAAAGACAGGAACCAGGTTTCCAGGAGACCGTGAGCAACGCCGTTCGCGCTGTCATTTCGACGGGAACCGAACACGTGAAGTAAGATCATGCACTTGTATCTAGTTTATTGTTTTATTGTTCTTTTTTGTGCCCGTAGGCAATTCAGCGGCGTTTTTACGTTCTCCTCTGCATGTCACAGGAGAGTAAAAAAAGGTCTCGCGAATTGTGAAAGATTCGTACGGTTAATCAGTTATGGCGGTTCTGTAACTAGGACGTGCCATTACTGAACACATTATTGCGTATGCGATTTTTGCTTGAAGCTGCCATATTTTGATGCATCATAAATCTGCATTATCGATACTTATCAAACGTTCTCGCATTTCCAAGTTTAGGCCTCTTTTTATTGAAGCTGAAAAAGTGTTGAAGTAGCACGTACTTACTAAAATAGTCTTCGCAAGTATGATATATGACATCAGTGAAAAAAAAATCTTATAATGACAAGGTATGACCATGTTGCTCCGCTTAAACCAGGCTTGTTCCCACCGGGATAGCACGTGATGCAGATTTTTCTAAAACAATTGTTGAGGCTTAACGTCCCAAAACCACGATATGATTATGAGGGACGCCGTATCGGAGGGCTGCGAAAATTTCGACCACCTGGGGTTCTTTAACGTGCACCTAAATCTAAGCACTCGGGTCTTTCGCTTCCATCGAAATGCGGCCGCCGCGGCCGGGATTCGATCCTGCGATCTGCGGGTCACCAGTCTAGCCCCATAGCCACTAGACCGCCGTGGCGGGTCCTGATAAATATTTAATCTATGCTAAGCGTGAAAACGCACCTTGAACACAATAAATTCCACCGACGGTAAAAGCATGCCCTAAATATTACTAGATGATATGATCAACTTATATTCGATGCATATTTTTCTAATTAACAGATAAATTGTTTATTGTGCGCTAAAACACGACGAACGTTCTCGGTATGTATTAATGACAGAATAATGTTTTCTGTTGTCATTGAGATCCAATTTATAGGCTCGTCTCGCTGCATGAAAACGTTCCAATAGAGTGATTGAGCATGAATAATATTTCCGTGAAGCGAACTTTTTCAACGATTAAGTAGGCTTTTATTTAATTTGGAGTCCTTACGAAACTGCCCAATTTTCAAAAATCTCGGCAGCGCCACTTTATTTTAGATTGTTTATTGCACGACGACTATTCAGGTTATTTTTTTTTTATTCAAACCTTTTCAGGCCCCGAGAAGGAGTCGTGATTGTAATATACGCCGCTGTCGTCCTGATAGTGTACTTTGAGTGGTCAGACTACGGACTTGGCTTGGCAAAGTTTCTTGGCCTCACGAAGTAAGTCTCTATCGTAATTCCGTTCTTAGGAGTGCCACTCTTTCTGACAGCGAGCTTAATGTAACTGCTGTCACCGAAGTGCTGCTACTCAGCTGTGTCAGAATAGGGAGTTTCAGGGCCGGGAACCCCAAGCGGCTTGCGTACGCACGCTCTTGCGTTCCCTTTTGCTCCCACCCGCATCCAACGAGAATGGAAAGGAACGCAAGGGCTTACGTACGCAAGCTGCATTGGGGCCGCGGCACTAAAACTCTCTAATAGAGAGATTTAGTGCCGGGCACTTCAAGCCGCTTGCGTACGCATGCTCTCGCATTCCTTTGTACTTCCAGCCGCACCCAAGGAGAATACAAAGGAACGCAAGGGCTTACGTACGTAGCCGCTTTGGGGCCTCGGCACTAAAAGACTTTAATGTGTTAATTACCTATGACAGAAATTATGAATGGGCTCGCGGTGACCCATATATAGGTGCTGTAGCACAATTTTAAAGAATTGTAGAGCACAGATATGAATGATTCTTGTATGTCATAGTGCTGAGTGTTACTCGAGCAGCGAGAATGTTACATCCTCCTTTAAATAGATGGCACCACAATGATACCGTTGTGAAATGCCTGCTGGGACACTTTTCTATCCTTCTAAAAGAGTTATGCCATTCAGTTACTCAATATTTAGAAGTCACAGGTCGAGCGTGTTTGATTACAACAGCAGATGTGTGCAGTCTTTTCCAATAAAGAAGACGATGATTAAAATTTATGACGATTTAATAAGATGCTAAAAAGTCTGTTATTATTCGGAAGTCACACGAAAACTGGAGCACATCATTTAATAACAGTCGTCCTCCGCAATTCTATTCGTAATATATTCTTTCAATCCGATGTTACCCGGTTCACTGCTCGCACAAAACGTCTCTCGCTGCCATTTAAAACGAAGCCGACCGTATTCACGCGCTTCTCAATTCTCAGTTATCATTAAGATGACTTGCAAGTCTGTTGGATACTGTCGTAATTCACGGACTAAAACTATGTTTTATCTGTTTAAATCCCTGTAGAATGTCAGTTACGCTTCGGTGTGTTTTTTTAAAAAAAATTTCCAGATGGATCGACGAAACGACACCGTTCGTCACTTCGCTCATCCTGGTACTCATCATATTGCCGTCGGTGACGTCCAGCGGCTACGACAGAATCGCGTTTTGGTCTGAAATTGAAATGGCGATACCGTGGAGCACTCTGCTCGTCATGGGTTCGGGATTCGCTCTGACGAAGGCAATGCAGGTACAGGACCGCATAGGTAGTACGTTTAGGATTGTGTGACCTTTGCATTGCAATATCTCAAGGCCGCAGTGATGTACACGACGAGGTCCAGTAAAGTCAATATCACTGGAAACTAAACAAGGCACCGACATGCAGATTAAACACAATGTTCCGTTATAGAGACGGGCCGTAGCATTTCCTGCTGCTTCGTCCTCGCGTTCTGTGCAGTGATATGATTGTTTACCTTAAGATGTTATTTAATCCTGAGATAAAAATGCTTATTTGTCCCTTATGATGTCCACGTGACACTGCTGATGACGTAACATCTGCCACATGAAGGTGCTAAAAATATGTGACCATCGTCGTTATTTCATCACACGCAGACGAAACAGCATCTTCAAATCATCCGCGTTGCCTATGCGGAGTTCGGTTGCTTTTCAAAATATCCGGCAGGTGGCGACACAAATCCGTGTAAGCGCAGTCTTTGCAGCTGACGTTTGACTATTTTCTTCATAGGGTACCGGAAGGTAATTTTATACGTAAAAAAGTGGGCAAGTAGCGGGACCGAAAGTCACATTTAAACATAGCACAACAACAACAACAACAACAACAACAACAACAACAACAACAACAACAACAACAACAACAACAAAAGTAGAGATCTCGGGGAAGACAACGATAGTGGCAAACGAGAAATATTTAAGCTTGCAAGAGAAATGCGCATGTCGCTGCATATTGCCAGAGGTGTCGCCTGCGGTGTTCCGAATTGTTTCCTGCGATGTGGTTCGAAAAATATGAAAGCACACAATGACTTTTGCTCAGCCGGTTTGCACAAAGGCTCAGAAAGGAGTTGCTATCTATAACTACATGTATCTATTTGACAAACATAGGTAAATGCCGAAAGTGCAAAGTTATTGATCAGGCATTAGAAGAAAGCTTTGGCTTCGAGGCTGCATCTAAAACACAGAATATAAGGCATTACTGGTCCGCTTTGAATGAGATTTGGTTGAATTTGAAAGTGCTAGTGCAAAGCGTGACTCCAGGAATTATAATTTTGATCTTGCCCTCAAATTTTTTTGAGGACCTTGCTTAAGATAAACAAGATAAAAAAATTAACCCGAAGTTTACAAATCTGAGACATGGCACAAGAAACATATCTCGAGTTACATGAAATTCATCTGTTAGCAGAGAAAGCCGTATGAAAATTCGCAACTTCTGTGCAATTTTACGATACCTCCGAGGGTGTTGCAAAAAATGCATTCCCAAAGGAGACGCATAGTTATACGCTGACTTATTATCAACGCAGTTGTTACACAACATTGGATCCTACATTAGCAGAGAAAGTCGTATGAATTCGCAACTTCTGTGCAATTTTACTATACCTCCGAGGGTGTTACAAAAAATGGCATTCCCAAAGGAGCCGCATAGTTTTACGCTGACTTATTATCAACGCAGTTGTTACACAACATTGTATCCTACGTTAGCAGAGAAAGTCGTATGAATCCGCAACTTCTGTGCAATTTTACTATACCTCCGAGGGTGTTACAAAAAATGGCATTCCCAAAGGAGCGGCATAGTTTTACGCTGACACAATGCTTATTATCGACGCAGTTGTTGCACAGCATTGTATCCTACCTGCTTCACTGTCCCGTATGCTGCGCTGTTCAGTCATGATGCTCTTACAGCACTTACGAACGAAACGCTTTGAATTTGAGTTCAGTTTTGCTCATCTTTTTGCTCATCTTCAGTATAGCACAATTACGGTTTTCTCGGCCTCCGTGTTTGCAGAAGACGTCCCTTGTGTCCTTCCTGTCGTCGAGCGTCCCGACGAGGCCGCAGCTGTCTCTCAACTTCCTGCAGGTGGTGCTGTGCATCGTGGTCTCCATAGCAGCCGAGCTTAGAGGCGGCGTCGCCCTCTGCTGCGTCGTCTCGCCCTTCGTTCTCAAGCTGTGCAAATCATTTCACGTGAGTTAAATTTCTATACCCAGAATCCGCAGTGGTCTTTAATTTTATGCTGTTGTCATCAGCTCGCAATCCCATACTTCACTGCTCGACGCAGCGAGCAGTCGTGCAGAACGCTGTGTGAAAATAGACAGTTTGAGAATTGAGGCTCCAAGGAGCTTGGGGACTCAAGAAATTTGCGAGCCATCAGGGCGCATGCGCATAATCCAAGCCACTCTTGGGCTCTTGTGCTCGCGTTGACCCAAGACCCAAAAATCGAAAGCTAGCGTGTGTCCCCAAGGCGTCTTGGGTCGCCAGCCAGACGACGCAGATGCGGGGCGGGCCACGACGCAGTATGGCCCGCGTCTCGCATAACTAATTTCGCCACGGGCGGCGCTCCGTGCGTTTGACCCAACGCAGCCTGCGTTTGGCCCAATTCTCAAACTCTGCTGATCCTCCGAACGCAAAAGCAGGCTGCGCGACGCAGCTTGGGGACCCAGCGTCATAGGTCCCCAATTCTCAAACTCTCTAATAACTGCTTGTGTTTTAGAAACCAACTATTGAAATAAATAGTAACATCAATTTGAAGGAATAATGGCTCGCCGACTAGAGGTGAGGTAGGAGAATAAACATGCAAAATCATACGGCTTTGATATTTCGCCTAATGAGCGATAACCCAAATTAAACAAAGCGGAAAACAGTATTATCAGATTTGCGAACAAAATGGGAATTAACAGAAAACTTGTTCCTTGTTTTCCGAACTTTGCGAGCTGCCGCTTGAAGTGCTGCTTCTTTGTGGTACTTCGCTTCCGTACAGGATTGCCTGAAGAGCCGCTGATTGCTTATAGAATAAAGAGCCAAAACCAATTAGGCAAACAATAAATCTTCACTTCTTACCTTTCTAAGGCGAATGCGGCTCTTGAAATAAGTCGAGAAGTTGTAAAGTCACGCGGCCCCAGCTGAAACCCTCGGAACGGGAGAAATTCCGAGATATTGGTCGTTAGCGCACGTAATAAAATACTATATTGAAGTTCAAACCCCACTGCTCGACGGAGAGTTGGGAGTTGAGTGGAAGTGGGGCATTTCGTTTAGTTCAGTGTACGGGACGCTGCGTAGAATATGCACTTGTAGCCATATTATGTAGTGTACACTGTAAAAAATATTTTGTGAAAAAAACAGAAATTGTCTGGCAGCTCTCTTGCCACAAAATTTCTGTAAAGCTATGTTTTCTATTTTGAAGTTTTCTGTGTTTTAACAGATTTTTTCCGTTTTACTTTAAAGACTTTTTCTGCATAAACACAATGTTCAGTTTTGTGTTACAGAAAAAACTTGGTTTTCTGTTTGTCTTCTTTCTGTTATTTCACTGTTACTTTCACTTTTACAGTACAGAAATTTTATGTTTAAAAACACGTTTCAGTTTTCAGACACTGAAAAAAACTGTTTTCTGTTCTCATTTATCTGTTACTTCGCTAATAATATCTGTTATCGTTTACAGAAACGTTATCTATAAGTACAAGTTCAGATATCGAGTCACAAAGGTTGTGTTTTCTGTTACTGCCCTCCTGCTATTTCATTACTGCATTTTAATTCTGGAACATATTTTTTATGCATAAAGACGAACTTATATATATTTTCTTAGAAAAGCATTCCTCCGTACTAAAAAGTAGTTATGTCACTTGTACAAGCGATACGCAAAAATATTTTGTTCAGCCAAATGCAATGGCAAAAATACCAATATATTGCGGTTGCATAATCCAGATATATTCCATTTTTTTTAATAATATCTGGGGTTTTACAAGCCAAAACCACGATATGATTATGAGGCGCATCGTAGGGGAGAGCTTCGGAAAGTTCGACAATCTGGTGTTTCTAACGTGCACTGACATCGCACAGTACATGGGCCTCTACCATTTCGCCTCCGTCGAAATGCGACCGCCGCGGCCGGGGTCGCACCCGCGACTTTCGGGTAAGCAGCCCAGGACCGAACGGACATTGTGAACTTCGTGGAGCTACACCCGCGAGGTGTTGCCTCCAGCACTCTAGTAAATAACGCAATAAAAACAGGCACGTTTCAGTAGATTCTCCTTTCATGATAAAAGAAACGAATCTTTATTTAAGCACAGGAAATGCTGCATGTAAGCAGCTTCAAAATAATGAAAACTGCGTACATGTTGTCACCGTACATTCAAACTGGCTTGGAAATTGTGTAGATAAACCGTATCTACTCGAATCTAGGCCGTACCTGATTATAAGCCGACCCGCGAAATTCGCAAGGCCAGAAAAAAAAAACTTAATCATTGTACTCGAACCTAAGCCAACCTAACCCCCCCCCCCCCCCCACACACACACACACACTTTCGCACATCGTTTTTTCGAAAAAAAAAACCACATCGGCTTTAATTCGAGTAAATACGGTATATTCATAATGACACTGCAAATTTTTCGTTGTAACACTTAGCATTCATAGTATCGCAGAGCTTTGATTAAGTTGGTCATTTGTGGTGTGAGGCGGCGCTGCTTCCTTGACTTCTCGGCCTTGTTCCCTCTGTCAGGGTTGACTGCTGCGGCTGCCCTAAAAGCGAATAATGATATTTTTAGGTGCACCAGGCTGTTGCATGACTATGCTGAACATAATGGACCACACTGAGAACAACATTGATTATGTTGGTAGAGCGCTCAAGAAACCCTCGCATTGCCACTTTAAGTTGTGTGTGGAATCAGTTAAAAAAAAACCTCATGATCCAGATGGAGATTCATTTCAATAAATTGCATTATGGTTCATACAATGTCATTTATTGCAGTGTAAGGACTCTAAAGGAAATAATGCTTCTCACAGAGCAAGGTTCACGTGCTTTTAAACACTCACCCAAATACAATAAAAGCTCATTAATTCGCATTTCACGGGTCCGGAAAAAATGTCTGAATTAACCGAATGCCCAATTATCGAGAGTATCAAGAAAAAATAAACAAATGACTATTATATCAATGCATTTTCTTTTTCTTGATGAATGCGCAAATCCAGTACCTGTTTTGCACAAGAGTAAAAGCCACAATTTCTGTCATTAGGTTCATCGTTCACAATGAGACTGCGGCCCAAGACCCCGTGTATTAAGCCGAAACGTTTTCTCAACCCATCCCTTATAACGTAACTCCGCGAGCAACACCACCACGCCCACGTGATGATCATTTTGTCGCCGAAAAATTGGTCGGCAACTGATCGTTTGTCCGTCGGAATGTAACAAGCGAGTTTTATGTGAACTTGCGGAGTGTCGCTGAAGGTCCTCACCTTCAAAAGCTTCCACTATGTATGAGCTTTGTGACATTGTGCGCGCATAGCCCAAAGTCGAAACAAAGCTACCCTGCTATTAAACAAAACAAAGGTGTTATTAAACAATGCATGTGCTTGCTGGGACCAGAGAACACCGCCGAACTATCCGATTTTTTAAGTGCACTATGGGTTTCACAATTTAGATCTGCTAAAAATTGCACTGAAACCATTGTAGCGCGATAGACCCGGACAAAGTGGATGATGGGACACCACGGGCACAATTTTCACCACGGATTTTATGGCATTACCCCAGACAATCAGGAAAAGAACATACTCATCCTGAAGCGCATGCGTGCACATGTTCTCCATTGCAAACAATAGGAGATATGAAAAAGTCGTGTGTAGCTATAGATGCCAAATAAACTTGTAGAGGTGTTGCTGATGCAATCTGTGCCCATTTTGCTTACAGGGAATTCTCGCTTGATTGCACCAATCCTCGTCGGTCCTTTGTTTATTGTGTCTCTCTTTCTGCGTTGTGCTCACAATTATGGTATACCAACTAGCCCGGACACACACCTTGTTCCGGCAGCAGAACTGCATAAAAAAGTGCTAGCTCTTATTTAATATAACGAAAATTGTCGTCTTACTTGGTGCCCCTTCGAAATCCTCATTAAACAGTGATTAAAAATACTTCACACGTCAACCGTTTCATATACTAACGTTATTACTTAAAATCTTTGATGACCGCTCAAGATTCCCGTAGACAGTTTTACACTTAAGCTGAACATTTACATTTAGTCATACCCTCCATCAGAACCCTCACTAACTTAGCCAAATGGGAGTGTAGTATCAGATGTTGAAAATTCCCCAGTACTTGTCTACTTTTGTACTATCTAATGTAGCTTTATCTAAGTTAGTTACATGAATCTTGTTGAAAAAGTCAGAAAAATCATAATAAGTTTTACCTTTGCGTGAACACCAGGGCTAGGCTGACCTCCTTGAGGTATTCAATAGTAAAGGCGAAGTGTGTAAAGAGCATCAACTTGAATGCCTGGCACCGTGTTGTGGATTCGATCACAGCATGGGTATCAATACAGATGGTAAATGCCCCGGCAGTCAGAAAGTTCTCTCCTGGAACAAAATATTTCCTGTTTAGAAATATTCAGCAATACATTGCAAATATCCATAACAATACCTCTGGTAATGATGAAAGGGGAGCACGGCACGTCTCCGACGTTATCTTCACTTGTACTTGCCTGCAATAATAAAAGTTATGAAGTTAATTATGCGATAAGTAGTCATTAAAACTCCTTTACCCTGGAGTTCAAACAAGCATACGAAGACAATTAAAAAGTTAGACAATATTTTTATTGAACTACAGACCTTGTAGATGTGGTATAAAATAAAAATAAATAAATAAATTCTCTCAATAATAGAAGGTAAATTAAAGCAGCGAACAATTTGAGGAGCAGGCCACTGTCAAATTATTCTCTTACCTTCTGGTAGCTCGAGATGCAGCACCACCTTAGGGCACTATGACACCTTGGGGCTTCCATGAGACAAAACCATATAAATCCTTTTGGACTCTTCGTTTTCTCTACAGTCCTATTTTCGTCCTTGGTATCTCGTAGCGCTAGCTCAGAGAAGGAACTCTCGGAACACTTTTCTGTGCTGTTCCAATGGGCACTTCATGCAGAATAGATTCATGTTTTTGTGCAGTGCGGCACACTTCATGAAACGTGACAGAGTCGTCTTGGTGGTGCCAGAGGGACTGCAAACATACATCGCTGAAATAAATAAAAAACTGCAATTACCGAAAGAAATAGAAAAGTCTGTTATAACGGTAAGCACTACTGTAAAGCTCTAAAGAGAAAGGAAAGGAGGCTAATGCCTGACTGTAACGGACATTTTTGCCAATTCAGAGAGAATGAATCTTTAACATTAGGTGCTATACGTAATTGAAACATATTCCTAATGCTTTCAAAAAGCCTTTAAAGACATGCACATTTGCACGGACGTGAGGCTAAGCATGCAGACGAATAACACCAGAGCACGTGGGCGCGCTCAGTGAACCTCCATTGCAGAAAGTGTTTACGCAAGGAATTAACAGTGCATGCGCAATGACGTTCGCAATGACGGTTGCTTCGCGTCGACTATTTCATTATTTGGGCTAGCGAGCCACCAAGTTGCGATTTCTGTCACACTTTTTTCGTTACCAGGAATCCATTTATGGAGGGCACGTGGTGGGGAAATTTGTCCAGTGATCTGTATCAATCTGGGAAAACTTGCCACCTGAGATGGAGCAAACTGTCCTTCGTTTTATGAAAAGCAGAGGGTCAATTGGTTTATATTTTTACTGAAAAACTCCTTCGAGTTGGGCTAAGCCATTGGGCGAGAAGACAAGTTGCACTGCCTGCAGGGCCGTAGCCAGAAATTCTTTTCGGGGAGTGGTTCAACCGCTCTTTATGTAGTATGTTCGTGCGTGCATATTTACACATGCTAAATCTAACAATTAAAGGGGGGGGGGGGCTTGAACCCCCACCCTGGTATACCAATTCCTGCCTATTACGTGCTGTAAACTATACATAGCATGAAATTTGCTTCTCCGCAAAAGAGCAACACAATATATATATATGTTCAAATCTATAAAATATTGTGAATGTTTACAAATCGCAGAACATTTGTAATGAGCAATTCGCTTCATTCAAGGAGTGATGCGCTTAAAGAAGTAGATGTTATTTTTTCGGTGGTAATGTTAGCGTAATTACAGTTTGTTTCGCATGGCGTCATTTGGCAGGAAACAACACCGTCAAATAAACAAAGCCCATCTGTCGCGGTAGCATGGCTCGCAAAACACACAGACCATTCCGTCATATGCCAGTCGTCTGATCAGTTCGGGAGCCGCTGTTATCTGCCAAGCTGCTCTTTGTGGCCTACATGTCAATAGGGCGGAGGTATAGAACGGATGTCCTTCTAAAGCTGTCGACCAAAACGTGCGCATGTTTTTTTTTTTTTTTTCAAACGCCCTAAACCTCACGCGCGACAGAACGTGCGCCTCAAAGAGCTAAAAAAATTTGCGTTCAGCGGCGAACACATCTCGTACACACATCTCGAACACACTTGGTTGCCTCATTCAAAATTTGTGTCGGTACATTTGTTCGACGATGGAAGTCTAATAACTACTGCCGCCAAGCACTGGTGCACAAAACGGGCGAGAGCCAACGAAAGATTCATTCGCCCTTCAATACGCCACTAAAAGCAAAGTCCGCCTCTCCGAAAACCGGGATTCTTTAAAGGTAGTCACGATCGATGTCCACAATAAGCCTTCACGCACGGCTAGAACAGCGGCGTCGGCGTTGGTGCTCACTGAGAGATCACATGTGACATGTGCCACGATTCACCGCCTGTACTACGAGCGCACTTGAGCCCACTTTCCGAGGTGTTCACGGCTTCACGCCGTTGTGTGTAAACCACGGATAACAACCGCGTATCTAACATGAGCTTCAGCAGGGAACACGCCAGTCCGAAACGCGCCGAGTTTCTCCTACCGAGGAGAAGACGTGCTCCACCGCAACGCAGGCGGAATGCGATGACGCAAGGTAGCGCGTGTACACGTCAAGCCCGTGCCCCATTGGCTAGTCAATCGAGGTATCAGTTTACCGAGTGGATGTGCCCCACACGTCCATTCGGTAAACTAGGTTTACCTAGGTTATCTGTCTTCCGCCAGGAACTTAAAGCTTCGTAAGGAAGGTCATCCAATGATACTACGCCAAGAAGCTATGCGTTCGCACATTCCCGCCAGCAATGTTCAAGATACACAGCATTATACAACCAAGCAGAACTTATCATGCAATGACCACTGCAAAACACTGAACGCCGTACACCAAGCCACAACATCATTGCTCCGGGCCATGTTCACTATGCAGGAGAAAGCTACCTATTACACGTAGATAAACACACAAAAAAAGGAAACGTTTGCACTTTCATAAAAAAAGAAAGTATTATATGCCCTGTAACGTCGCTCGGTTAGCTGAGTTGAGTTATACGCACTTCATTAGTTTTTAGAGGAAGTCGGTCCAAGCATCAAGAAAAAAATAGGTGCAGAAACACAGAATACACAGGTTTGATGTAATAAAGAAACAAAGCGAATGATGGGTAGTACGTGGATTTGCCTAAGCTTCGTTCTTTCGGCTCCGTGTGGCTTTTTGACTTTTAAAGCTTAATTATTAAAGAAGAAAGTTTGCTGACCTGAAGGTAAGGTGAACAAATACCTCTCATTATTCTGTACAGCGAAATCTCGTTAATGGCTGCCCGCAGAGAACGCACATGAAGTGCGCTGCGAACGCTGTAGTATGCGCTCTGCAACCGTCCAAGTACAAACTCGCATACCTTGACGTACGCTGCCGCTAACAGCAAAGAAATAAATGGGGTACAACAGCAGGCGTTCCCTCAATCACCCACTTACAAGGCCTCTTCAGTATTTCTACCAAAGCATGGAAGGAATTCCGGTTCTCGCACAACGTCGTCGTCGCGCGCGCTGCCGACGCAAAGCAGAATTAGAAACTACGCCAGAGCGAATTTCGAAAGCGGGCAGGCATATCAACGAGTTCCTGTTGTAAGGAACTCTAGTTAGAAGCAAACCACTCACCTTTCAATGACAGAGGCGCGAAAAGCAGGAGCAGGACGGTGCCGTAGCCGTGCTTTACACTGCAGTCATGCGTAGCCGCACTTCGACGTGAGTGGTAGCCATCTTGTAAATGTAGGGGCCCGCGAGGCATGAACGTAGAACCGCAGAAAAGGCTCTGAATATTAATAAATCAAAATAGCATTGTGGAAATAGCCAGAAAAACATGAAATGTTATTTCATGGACATTTGTAACCTTTGGAGTATTTAAAACTGTGGAGGTTCAATTTTGAGTCGTCTGTTTTGCTCAAGGTCACGAATAACAGGAAATTTCGGTTTCTCTTTTTATCAGATTTCCTTCATGGCACATTCACAGAAAGTTTCTTTCGCGGTACAGAAATTTCATGTATTTTATCTGTAAATTTACAACTATTTTTTACAGTGTACGTGCCGTGATGCATTGTTCCGTGTGGATATGTATTGGTGTTTAGTTGTACGAGTGTAAAGCATTCTTCTCGCGTTATGACAGCAGTCTTAAGCATTCTTTATTTACTCAAGAACATAAAGATATGAGCTTTCTTCAATGCCCATTAAACCAAATTCGCTGATTCAAACGAAAGAGCGAGCGTACGAAAAACTAGGATGCGTAGCGTATGATCCGCGCTCTTTCTTCCTTTCTCGCCGAGCGCAGTGGCATCCCCTGAGCCTTCTTATACCGGTCACCTTGTGCTGCTCCATGGGGCTCTTCTTCTCGGTGTCCTCGCCGGCCAACAACCTGCTCATGGCCAAGGAGCGCATCAACCTCAGCAACCTGGTAGGAACGAGTTGTTTCTTTTTTTGCCGACGAATGAATCGACATATGATTCTACTCGTCCAAACATACGGAACAAAAACTTTAATGGTGACAATAGAAAGAAAAAGCTTGCTAAGAAGACAAAGATGATACCACGAGTGAAAGGCAGAAAAGTAGAAGGCAAAGCCTTGAGTGACAGGTAGGTGGCAGTGTTTTATTAGAGAGTTTGAGAATTGGGGACCCATGACGCTGGGCCCCCAAGCTGTGTTGGGCAGCCTGCTCTTGCATTCGGATGATCAGCAGAGTTTGAGAATTGGGCCAACGCAGGCTGCGTTGGGTCATGCGCACGGAGCGCCACGCTTGACGAAATTTAATATCATGCGAGACGCGGGCCATACTGTGCCGTGGCCCGGCAGCGTCTGTGTCTTCTCGCTGGTGACCCAAGACGCCTTGGGGCCCCACGCTAGTTTTCGATTTTTGAGTCTCGGGTCAACGCGAGTGCAAGAGCCCAAGAGTAGCTTGGGTTCTGCGCATGCGCCTTGGCGGCTCGCAAGCTGCTTGGGTCCCAAGCTCCTTGGGGCCCCAATTTTCAAACTCTCTATTAAAAGCAAATGAAGGGTAGTCAGTATTTAAGCGTTGATAAAGAAGAAGAAGGAGAAGAAGAAATGGAGCTTGACAGACCATGTATAATGCGCAGAGCCATCAGCAAAAGAGAAACGGAAGCGCGGTCAACGACTGCGATCAATTAGCGACAGCAGGCCCGTAGGCAGGAATATTTTTCGAGAATATATTTGAGAAAAACACCTATTTTAGCATTCCTATTTTAACACCTATTTTAGCACTTATTTTAGCACCTATTTTAGCACCTATTAAGGCATATAATTTTAGCATTCAGGTTACTCTTAAAGAGGGGCATTTCTAGACCTATGCTTAATTGTGAAAAGAAAGTTGACTCGTAACTTTGGCGCTGTACTTGTCAGTGGTTCACGTCAATGCAACACACTCGAACCACCGTGGTTAGCGAACACGTGGCGCCGTCTCGTGCTGCCAGCAGAACAACATATTCAAGGTTGCGTAACTACTGAAATGAGTAAACGAGTACAGTTGGCAGGAATTATTTCGCCCTCCTCTAGTGTGTTCGTCTTAGCTCCTACGTGTTTGGCTTTGTATGGGGCTTTAGGAAGCCATGATTAGATATTATTCCCGCGTAACAGTCCTGATAGCTTCAAATATACGCGCATCCAAAACAACAAGATGGACACATATTTGGACATAGGAGTCAGCGCTTATAGACGACTATGTCTATCTTTGTGTATCGGTTTCGTCGTTGCTTTTGATGCGCGCTGACATGAGCTCTCGTGAACCAACTAGCCCACCAGTACGTCTTAGCAGCCCTGGTTGAATACTCCATAGATATTATCCTTCTAGTATCTATGGATAAGTAGAACTTCTAAAAGCTGCGGAGTGATTCGAATTCATTTATTGATCACCCGCCTTGGTAGGTTAGCAATCAAGGTGTCGCGCTGCTAAGCTCGAAGACGCGGGTTCGATTCCCAGCCATGGTGGCTGCATTTAAATGGGGGCGAAATGCGAGAATACCCGTGTACTTATATTTAAGTGCAAGTTAAAGAACCCCAAGTGGTCGAAATTAAAAGTCGTATCGTGGTTTTGGCACGTAAAGCCTCATTAATTATTTTAAAAATGATTTATTGGTTCTTAGACTCAAGACGCAAGGCCGGCGGCGATTTAATGCGCGTGGCGTAACAACAAAGTCTGCCCCTAAGGGTTCTCGCATCAGTATATCTTATGAAACATCGTCAAACATATGTAAAGAAAATACAGTTTTAACAAACTGCACGCATTTAATTACAGTCACCAAAGCAACGCACGCGCGAAAGTTACACTAAGCACTCGCTTTGCATCAAATTTGTCTTGTCACTCTTCAGCATGAGCTTTCTCGTACAAATTTGCTAATATGCCGTATTATGCGGCGCCTGCAAGGCAACGCTACTTAGCGATAGCGTCTTTCGAGCCCGATTACTGTTTTGGTATGTGTGTGTGTGAATTGATATCTGTATCGTTTTGTTTTTCAGGCTGTGTCCGGTCTGTTCGCCCACCTCATTTTTGTGACGACGGCCATAACCATGACGAACAGCGTAGCCCCGACCGTGTTCAATATAACCGCTCAGCCGATGAGAGCGAATCCGTGAGCCTCACGGAATTATGGATGATGTGTTTTCACATAAAAACAGTGGGTTTCAGCTTGTTGCTTGAAACTTACGGAACACATTGGCTTGATGCCAGTTTTTTTTAACCCAAGCATATGTGAAAAAAATTATCCGTAAGATTGCTGACAAGGAATAATACAAAGGCAGATCTATTGCATGCATTGCAGTGCACATCAAATGTGAGTAATGATAAATGTACAATGCTAACTGTAACTAGAGGCTTCGTCATGTACACGCGTCATAGAGAGGCACCTACCGCGCATGCCTCCTTTTGTGTGTGCCCTTTATAAGCAGTGCCATATCTGACAATAAAGCTTTCGACTTCTGACACTGCTCACTCCCGTGCACATGGTGTCAGAAGTGGTGGGCAATGCGTTTCGCTTGCCCGTACGTCAACGTCCGCCCCCTTGTCCGATACGGCCCAAGTAGAGTCCAGAAGGCAACAAATTATGGTATCGACGCTACTTCCACCGCCAAGGCCACTCGACATTACTGGCGATGCCTTTCACAACTGGACTACATGGAAAAGTGAGTTTGCTCTGTATTCTACGGCTACCGGATTGAAGCAGCAGCCTAAGGAAGTTCAGGAAGCGACCTTTCTTGTAATAATTGGCGAAGAAGGAAGGCGAGCGTTCTATACCTTCAAGTTTGAAGATGAGGATGAGAAGCAAGACGTAGACAAGCTAATTGAAAAGTTTGACGCACACTTCAAACCAGTGACGAATCTAACGTTCAGCGAATTTCGTTTTGGCTCTCGGGACCAACGAGAGGGGGAAGGGTTCAACGAGTGGTTAACTGACCTTAGAACGCTCGCTCGTCAGTGCGAATTCGGAGAACTAGAAGACAGACTCTTGCGCAGTCGAATTATCCTAGGAATCAGAGACAAGAGCTTGCAGCAGAAACTTCTGTCGGAAAATCCTTCGTATGCCAAAGCTATTGAAATTTGCCGGGCCAAAGAGCAAGGACAGAACTGTTTTAACGAAATCCAGGAGGTCTCGGCGAGCACAGCAGACGAAAGCAATGTACATTCTCTGAAGACTGGAACCACTCTCGGTACGTGTCGAAGCTGTGGTCTCGCAGAACACGAAAAAGCAAGGTGTCCTGCTCAAGGCAAGCGTTGTAACAAGTGTGGTGGCCGAAACCACTTCGCCCGCGTATGTCGTAAACCACAAGCAAGAACGAGGAGTCAAGGACGCAGAATACAGCAAGTCGAGGCGGTGGAAGAACAGGATTATTTCCTACAAATGTTACAAGTCAACGCACTTGATGAGCACGACCCTTGGTCGGCTACTCTAGATGTCGCTGGGACCACCATCAGATGTAAGATTGATACCGGGGCCAACTGCTGCGTCATGCCCGAGGCTACGCTAAGGAATATAACGACGCAGCCAGCGCAACCTTGCTCCTCTACGCTGCGGTCGTTTTTTGGGCATAAGGAAAAGGCATCACAAATGATTGAGCTTCCGATTGCTAGTGCAACAAATGCGACAACGGCGCTGTTCTTCATTGTGAAACAAGCAGTTCCGGTTACACTAAGTGGCAAGGTCGCCGAAAGCTTAGGACTGATTTGCCGCATAAACGCGGTGGACCCCTCAGGGCCTGAAGTGCTAACCAAAGGTTTTGAAGATGTTTTTCAGGGGTTGGGAGAAATCAAGGACGTCGCCTACCACATGGAATTGAAGCCTGAAGCTCAAGGCACCATCAAGTCGGCAAGGCGCATCGCCGTTGCCCTTCAAGAACGCGTCAAAACGGAGCTTGACAAGATGGAGCAAGACGGAGTCATTACGAAGGTAACGGAACCTACTTCCTGGTCAAGCCATATGGTTGTGATACTAAAGAAAGATAAGGGGCGCATTTGCTTAGACCCATCAGATTTGAACAAGGCGCTTCTCAGAGAGCGGTACCATATGCCGACATTGGAAGATATTTTGCCAAGATTACATGGAGCACAATATTATTCCACCCTGGATGCGTCATCGGGATTTTGGCAGATAAAGTTAGACGAGCCGAGCTCCCGCTTATGCACAATGAGCATGCCCTACGGTCGATATAGGTTTCTGCGCATGCCTTTCGGCATATCTTCGGCCCCAGAAGTTTTTCAGCGTGTAATGCATGAAATACTGGAGGGCCTAAGGGGCGTTGCTGTCGTAATGGACGACATTCTTGTGTGGGGAGAAACGCGAGAGCAGCACGACAACAATTTGATCGCCTTGCTGGAGAGATGCAGACAACACAACTTGAAATTGAATAAGAAAAAGTGCCATTTCCTGCAGCCCCGAGTCCGCTACATGGGCCACGTTCTCACTAAAGGAGTGTGCCTGGACCCCAGCAGAGTGGAAGACATCATGGAAGTGCCGCCTCCGCAAAACCGTAAGGAATTGCAAATTTTTCTAGGCATGATAAACTTCGTGGCGCGCTTCGTCCCGAACATGTCCACCTTGTCTGCACCGCTACGGGATCTTTTGAAAAAAGACGTT
This sequence comes from Rhipicephalus sanguineus, assembly GCF_013339695.2. Taxonomy (NCBI): domain Eukaryota; kingdom Metazoa; phylum Arthropoda; class Arachnida; order Ixodida; family Ixodidae; genus Rhipicephalus; species Rhipicephalus sanguineus. The sequence goes on from NC_051177.1 coordinate 112,845,863, forward strand.
GCATGGGTGTGGACAGACCAGCAAGAAGACAGTTTTCACCAGCTTAGAGAAACACTCACTCGGGCACCTGTCCTTGCTTATTTTAACCAAGAAAAACATGTGACGTTGTCCGTAGATGCCAGTCTGCGTGGTGTAGGAGCTGTTCTTCTGCAGGATGGGCAACCAATTGCCTATTCGTCTCGTTCGCTGACAGAAACACAGCAGCGATACGCACAGATCGAAAAAGAAACGCTCGCCATTGTTCACGGCTGCACAAAATTTCATGATTATATCTTTTGGCAGTCCGAAGTTACCGTCGAGTCCGATCACAGACCTTTAGAACACATTTTCAAAAAACCATTGTGCGAATGCCCTCTAAGATTGCAACGCATGAGGCTTGTTTTACAAAGGTACCCAATCAAAGTGACTTGTAAACCAGGCAAGCACCTGTTCCTAGCTGATGGGCTTTCTCGCTTCCCAAGTCCTACCCAACTAAAAGATGAGACAGAACAATTCCAAGTTAACACTCTTGCTTCCCTTCCGGTGTCAGATCAACAGCTCGAGAGCATTCGCAACGAAACCGACAAAGATGCTACCATGGCTGAACTTCGCACCTACTCGAGCACAAAATGGCCAGAAACGAGGGACAAACTTTCGCATGCCCAGCGCCCTTACTGGCGCTACCGCGACGAGCTGCACGTCAAGGATGGTCTGCTACTCAGGAGCAACAAAATCGTCATTCCTCCAGCCAAGCGACCGGAGGTACTCCGCTTGCTACACGCTGCCCATGGAGGGGAAGAAAAAATGAAGATGAGAGCCAGACAGGTAATGTACTGGCCCGGAATGAACGCGGACATTTCGGTCCTAGCTAAGTCATGTGCAGCTTGCCAAAAGTACAAGCGCAGAAACACCCGCCTACCAATGCTGAGCCACGAGATACCAAGTCTGCCGTGGCAAGTCGTAGCCCTTGATATTTTCTACCACAATTACGAGACATACCTAATCCTGGTTGACTTCTACTCGTTCTTTTTCGAGATTCAACACCTACGTCAATGAACAGCTGAAGCCGTAAACAACGCGTGCATGCTCGTTTTTGCGACTCACGGCATTCCGACAAAGCTGTGCAGTGATAATGGACCGCCTTTTAACAGTGCTTGCTTCCGGTCTTTCCTGTCACACCTAGGAATCCTCCATGTGACGTCTAGTCCATATTACTCCCGCGGTAACGGCATGGCGGAGCGTGCAGTACAAGAGGCGAAAAAGTTGCTAAAGAAATGTCCTTTTGCAACATTTGATTTTTACAGCGCCCTCCTGGAGTGGAGAAATATGCCCAGGGACGAACACTTGAAGTCGCCTGTTCAGCGGTTGATGGGACGTCAAACCAAAACTCGACTGCCAGTCCTTCCCCAGCACCTGGAGCCTCAGACTGTGCCACCAGAGTCCGTTCGCAACCGCCTTCAAGACATACGGGAAAAACAACGGACCTTCTACAACAGGACTGCCAAGCACCAGCCAGCACTTCTCAGTGGTTCGCCAGTATCTGTATACAACACTACACGCAGAACCTGGTCCCCAGCAGTGGTTATTGGACCTGCAGGTCCACCAAGGTCGTACAATCTAGCCACACACAGCGGACAACAGCTGAGGCGTACCAGGGAGCATCTGACCGAAAGGCAACCGCAGGCCGGCCCTACGACCCACTCGCCGGCGCAATCTTCTCAGCCTGGCCCTGCGACGGCACTGACAGAACCAGACTCAATTCGCAGGAGTGACCGCGTCCGTAGAGCCCCACAACGGTATCCCCTACCGGAAAGACGACAGTGATAGCCCTTTGTCAAATGTATAGGCTCACTTCTAACATTGTTCTTTTTTTTTTCCTTTATCTTACTGTTACCTTATGTTGAAACTTCTCAAAAAAAAAAAGGGAAGATGTAACGAGGCTTCGTCATGTACACGCGTCATAGATAGGCACCTACTGCGCATGCCTCCTTTTGCGTGTGCCCTTTATAAGCAGTGCCATATCTGACAATAAAGCTTTCGACTTCTGACACTGCTCACTCCCGTGCACACTAACATATTGAAACTTGACAAATTAGAGACCTTCTTTAGTTACTGCCATGTCGGTGTAATTCCGACTCGAGCACTTACATCGCAGCCAAGGTTACCTGTAGCGGCCATATTCGTTGCGATGTGGCGCGACTTTCCCGAGCAACCCGCCTCTTTCATTTTCCTGTGCTGTCCTCTGCCGTTTTCGTATGGCTTTGGTGGGGGCCGGGACAACCGGTATGACCAGAAGCAAAGCCTCCGAGATGAAGAGATGTCTCGCGACTTTACAGCTAGGGGAAGGGCACATGCGCCGGGGAATCGTGAAAAAGGGGGCACTTTGCGCTTACCAGTAGTGATACCAAAAGTTTTGATGACGCGTTTCGTTTCGGGGGCGATGAACATGACACGAATCGCCGTCTTTCAGCACGCACGCACGCATGCACGCACGCACGCACATGCGCGTGCGCATAGTGCAAGCGTAAGCAAGTAGGTAAGAAGGAAGCACGGCTTGTCGCTTTATTTCAAGCTGACGCGGCGGCATGAAGATTAATAATGTATAGTTTAGTTATTTATGACCTGACGCTTTGCAGAGGCTTGGTAAGTGATATACCGCTGGTTACAATAGCCAATGGGACCTTGTGAGTAAAAAGAAAAAAAGGAGGAAAGCTGGAGTGAGGACGATGACACCACATAGTTGAGAACATCTATCCTATACTTATGGAACACGAGACGAGAATCCTACCTTCATTGCAGCGGGGCTTTTCTGGAAGCCAAATTTGCCGATTCATTAGAAACCTACCCTATATATTGAAAGCTTACTCACTGGTTTACAGCAGTTGATCCGTGTTGCGACTGCAGATGCAAAAAAAAAGGTTACCTTGGCAACGATTATCTGCAATGACGTAATGGTCTCTCTGGTTACACTTGGATCCTTTTGAAGCAATCTGCAATAGCAGCGCGTTAACTGCAGGCTCTTTGTACTACGCCTGGAAATGCCAACGCCATCGTTCCACAACTTTGCCCGGTTGCGTGAATTTACTGGATTACTGCGGCTTCCCCTATCGCCGTTGAGCCTCTGAGAACTTGCAACATGTGCTGCGTTGCGAGACTTTCTTTTCGTTGAAATCTGATAACGCATTACGTAATACCTGCTCCTAACGGAATGCCCACTTGTTCTGTCGTATTTAAAAGTGGGCTTTGATTGCCTCTTTAGTTAGGGTTGCGCATATCTTGTGCAAAGACTTTCTCCGATTCGTTTCAGCCCTCGATCTCTCTATTCCCGTCCTTGTTATCGAACTGCAGAAACGCGAAAACGAAAGTGCGTCGGCATAACGAAAAAAAAGAAGCGATAGCTTGCTTAGCTACGATGTATCGAATTTGTAAAGGCTATCTCGCATTGCGTTAGTGTCGTTATACATAATATTGGATTGCAGTTTCTTTTGCCAGCAGATTGCTGTCGAAGAGTGCGATTGTGGAACGTTTGTCGACACAACACAATTCGGTGTCCTTAGAGATCAGCCGATTACATCGATTCTTTGAACTCGGAATTCGTTTAAGGCCGCAGAAAGTACTCTTCAGAGTACTCCCTATGCTACTACGGCGGAAGGTACTCCCTCAAATACTCCCCATACCACCTGCTTTCGAAATACCGCACTCTCGTACTTATTTTGCTTAGTCTCCGAACTCGTGCATGATGTCGTCAACACCACGATGATGAGCGACGTGACGAGAGTGATGGCATCGACGGCGACAATTCTTCGACTTACTTCAAAAACAGCGAAGAGCCGTTTTCGCACTCTGGACGTTGAGCGTACTGAGCATTTAGGAAGAAAGCTCTCGGAGTGAACGTCGCCGTCTCCTCCACAGCTGCACATAAGAAATTCTTCGATGTGTTGATAAAGGAACGCCGCTTGCTAGAAGCGAGGCGGACGCGCTCGCATCGGCTCCTGCTTTTTTCAATGTTCTTGGCCGCAACTTTGCCGATCGACCTCGGTTTTTCGACTCATCTGATCCAGTTTCTTTCAAGGACCGAGTGGATACCCGACTTTTGCGGGTAGGTCAAGTTTTCGACCTTTTATTGGGGTTTTTCACCCCGTGCCACGTTGGCGCTCAGCTCGGCCTGCCGAGCGAGACGCTTCGAGGATGCCGCTCGAGGAGATGGTCTTCGGCGAAGAAATCTCCAGGCAGGAAGATGAAGCCTCCGGATGGATTGTTGCCCACTCTCGGAAGAAGCAGCGTCAGGATTTCACTCCCGGCGACAGCCCTGGCCCCAGTGCCAGTAATAGTGCCGCCCATCCAGCGCACCCGAAGGGGCCGATAAACAAGGTCGTCGCCGCGTCGCGCCTGCCACGATTGCCTAAAGATCACTACCGGGTTGTCGAACGTCCAAAGGGAGGCATGGACGTGCGCAACGTCAGTCGAATCAAGGTTACCCAAGCTTTGGTGATGGCTGCTTGTCTCGGCCCGCCGCAGGCTGAGAAAGATATTATTTGTGCCAATGAAATGCAGAACATTTTTGCGATCAGCACACCACACGCTAGGAACGCTGAAACCTACGCTAAAGTGAAGCAAATTCGCGTGGGAGAAACGCTCCATGAAGTCACTACTTACGTGACGCCACCCGGAGATACGTGCAGAGGAGTTTTTCGGGGATTGACATTAAGCTGTCTGACGACCGGCTTGGTGAGCTCTTCGTGCACGCGATAAATCCGAAGGTTCTCGGAGTATGGCGCATCGAGCAAACGCCCACGGTGATCGTCCTGCTCGACGGTATGAAAGTTCCAAACTACGTCATGTGTGGGATGAACATGATCAGGTGCACCCTCTACCGACGACAAATCGATGCCTGTCGAACCTGCGGAAAACTGGGACATCGCTCGGACGTTTATCCTACCCCTACGGTCATCACCTGCCCTGACTGTGGGGTCTCATCGCCCCCTGAGAATTACACGTGCCAGCCGAAGTGCTCAATCTGTGGAGGAGCGCATCCGACGGCGGATCGGGCCTGCAAAAGCAGGTACCAGGTCCCCTACACCGTTAGGCGTAGAAGGCGACGACGCAGAAAAGCAAAGAAGCAGCGCGGGGAGTTCGTGCCACTGCAAGCTGCCGGGCTTGGAGTCAACCAGGGGGGCGGACTTGATACTCCTGGGCCGGGTGCGGGTCACCGCTTTCGCTCGAGGGATAGGTCTGCCTCCTGTGTCCGGATTCAGCAGGAACCTACCTGGGCTGAACTAGTGGGCCAAAAACGTGAGTCTCGCACTATCGTGCAGCGCCAGTTGCCAAGGCAAGCTACGGCTAGAATACAGCAGCTAGAGCGTGAGAATGCAACTCTGAGGAGTGAGCTTCAGGAGATTGAAGCATTAGTTGAGGAGCTTAGGCAGCGCGAACGCACGCCGGAGGGGGCGGTGGAAGTGCAGCAGGCCGAGGCACAACCCTGAGGCGGTAAGCGAAAAGCCGCTGACCCTCCGGTAGATATTGAGGAGGAGTTCAGTGACTTTAAACAGGAAATTACGGGTGTTGTCCGTGAAATTAAGGAGGCTAGGCCATCGCTGGTGTCAGCTCTATCATCCAGTTCCAGTATGCAAGGGTGGTGGTGGTGGAGCAAGGCTTAAGTAGCAATCATGGCGAAGCTAAATAAGGAATTTGTCATTTGGCAATGGAATTGCGCGAGCTTCCAGAGGAAGAAGGCAGTCTTGCAGCAGTTCGTTAGCTCACAGGCGAATAAGCCAGCCGTAATACTCCTCCAGGAGATCCTTAAAGGAGAGGTGGCCCTCCGGGGTTATCGCTCCGTGGCCTGCTGGGGGAAAGGAAAACGCGGGTCGCCACCCTCATATCCAAAGAGTTCTCTTTTGAGGTTCGCGAGGTACGCCCAGATCTAAAGGTGGAACACATATTCATTGAGTTAATCCCAAACTCTCGGCTTAAGGAGCACCTTTTCAAACTCAACGTTTATAGCTCACCATCAAATTTGAGGCCCTTGCTATGCAAGAAGAAAATTACTCGAGGGGATAGATTCTTTTTGCGTTGTCGAAACCATTACCAAGTGATTGAACAGTCCATAGCGGCAAGCAATAGATTACTTCGTATACTATTCAGAAATTTCACTATTCAAAACTCGGGAGACTTTCAATGCGCTTCTCGGCAAAGCCTCCGAAATCGCGGGCTCGGCTCCGTTGACAGTTGCTGGCGACGTCAATGCGCAACATCAGTCATGGGGCTATTATCAATAATACGGCTAAGGGGCGGGCGCCTCTGCAGCATACTACCAATCTTAACATGTTATTAGTTACTGATCACACCTTTCCCACATGTCTCGGTAATTCTGTAGCAAGGGACACCACGCCGGACCTGGCTTTTGTCAGGAACGTCGAGTGCCCTTTCTGGCAGAACTTGCATGAGAACTTGGGGAGCGACCATTTCATCGCGTCTATCTCCCTCGAAATTAAAGCACCACCGCCGCGGGTTTTCAAAATTGTTGATTGGGATGCCTTTCGGGAACTCAGAAAGAGCGATGAAAATGAGTACGATGACCTTGGCCAGCTACTTGAGCGGCTTAAGACAGATGTCAAAGCTGCCACTAAGGTGGTGGAGACGGATCTCAAAACGGAGCGCATGGACAGCCGCCTAGCGAGGCTCCTTGAAGCCAAGAACTCCATACTTAACAGATGGCGTACGCAGCGACTCAACAGGCGGCTCAGAAAGAAAATTGCTCTACTCAATCAGGAAATTGAGTCGTACAGCCAAACCCTGGCCAGACAACAATGGGATGAGGTCTGTAACGCTGTCGATGGGCAGATGCGGTCAGGGGCAAAATGGAACATTCTCAAGCCCCTCCTCGGAGATAAGCAAACTAAATCTAATCAGAGACACACTGTTGATCGGCTCATTCACAAGGAAAGGTCTGCTGGACTCTCCGATGATCAAATCTTACAAGAGCTGGCGGATAGGTACGTCCCCCTGGGGGCTACCGCGGATGCAGACTACCCGAATTTCTCCGGTCTGGAGGATGCAGAGCTGGACTCCCCCTTCGACACGGCGGAGATTAGGGCGGTCCTTTTCAATCTCAATGGAAAGTCGGCTCCCGGGCCGGATGGTATCACTAACAGGCTACTTAAAAATCTGGACGATAGATACATTGAGCTACTAAGTGACGAGGTCAACCGGGTTTGGGAGTCGGGGCAGGTGCCGGAGGAGTGGTGAACGGCCTCTGTCGTCATCATTCCGAAGCCTGGTAAACCTCTCAGACTCGGCGCGCTCCGACCAATCTCGCTCACGTCTTGCATGGGTAAGGTCGCGGAGCTTGCAATCCTTAACCAAATCTCCCATCACACTGAACACAACGAGCTCTTTCCTTTCAACCTCATTGGCTTTCATCCCGCACTCTCTACGCAAGACGTTAGGAAAATGATTAAACATCAAATTCTTGACATAGACACCAGAGATGTTCGAGGGATTCTTGCACTCGATCTGGAGAAAGCTTTCGATAATATCTCACATGCCCACATACTGGATTCGATCTCCGAGTTGGGATTGGGGGCCCGCTTTGCGGTTTGTTCCGATCTTTTCTCAGGGATCGCGTTGCCACCATTCGGCTCGGGGTCCTCTGCTCCAAGGAATTTCACCTTCGACCTAGGGGAACCCCTCATGCATCGGTCATTTCGCCACTAATGTTTAACGTCGCGATGAGGAAACTCTCGCTCGAACTCGCTCTTATCGACCGCATCGGACATACGCTGTATGAGGACGATATTGCTATATGGTGCACTGGGGGTAGGAACGAAGACGTTGAGGAGTCCCTCCAGCAGGCACTCAGATGCACGGAAGAGTTTTTGGACAGCACGGGGCTGCGCTGTCGACCGACAAGTCGGAGCTCCTGCTGTACACACAGCAGGAGAAACGCAAGTTCACCACCATCCCATTTCCGCCGGAAGAGATCAGGATCAAAATTCACACACGGTCAGGGCAGGCCATCCCACGAGTCGATAAAATTCGGATATTAGGCATGTTCCTGGAGGAGCATGGAAGTAACTCTCATACTCTGACCCGTATTGCGGCCAAGGCGGAGAACATGGTCAAGCTTATACTTCGGGTATCTAACAGGCGTGGAGGGCTTTGTGAGGCCAACCTCACGAGGCTTTTCCATGCCTTTCTTATGAGTCACATTAATTACATTGCCGCAGCGCATAGGTGGGAAAGGAAGGAATAAAGGAAACTGGATGCGGTTATTCGAAAGTGCATTAAGAAGGTCTTGGGTCTTCCAAACAACACTAATGAAGAAAGACTCGAAGGCTCTTGGTATGCATAATACATTTAATGAGATTGCAGAAGCGAAACAAACAGCACAAGCTGCACGACTGTCCTCTTCAAAAGCTGGGAGGCGCATCCTGGAGTTTCTGGGCTGCGAACCAACTATGGTAGCAGACAAAAAGATACAACTTCCCCCCAAATTGAGGGAGCAGATTACGGTCTCACAAATTCCTAGAAACGTTCACCCACTCTACATTGTCGGCCGCCGGGCCGCTAGGGCTAGTTCGCTCCTCAGTTCCGCCTCTGTCACCCCTGAACTTGTGGCGTTCGTTGACGCAGCACAGTATCCCGGCACAGCCAATTTCGTGGCTGTGATCACTGACCTTCACGGTAAACTCCTCACTGCAGCATCTCTTCGAGATACCACGCCGGCCAGGGCAGAGCAGGCTGCTATAGCACTGGCCGTGGCGATTCCCATGCGCACGCGCATTTTCACTGATTCTCGGGCTGCTGCATGAGCGTTCATGACCGGGTCAATCTGTGAGCAGGCGGCCCATATTCTTACCAAAAGACCAAATTGCACAGAAATCGACGGCAACATCACCTGGTTTCCTGCCCACATGGGCAAGGATGTCCACCCTGTTATCCCAAATGCCAGTGAGCTTGCCCGTGCCCGCGCACGCGAACTGTCCCACCGTGACGGGCAATCGGCATCTAATTTTGGGGATGGCATCCGGCAGCTTGATTCTCTCCTCACATTTAATGAGATTTGCATACATTATCAATTGGCCAAGCGTAGCTTTCCGCTCCCGCACCCGCAACTCTCGAGGACCCGGTCAGTCACTTTAAGAATGCTGCAAACGGGTACTTACCCTTCAAAATTGGCTAGCGCGAAAATAGACGAGGACTAAGAAGGAACACTGATGTACAGGACAGGCGCTACTCGCAACTAAGCTTTATTCAGAAAAGTCTTCCTACATATATACACAGCCGAGTGGCGCGCGCAGGCGCAATGCACATGACAGTCTACAATGCTAATCAGGATCGGGATACCAAAACATATTCGCATCATAACTAAGTTTCTAAGAACAGTCTTTCCTTACTGCGCAGAACAACAGAAGTGTCACTCATACATTCACGGTCTTTCTTTTTAATGTGATAAGCCTCCATTAGTTCTCTCGCCAGCGCATTACCACTCCTGCCCAGAATTCGAATGCTAGACAGCACTGGCTCACAGGCACAGGTCCTACAATGCATAGGCAGATGAAAAGTCAAATTATTTTCAACAGATCGCTCGTGTTCCCGTGCTCGATCGTTGACGCAACGACCAGTTTGTCCGATATAAACCTTGCCACAAGTGAGTGGGATTTCGTACACGACGCCTACGGCGCATGTGCTTTTTTCCGCACGTCGGTTTTTTAAGTGGTCCCGAAATGCGAGGGCATATCCCAGCCAGTTTATGCGGCGCTGAAAAAACTATAGGTACATTGTACCTATTTGCCACATTTTTTAAATTGTGTGCCACTTTGTGCACATACGGCACCACTTCCGGCCTTTTTTCTGCACGAGCAGAGCCAGGCCTCTTCTTCCCCTTCAGTTTCTGAAGCAGGGCTTTGGACACAGCAGTCAAGTGCGAGCAGGGGAACCCAGCCGCCTGTAGGCGCTCAATCTGGCTATTAAAACTATCCTGAGCCAAGTGAACGCAGGACTTTGCCAGCACCGTTTCGAGGCATTGTGAGGCAATAGCTCGTTTTACAACCTTACTATGAGCAGAATCAAAGGGTAAAAGCAAGTACATGAGATGAAGCGACGGTTGATTTCAATGTTCACTTCTTGACGTCCGCAGGAAAAGCAAATGACTAGAGCGAATTGGAACAGAAACGGGAACGCTGCCTTGTTGTTGCACAAGAACGCGGCAACAAGTGATATTTTCGAGCTGGCGTAATAACGGCGAGGCGACAAGCGACAGCAATGGATCACAGTTGAGACGGTTGAGCCCCTTTCACATTGAAATACTTCGGGCTCGTAACGACATTGCTGGCACTTCGCGCGATGACGTGCTGCAGATAGAAGCCCTCGTTGCTCCTATCAGTCCGCGACCGATTTTCGCTGCTGTGAAAAAAAAAATCACAGCATATCCACGTTGTGAATGATGATGAGTGGGCGAAGCTGCGGAGGTTCATCGGTAAACCGTGAATCTTCCGTCAATTCTGCCCAGTACATCATCACCGACGTGAGATCGGGCGCGTTTATACTAAAGGTTCGATGAGAGCTATGACGACTTGCAGTTCACTTTAATTTTACGTGTACGCTGTGAATTTTCATTGTTTAATCACGCACAGGAGAAATCGCACCCACGTACTACCTTGGAGGTCAAAATCCAGTGCCTATATATACGGGGTGGTCAGTGAACGGTTGTGCAGTGCGAGCGGTCGGTTTTTTCAATCAAGACGCTGCCTCGCGACGTGCCTGCGTCGGCGCCGCTGCGCCGCGAGGCAAGATAGGGGGGGGGGGGACCGTAGGAGAGGAGAAGGAGGGGGAAGCGTAGGAGAGGAGAGGGCGATACATATCACGTACTGTCGCAGCGCATTGTCTTTAGGGAGCCTTCATGTGTTCACGCCCCCTCCGTTTTTAAGACTGGTTATGGGAGAGGGTGAGTGGAGAGGGAGAGGGGTAGAGGACATGGGGAATGGTGAGGGGGAGTGGAGAGGAGCTGTGTGCAGAGGGTATGCGCATGCGCAGTAAGGGTGGTAACGCCGCACACCACCACCACCACCACCGGACAGATACTGCCGTTTACTGCCGGCTGCCGGGAGATACGCCGGACAACGGAGACGTGACAAGGTTAGACTAAGAGGAGCTACGCCCCTAAAAGGCATCACTATTCGCAAGTCAATCAGAACGCGGCATTACGACATAAAGAAAGGGAAAGCTTCAACAGGCGACGCTTTTGTTTCGGCGATGAAAATTGGTCTCGAAACGACTGGCGGGATGTGGACACTTTTATGCCGCGGCGAATCGCGTCTCTGGTCGGAAATCTTTCAGTGTGAACGCGCCTCTCGCGAAGACAAAGGTGGTTGTTCGTCACTGTCGCTTGCCACCGTCTGTCGCAAAATCGCTCGAAGAAATGAAACGCAATTGAATTTTTCCATCAAACTGAATTCCATAACGTTGATATGTAATACTTAGGTATTACTTATATTTGACTTTGGCGGTTTTACTCTGCCACATCACCAGTGTTTAAGAGAATCAACTGTATTACATTCAAACGCGTTAACTCGTGCTTTACATATAAAACTTGCGTTCAGCTTACTCTTTTTCTACAGCCAAACAGTGGACGTGCTCATCACTTTTCTAGGTTCTGGAAAACACAGGAACCATAGTACTTTGTATAATGTGACGGTATTAACTGTGAATGCCTGCTTTCTCCATGCATTCTAGAATAATCCAGGCTAAGACGCTCGCTGTGGTCTTCAAAATTGCACACAAAAATAACATCATCATCGAGGTAACAATACTGCAGTTAAGATAGAACGGTCAATTCAAAAAGAACTGTCTTTGATGAATGGCGCAGCGTTGTAATAAGCACATATACACATTCGTACTGTTGATACGGGAGGATTATTCAGGCGCAATGTCACTCCGATGACGCAAACATGTGACGTTAACAAAACGGATATGACAATTGTTCTTCCTTTCTCTTCAAAGCTTTAATCGAAACTAATCGCAGCGTGACATGAGGTAGTTCTCACCCACATACTGCCACGTGTAAGCCAGCGTCGTAATAGTTTGGAATGCAAGAAGCTGCCGGAGAAATAAACGCGTTTCGACAAATAGACATGAGTGTTAAGGATTTCACTGACATGTGTTTTAGCCTGTGTGACTCTAGTTACATAAAGACTGGCTCGTGGACGTCACTCTGGCGCAAATTTATTGTTCAAGATAAATCGTGGAATATTCATGTGCCTTGAGAATCGGGCTTTGGAATTATACCTAAGGAATTTATGAATTTAGTTTTGCTTTTTTTCGCTTACACAGCTTTAGCAGAACAAGTAGCATATGTTGTAATTATTCTGACACGACTGATTTAGGTTTGTCGTTCGAACACGATTTAGTTCCCTCGTTACATATTTACCCTACATCAGGAAATAATCTATTGCTCATCTTTAGCTTGAACATGTTATTCCCAAAGTCAGCCAAGCATATATAAATTGTTTGTTTCAATTATTTTATTTTATTACCTTACTAAACAGTGTAAACTAGTTCCGCCGTGTTATAACGGTCTTCAAAAATGAAATGAAATGAAATGAAATGAAATGAGATCTTTCTTTCTGCCATATACAAATACAGATGGCCGACGACGGAAGAAAAGCTGCCAATAGGTGACTTGACTAGTTAGCAGCCCTACTTAATGATTAATGTGGGGACAAAAGCAATGAAAAGCAGTCAATCAACAAATGAATAAGATATGATCAAAGGAGAATTAAAGTAAAACACAACAGTAAAAAACAAGATGCTGCGATAAGTGAAATCATATGTCTTGTAAAACATAGGTCTAAATTTAGCAGTGGAAAGAATGAATAAATCAAAATTAATAGCTTGAGGATGGTTTAACAGTGATGGTAAATAATAAGACATGCGTTCCATGCTGGTATTCAAACGAGGTGTGAAAAGTTTCCAATGTTCACTATGTGTCGTAGTATGATAGTGCTCATATGCTTTAAATATGCTAGAGTATTCAAGTTATCCATGTTATGTCAGACTTCACATTTAAAGCTAGAGCTCAAGCGATAACAGTATAGTTTCTAAGCCATAAAAACACAAGTTTTCCGGAAAAAGCCTGTGGTTGTTGCGTTACAGCCAGCATTATAAACATTACGTAGATATCGTTTCGGCATAACGGAAATTAACGCAATTAGAAAGCTTTTACCAGACATTGTGGAGTAATTCATTAGAGTTTTTCTTTGCATGCCTGTGGTTACAAGGTTGATGTTCAAAAAAGCTAATAATGCGTTCTTGAGTACTACATGGAGATTTTAACGCACGTAGAGCGGAACGAGAAGGAGGTAAGGTAATTATTTATGCTTACAATTATTCAAAAACGCATTGGAGAAGCGTTGATCCATTAAATATTTAAAGCAGAAAGTTGGGTTAGTTAGAACTTCAAGCACGACTTCTTGCATCTCGAGAAGAAAAAATTTGGTAGATTACACGCTTTGTAGGAATCGGTTGCATGCGAAGCAGTCAGCCAGTAGTCCGAAATATGCTGCATTATATTGGCTTGCCAAGCGTTGCGAGGTGGATCGACGTGTTTTTGTAAATGGAGGAGTTGTGTGCACATCACGGGCTTACCAGCCGCACCGACCGACTACACTGACGTTTAAGTCGTAACTTTAGATCTGACGTAGTATCAGCACTTAAGTTAGAGCACAGACGTCTGTGTCCTCGAAACGAAGTGCACGCTACGGCGCGATGATGTGAATATCATACGTGAATTTCGTTAGCGTATTCCTCCGGGATCGATCAACGCTTGAATATAGCTCGCTGAATCATGGGAATACAAATGTAATGTTTCTTAGACTGCTGTAAAAGCGGAGCCAATGCTGGAACCACAATTGACGTTAGCCCCACGTGACGCCTGTATCATAGCAGTACATACGCAGTGTTTATGGCTTTGTTGTAAAATTAGGTAGCCAGCACTACAACCACAATTGACGTTGCACGGACATTACGTCTGCGTAGGGTCTTTTTCCAAAGCGTTTCCTAGACCTGGTGTGGCTTTGTGGTAGAATACCTGACTGCCATGCAAAATGCTTCGGTCCGATTGCTGCTGGGATCCTAATTTTTATTCTTTGCATTGGTCGGGTCAGTGCTGCCAGTGTCGGTTTTTCTTAGCGCTCTCGCATTTAGATTACTAGTGTCTGTTCTCGTCGTTCCTGCGTAGATATGAACTGTCAATCACCTGTGGTGCATATTCTAATACCACGGCCTGTGGTATACGGGTATGTGCCACACGTGTCTGGAGGGAAGGGTTCGACGACGTACGCGACAGGGTTTTAAATGCGAAGCATTTCTTAGCGAACCTTTGGCACTTTGAGCGTTTTAAAGACGATAGTCTTTCTTGGGGAACTTAAACGCAGAAATTTTGGTCTTTCTGTCTTTCTGTCTGTCTTTCTGTTTGTCGGCACGTCCCTCGATTCAGCCACTCGGCCAAAGTTGAACCACTTGCCCAAGGGCCAGCCGTCTTGAACTGGTACGGCTGTTCATACTTGTGAACGTTGTCGATCAAAAAGTAAATATCATGCATATCTGAGGTGCAACATCACTATGTAAGTATTAGGTGGCGTGTTCCTTTAATAGAAAATGCATACATACGTAATTTTAAGGACCCTAGTTTCTTAAGCTGCGCTGAAAATGCATAAGAATGGAAGCTTGAGCGAGTTGGTATGCGTTCATCTTTGTTGAAACAGCGCTCACTAGACGACGAGGAAGTAAAAGAAGGCACAGGACAGGCGCTGCCTGTCCTGTGCCTTCTTTTACTTCCTCGTCGTCTAGTGAGCGCTGTTTCAACAAAGATGAAAATGCGACTGCGCTGAAATTTGCCTTCCTCCGTGCCCTTCGCACGAGCTCATTGTTGTGTTTCGGTTTTGGTTCTGTATTGCACTGTACGAATGCCATGGGTTGGTGTTGAAAAACTTTAGTTTTGAGAAGGCCAAGAAGGTGAAAAAAAATATTTAAAAAATGAAAAAGCAGCGTTGTGGGCGGCCTTCAGGCTGCCGGTTGTGGGCGCCGCTCTGGCGTTCCTGTTTTACCCAGGCGACGTGTAAATAAAAGAGTGTGTGGAGAGTACTCGTTGAGTGCGGACGTTTCTCTGCAAAGGTCTTCGCCTGCTGCTGCGCCGGGACTACCAGCACGCAACACAGCACTCATGTTTTCCGACGTATTGCCAGATGGCGTCCATATCTCACACAGCGCCTCTTCTATCGTCTTTACACGACATTTGCAGCGAAGCACGCAGATACGCGGCCAATTTTCTATCTGCGTTTCTGTCTATCTCTCTATCTGCCTACGTCTGGGGGCTTTCATGATCGCCTCCTTAACTTGGTGTAGACCAAAATTGGCATGGGAGGGTAAGATGATTTGACGAATATGACTGTCCGATTATGACATGAATAACGTGGAAATCTTGTCGCGTACGTCGTCAAACCCTTTCCTCCAGACACGTGTGGCATATACCCGTATGCCACGGGCCGCGGTGCACGGGTATGCGCCACAGGTGATTGACAGTGTATATTGTAGCGGGGTTGCAGCTATGACTGTGGGGAGGTGTGCGAAGAAGAGGCAGACGACGTGTCGGTGTTCTGAGAATACACAACCGCCATCTTGACTGCTGGACTATTCCATATTGTAAATAAGTTAAATATATTCGTAACATTTTGGTGGAGGTGCTGGGTACTACGCAAGACGGAACTCCGCAGCGGACGTGTCCTCGACAGCCTCAATATGTCAACAGAAAGCAACTCTGCTGCTGCCGCTTCGACCGCGACTCCGGTACAACCGGTACAGCCGGTACAGCCGGTCGTATTGACTCAACCGCGCGATCCCGGTAACTTCTGCGGCACCGACCACGTTGACGTCGATGACTGGATTGCGAAGTACGAGCGGTTTGCAGCGGTCTACAGGTGGGACCCTACAATGATGCTCGCCAATGTTGACTTCTATCTCTGCGGAACAGCAGGCGCGTGGTTTCAAGCTCATGAAGCTGACTTAACAAGTTGGGATGCCTGTAAACAGAAGCTTCGCGACCTATTTGGTAGAGCCGTTGGACGCCAGCGGGCCGCTTCTAAAGAACTCTCCTGTCGGGCACAAACTTCCACCGAATCATACGTCTCCTACATCCTTGACGTCCTGGCCCTTTGCCGTCGTGTCGACACCAACATGTCAGAGAGTGACAAAGTAAGCCATTTGCTCAAGGGAATTGCGGATGACGCTTTTAATTTACTTGTGTCTAAAGACTGCTCAACCGTGGACGACATCATCAAAGAGTGCCGCCGGTTCGAAGAGCTGAAGAGTCGCCGCCTTGCCCAGCATTTCATGCGACTTCCGAACACGGCCGCTACATCATCCTGCGAGGACCTTCAGCCGCCATGCGGTCAACCGCCTACCAACGAGAGCGTAGTTCGCATCGTGCGCCGAGAAATCGAGGCGGCGTCGCCACCATCTTTCCTGACGCGGCCATCTGATGATCCTCGACCAACGATCTCGTTGATCCAGCAGGTTGTGAGGGAGGAGCTTGCAAATGTCGGACTGCAGCCGGTATGTTCGTTGACGGAACCTCGTGTCAGTTCTATAACGCCTCCTCGTGCACCGGAAATGTTGCGCCGCTATCGTGACCCTGCCCAGTAAAGAACGCAGGACGACAAGCCGATCTGCTTTCGTTGCCACGGTGTAGGACATATTTCCCGCTACTGTCGTTCTCGCACCTTTCCATCTCGCTCGTTTGCTGGCTATCGACGTGACGACAACCACCGGCCCCTGCAGTTTCCCGCTCGTGACGGTGGACCATACGATGAGGCTCCTACGACATCGGTCCGACGCTCCAGCCGTTCGCCGTCCCCACACGATCGTCGCTCCCGGTCACCTCAGCCCCGTCGTCATTCGTCGCCTCGCCCTACTGGACGTCCATACTCGGAAAACTGAGCAATGCAGCTCCCGGAGGTGATGCTGCATTCGACCCCCGACCTGAAAACCCTCTGCTGACCCTCACTACGGACCAGAATCTGCTTGCTGTGGAAGTAGATTGCCTGCCTGTTACTGCCCTCATTGATACCGGCGCACATATTTCTATTATGAGCTCTGATCTCCGTGCACGATTAAATAAGGTCCTTACGCCGCCCGAGTCCCTATTTGTACGTGTCGCTAGTGGGGGAACTCCGGCTGTACTCGGAATCTGCACGGCACGTGTGAGGTTCTCCGACCGCCAGACGTCCGTTCTGTTTCATGTTCTCGCTCATTGTCCTCATGATGTCATCCTCGGACTCGATTTCTTGTCTGACCACTCTGCTGTCATTGACTGCTCGGCCGGTGTTGTACAACTTGACTTGCCTGCGTCCGCCGACGTGTCGGAGGTGGTTCAGACGAAACTTTCGTGTGCTGAGGCCACCACAAGCCCTAACTTGCGTCGCTGTTGAACCATATCCCAGTGTACCGGATGGGGATTACGTGGTCTCTCCCTCTCCCAGTGTTCTACTGGCCCGCAACGTCTCCTCTCCGTACACAGTTGTAACTATTACAGCGAACAAGACGTGCCTTCCTCTTCTGAACTTCGGATTGAGCCCTCAAGTCCTACCACAAGGCATTGCTCTCGCTACTCTGTCACCGTCGTACGAGTGCCAGATCTCATCGGTGTCACCCGAACTGCCCGCTGTCGTCTCTCCAAACCCGCATAGAGTCGACGCAGTCACCTCTTCTACACTGCACAAGAACATAACCAAGATGATTGCCTTAGACCTTTTGCCCTCTCAAGTTAAAGACCTCAGTGATCTCCTTATGACCTACTCTGACATATTTGACTTTGACGGTAGGCCCTTAGGTCAAACCTCGCAAGTCAAGCACCGCATAGACACCGGTGATGCAGCTCCAATTCACAGGCGTCCTTACCGAGTTTCACCATCAGAGCGCCAAGTTATTCAACAGGAGGTCGACAAGATGCTCACAAAAGGCGTTATTGAGCCTTCTTCGAGTCCGTGGGCTTCTCCTGTAGTCTTAGTTAAAAAGAAAGACAACACCTGGCGTTTCTGCGTGGATTATCGGCATTTAAACAAGATCACCAAAAAGGATGTCTACCCGCTTCCTCGTATCGATGACGCCTTGGACTGCCTTCATGGTGCTACCTATTTTTCTTCGATAGACCTACGCTCTGGTTACTGGCAAATCGCCGTAGACGACCTCGACCGTGAGAAGACCGCCTTTGTAACGCCTGACGGTCTCTACCAATTCAGAGTCATGCCGTTCGGTTTGTGCAATGCGCCGGCCACGTTCGAGCGGATGATGGACACGCTTTTGCGCAGCTTTAAATGGTCTATCTGCCTTTGTTACCTGGACGACGTCATTGTATTTGCTCCCACCTTTGAGTCTCACCTCGACCGACTTTCGTCTATTCTTTCCGTGTTTCGTGCGGCTGGGCTACAACTTAATTCATCGAAGTGCCACTTTGGCCATCGCCAAGTTGCTATTCTAGGGCATCTCGTCGACTCATCTGGCATCCGACCTGATCCCGACAAAGTTCGCGCTGTCCTCGATTTTTCCGTACCAACTTGTGCCAAAGACGTTCGAAGTTTTGTGGGCCTATGCTCATATTTCCGACGATTCGTCAGAAACTTCGCAGATATTGCGCGCCCCCTCACTGACCTTCTCAAGAAGGATGTGCCATTTTGGTGGGGTCCTGACCAAGCCAGTGCTTTTTCCCGCCTCATTACGCTGCTCACCACACCGCCGATCCTCGCCCACTTCGACGCGTCCGCTCCAACCGAGGTCCGCACCGACGCTAGTGGTTACGGCATTGGCGCTGTGTTAGCCCAGCGTCAATCCGGTCATGATAGAGTTCTTGCGTATGCCAGCCGGCTCCTTTCTCCTGCCGAACGCAATTACTCTATTACTGAGCGCGAGTGCCTGGCGCTTGTATGGGCAGTTGGTAATTCCGCCCCTATTTATATGGTCGCCCTTTCACCGTTACCACAGATTATTCGTAACAATATCTACCCAGAACAGCGAGAAGAAACATTAAATGCGAGAGCGTTAAGAAAGACCGACATCGGCAGCGTTCACCCAACGAATGGAAAGAACAAAAATTAGGATCCCAGCAGGAATCGAACCCAAGCATTGTGCGTGGCAATCAGGTACTCTACCACACAGCCACTCCAGGTCTCTGAATTGGTTTGGAAAAACAGCCTATGCAGGCGTGAAGTCGGTGCAACGTCAATTGTGATTGTGGTGCTTGCTATCTGATTTTACGAGAAAGCAATAAACAGTACATGATACTCTTACGATATGTATACTCCTAAGATACAGGCGTCATATCAGATGAACGTCTGTGGTTGCAGTGTTGGCTCCACTTTTATAGCAGCGTAATAGACATTACATTTGTATTCCTAGTATTCCTAGGGTTCAGCAAGCCATATTGAAGCATTGCTCGATCCGGGAGGAATACATTAACAAAAGTTAGGTATGATATGAGTCCGCCAGAACAACGCACTGTCCATTTCTTGCGAGGCTGGGCGATGGCCTCATGCTGACCGAGGATTTTGCCACTTTGATTGACAGCCGGTTTGTAGACTAGGATACGTAGGCCGCATACGCCCAGGTTGTCTACAAAATACGACAGGCGCCATCCACTGATGTTGGTCTACGTAGCACTATACAGGCCTAGCAGCCTTGACGGCCTATACCACACCAACGCGAAGGGTGACTTCAGATTCCGACGTGTCACCGGCTCTAACGACTGACAATTTGTCGACGAAATGACCGAGGCATCCACGATTTTTAACATCTGTACTATACCTCATACTTCACTAAACATAGGCCCCTCGTCACCGCGATCACGGCCTGATGCGATTACAAGTCATGACCAGCTGCTGGTGCTCACTGATCATGGAGATGATGACCTTGTTCAATACCTGTCAAGAACTTCTTCCATACATGCACACGGGTTCGTGAAACGTGCGTGCGTTCTCCATCATAAGGGACAAGTATAAGGGCTACATATCAGCTTACCGCTTCTGATGTTGGTATAATACCCACGTTGCCGTTGGCAGCGTTACTCAACTGTAAACAACTGGTTATATAACACATATGCGGCTCTTCAACTTATATGTGTGGGTATAAAATTTATACAAATCTTTAGCGTCATTTTGTAACATTGCGCTCAGTAAAAGAAAATACACCACAGTCACCTTCCCGCCGCATACTTCGCATAACGTTGAATCTCACGGTACGTGGGATCTGCCGAATTTTTTTACGTTATATGTCATGACCAGACAGTCATGTTCGTCAAAGCCTCTTACCCTCCTATGCCAATTTAAGTCTATACTAAGTTAAGGAGGCGATCACGAGAGCACCAGACGCAGCCGGCTAGATAGATAGATAGATAGATAGATAGATAGATAGATAGATAGATAGATAGATAGATAGATAGATAGATAGATAGATAGATAGATAGATAGATAGATAGATAGATAGATAGATAGATAGATAGATAGATAGATAGATAGATAGATAGATAGAAACACCTAAAGGGCTTTGGGTTCGCTAAGAAATGCTTCGCAGTTAAAACTTAAAGATGGAACAGAGAAGAAATCACAGGACAGTTACTGTCCTGTCCTTCATTCTTCTCTGCTCCATCTATGAGTTTTTGTTCACGCGCTGGAAAATGTCGTGATCCACTTAATGCATCACAAAGATCATTGTTAATATTTCATTATACTACCGAAGTACAATAGCTAGAGATAATTACACTGGTCGTTTCAGTGAATTCATGGCAGGCCCAGAAGTTGAAAGCATGCGATAAATACTAATATGCATTACATATAAACACACATTGGGGAAAACTCTCGACTGGGCGAAGTTATTCTCTCGTGGCACTTATATAAATCTCTAAGCCGACAAAAAGAGGTGCGACCAACTTCATACTCGAAATAAGAAAATATTATTGAGAAGTTTCTCGAAGAGAAAAGAAAGGCAGAAAGAGCATTTTACTATTGCTATGTACGAAATGTACTCCGCATGGCAGACACATCCTAATGAAACCAACAGATCACGAATCTAGGGATTGTATAGCGGACATTATTCGTAGTTGTTAACGGTAGTGAACTAATTATGACATAAGTGGAAAGGAATTGAAGTGGATGAAAAAAATCAACTTGCCGCAGGCTGGTTTCGAACCTTCAACCTTCGGAAAATGCGTCCGATGCTCTACCAATTGAGCTAAAGGGGCAGCCACTTTATTGGGTACTTATGCTTGCATAATCCGGGAGCGTTAGCCAGCGCCGCTCGTAGCCATGACGGCGAGAGTGGAACACTCATTTTTTGCCGGTTGGCGTCACGTAGCAGGTGATCTTGTTACGAGCTGGAAGCTGGCCAACCAGCCCTTGTGTGCTACCTAAGGCGTCAAGTCTGCAGGAACGAAACCCTCGCTATTCATAGCGAGACTTTCATTTGCTTGGATTCATTTGGTTCTGGCTAATGAAGAAACGAGCGCCTCGAACAAATTGCCCTTCACTCGTTCAATCTCAGAAGAAGCCCTTCCCGCCAGACTTAAGGCCTTCGGTTAGCATGCGAAGGTTCATTGGTCAGCTGCCACCTCGTGCAAAGGTCACGTGAAGAGATCTGGCAAAAAGTGTTTCACACTCACCACATTGGCCGCGAGTGGCGCGGGCTAATAGTACCTGGGATTATACGTACTGTCATACCTAACGAATTGGCCGGAGAAGCGCCTTCCGTGGTGGCTCTATTTGTAGGTCAGGTCATCGTACGCGTAATTCGAAGGTTGTGGGATTAGGTCATAATTACTGCACTACAGCTAAGAGATAACAATTGGTATAGAGAAGGTCCTCGGATCGTGACCCTAGCAAAGAGACGCGGGCATTGATACCGTTTATAAGACCGACCGGGATAAGCGACCGCTTGAAGGCGTGCGATGGACAGGCGCGTATGTACCTTGACAGGGCTTTCTTCCCTCTTCTTTCTTTCTTTTAATCCCTTCCCACCAGAGTAGGGTAGAGAATCGGACGCGCGTCTGGCTGTCCTTCCTGCCTTTCATTCCTTTCCTTCCTCCTCCTCCTCTCTA
This sequence comes from Rhipicephalus sanguineus, assembly GCF_013339695.2. Classification (NCBI taxonomy): domain Eukaryota; kingdom Metazoa; phylum Arthropoda; class Arachnida; order Ixodida; family Ixodidae; genus Rhipicephalus; species Rhipicephalus sanguineus. The sequence goes on from NC_051177.1 coordinate 112,867,977, forward strand.
AAAACTGTAACCTTGCCACAGCCTTGTCATGAATGGCAAGCGCAATCACTGGTGGCCGCTCTCTAGCGCTGTGTCTGTAACACTATGTGTGTGCGGTCGATGGTCGCAAGAACTGCAAAACTTTAGCTATTCGTCAAAATGCCAGCTTTGCAGGTTCAGTTTGAAAAATAACTGCAGCTCAACTGCATGTATTAAATGCCTCCAATGATAAAAGTATTTCAGTAGTGTGCATAAAACTTACGCAAAAATATTTGTGGAAAGCGTGCGTTGGACACAACTATTGAATTTCGACTACAAAATTAAGTTGTGCGAACAACGCCCTGGATATAAACAATACTGCTTCGAGTGTTGTCCGCATGGTATGTTTGCGCCTTTGCGTAAAAGAGAGAAAGAGACATCTGCTAGACGTACAGGGGCGGTCAAAAGTTTGCAGGCCGCTATCCTATCGCAGCGTAGCATGGAAACGTTTGACCAACCCCTTCGTGCAAGTGCACAGTGTCATGCAACGCCCGCCTCCATCAGTTTTTGAAGACTATTTCTTTCGTGGTAATTTACATTCCAATATTGTAACAGGGGATGGTGTCCTATTTTTCGTCGGAAAAATACGACCTGATACTGAAAACACACTGCACTCTGATAAAGCAGCTCACTACTTCATGTGACGTCAAATATCGTACTTAATCGGGTACTACTTGCTAAATAATGCTAAGTTTGGCGCTAAAAAACACGCACACGAAAGAAGACGAGGACGACAACATGGGCGGCCTCGTTTAAGTATTCAGTATCTCACCAACTAGGCCAAGAACAAATTTTCCTCAAGTGCTTGCTAATGCCCGCTGGTGTTCGATAAATTATTGGTAGAGGTGGTCAATGTTGGCTAGTGCTGCTGTTTTCATTTATTCTGAATTGATTTATTGAGTAACCGCCTACTTAGTTTCTTTAGGACGTATCGTAAGTGGCTGTGCAACTCTGCCTAAGAAAAAAAAAAAACGCCAGGCCTGCGCTGAAACAGCAGCACAGTCACAGCGAAAGCTGGAGGAGCGGCGTTTCTAGAGCCCGTTGTAAGCTCTCTTGGGGCTACTAATACAATACACTAGCAAGGTACCCACTACGCCATAAATCACAATTTTCGTGAAGTTGCGAAGCACCTAATAAGCCATCAGTCGTCATTCTACGGGGAAGTGAGGCACCTGCTACACGTCTGTAAGGCATTATGTGCACTTTGTTGACGCGACGACTGATGACGATGAAGAATTATGGCTCAGCCCTTTGTAATGGGTTGGAAGCTTTAAACGGCCCACCAGTTATGTAATTTGCATTGGGTCATGCGCTTATGGGCTTCCTTGGCAACCAATACAAGTGCAGCGGAAGGGCAAGGTTCTCCTTGCGCAAATAGAAGAAGCGAAAGAGCTGGCCGACGCCTTTAAGTACGCCCGTCGCGATCCTAGCGCCATCTTGCTGGTAATGAAGAAACGCTTATAAGCGCCTGCCGTCTCGGAGGACTGCAAACGGTAAAGGGTATGTATATAACGCTCGCCGTTAGCTATCTGAGGGATCTGCGCTTTGTGGAGTAGTGCTTAGCGCTGCGAAGTGAGAAGTCGCTGGTTCGATTCCGCGCTTCGGAAGGATTTTTCTGATTTATTTTTCTTTGGGATATTGATGTATATATACATACTTACACATATACGCAGCATGACGGCGGTGACGGCGACGGCAAAAACCAGCCGAGACTGTCCATATAATTGCTATCGCAATAAAAAACAAGAAAAGCGCGAGGCTACCGAGCCTTCGCACAACACAAAAAAAGTGCTCTGCGTCCGGATTTTTAGTTTTCCTTGCGTGCGTAAGCCTTCTCGTATTTCATGCACTTTGTTAATACTTGAGTCTCATATGTGTGCTTTTTTTCTTTTGCGATTGTTAAAAAACGACAATGTATGTCCTGAAAATGGTCAAAATTTTGGCGAAATTGAAGCGTCAGCTTAAGTTTTTACCACTGTGTGCAACACTTGAAGATACAGCATAATGCAAATAACGAAACAGAGCTAAAAATAAAACATAATAAACTGTGTGTTCATAGCGTTCATGCAGGATCGCCACAAATGAGCGTAGGTATTTATTCCACCAGCAGAGCTGCTCGGCTGCACGTTTTTGGCATTTTCTCACACAAGCAAATGGCAATGTCTCTAGAAAATGCGTCGATTCTTTACGTGTGGCGGTGAACTAATCCTCGCGTGTAACAAAGACCTTTTCTACAGAAGGAAAGCACCCACGAGGCGACGGTCGTCCACGCGTGTTGTGTATGAATTGCCGCACTGGTACCGGTTTTAGCAATGTAATGCACCGGATGCATATAGCCTAAGCACAGTGTGAAATGGACGAATACAATCCAGAAGCGCGACAAGCCGCGTAAACGCTACCCCTCAATTTTTTTCTAAACATTTGAAGATATAGATTATCCCGAGATAGAAGATACTTTGGGCAGGGCTCAGGTTGGTGTTACAGAAGTCTGTTGCCAGAATCGGGGTCAATGTTGCCAGAGTGCCGCCATATCTGGCGGCTAGATTGCCCTTGCAGTTCCAGCTTTTCTGTAGCGTTCCTGTGTAATCCGCTGTGCATTTCACTGTGCATTCCCTCAGCTTCTGCGACGCCATTGAATTTCCCCAGCTAACACGTCGTTGCGCGTGAATTTCCTGCTTCTGAGACACGATCGAGTCCGAGCGCGTGTATTCCCTACTTCAGAGACACGATCGAGTCTGGTCTGTTAATTGTAGAACGGTGCATAGAGCGAAAGCAAGGTCCCGAACTTCTTCAACACGCAGAGGCCGTTAATTAGGACGGCCGATTCAACTCAGCACGCACACACTTGCGAAATGCACAGCGGATTACATAGGAACCCTACAGAAAAGCTGGAACTGCAAGGGCGAATTTAGCCACCAGAATTGGCGGCCGTCTGGCAGCATTGACCCCCGAGTCCGGCGACAAGCTTCTGCAACACCAAACGGAACCCTGCCGATACTTAGTGCTTGCCGTGTTCATGTGATCGGCATCCAGAATGCGGCGCTGCTAAGGATACTCGACCTTGTCGCAGTCTGCACGCGTCAAAAAGAGGTTGTTATTTTCTTTGTTAGCACACAATAACAATTTCCAAAATGTTCCCCAGTTGACATCCAGTGCGTATTGCCTTGTCTTCACATACATGTTGCACATTCGGCGTAGCTTTGGGCTCGTAAACTTGAACTTCCCTGTGGTTGCGTGCAGTTTACTAGCAATGGTCCGAATTCAAACTTGTTGAATTCATGCCGATTTTTTCTGCTTTGCAAGTTCGTCCACTGGTCGTGGCACATTTAGAAGAACCACTCATTAGCATGCCCTTTCTTTTTCGAGAAACGCCAATCACCCCAGGCGTACTCGCACGCTGCAAAGTATTAGAGTGACACGCATTTACTCCGTGATATCCGTCCAATGTGCCCATACACTCGGAATCCTGTGCACAAACGATTTCTCTATGCCATTTAGTATTGTCTCTGCTTATATCCGCAGAGCGGCCGGCGACGGCCTAATCAGGCGATTGTGCAAGTATGACGGCACTCGCCATGCTGTTTGTATTGCTCATGCCAACTTTATGTGGTACATATGCGCGTGATTCTTTTTCTAAGCATCATTATTGGAAATACGCGGCAGCGCTCGTATTGTAGCTATCTAACACCATCCAAATGACCAGCGGTTATCTTAGAAAACACAGAGTGTAGAGAATGGTGGGCTCTACTATGGGAGAGCGGTAAGCTGTCTATAACGTTTGATGTGCTTTGATCAGCGCTCCCATTATGAATTAGCTTAGAGCTAATGATGCACCGATATGCGATGGTGTCTTTGAAATAAGAAACCATGACCTACAACTGTTCTGGACAATGCCATGACCCGCATTTAACGGTCACCGTATGGTACTGCAGCTGAAGTTTAATAGAACAGTGTGAGGGAAAATATTTTTGTCAGTCGTGCAACCGTTGAGAAAACAAATATTGCGCAACATATCCACGATAGATCTGTACCGTGCCGTATCGACCTCTCAATTTTTTTTGCCGTACCGATGGCACAGTCTCCATAGGACCACAGAAATGATGCGTATACCCAGCCAGCAAAGTTATTGCGTTCATATTTGGTTGAATTTTATTGGCTGATAACAGGAGACAGGAAGTTTAGGATGGTCTTCCAATGTTCCACAAAATCTCGAGAAATGAAGGTGGTATTAAAGGATTTCTTCCCGTTGTACCACGCTTATTATTGAAAAGATGCGTTTGCTGTTTTCCGCTTATTTGCCCCTGACCCCCGTACGCATACTTTACGTAACGTGACACATGACCATATTCGCCGCGCTTTGAATCACACCATGCTGAATATTTTTTTTTGATGTATGTCCAGTCTGTTTAACACGATCTAGAATATTCATTTACTTTGAAATATCAGCTCATTAGTACAATGGGATACCAACTAGCCCGGTCACACACCTTGCTTCTGTACAAAACAACTTTATTGCATACAAGCAAGTAAAGTGGGAGTTGGCAGGTGCGCAACAGAAAGCGAATGACACCATGCGCTTCATAAACTTCTTGATATGTTCGAGACTTGTTCAAGAGCGTGTTCGAGACCAAGAACGGCCGGGAGGACAAGAAGGCGTTGGTTTCATGTGCGGCGCAAGTACTGCAAGAAAATATACATTATAAGTGCCTAATATACCTACATAAAGAAAACAAACTGAAGTCGCTTGTACATTTATGTGGTAAAAATATAATACGCATTATAACGTAAATGTATGTGAAAGTTCAATTGTTGAAAGCATTGCAGCTGAAAAAAAAAACAAAAAAAAAACGCTAGGCCTGCGCGGAAAGCGCAGCACAGTCACAGCGAAAGCTGGAAGAGCGGCATTTCTAGAGCCCGTTCTAAACACTCTTGGGGCTACTAATACAAGTACCCTAGCAAGGTACCCACTACGCCATAAATCACAATATTTGTGAAGTTGGGAAGCACCTACTAAGCCACTATTTGTCATTCTGCGGAGAAGCGAGGTACCAGCTACACGTCTGTAAGGCATTATGTGCGCTTTCTTGACGCTACGAATGATGACGATGAAGAATTATGGCTCAGCCCTTTGTAATGGGTTCGAAGCTTTAAACGGCCCACCAGTTATGCAGTTTGCATTGGGTGACGCCCGGTCACTATTTCCCTCTCCCGCCATGCTGTATAACATACGTTGACGTGGGAGAGAGGGGGGGGGGGGACAAAGAACTTTATTGAGACCCCGAGGAAATGGATCATGCGCTTATGGGCTTCCTTGGCAAACAATACAAGTGCACTTGCGAGGAACCCACTGCGCTATAAATCATTGTAATTTTTGAGAAGTTGAGAAGCAGGCACTGTGCCATTTTTCATCATTCTACGGAGAGCCGTGGTACCTGCTAAACGCATGTAAGGCATTATGCGCACTTGTTGACGCTGTGCCTGATGACGATGAAGTATTATGGCGGAGCACTTTGTAATGGGTTGGAAGCTTTCAGCAACCTACTCTTTGCGCAATTCGCATTGTGTGACGCCTGGTTACAGAATTCGCGTTGGGCGACGCTTGGTGCTTATTTTACTCTTCTACCACGCTATATTGAAAATGTTAATGTGGTTCCTTCCCGACATGAAGCCTGTATAGGACCTGTTTGGAAAGCAGTTTGAAGCACCGGCATGGCATGGCTCAGAGGTCGAATACTGGGCTCCCACGCAGAGGACCCAGGTTCGAACCTCGTTCCATTTTCTTATTTCGAGCGATACTGGTTACGGACACCGGCGGTGGCGGCGGCGGACAACTACGGCGCCAAAAACGGCCGCTGAAGTGATCTCATAACAGCTTTCGCTGTAAAAGGCATTTTGAGAAGCCCTAGCGTGACCTTTTTATTACGAGAAAATGTTTGGTAATATATTACTACTAACATTTTCGTTCTTTCGTTCATTCATAGTGAGGGTGTCGTTCCAACAGACTGGATGTCTTCAGGTAGTATGCGAGGGTTTATTGGTCAGCTGCGAGCTCGCAAAAAAAGATTACATGCTTCGTGGCGCCAGAAGGCAGAAAAAAAAAAGTTCCACATTCGCCGACATGGCTACTAGCGGCGCTGACAAACACTCCTAGGCTTAAATGCACATAATACCCCATAAAGTGGACGGGAGGATGACCGCCGCCGTAGCTCAGTGGTAGAGAATCGGACGCGTTATTCGAAGGTCCCAGCCAGCGGCAAGTTACCTTTCGTCCGCTTTACTTTCTTCACATTTACATCATAATTACTACAAATAACATCCCCTATACTTTCCTTGGCATTATTTGGTCTGCTGGTTCTAGTTAATGATGTGCCTAGCAAAGAAAATCGAGCCCTTAAAATTCCCCTTCTTTCGTTCATTGCTAGCTGACAATTACTTTAGGTTAGAATTATTACCGATGAACATTTCGATGACATGCTTGCCTATAAGCCTCTTAGCACGCGCTAGCTATACGTTTGATCAGCTCAGCATCAGCAATGTCACATTTGATTAGATTTTTCTTGTCGTTTTTCTCTCGTGTTTAGAACAATAGATGAACTTGAATTCTAGCTTTTTACGTGTCAGAACCACGATATGAATGTGAGACTACCCTTATATAGTGAAGGGGGCCCGATTAATTTGGACCAGACGGGGATCATAATGGGTGGCTTTGCATTCTGAAATGCGGCTGCGGCGACCGGTTGTCCAAACCGGGACATCACACCCTTGAATGGCATCACTACCACTAATCAAACAGAAGTCCAGTGCCCGCATACGCCATGCACATGAATTTTGCTTGCACCTTCCATCGTGCAGAAAATAGATGAACAACCTCAGTGCCGATGGCGGCTTTCAGCTACGCCGCTGGAAAGAACACCTTCTATTCGCTTCGTCTTCAGGCCCCCCATAGCATGAGGTGATTACTACCGACGATGCCGATGCCAGATTGGGGGTACAGCATCTCAAGCGGATGGCTCTACGAAACGTGAATGTGTTGAGGGACACTACATTCAGATGTTGTACAAGTGTATTCTAGCAGTTCATGAGTTTCTGGTGAAACTTGGAATAGGCCACAATGCGATGTGCGCAAAAGAAACGTGCATGACTGGAACGCAAGCTCTGTTGAACAGCGCGAGCCGATGGTTGTAGCACAGGGGACCGGAGCGCCTCATATGATAACAGTCACGATAACAGAAAAGCGCACGCGTCTAGGAAAGATGGTCACGCTCAATCAGAAAGCGCTGTTTCTTAAGCTGGACAAAATGATTAAACACGTGAAAAAAAAAAGGATTCATGTTGCAGAGAAGCAACGGGCGTGGCGCGAGCGACTATGTCGTAGTACAACTACATCGTTGTTCCGAACTTTAATGCTACAAAAGTTTAATTGGCGACCAATGTATTGCGACACAGAATGCATCAATAGCAATGCACATCACTAGGAATGCTTAACAGCGTCATGCGGTTAAACCCACTTATAACAATCCCAGGTGGAACGATCTGTCGGTTATAACGACAACTTTTCGGTGCATTTACGATTTTCTTAGGCTACCCATTGGAGCTGCATCCACATACAATGGTCATTCTTCAAAGCGTGCTTCTTCTATAACAAAGGCTTCAGCTACTGTCGTGGTAAAAATATAGTGCATACGAAGTGAATGTGTATGTGTGTTTTTACATATGTGTGCTTTTGTGTTTATTTTTCTTGTAGTACTGTTTGCATGTTTATTTCTTGTGTTGTATGCTCCATCCACTCAAGAGGTAGGCAGTAGACGGCGGCTTACTTGTGCACCAACATGGCCTTTTGCATCATATTAATAAAAAACATTGGTCGGATGCGTTATTCGAAGGTCGCACGTTTCGTCCCTGCCAGCGGCAAGTTGCCTTTTCGTCCGCTTTACTTTCTTCATATTTACATCATAATTACTACGCAATAACATGCCCTATACTTTCGTTGGCTTTCTTGTTTTAGTTCTCGTTAACATATACAAGGTGTTTAAAGAAATTTGTCTGACACATGTGTCTAAAATCTGGGAAATGCAATACTCTGTCGCTGGCTTCTTAGTTATTGTTTTATATAGCGGCATAGATCGTAGACGACTAGAGACATAAACTCGGGCAGTAAGTATAAAACAAAGTGATTTAACTTTTTGATTAAAGGACACAGGTGGTCTGGTGAAATGGGAGAATTCATTGAAGGTTTAATATTTGAAAAAGGAAAAACAAATAACGGCTACTAGTTTTTTTACGGAATCATGAAATCCGACCAATTTCGCTTGCGAATCTTATACCGAAAAGCCGAACAATGCAACTGCCATGCTCTTCCAAGACGTCCATAATAGGAGAGCGTCGTTGTATCAACCATGGATTTACTTCGCTTCGGGGGTCTACGGGCAGCGCTTAACATAATGGCATTCATGACACGCGTAGGCTAACGAATGCAGAAGAGCTATACCGCCACTGCAATCGTTGTCGGAAACATTAAAGGCATTCGGTCGTCATGTGGGTGTGGAAGTCGCGCTTTTCGACTCTTCGGTTCCGGTTTCTGTTTTGAATTGAGTTCAGTTTCATCGCTCTGCAAGAACTACCAGGTGCCGCTTTTGAAGAGAGAGAGAATAAGAATAAAAGAAAGGCGGGGAGAAAAGTCACTCTTCGAGCCGTCGTAAAAGTTCCGCGTTTGAAGAATCGAAAAGCGCCTATGGGCTTTTCATGGGAAAGACATCACTGTTCCCATGGGACCCGACCGCTTGTCTTGTCTGATTAAAAGGTCCGATGCTATTCACAGCTCTTCGTGCAATTCTCAGCGTCCTTCCACAAGCAAACAACCTACCGGAGGTAAAAGCATTACTGTCAATGGAGCCGCTAGTGCTCCCATAACCTCAGTCAGCTTCACGGCAGGCTTACTATGAATAGTCGCTATCACAATGTCTTCATATATCAGTAGAATGATAACAGCCTTCGTAATAAGGCAGCTGATTTTCGTAAATTACTCGCTCAACATAACTTTTCTGTATTATGCATACAGGAGGCAGGTGTGCGAGATTATTTCCGACTTTCTAACTACGTGATATATAAATCATCGCGCAGAGCTGGAAACAGCGGAGCAATGCTATGCGTTAGAAAATATCTGCCGTCCTATTTAATACAGTCAAGTGACTCAGACATACCGGAGTTTGTCGCATGTAAAATATCTTTTAGGAATAGAAGTGTCACTGTGATGAGCCTTTATCTAGAAGCTTCTAGCAAAATATCTTTACACAGCCTGGTGAATGTATTTGATATCGCAGACACATGTGTGTTGGTTTGTGGGGACTTCAACGCTCATAACGTAATCTGGGGCAGGGAACATACTGATTCTCCTGGACATGTTATTGAGTGCGCTGCCGAGAAATGCAAGCTGACAGTGCTAAATGATAGCTCTCCAACTTTTCTAAGAGGGTATCGTTACTCCAGCTGTATCGATGTCACGCTATGCTCATATGCCCTTCTTGAGGGTTCTGAATGGTCAACGGATATAGAAACGCATGGCAGTGATCACATCCCGATTCTGGTAAAACATCGGCTTATGCGGAGTACAAGGACTCAGCGCAACTCAAAATATACTAACTGGCAGTATTTTCGTCATCGCATAACGAGTGCATTAGGCGAAAAGCCAAACTTAGCAACTTTTACAACTGTACTGTGCGACTCTTATAAGAATGAGTATGCTGCAGTTGACGGAGAATACGAACGCTTAAGAGCAATCAGAAGACGAGCAGAACGGGCTTACCGTCGCAGCGGGAAACTCGAGGACTACAAGACAGCACAGAAAACTCACTCAACATCACACCGTCGCTTACAGAAATTAGGTAAGAGACGATGGCGAGAATACTGCTCGTCGTTGAGTCCTTTCACTCCTGTTCCTAAAATATGGGTGGTTGTCCGATCCTTCAGCGGTCCCTTTACCCAGAGCAATCCTTTCCGAGCTCTTGCCATAGCCCTTAACACTCAGCAAGCAGATGTTGCTGACGAATTCTGTCGGCTAATAGTCATAACGGGAATCACAATTACGTGCCCACAATTTACAAGTTCCGAAGCACTTGCCAATCAAAAGGTGCGTGCGTGTTTTATCTCGCAACACCCTCAACTTGATTGTGAGTTTAGCTTAGACGAACTGAAGAGTGCCCTTGAGTTATGTCGTACAAAGACAGCTGCGGGACCAGATGGCGTTAGGTATATGATGCTGAAGAACCTTGGACCAGCAGGTAAAATCGCACTGCTAGAGCTATTTAACGATATGTGGATATCAGAGACTCTTCCTGATTCATGGAAATTAGTCGTAGAATTCCAGTCCTAAAACCAGGAAAGACCCCTCTATGCCTTGAATCCTTCCGCCCGGTCTGTCTCACAAGCTGTCTGTGTAAGTTGATGGACATAATGGTAAACAGTCGACTTCAATGGTGGTGTGAACATACAAAAGTGCTGTCAGACTACATGACAGGTTTTCGGCAAAGGCGATACACAATGGATGCGGTATTAGATATTGTCACATGCGTTGAGCACGAACGCATGTGTGGAAACGTCACAACTGCGGTATTTCTCGACATTCAAAGGGCATTCAACTCTGTTAGTCACATTCACGTGCTGGCCGGGATGTTAGAACTTGGATTATGTGGTCGATCACTGCGATAGATTTCAAATTTTTTTAAGTGAAAGGAAAATATACATGGTAACAATTGAGGGACAAAGTAATTACCATTCCTTCACACAGGGCGTTCCACAAAGGAGTGTTCTAGGCCCACTCTTCTTCAAATGTGTAACGGCAGCGTTACCGGGCAAGTTACCAACTGGATTGCTGTATTCACTCTACGCAGATGACATCTGCATATGGGCCTCAGGATATGCGCGAAGTTCAAACAGTGCTGCAACAGGGTCTTAACATTATCGACAGTTTTTTGAAGGAAAGAGGTATGGGTCTCTCGTACGCGATGACAGCGGTATTACCTTTCACTAGACGACAGATGAATAATTTCAATCTTACACTGGAAGGACAAACGTTGATGTGGTGAAAGAACATAAATTGAACCTCGCACTCATAGAAAGAAATAAATGTAAGCTTCACAATATTGTTCAAGGACATAAAGCACTATTAACGAGATATGAGATAAGCAGAGTAGATATTAATTTCCCTCCTTGGATGCTGTCAAGACCAAAAATACAGTTGTCGGTTGAGGGAATAATATCTAAAAGGAACATGTTCATGATATTCGTGCAGCAGCTGGCACTATTTCAGATTTATACCCTATATCCACAGTATAGTCACGTGTATACAGACGGTTCTTGCCACGAAAATTCCTCCTCTTCGGCTTTCGTCATTCCACATTTGGCAGTAGAGCAGAAATTTAAATCATGTAAAGTGACGTCTTCTACCGTTGCGGAACTCTTCGCAATTTTATCCGCGTTGCGCTTTATAACATCAGTAAAAAACGAGGAAAAATGGGTCATTTATAGCGATTCACAGGCCGCTCTAGCGTCTCTACAAAGTACTAGAAAAGATTCTCTACACTCTTCCCTATTATATGAAACCCTAAAAGAACACGCAAAAGCAAAAGCAATGAATCACGTGATCGCATTCCAAGGGATACCAGGTCACTGCAACATTCCAGGAAACACTGCAGCGGACGCCGCGGCAAATCGGGCACACAATAACGAAGATACAATTAGTCTTCCAATTTCTCACAATGAAATCCGCCTACTCTTTAGACAGACAACCTCTAGCCTCACCAAAGACAAATGGTTCGATGAAAAGTCTAAAAGTTCGGACTTATATTTAATAGACCCTGGCATAAAACTATGCATTCCATCAGACTTGAGAGAAAATAGGAGATTTGAAGCATTAGTCAACCGCCTACGGCTTGGCACAGCATTTACGCGACACTTCCTACACAGGATAAAACGTGCGTCTAGTACAGAATGTTCCAGCGGCCACCCTGACGAAGATGTACATCATCTACTTATCGAGTGCAAAAAATATGAATCACAGCGAAAAGTATTACGAGCAAGTCTGCTACTTTTAGATAGAAGGCCTTTCACATTGAAGAAAACACTAGGTCCACGGCCAACGGCAAGTCTTCAGAAAAGAGCGCTTGTCGCCTTCAAGGAGTTTCTTGAAGAATCAAATATTTTATGGAAATATTGACCTACTGCACACGATGTCGACTTCCCCTTAATACTGAAGGAATTGTGTTATGTTTGTGATAGTGCGTTTGGTTTTATGTGACATCATTTGTGTCAGTCTGTGCATGTCAAGCAATACAGAATATTTGAGGTTGAACGTATACATGTGAACTGACTTTTCCCATTTGAAATTGTCATACAGCACTTGTGTACATATGAACCTATTAGACGTATATGAACTGCCATGTGATGTTCGGCTGTGCGTATTTTCCTATGTGTTCTACTATATTGCATTTTGTGCCCTTATTATTTTTGTTACTACATATTTTGTCTTCTAAGCGAGAAGGAGTAGCCGGTGCCACTACAATGGCACCAACTTCTCCTATTTCATCATTTCAATAAAAAAAGTCAAATATTTTTAATTTCTACAACCGATGATGTAATTGATTTTCTAGTCATAATAAAATGTCAGCCGCCACTGAAAAACTAATTGTGAAGGCAGCGCGAAAATATCTAATTTCCTTTCTTTTTTAGGCCTTTCTGACACATTTCTTGAAGCAACAAGTACACTATACCTGTTATAAGAACATGGTAAACAGCGCTGGAAAATTTCTCTGGCTGAGAGGGATTACTGATGACAAACCTATATATGGGACGTATTCGGTCGTGCAGATTGAACATTCAATATTATGTGAAGCATGCTGTAGATAAGGAATAAAGTGCTAAAGAAAGGCGTAAATTTTGCAGACTATTGCTCGCAGTGAATCAGCCAGACAAAATGTAGAAAGCTGTGATCACTTGGTGCAAAGTTTTCCAATAATTTCTATTTATCATCCTCTACGAGGAAATTACATTGTGGTTCGCGTGGCAAGTGACGAAGTAAAAAAGCTAAATCTATCGAGCATGTAATTCTGAAGAACGTAATCACCATCATGGTACCTTACAAGACACATACGCAAGCTTTCGCCCGAAAAGTAGAACCCTTAAAGCATAAGTGTACTCACCACAAAGGCAATCACAATACGTATGCCCATCAATGCATGTCAGGTTATTAGGTTGTTTGCAACATGATCGCCACGCATTTTCACAACCCTGGCTCTTCAGTGCTTGAAGGATAAAAAAAGTTTTCTGTGTTAAAACCTCCTATATATAAAACAGAAACTATTGATGTTTCAGCTCTTGGTCCAGTGACAACGACGAGAGGGGACGGGAAGAGATTAACAGGAAATACGCTGGTGAATGAACTTGACGTTTCTTCCCTTTGCCTTCGTCTTCGTGAACGCGGCAAAAACTGAAAAATGACTGCGTACTAAGTAGCGCAGTTGACGATTTTAATGGATAATAATGCACCTGCACTGGTGAAAGTGCATTCGAATCTCCAGAATTGCTCCAGAATGCCCAAAAGTCGCGTGTTCATCAGGAATATGGTTGTGCATTTCGATTTCCTTATTCCTTCGCGTGCCGCGGTGCAGGTATGTAGAATATAACTTCAAATTAAAGTGCATAGGCGATGCTAAACACATAAAAGTGTCTCAAAGATTACACAGCGAGAGCAATATTGTTAGTTCAGCAAGAAAAACCCGACAGGGTCTCTTATGCATCCGCCTAAGACGACTGGAAGGCGAAAGCCATCTTCGCCTTCTTTTTCTTTTCAGTCGATGTGTTAATGCTCCACCGCCCAGCCACGAAAGCTTTCTCACTTAACGGTGGTTTGTACTGCCTCCAGGATTGGAGGCATTGGTTCTGCACCGCACATGGTTTTGCCCTGCCTCCGTGATAGGCCCACGTTTGACCAAGCGACGATATGCTGTGATGACGTCACCATGTGGCATAATGTTGCCGTCATAGTGACGTCACGATGACGTCACAAGTTTTGACGATATGTGACGACATCAGGGCGTCCCTATGATGAAGTCATCACGCAATGGTGACTTTTACATCACTAGTGTTGACACCGCCGACGCCGACAGCCAATTTTTGCGTTTGGTGAGGCATCTAGAACTTTCGCCTTAATAACTGCATTTTTTAAAGAAGTAGATTGAAGCACTGAAGGAGCTCTATGGTAGAATACTTGACTGCCCCGCCGAATGCCTTGGTTAGACTACGGCTCAAATCGCGATTTTTATTCTTCGCGTCCATCGGGATTGCTCGCTCGCCGACTACAGTACCGACGTTGGCACCATATTTTTTGCGACACGTGCTCGTTAAATCTATTGCGTTAAGATTTTCGGTCTATTCTCGCCGTGCCTGGGTTGATAGTAGTAGTAATAGTAGTAGTAGTAGTAATAGACTTTTGTTCAGCCAAATTCATAGGCCGAGCATTTCGACCGCCTGCGCGATCAGTCGACACTGTTCTTCTTCCCAGGGCTTAAAGTCAGGGGGGGCTCGGGGGGGGGAGGGGGGGCGGCCCTCCCTTCCATTTTTTAAGCAAGGGCTGTATGTATGCGTGTATGTATGTAATTAGGTCGCCGCCCTCTAAGGGTCCCCCCTCCATTGAAGGGAGACTTTAAGCCCTGCTTCTTCCCCTTCGGCGCCGATCCAGTCGAGGCAGGTGGTGATGGAAAGGAAGTGGGAGGATAAGAGCTGGACTGCTGAGCAGTTGGGCAGTAGAAAAGGCAGTGTGACATAAACAATGAATCACATGCGGCGCGTACCCGCATTCCACGGGCTGTGGTATGCGTGTATGCGCCATACATGGCTGTGCGAAAGTGTTTCGTTACCCAGGCGACAGGCATGTCATTTTATTCATGTCATGACCTGTCTGTTGTGTTTCTCATAGACTCATATCCTCCTGTGCCAATTTCGGTACATACCAATTTAAGGAGGCGACCATGAGAGCACGCAGACCTAAGTGGCTAGATAAATGGATAGATAAAAAAGCCGGCAGATCCCACGCATTGTGGGAATCGATGTAATGCGAAGCAGCCAGCAAAGAGCTGCATACATCGTCTTGTATGTCATTGAGGAAAATGCGTGTCATGGTTTTCATGTTAACTCCTATTATGTTCCTCACACAGTAACGTCGCGCAATACTAACTTGGGGGTCGATCAACCTAGAGAAACGGCCGCCAGGGCACCACGTGCGTGGCACGTAAGTCATGCTGTACATGATATGTGTCATGATTTTCATGATAAAATTCTCGTGTTATTTATGTTCGTCACACGGTCACGTCGCAAGATACCAATTTCGGTGCATATCAATCTAGCGAAACGGCCGCCAGCGCCCCGTGAGCGTGGCACGTAAGTCGTGCTGTACATGACATGCGTGTCATGATTTTCATGATAACTCGTGTTATTTATGTTTGTCACACGGTCACGTCGCAAGATACCAATTTTGGTGTATATCAAGCTAGCGAAACGGCCGCCAGCGCACCATGAGCGTGGCACGTAAGTCATGCTGTACATGACATGCGTGTC
Organism: Rhipicephalus sanguineus; assembly: GCF_013339695.2. Taxonomy (NCBI): domain Eukaryota; kingdom Metazoa; phylum Arthropoda; class Arachnida; order Ixodida; family Ixodidae; genus Rhipicephalus; species Rhipicephalus sanguineus. The sequence continues at coordinate 112,883,601 of NC_051177.1, forward strand.
ATGATTTTCATGATAACTCGTGTTATTTATGTTTGTCACGCGGTCACGTCGCAAGATACCAATATTGGTGTATATCAATCTAGCGAAACGGCCGCCAGCGCCCCGTGAGCGTGGCACGTAAGTCATGCTGTACATGACATGCGTGTCATGATTTTCATGATACCTCGTGTTATTTATGTTTGTCACACGGTCACGTCGCAATATACCAATATTGGTGTATATCAATCTAGCGAAACGGCCGCCAGCGCCCCGTGAGCGTGGCACGTAAGTCATGCTGTACATGACATGCGTGTCATGATTTTCATGATAACTCGTGTTATTTATGTTTGTCACACGGTCACGTCCTAAAATACCAATTTTGGTGTATATCAATCCAGCGAAACGGCCGCCAGCGCCCCATGAGCGTGGTACGTAAGTCATGCTGTACATGACATGCTTGTCATGATTTTCATGATAACTCGTGTTATTTATGTTCGCCACACGGTCACGTTGGAAGAGACCAATATTGGTGTATATCAAGCTAGCGAAACGGCCGCCAGCGCACCATAAGCGTGGCACGCAAGTCATGCTGTACATGACATGCGTGTCATGATTTTCATGATAACTCGTGTTATTTATGTTCGTCACACGGTCACGTCGCAAGATACCAATTTCGGTGCATATCAATCTAGCGAAACGGCCGCCAGCGCCCCATGAGCGTGGCACGTAAGTCATGCTGTACATGACATGCGTGTCATGAATTTCATGATAACTCGTGTTATTTATGTTCGTCACACGGTCACGTTGGAAGAGACCAATATTGGTGCATATCAATCTAGCGAAACGGCCGCCAGCGCCCCATGAGCGTCGCACGTAAGTCATGCTGTACATGACATGCGTGTCATGATTTTCATGATAACTCGTGTTATTTATGTTCGTCACACGGTCACGTCGCAAGATACCAATTTTGGTGTATATAAAGCTAGCGAAACCGCCGCCAGCGCACCATGAGCGTGGCACGTAAGTCATGCTGTACATGACATGCGTGTCATGATCTTCATGTTAACTCATGTTATTTATGGTCGTCACACAGTCACGTCACAAGATACCAATTTTGGTATATATCAAGCTAGCGAAACGGCCGCCAGCGCACCATGAGCGTAGCATGTAAATCATGCTGTACATGACATTCGTGTCATGATTTTCATGTTATGACTTGTCATTTATGTTCATCATACAGTCATGTTACGCCATAGCAATTTTGGTGCACATTCAATTAACCAAGCGACCAGGAGAGCACGAAGTCGTAGGCGTCTAGATAGATAGATAGATAGATAGATAGATAGATAGATAGATAGATAGATAGATAGATAGATAGATAGATAGATAGATAGATAGATAGATAGATAGATACGGTCAAAGTCGCAGAAGTTCGCTAAGAAATGCTTCGCATTTAAAACAGTCAAATACCATGTGGCTCTCTAAGAAATGATTAGCATTTAAAAACGCCAGGACTACGCGGTACACGCTGCACACTCAGAGCGTAAGCTGGAAGAGCGCCCTTTGAGCCCGCTGCAAACTCCTTTAGGGCGCCATAGTGCAAATAGATGTGCAAAGTTCCCACCACGCCGTGATTCATCATCATTTTACGGTGGAGCGAAGCACCCATTGCCCGTCTATAGGGAACCCAAGCTCAAGTTTGCGGCGCGACGACAGCGCCGCGCCAGCCGCGCTGCGGCTCTGTCGGAAAGCTCTGAACCTTCTGCGCGGCCGACTCAGCCCCTTTCACGGTAGCGGTAGTGCACGTGCGCACGCGTTCTTCTCTCGGTGCGGGTAACTGGGGGGCCGTCAGCTGGGTACGTTGAACCGAGAGGCTTGCTGTCCGAAGCTGCGCATTTCCGCGATGGCAGAAGCGACCCCGCGGAAGCGCAAGCGTGGTCCGAAGTATTGCGGTTTAGCGGCCAGCCACAACAGTGCAGACAAAACCAAGGCACCTCGATTCACGTGTTAAACTGAATCGTTTCCCGGGTGTGTCGTACGAGAAATAAAGGCGGCAAGCGTGGATAGCTGACAGCGCTGTCTCGCCTTCTATTTTGGCTTTCTGAGTTCATCGCTTTCGTTCGTTCCGACTACCTGAATCGGTAAGTAACGCGGCGCATGCACGCAGCGACTACATTAATGATTACTCGCTGTCTTCTCGTATTGTTGAAGTCCAGTTACGGTTGTAGGTGAAGCAACTTTGTGTTTTGATTCCCCGGGTTCGTGAGACCTACCCGTCGTTGTTGAACGTTCACATTCGCGTTATACTGTTAGCATTGCGCGGTTGGTTGAATTCAACTGAACTCGGCACGTCGTCAGAAGTACGGCGCCTGCATTTCGCGCGTCGGGAAGTCTGCTTTATCACGCCGGAACGGACGTCTGTGCATTTGCAGCAAGCTTTGACATCGTTCTGCAGGTTTCCTTTGTTTTTGTCACTTTATTAGGGTGATATATATTTAAGCCGCTAAATATAACTGGCACTTAATACATGCTTTGCAATTGCAACCTTGAAGTAACCACCTTCTGACTTAGTGCGATTTTCTAGCCGCGTTCACGCAACAGGTTTTATACGCCTGTCAAATCGATATCATAAAAAGAGACTGCAAGCATGACGCGAGAGCCGAAAAAACGAGGCGAGCAGTTCATCTTGCTTCACAGTGATTAAAGCTCAGCTAGCTGCCTCGCGTCTTAATCGGCGGGTGATTCTCCAGCGGCACGGAGGACTTGACTCTAACCTTCTCAGGAAGCAGTGCCATGGCCGTATAATCTTCTTTTCGCACGCCGCAAACGTTTGTTCACGAAAGTACACGGCTGCTACTGTAAGCATGCCATATCAAAACAACAATCATATGATTCGTAGTCCACGCCGCAGAACATCGATAGCGTGTACGGCTTCATTTCGGAGTGCATGTGGACCATTACGCATCTTTACCATGACAGAATGAGACTTACCTCGAGGTATACGTCCTATACGGTGTAATCGCGACTTGGAAAATCCATTTCGCTTTGAGTCGGGCGTCGTTGTCGTCGATCGTCTGCTCTTCACCGTTAACGTGATTGACGAGCCTTTCTCCTTTTTTCAAGTTCGCTTTTCGGAAGTGCTTGTCCAGCTCTGAGATTTTTGAACCAGCACTGCAAGCGGTACAATGTGGGGCGCCTCGAGAGCTCTGCACGTGCACAGAAGCGAGCGGCAACGCGGTGGAGAGAAGGGAAAACGCGCGCTGCTTACACCCCAGTTTCTCTTTTTCTGCCAGAGATGGCGCTGCCTGTCAAGAGCAGCAGCGCCGCTCAGCGTTGCTTGGGAAGCCTATATCTATATGACAGTCTTAGCGTCCATCATCCAATGGAACGCCAGAGGGCTTAAATCACGCCTTTCAGATTTTCGTCAGTTTGTGTATAGTAATGTGTTTCCACTGATCGTCATTTGTGAGCCCAATTTGTCGAAACCAACCAAACTGTCAGGGTACGAAGCTGTCATGTCTTCAACAAACGGTGCGTGCAGCAAAATCATCGTTTTTGTTCGTCGTGAACTCACCTATGTGGTGCAACCAATTGCGCCTCACGATGACAATCAATATGTATGCATCACCGTTAAAAAGAACAAACTCCTGTTTACTCTCATAGGCGTGTATATATCGCCTTCAAGCAATTTCGATTCACGAAGATTAGCGGATATCTTTAGTGTTTGTCCTGCTCCATGGGTTATCATAGGAGATTTCAATGCGCACCACCCTGCATGGGGAAGTCCATGGACAAATGCAAGAGGACGAAGATTAGCAAGCGCCGCCTACCACTATGGCCTTACTCTCCTGAATGATGGTTGCCCCACTTTTCTTCGAGGCGTGACATACGGCAGCTGCCTCGACTTTGCTTTTGTCTCTAACTCTCTCGCCAGATGTGTCAAGTGGTTTCCAGATGTTGATACCCACGGGAGTGATCACATTCCCATCTACCTTAGCATCAAAGGCTTGTCAAGATCTGGTCTACGGAAGACCATTCGAGCGACTCAATGGACCACCTTCAAATCTGACATGGAAGATGCTTGCAGCGAGGGCCTACAATCTGGGTTACAGCAAACAATTAAGAGTACAATGCAAAAGGCCACTCGCACGTTGACAATCTCTTCCACGCGAAACGATCTCGACATAGATTTGGAACGACTTCGAGCACTGCGGCGCCGGGCGGAGCGTCGATATCGGCGCACGAAATCAATTCACGACCTTAGGGCAGCCAGGAGGATGCAAAAGAAGATTCAGCGTCGCATGGATAAATTAGCGTCGGAACGTTGGACAAGGTTTTGCCAGACGCTAGACCCCCGCAAGCCACTTTCCCACATTTGGAAAACTGTGCAAGGTCTGCGTTGCCTTCCGGAGCAACGTTTTCCATTCAAAGCGCTCGCACTCTTTGAAGGGCGGCAAGACATCGATGTCGCAGAAGATTTTTGTGCGCGGATCGCCGACCAAACGACTAGTCCAGATTATCCAGCCCGAGGTGACGTCCCCCATTCCCGTGACTGCCGCATGGACCTCTCTTTCACAATGGAGGAGCTCGAGGCGGCACTAGCTCTGTGCAGGCGTTCTACCACTCCGGGTACAGATGGTATACCATATCGAGCCTTGTGCAACCTGGGAGGAACCGCAAGGAGAGAATTGCTGAGCATCTACAACTCCTCATGGCAGGATGGCAATGTTCCCGACGACTGGAAAGTAAGCCGCTTGCTGCCTCTCTTGAAGCAGGGCAAATCGCCCCTCGAACTCGCCCCATACCGCCCAATTGCACTAGCCAGCTGCGTAGGAAAGATGATGGAAAGAATGATCCTTGGCCGCCTTGAGTGGTATCTTGAACACTACAAGATTTACCCGAATTCCATGGCTGGTTTCCGACGTGACCGCTCTTCCATCGACAATGTAGTTGATCTCGTTTCGTATGTTCAGCACGAAAAGTCCCGTAAGCGACTATCTGCAGCTTTGTTCTTCGATGTGAAAGGTGCATACGATAACGTATTACATGAGGCCATTCTCGATGCACTTGCGGCGGTTGGCCTCGGTGGTCGAATTTTTTCGTGGATTGCAAGTTACCTGGCTGCAAGGTCATTCTTTGTGTTAACAGACGATGGCCCAACTACACGACGCGTAGGAACTCCGCCTTGAGGAACGCCCCCTCCAGGGGCGTTCCTCAAGGCGGAGTTCTCAGCCCGACGCTATTGAACCTCGCACTTATTGGGTTTGCTGACTACTTGCCAACTACCATCAAGGTTTCAATATACGCAGGCGACATCTGTGTCTGGACTTCGGCAGTCACACGTCCTCAGATACGTGCGCGGCTTCAAAGAGCAGCAACTTTGACAGCTAGCTACTTGTGTAAACAAGGTCTCAGCATATCACCAGAAAAATGCGCACTAGTGGCATTCACTCGGAAACTAATGAAACCTTATGTCATCTCAATCAACGGGCGGCCCATTCCTTATGCCAGAACTCACAGCTTTCTTGGCGTAATCATCGACAGGGACCTATGTTGGAGCCCGCACGTGGCCTACCTGAAGCAGCGCCTGACAGAAATTTCCCAGTTATTCAAGTTCTTGGCAGGAAAGACGTGGGGGATGTCAGTAGACGCAATGCTGGAACTCTACAGAGCGCTCTTTCTCGGTTTTCTTAGATATAGCCTGCCCGTGCTGAGTAATACTTGTAAGACCAATATTCGTGTTCTGCAGGCAGTACAAGCTCAAGCACTCAGAGCGTGCCTTGGTTTGCCCAGATGTACGTCAATAGAGGCAACTATTGCGATTGCTCGTGACCATCCAATGCAAACTCACATTACGGTGGAAGTCCTGAGAACGCACGTCAGACATTTTGCACGTGCTCCCTGTCATCACCTTGCAACACTGCCTTCAGAGAGGCGCCAAGCATCATTTTCTAAAACTATCGTCAAGTACAACGACAAACTTCCCTCGGGCTTCACCACTGCATCTAAACCACCGATGCCCCCTTGGTGTTTTATTCGACCCACAGTTCAACTCAGTGTACCAGGGATCCGGAAAAAATCTGAGCTGTCGTCACCTGTGTTGAAACAACTGTCTCTGCTTCTTTTGTACGAGAAGTATGCGGACAGTGTACATATATATATATATACAGATGGTTCCACAAACATCCAGTGTTCGTCCGGTGCGGTGGTTGTCCCAGCAAGAGCTATTACCATCAGCTTTCGGACCGAGCACTCCACGACGTCGACAGCTGCGGAACTAGCTGCTCTGCGCGCTGCACTTTGTTTGGTTAATCGGGAACCACCTCAACATTGGTCTATCTTCAGCGACTCAAAGGCAGCCCTACAGTCTGTGCTATCTGCTCTGCGTCGCGGGCCATACGAACAGCTCGTATTTGAAATTCGAGGTCTTCTCCACACTTCATATGAGAAAGGGCACCACGTGACGTTTCAATGGCTGCCAAGTCACTGCGGCGTCACAGGGAACGAACAGGCCGATAATGCCGCTCGGACAGCTCATGAAAGCACACAGGAAGATACCATCCCACTTTCAAGGTCTGACGCTGCCAGCAGTCTTCGAGGCCTTGCACAGGAGATCACGCTCGCTCTATGGTGCCCACCAAGCAGCCAAACCAACCGGACTAATCGTCAACGCCACCTGTCCTCTTTGATGCATATCTGTATGCCAACTGGAGTCCGCCGAAGAGAGGCCATACTGCTTTATCGCTTGTGGCTAGGGGTGGCATTTACGAAATCCTATTCCTTTCGAATTGGAATGGCCGACAACGCTCTCTGCGATGCCTGTCGTTGCGAGGAGACGCTACACCACGTCCTGTGCGACTGTCCGGTATATAATGCTCAGAGACAGTCATTGGCGTCCGTTCTAGCGCTCCTTGACAGTAGACAAATGTCTGTTCAAACAATACTTGCATGTTGTCAACAGAAGACATCACAACTGAAGGCGACGAAGGCACTGCTGAGGTTTTTGAGAGCGACGAACTTGGCCAAGCGCCTGTGACAGAAATGTCGCGTACCACGCAAAAGTGACCAACTACCACGCAAGAGTGACCGACTGATTCTATGTGTGCTGTGTCATGTGCTATCTTTCTATCTTTCTCTCTCTTTCCTCTCCATCTTTAAATCTCCCCCACCCTGTCCCCATGTGTAGGTAGCAAACCGGTTGTCCTATACTGGTTAACCTCCCTGGCTTTGCTTCTCTACTATTTCTTCTCTCTCTTGGACGTACGTGCAATTCACGTGCAAGGAAATGTTTGCGCTTTGTTAATCTGTGGCTGGTGATGACGATGATGAGGAATTATGGATGAGTCCTTTGTAATGGGTCACCAGCTTTAAACCTTTCACTCGATACGAAATTCACATGGTGGGACGCCTGGTTCGATTGTACACTTCTGCCACGCAATACTGCGTCTGTTACCGCGTAATTTCGCCCGATATGATGCCTGTATGGGGTCTTTATTCGAAGAATCTTCAAGCACTGGTGTTATTCTGTAATAGAACACTTGACTGGTGCATAGAATGCCCCTTGTTTGATTCCGGCTGGAGCCCTCTTTTTTTTTCTTCTCGCATTGTGCACGATAGCTGTGACGGACACCTGCGGCGATGGTGGCACAGGTGAACATCGCCACCAAAATCGCCTGCTGTTGTTGTGAGCTCACAACAGCTTACGCCGCAAAAACAGATTTTTCAAGCCAAGAAAAGTATACAATGTTCCCGCATATCACACGCACTGTTGCGATTTTTTTATGAGAATCAGCCACCGTATGGCTGGATATGCCGCATTTTTGACGTTGCAGCAAGCAAATGTAGACTGACGTACATGTCTACACAGATAGTTGTTGCGAGTGACTCGAGTACTTCATGCACACCGACTACACCGTAGCGGCTAAGAGCTAGCATGCAAGCGCATAGGCCATTTAAATCAGGGAAAGACAAACACCCAGAACGTGCGGATGCGCCATATTTCGTTGGCGCATGCAAGGGTGGTAGAGCAACGCTAGACTGCAGGGGCGGAGCCAGAAATTTTTTTCAGGAGGGGTTTAACATACTTTATGTGTCTTCGTGCGTGCGTGTATATATACGCAAGCAAAACTGAAAATTTCGGGGGGAGGGTTTCAACCCCCCCCCCTCCTTGGCTACGCCCCTGCTAGACTGCAATAATGAGGCATGAACGTAGTAGTGCACATATATACTATAAATTACGTTGCCATAAAAGTGGATAGCCAGAATTAGGCGACAGTAGCCGACATGCAAACTAGCCAACATTAAAATAATTCATTGCTGGACTAGCTGAGGCATGACTGTGAACTACAGAGCGCAAATTACGTACGGGACAGATAACAGCACACATATCATGGCGCTTGTCCTGTGCTGTGTGCATCCGTCTGCGTCCCGTACCTAACTCACGCTCAGGGGCGTAGCCAGAAATTTTTTTCAGGGGGGGGGGGGGTTCAACCATACTTTATGGATGTTCGTGCGTGCGTTTGTATGTGCGCGTGTATATATACGCCAGCAAAACTGAAAAATTTCGGGGGGGGGGGTTGAACCCCCCCCACCCCCCCCCCCCCCCCCCCGGCTACGCCCCTGCTCACGCTCTGCAGTTCAACTATAGCCAACATCTGCCAGCACTAGTGACAGCCAATATTAGAAGCATTATTAACACTACATGAGAGCTTGTCAACATAAATGCACTGTATACTTGATTGTCAGCCAACTGTCACAACATGCATGCGTATTCCGAGACATATGCAAATATAAAGCGCTTATTGAAGCGACAAACGTTTGGCATTTAAGAGCAGCAACATGCTTACTACATTGGAAGTAAGGCTGGTGGTTTTTCTCAAGGCAGTTCGGCCGGCTTCCTTGACTACAATCTTTTTCCCGTCCGCGACACGTAAAATGGCCTAAATAAAGGAGAAATGGCATACAGTTGAGATTCTCATCGGAAGCTGTTGAATACACGTGAGACAAATGTTTCTTCAGATGGACTGAGAATATCTGCGGGGCCTCGTGCATGAATTATCAGAAGAAAGTGCTAATGAACTTCGACAAGAAAAGTGCGGAAAAAAAGCGGTTTTCTCGTCTAAATTTCGAATACCAACTAGCCCACCCGCCACCCATTATAATGAGCGTTATAATGCGAAAAAAAAACGCGTTAGTATTATTTTGACCAGTATATGGCTTTACCACAGAAAGAATGGCATCGAGTATATTTATTAAAACTCAAATAGATACTTTTGCCGTAAGCGCTAATTTTTGCGCAGCTGTGCGCTTGCGAGGTTGAACAAACGCTGCATGTGCAACTGTAAAGAAAACAATATCGCAATAAATAATACCGAGATACGTGGGTATCAAAGAATTTGACTGCAATGGCCTATTGTAACGCATCGAAGTAATTTAATATACGTAGGAAGGAACGTTTTCTTTTCTATCGGGCGCTTCTATTACGCGCGCGATCTCTATGAATAGATACACAATGGTACTTCAGGCGTTTGTCTGCATAGCTAATGCATAAAAAGCCACTTAGCACTTACAAAATCCCTAATATTAACGACAGTTGCAATGTCACTGTTGGGATAGTTAGTACATTTTAACAGCGAAGCTGTTTAAGGTGTCGGTAACTTGTGCTCGTACGTGCAAAAGTCGTCAGGTGGATATAACCCACAGGAATTGGACAAGCTCCACTACCGTGTACAGCAGGTGCGAGTGTCAAACGAAAACGAATACGTGAAAAAGAAAGAGAGAAAGAAAGAGGAAGAAAAAGATAGACAGAAATAAAGGGAATAAAGACATAAAAGGATGGAAAGACAGAAAAACATACACAGAGAGAGAAAGAAAGCAGTAGAAAGAAAGCGGAAGAGTCCCGCTCCGAGTACAGCAGGTGCGAGCGGTAAATGAAAACACTGCTCGCTGAAACACGTGAAAGAGAGAGAGAAAAAGAGAGAGATTGAGTGAAAGAGAAAAAGAAAGCGATAGAAAGGAAGGGAAAGTGAAAAACAGAGAGAAATAAAGGGAATCAAGACATAAAAAGATATATAGAAAGACAGAGAATGACATAGAAAACGACAGAAAGAAACAGATACTAAAAAAAGGTAGAAAAAACAGACAACCAGACAGAAAGAGAAAAAGAAAAAAACAAAGAGAAACAAAGAAAGAGACAGAGAAAGAGATAGAAAGAGAAAGAAAGAAAGAAATAGATACAAAAAGAAAGAGATACAAGAAACAGAAAGAAAAAGAAAGAACAAAATAAAGAGAGAAACGGAAGGCCATCAGGCTGCGCTCTTCGTTTGCGCTTTGCACCACTATTGCGAAGGTGCCATAATTTTAACGCGAGAGCGTGAAAGTGCTCTTTTCGCAGAAACTCCGGTGCCGGTGTCGGCGGCGGCGGCGGCGTCTTTGGTTGTGAGCGAAAAAGCAGCGTTGGCCGTGAGCGACAATTCGAGGAAGATGCAAATAGAGATATAAGCCGGAGGGCGTCTGCACTTTGGCTTTTTTGGGGCATGGTTTAGGTTTCCACCAAATAGCGAAGGAAAGCTAGTGATTGGGAAGGCGATATGAACCATTTCGTGAAGGCGTTGCGATGGTGCGCCGCTGTTTTCCCGCCGTTTCCGAGAGATGGCGTGGCTACGCCGCGCGGATTCTCTTAGGAACACGTAGAGAGTTCATCGTTACTTCGAAAAAAAAAATTTCACGCGCGTAGACGTTCTTTCACGCCACCGGGCTGTTGATACGATTGTGCGCATTCGCAGTGACTTTGCCTGCAGTGACTAAAAGTATTAGAGCAGTGTGTGTGTGTGTGTGTGTGTGTGTGTGTGTGTGTGTGTGTGTGTGTGTGTGTGTGTGTGTGTGTGTGTGTGTGTGTGTGTGTGTGTGTGTGTGTGTGTGTGTGTGCGTGCGTGCGTGTGTGTGTGTGTGTGTGTGTGTGCAGTGAGTGAACTCAACGCGTACGGACAAAGAGAGAAAGGCTCCGTGCAGACGTAACTCTGCCGCCAATGAAGGCTCCCCTAGCGGCAACAAGCGCAGACTTGACGGGATACTCTCACCCGCTCGCCCTGCTCGCTCAACGGTTCCGCGATGACGGCGCGCGGCCTTCTCGCGGGCTATTCGTTTTGTGTTGGTTATGCCAAACTCTAAGAATAATTGCTGCGTTGTTGGGTGCAGTAACACCCACAGAAATTCTCCAGGTACGCGATTTTACTGGTTTCCTATCAGAGACCATACGCAATCTGCACGTTTGCCTAGCAATGTCAATTACCCTGTGCGCCTTAGAGATACAAAAAGGAAAAAAAAAATGTGCCGACCTAAATAAGTGCACTAAATGTACATCGCAGAGCAGACTCATTGCCAAGACGAAGTGTCAAAAGGTATTACTTCACACCTTTGTCGCAGTAATTATGCAGAAACGCTCATTTGCCGAAGCATTTCTGTTTAATAACATGCGTGCTGACAGTTCGGCCACTTCCTGGTGTGGCACTTCGACATACTGCTTGCATATACTCAGCAGCTTGCCTGAGAGCCTACATAAAAACGAGCAAATAATCCGTTTCAAAACAAACAAGCACAGCGTTTGAATAGAGGCAGGAAGGAGCATGAGGTGGGACTGCGATGCCGCGTCGCTGGCCTCTGCCCGGAGCACGTCAGACAAAGTGCACTCAGTGCTGCCGAAAAACCTCAGCACGTGCTCGACGTCGGTGCTGTTTGCCGTAACTGCAGAGGCAGAAGTTCCTCCAGATTATTTGTAATGAAGCTGACGAAAGGAGAGAAGAAAAAAAAAACTCGCTCACTTTTTTTTCTTTTTTTGTGATTGTCACAGTTGAGTGTTTCGGGTAGACGTTTTTAATTAAAGGAAAGCCCCATTATCGCGGTTTGCTTGTCCTCGATGCGCAAGTAATTTTATTCAGGCACAATGGAACTGCCGCGGCGGTTTGATACTTTCCTGCGACTCCGGCACGGCACTCCCAGTTGGCCGCACGGATGTCCCTGCTTTAAGTGATAAGAAAACATTACATGACCTGTAACTAAGAAAAAGAAAACTTAAGCGACATACCTCGATTTTCAAGGATCTTCCCGGCGCGTTCATTCGCATCTGTGGTGCGCACTTCCCCGTGACTGACGATCCGCCGTGCAACGTCTCTTCCACGAAGCCGTGAACATGCCTCGCCAGCCTCGCTTCGATCGAGAAGCTATCTGCCCTTATTTAGATTAGCTCCTCGGAAGAAACCATCTATAGCACGTAGCTCTCTGAACCCAAATGTAATAATAATTGACACGCTTTGCAGTGCCATGGCTAGCTAACAGCCGCTGTGACGACCGCTCGGCTGCACTGGTTGAAGTCGGCGCAGTGAATGCAATGCAATCGCCGGTGTTGTCGTCTCTTTCAAGCAGCCGCCAAGTCTGCTGCCACGTTAGCCTGAGGGTGACAAGCTGTGATCGTTTAGTGAACGAAGCGGCGTGCAGTTTCGCTCAACGAGCCTGTAGCCTCCGTGTCGTCTTCCCCTCCTCATGCATTTTATGCTGCCGCGTTCGCCTGAGGGTGCACGAGGTCTGGCGAAAAGAAGCATACCCTCTAACATCAAGGGTCTGTGGCAGCTGCTAACAATTTAACGTCTTTTGAAAGCGAACGGAAACGAAAACGCGTCGAGCGAAGCAGCAGAACACGGCGCAGAGGCTTGCTGTCGCTTGCGTCGTCTGCTCCCATATCCCGTCAAGTTTGCTGCCGTGGCCGCTGTGGCGCTGGAGGCCGCGCGCGACTGTGGCGGCTCCTAACGTATGCACGGTGCCACAGTGCACCAGCGCACAATACTCGCTCGTTCTTTGGCCTTTACCTTTACTATAGGTATGTCGTGTGTGTGTGTGTGTGTGTGTGTGTGTGTGTGTGTGTGTGTGTGTGTGTGTGTGTGTGTGTGTGTGTGTGGTGTGTGTGTGTGTGTGTGTGTGTGTGTGTGTGTGTGTGTGTGTGTGTGTGTGTGTGTGTGTGTGTGTGTGTGTGTGTGTGTGTGTGTGTGGGTGGGTGTGCTTGCGCGGTGACGTTAGAGGTGAACTTACTCAGAGTTACTTCGTGCGTACGGATATCACTATCGCGTTCAATTCTTAAAGGCGAAGCTTAAGACCCCCCCCTCCCCCCATTTTTTTCGGATAGATCGAGCACAGGAACAAGGTCTTTTCTGGGTCCTTCCTCGTCTTCGTCTGGCAAATATTTGCTGTTGATCTTGCCCACTATCTGATATTTATGGTCCAGTTGAAGCTACCAAAACGCTTTGTTTTTGTGCTTTACATGAGGACATTTCTTGAGTAATACAACATAGAGTAGTAATAACAGTTGTCATAATTCATCAAGCAGAGTTTGTTGGGGAAATTTTTTTTATATAGGCACATGCGACTAAGATTCGCAGGATATAATTCAGGCCTTATTAAAGGGACACAACTAGGAAAATAAAAATTCGGGTACTTTTAGAGGTTATTAGCGCCAAACGTCTGAAACGTCAGTACTATCGGGAGCAGCATATCAGTGATCGAGATGTTGAAGTAAATTTAGGTTATAAGATATGACACAAGTGGGACATTCTAGTAATAAACCACGCATTATAAAAAGATCATAGCAGGTGTTTGTAACACAGTATAAAATGTTATCTATACGTTTATATTCGGTTCTTGGAGAAAAAAAATGACGTTAGTCCAGTGGGTGCGCTAATTCGAGTCACATATATGGCTTCCTCTGGGAAAAATACAGACACCTCAGGGGCCATGAGCCGTGAGTGCCGGATTCAACAACGGAAGCCGGATACTTGTCACGGATTTTATGTTTAGGATACAACCTGTGGCAGGAAGCGGCCGACGCCGATGGTCGAGAAGTTTCATCACCGGCGCACTCTAACTTCACCAGTTTCGTTAATATGTGGCGTTTCGCTGGCTTTGCCGTCGGCTCGCTTTCTGGGCGCGCTTTTATGTTTTAGGCGTGTTTTAGGCAAGAAATTTTAGCGCTGTCTGTCTGTCAGTAAAGGGCACTGATAACGCATGCGATGTCGTTCTGTACCACTAGGGAGCAGATGGTTCAGGTTGCGCCACATGTATGCGGCATCTTGGAACGTGACTTTCTTTTGAATTTATCATTTTTTTGGCGCGATACTACCAATGCAAAATTCTGAAATGTAATTGAAAAAATTCACAGTGCGTTAATGTTCGCCTTCATTGTCTCTTACACAATTATACATGAACGTAGTATTCGTAGTGCATTAACGAGCTCATTGAGTAGGAGCCCTAGCGCTAAGCACAAGTTGTTGCTTGTTTTTATCACGACTCATTTATATGAATGAGAAATAACTTCCTGTGTCATAACGTCAGCGCATGGCTTATATAGAAGACTTAGAAACTTTTTTATAATGGCCTGCCGAAATAGAAGAGTAAGGAACACTGAGAATATTCTTGGAATTTCAGAAATGGTTTGTAGCATCACTGTGTAACCGCCGGCAAAGAATGGCGTACTTGCCTGAAGTTCTAGCTGTGACAATCAGCATCAGTATGACACCTGCTGATAAATAGTTTTCTGCCATTTCTGCAAAAAATAAAAACAGCAAGAAAATATTAGTATGATCGAGTTAGAAGGAATAAACTGAGCAACCACTATACTCTATGTATGGAGCGCAACCAGAAAAACGATTTAGTAAAGGTCCATGAACAGCGACGTACAGGAAAGAAATGGCTGAAATGCTTCAGTTTAGTAAGCAACAACAACAACAAAAAATGAACGGAATCACACAAAGATGCATGCTTATCTTTATTTACAGTGAGCTAACTAGAGGATCCATTATAGCTTAGAGCTGTGGAATGCCGTGTCGATGGAAGGGCGCATCCCAACATAAAACCTATAACGACGGTTTATTAGCGTAGTAGCAGCAGCGGGGCGAGCATGCCAACGCTGCGCTCGAATGGTTAGCGAAGGAATGATAACTTCCGAGCTTTGCACCTTTGGTTTATATCCACCGTCGGTGACGTAAGCTTCCGGTGACGCTGCGGTGGCGCTGTCACTTAAAGGAACCGTGGTGCAGCATGCAGTCGTGTCACGCCGGGCTACCTAGTGACGAGGCCGAGACTGCGCCGGTTTGTGCGCAGTGTGTCGCCACAGAGCGCACTCTGACACACGGATGTAGAAGAGACACACGAAGACACGTCCGTGTGTCAGAAGGCGCTGTAAGCTATAATGGATCTTCACCAACTAGCCCGGACAAAAACATTGCTAACAAGAGGAACCCAATCCTGCAGCTTACATTTCGATAATCGCAATTGTAGTTCTCAAGGCGAATAAAGCTATGACGAAAAGAAATATTCATGTCCGGTCATTATCTCAGGTTAAAGTTTTCAGTCATGCCTTGTACGCTCCACGTTGTTTTATCCTCTTAGAGGTCTCCATGCTGCTTTGGAGGCCAATGTATGGTGAAAGTTGCATTAGGGAAACTTGACCAGTATAAACAGAAAGAATCGGTACGAGAAGTAGTCCTTCCCCAAACGTACTTTTGAAAATGAACTCGCCAAATAATCAAATATATTTACGGAATGGTCAGTGG
This sequence comes from Rhipicephalus sanguineus, assembly GCF_013339695.2. Lineage (NCBI taxonomy): Eukaryota > Metazoa > Arthropoda > Arachnida > Ixodida > Ixodidae > Rhipicephalus > Rhipicephalus sanguineus. The sequence goes on from NC_051177.1 coordinate 112,899,176, forward strand.
CACGCAGCAGTGAAGCGATTAAAAGGTATTGTGTTTCTTTACGAGCGTCAGCGGATGGTATATTTCACATCATCTGCCTACGCTCCTCAGCTAAACTAGCACTGCTTGTTTTAACAAGAAGAACAGTAGAGTTGCTGCAGTCTTCATTTCGAGTGAAATACACTATTTTACATTGCAAAGCACATTTACCCCCAAAAATATGTCTTTTACGAAAAGGTAAAACATCTGCAAATCATCTTATTAAAAAACAAACCATTTGGAGTGATTTTGAATTATGCGTTGTAACTGAAGATGCCCGTAAATATGATTACCGACATAACGTGTCATATGTCGCCTTATTCCGCAGAACCAGGCGAATAACGAATGAGGCATCGCGTCTCTCAGGTGATTCATAACTAATACTGTCAAAAGATGAGATAAATAAATGCACTTCAACATACTCAGTTCTCAGGAAACTTCTTTTTCGAATAGCTTGCAGTTTCTCGCACAGTGCACAGCCACTTGGGAGATGTCTAGGATGCATTTGACAATTGGTACCGGTGTATTATGAGTGCAGGAGATAAGTGCACATGGAAACACTATGCAGACGTCACGACCCAAAGAGTGGAGCCAGTAGAAAATTGATTGAGCCACAGGGAGATTCAACATATCGGCCACATACGGGCACAGATGAAGCATGATATAAGCAAGAATATTTTGCCCTGAATTCACCTGAAAGACACACTCCCTCTGACAAAGATGGCGTGACTCCTTGCCACCGAGTCAACCTAAATTGAGTAGAGTGAACACGACGTACAAGCGGTAATATTAGATGGAGCTTGCCCCGTTGCACTCGTTTGCAAAATGAATTGGCAACTCGGCCCAGCGTACAAAACCAAATCCCACTTCATTATTAGGGGGTTGGAGAAACCCCAAATACTTCGCAGGACGCCGATTTACACAGTACGTGGGACTTTCCTGAGCATTTTTGAACTATACTGTAGAAAAAGGGGTGAAAGAAGGCAAATTTCAATGCAAAACGACAAAATGCGCAGTTTGTGCATTATTGAGATATTGGAACGCTTGACCGTCTAACGGTAATAGCAGAAATAAATAGCATTTATTTACTTTATTTATTTATCGACAGATACTGCAGCCAATAATCGGGCTGTCGCTCGAGTGGAGGAATACAATGTTAGGCATGTACAAAGAAAAATAGAAAATAAATACCCGAACTTATCAGAACTGGCTTATAGCGAGCAATCAAAAGCAACTACGAATTTCTTCTGGCTAAAGCAACGGGTCCTAACAGGTGGATCATTCCAGAGTTCAATAGTCCTTGAAAAAAGAAACTGTATATGACGTGCGCAGCGTGAGTGAAGAAGACTGATGTTTCACAAGGATCGAAGGTGGGCCTGTTGGTAATTCATATTTGTTCAAAAAGCTGAGACACGGACGACGGGATGACGGACGAGGTAGTGCTCGTGTTGCGTGGTTTTACCTTCTCCTTTCCCACGCTCTAGAGTTCTTTGAACCGATAAGTTTAGCTGATTGCTGTTTCTCATAGTATCGGCTATTCTCATAACATCGTTGGTAAATAAAGCTGCTAGTTTTGAATAGTTTCGATGTGGGACACATCGCATTATTTGTCTTTCCATTCAGGATACCATCAGCGAGTTATCTGGCGTATATGTTGTAAAATGTACGCTACTGTTCATGCTTTACACATAGGTGTTAACACTCACGTCACAGGTTTTTGTAGGCACCCGCTATTTGGAGAAAGTCCTCGCGCATTACACTCCTCACTAAGAGGAGAGAAGCTAGCAGCAGCGCGCTTTTGCAGACGAAATAACAATGCGTGTAATATATCATTTCATTTACTGTGTTCCTTTAAAAGTAGTTGAATTACTTCTTTTGTTCAGATAAAGCTGGTCTATTGGAAAAGGAGAGCGAGATATGACATCCAATCGGCCGACGCACGTACTACAATGTCACTACGAGCCAAGACAGAAGGTAATTTTTCCTTGCAAGTCAAGACTTATACAGGTACATATGGGCGGAGTGGGCAAGTGTAGATTAGGCGATGCCACTTACGTGCCTGCATTGGACGAAAATTTAGCATGAATTCTGCTGAAGATGTGAAAGGTGTTCGCTAACAAAGATGTTCGAGACAGCCCGGGGTTTCGAGGAACAATTCAATGCCTCCTCTGGCATTGAATTGCCAGTGGAGGCATTGAACAGGCGACAAGACAAACACCCTAACACGCGCACATGAACAAAATTGAACAAACTATAAAACACCGGTGTATGAAAGCCGACGTAGTTGTCATTTCGCACATTTGGTTCAGGAGAACATCCATAAGATTAAAAGAAAGGCAATTTTTATTCTGTTGCCACATGACTTCAGCTTGAATATAGAACGGGCGTTTGTTCTTTCAAGTTCAAGTTCAAGTTTATTGTTTCTCAAGGTTTTACACAACAGAAGAAAGTACACAGAAAGAGGTTCCACAGTTAAAAAACTGCCGCGGGACCTCTTGTTATTAATTACAGAACAAAACTAAATATGCGTCGGTTTAAAACAGAAATATATACTAAAGTTCCGTAATACTTCAAATGATAAAGAAGCATGTGGTAACCCAACATTTCATTGCATAACACGAACGATAAAAAATACACTGAAACGATAGAGTTTACAAAGAAATAATGAAAAACAGATCAAAATATTAACAAAAGATACAGAATCGGTAGCGTTTACAAAGATACTATGTAAGCTTTTAATGATCGTTGGTATGATGACTGTGTGAACTGGTAGATCATTCCATAGTTTGACGCTTGCAAAACCAACAGTTAGTTTTCCGCAGTTGCTTCGTGACTTCGGAAGTAAAATGTTATTTTGTGAAGAGAACCTAGTATTATTTGGGTTAGCAAGACTGTTTCGACCATTGACATAAAGCAATTGTGGATTCTTAAGCATGCGATAATTGACGGTGCCGCGATATTTAACTCGGTGAAGATGGAGGTAACATGAGCGTTATAAGGAGCCCAAGTGATAATGCGAACAGCATTATTTTGGATGTGTTGCAAAGGGGCTATATGACAATGACATGTGAGGCCCCATGATGCTATACAGTAATTTACATGGCTGAAGATAAAGGCATAGTGTAATGTCAGAAGAGTGTGCTTTTGAAAGTAGTGTCTTGCTTTTAAGAGGGCTCTGACGCCGTATGCAATTTTCTTTAAGAAGTTGATGTGAATGTTGATGTTCAAAAATGAATCAAGTTGAATACCTAGAAATGAACATTCGTTAGATGCTGGTATGGGTTGGGATCCTATGTACGCCGGAACAATATTAGATCGAGGTTTACTGTGCGAACTAAAACCATATATTTTCTCTTTCGTGGGTTCATGAGCAACCTATTTTTTTTGACACCAACAGTTGATATTATATACTTCAATGTTCAATCTGTCTGTCAGTGCATTTATGTCGTTATCAGAAATTCAAACAGTGGTGTATGGACGCTATGAGGTTAACTGGCGCGGAAGAATTCAGGCAGAAGCCATCGTTGCCGTGATCGAACGTGATCTACTTCTTCTTCTTTGCCTCTACTCGCTGGCAGCGTTTATTTGTACATCATCTTTTTTTACATCCTGCCCCGCCGCGCATGTAGTGGGCATTTCCAGGTGATGCAGAGCTTGAGCGGGTCTTTTAACCACTTTTCCGTTCTGTGTTTTTATGGTGTAAGCCCGCACCAGTCCATCACGACCAGGGTGTACTTCTAATATTCGGCCTCGCGGCCAAAAGCACCGGTTCCTTTTGTCGTCTTGCAGTAGTACGACCTCGCCTACTGTTAAACTTCGGTTAGGTCCTTGCGGATACCGATGCAGAGACCGCAGTTCCAGGAGATACTCCTTTCTCCATCTTTGCCACAGATGATTCAGTAGTCTTTGACGATACTCCAGCTTTCGGATAACACCATTCCTAGTAGTCTGCGGCCAGGTTGAAGTTTCACGTGGGCTAGGATCCGGATGAGCCAGGATTGAACTCCCGGTGAGAAATTGAGCCGGGCACACCGGTGACGGTTCCCCTGCCTGCGTGTACGTGTATGTCAGAGGACGAGAATTGATAACAGCTTCGACTTCTTGAAGCAACGTCATCAGTTCCTCGCTTCCTAGACTGCTTTTCCCGAGAACTTTTCGAAGAGCTGACTTGATCGACCGGATGAGCCTTTCCCACCAGCCACCCCACCACGGGGCGTTAGGCACAAGAAACTTCCATGATAGTCGATGATTGGCGAGAAATGCAGCAAACGGGGATCCATTGATAAGCTTCCCTATGTCACGTAGCTCTTTGCTTGCCTTCTTGAACGTCAATGCGTTGTCCGAGTACACAGTAATAGGCACTCCTCTGCGAGCAAGAAACCTCCTGAAGGCAAGTACAAAACTGTCTGATGAGAGAGAATCTGCCAGTTCTAGATGTACCGCTCTTGTGGTTGCGCAGGTAAATAGCGTAATATAAACCTTGGTACATTGGGGTTCCCTCTGGTTGAGTTTCATATATAACGGGCCTGCAAAATCTATGCCGACAACTTCAAACGGGCGAGACATAGTAGCTCGGTCTTCCGGCAGTGGGGCATGTTCCACATTCATGGGCTTTGTTCGGAATCGTTTGCAAAGGTAACAATTGTTGATCAACTTTTTTGTTTCCTGGCGTGCATGAACAATCCAGAACCGCTCACGAATTACTGTCAGTGTGGCTGATACTCCACCATGCAAACTGCGGCAATGTGCTTCCATGATCACCAGTCTCGTAAATTCATGGTTCTGAGGCAAAAGCAGTGGATGTTTTTCTTGAATTGAAAGTTGCGCTCTCTGTAGGCGTCCGCGCAGATGAAGTTGTCCTTCTGTATCCAAAAATGGATGCAAGTCATGAAGAATCGACCGCCTTGAGATCGCGCGTTCGTTGGAGAGTTGCTCTATTTCTTGAGAGAAAGCTTCTCGCTGTGCTCTTATTATCCAAAACTTCTCGGCCATATTTAGCTCTTCTGCAGAAATAGGCCCCGTATGTGGTGCACGGGTGCGCCGCGTCCTTTCCAAAAATCTGTAAACCAACGCTGTGACGCGAAGAAGCCTGGTCAAGCTGCTGTACTTCTTGACGTTCATGACATCTTCAAGGGGTTCTTGCGTCTGTAGCAGTAGTTCTGTCTGTAGAGTTTCTGGTTCGTAGCTGTTTTCTTGGGCGGCAACCGAAGTGATCTCGATGGGCCAAGCGGTTTCAGGCTGAACTAACCATTCTGGGCCATTCCACCAGTTGACGCTTTCCCGAAGCACTGCCGCTGATAATCCCCGTGTCAGATAATCAGCTGGGTTCTGCTCCCCAGGACAATAACGCCATTGCCCTTTGTCGGTGCAGTCGGCTATCTCGGCCACTCTGTTTCTCACGAAGGGGCTGAGTTTATCTTGCTGTGCCCGTATCCAGCTCAGAACAATTGTCGAGTCCGACCACATTATATGTGAGAACTGAACCGTGTCCCATGACTTCCTAAGGTATATTAGTAGCATTGCTCCAACAACTGCACTCATTAGTTCCAACTTTGGCATGGTCAAGGCTTTTATGGGTGCCACGCGAGACTTAGCCACGACAATCTTCGTACCACAACTGCCATTGCGGTCCACCGTTCTAAGGTACGCGCATGCCCCATAGGCCCTTGGACTAGCATCCACGAAGATATGGACTTGCGTCATGGTGATATCTTCTTTCGGATGACTCATGACGTAGCGCGGTATCTTAATAAGGTGTAACTGAGCAACTTCAGTACACCATTCTTTCCACGCCTTCTCGATTTCCATGGGTAACTTGGAATCCCACGGTATCCGTAACAGCCATAACTTCTGAAATAAGATCTTCGCTATTATCGTGAAAGGCGAAAGAATACCGAGAGGATCGAATATTCTGGAAGCTGTTCTTAAGATGGTCCGCTTTGAGTCCTCCTTGACCGAAAGCAGGAACTGCGTGACAGACTTTGAAGAACATGCCAAGTAATCATCTTCGGTGTTCCAGTGCATCCCTAGAATCGTTGCTGAAGTACTGTCCAATCCTTCCAGGCACTCTTCGCTTTTCGAGAACACTTCCTGGAGTTGAGCGTTGTTTGTCTTCCACTTCCGAAGGTTCATCGCAGCGCCTTCCAAAATCGACTTTGCCTTCTCGTACACGTCTAAGCCTTCGTCAAAACTGTCGGCTCCTACGAGCAGGTCATCCACGTAGAAACTCTGCTTCAGCGTCCGGGCCAATGTTTTTTGCTCAAAGCTTACGTTGTCCAGGTGGTGGTGTATCGTTGCCATCAGCAGAAAATGGCTTGATGTCGACCCGAATGGCACACGTGTCATTCGCCATTCGATAATGTTGTCGTTTTCACCACGGGGCACGTTCTCGAACCATAGAAACCGAAATACATCTCGATCCGATTCCTGTATTTCTATCTGCAGGAAAGCTTTCTCGATGTCGGCGTTGATGGCTATCGGGTGGCGTCGAAAACGAAGCAACACTCGAAGCAGATCCGGCTTCAGGTTTGTACCTTTGTCCAAACAGTCGTTCAGTGACATATATCCCTTTTCATGGGACGAGGCGTCGAACACTACTCGCAGTTTCGTGGTGAGTGAGTCTTCTCGTACAACCTCGCGATGCGGCATGTAGTACACGGCATTATCAGATTGTCGCTCCGGCACCACTTCAGCATGTCCCATTTGCCAGTATTGACGTATGGTCGTGTCGTATTTCTCCATTAGGCCATCATGCTGCGAGAGTCTTCTGACGAGCTTATGGAGCCGGTTAATTGCTGTGTCCCGATTGTCGCCTAGAAGATGCTTGCGATCTTCTTTCCATGGTAGGGCCACCGAGTACCGGCCGCCTGACTTCCTAACGGTCTCCTTAAACTGTAGAATGTTCCGGTCAGCGAGACATTCGTTGGAGTCAGTAATGCCCATAGACTCGAGTCGCCAGAAAGACTGTAGAATTTCTGCAGTAGATTCCTCTTCGGTTGCATCCACACGCAAGACACTGACAAGCAGGTGAGTGCCACAGTCCAAAAGGGTCTTCTGACTGATAGGTCCTTGTACCGTCCAACCAAATATTGTCTCCATTGCCACCAGACCTGGCACGTCTGGACATCGCACAACTTCACCGGTGATTGCTTGCCACATATAGTCAGAACCTATTAGCAGACCGATTCCGGTGTCTGGTGCGTCCTTAGGCCGGTAGTCGTTCGCGAGCATCTTGCCTTTTCTCTTTAATTCTAGAATGAATGCATTGTTCGTTGATGGTAGAGTCACACCGTGACAAATGGCAGAGACAACTACAGCTTCTATGCGAAGGTCAACCTTCTTGTCTCTGCTTCGAAGGGCTATTTCAACAACGTTCCGCTTTTGTGCAGCTGAAGAGCAAGTGCTTCCGAAGGTATTCAATGCCAACCGGGTCTGTCTGACCACCTTCAGGTTAAGCTTACTGGCCACATCTTCCTTAATGAAGCTTCTTTGGCTTCCGCCATCCAGAATACCTCGAACGAATTGCCTGCTGTCGTTGTTGACCAACTGGGTGCTGAATGTCTGAAGATAGACCGCGTTGTCCCTAGGTGGTTGGCTAGTTGATGATACGTCTTCGCAGGACGAAAGAGCATTTGAAGAAATGCATACGGTGGCACTTCCTGGCGTTCCTGCGGTCGTCGAAGCCCTCCTGTAATTGGGGTCGCACATGCTGGAAGCGTGTCTTCCGCGGCAGGAACTGCAGGTAAGCTTAACGCGGCAATCCTTCGCTCGGTGGCCTTTTGACGTGCAGCGGAAGCACCGGTTGTCTTTCTGCAGCTGCTCCTTTTTGACTGCAAGAGGAATATCAGCGTTGCAGCTGCGCGTCCCGTGCTGATCAATCTCGCAGAAGAAGCACTTGAACCTTGGTATAGATGTGGTATGCAATACGGATGCCGCTGGGATGCCACCATTTCGTCGGTCCAAGCGATCCTCCAAAGCAGGTCTCTGATGTGGCAGTTCGTGCTGCTCTCTACTTTCGAGCTCCACTCGTAAGAATAATAACAGGTCATTTAGCTCGGCATCCGACGCGGCTGACGCCTCTGCTGGTGCACTCGACGAGGAGGCTTGAGCATAACGTACTTCGGTGGGCCTTGTCAAGGCGCGGTGCCGTTTTTCTCTTGTGAAAGAAAGACCGATGTCCCGCGGTAGAGCCTTCTGCAAGATATCGATGAGCATAGCTGAATACGTCAGTGTCGGCACGTTCAGGGCTCCTAGGCAGCGAATATTCAGTTGCGTGGCATCATACAATCTTCGCAAACCGCGGATGTCGTTGGCGGATGTCACCCTTGGGAGATTTCTCAGCGCCGTCACATGGTGCTGAATAATCATCGTCTTATCGCCGAATCTTTCCTTCAACATATGCACTGCGTCGGCGTAGCAAGATTCGGTCGTGGGCAAGCCCGAGATTGCTGTTGCTGCGTCACCGGATATGAAACTCTTCAGGTAGTAGAATTTAGTGGATGGCGTCAGGTCGTTGTTCAGATGAATAAGCTGTTCGAATTGCTCCCAGAAGCCTGTCCACTGTGCGATATCTCCTTTGAATGTTGGGATCTGCAGCTGCGGCAACCGGGGTGCCATAAATCTTGCGGAAGCCTCGTGCCTGAAAGTCGTTGCTGCGCTTTCACCGCTGGCAGCTTGCGCATGGCCGGCCTGTGCTCGTTCCATTTGGGAAAGTCTGCAACCTATCTCGGCGAGCATGCTGACCGCTTCATCTTGGTATTCCGCTACAGCTGTATACTCCTCTTCGATGCGTTCAGTCGGAATATACTGCTCATACTGCTGGTTAATCTGAGACAGCTCATCGTTGCTAGCGGAGAGTCGTTGCTTTACGGCTGTGAGCTTCGCGATGTCGACGCTAGCGGAGTCTATCATCCGCGTACAGAAGACATGCAGGGGAAGAGAGGCAGTTCGGAAAATTATTAATATATATGAGGCCCGAGTATGGACCCCTGTGGTCCGAGTATGGACCACTGTGGAACACCAGTGCTAATTATTTGTTTGTCAGACAGTACTCCTGAAATCCAAACCTTTTGCTGTCGATCTTGTAGGTGACTGCGCAGAAGCTCCAACGATGAACCTGTTATGCCATAAGCGCCTAGTTTAGAAAAGAGAATGCTGTGATTTAGGGAATCAAATGCTCTTGAGTAATCGATAAAAACAGGTCCCACGAATCTGCCCCGGTCAATTTCTTCTTTGATATTGTCAGTAAGTGCGATTAAAGCTAAGTCGGTGGAATATCCGCGACGAAAACCAAATTGTCTTGGGGTTAGCAGTTTATGCTTATCCAAATAATGAGAAAGGCTTTTTCCCATCAGTTTTTCAACAAATTTGCTAAAATACGACAAAACAGATCCGTAGAACTGCTGTGGCTGCGCTGCCATTTGTATCTTTCCAATATTGGACTGTAGCAAGGGGATCTTTGATGCTTATGCCGAATAATTGGGAACGTGATTATTAACGATGTTGATAGGAACATTTCTGGCTAAAAATTTCCATTTAAGATCGAGTATCAAGAAATAGTGCAAACAAAACGTTAGCGTAGCTTGGCCTTACTGGTGCCAAGCCTGAAGGAAGTGCGGTGTTGGGCAGCCTTCTTTGTTTCTCTTCGGTTTTCTCTTTCTTTCCTCTTTTCTTTCTTTTCTCTTTACCAGTTATTTCTGTCTTTCTTCTCGCTTTATTTCAATTTATGGCGATTTTTCTTTCTAATTTTTCCCTTTCTTTTACTCTCTTTCTATTTATCGCTTGGTTCCTCATTTTTTTCCATTTTTACACGTGGGTTTGCTTGCGTTACGGCAAGCGACGACAGCCCGAGCCCCTCAAGTGCTCCGTACTTGACAGACGTAAAGACTTCCCCTTGGCGCGAGCGCGCGCACAATATGCTACAGATGGCGACGCTATAGGGCTGACGCGCTGGAGTTTTGAGTACTGTGGCGGAGCCTGGTGGCGTGCGCCGAAGTTGCTTGGGTAGTCAAAAATGGACGCCGACCGGCGAGTTACGCAGTTCTCAATTGCTTTGAGCGTTTTACTTAATTTTGCGCCTAGTTTTCAGGCTCAAAAAGTGCTTAAAACGTACGCAGGAACTTGTCCGCTATGCCTGCAGAGTCTGACATGTTTGACGAGCGATCCCTGCTTCAACAAACCGTGCCGAAAGCAGGTGGTCCGGGCGACGACTCTGAGCAGCGCGCGGTCCCGAAGCGCGGTCGCCGCCGTTATTGTGGCGTGGTTAATTGCCTCGAAAGTAGGGGTAAGGATCCTAATGTGCGGTTTACTGGTTCCCCTGAAAGCCGTTCGAAGTGGAGCGACGGAACCTCTGGATACGTGCCGTCCGACGCGTGAAGTGAGTACGCGAGCAAAACATGGTTCGCAACGCAACGTGCTGATTACTTTACGTACGCGCGTGCACGCGTTTATATATGTATATATTCCCTGTGTGCAGTCCAGACGGCACGCCGTGGCTGCCGACGGCGATCACGAGGATATGCAGCCGGCATTTCGTGGGAAACGAGAAAAACGATGCCATGAGCCACCCTGCGTATGTGCCTACGATTTTTCCGGCAGCTTACAGCCGGCTGCTTCCAGCGGCCGGCTGTAGACATTGCGCGCCGTCGCTTCTCGACCGCCACCGCACGCTGACAGAATTTGACGAATTCCCTAGAAGCAAAGGTTAAAAATTACGACCGTGCATGGGGAAAAAGTGTGTTCGCGACTGAATGCAGCAGAAAACGGCACACGGCGCGAATGCGCTTATTCGGGCCGCCGACGGCTAGCCTTCGTCACTGGACCTTTCTTGATTCCGTTTCGTCGTGTAATGCAAATCATTTCGGCTTTCTTAACAGCAATCTTTTCGTTTATGCACTGTCGTTAATTGCGCGAGCATGCCTCGTAAAACTTAACTCGAGTTCAACGCCGTATGAGATTCGCTGCACTTGCGAGTTGCAGCGCGCCGAAATGGTTCCTTCAATCTCCTGCACGTCATAAACATACTTGACGCTGACGAGCTTCTTGCGTTTACGCAGATTGCTTGGCCTGAAGAACTCAGCCACGCCAGAAACTGGCCGAGATCCAAAGCGCAGCACAACCGACAGCGACGGCTCCATTGCGCATCTGAGCTTAGTGCTGCATGCGGCCGCCAGTCTGACTACTCGAAACCAAAGAACTTATCGTAGAGGGCGCTTTTTAGCACCGTTTTCGCAGCGCCGCCTGGGCAGCCAGTCAGGCCTATAAGTGGCTTTGCCAGTGTTACGCCACCCTATATGATACGACGAGAGCATACGACAGCCCGGGCCCCTAAAGGGCTCCGCACCTAAAAGTAGTGCGTGTTCCAGTTTGTACAAACTTCGGTATACGCAGACAGTGCAACATTAGAGTAGTTCCAAACAACAGCGTTCCACAGTCATTTGGGGTCACAGGGCTGGACTCTATTTAAGGCAAGATACGTGAAAGCTACAATAACTGTACTTCCTTGTGGCTATGTGCCACAAACAAGAAGGTTGTTTCACAACCCTTCTCTTTCATAACCCTCACCGCCCCACCTCCTTGCGAATTTCGGCAGCAAAAAAACCCGAAACAGTTGAACATGTATTCTTAGATTTATGGGGAGGGAACTTATTTTGGGACATTTTTTAAAGAACTTCGAAAAAAAAGTGCTCCCCATAGACAGGTATAGCAATAGGCTTTTGCCAGATCACAAGGACAGAGGCGTGCCTTTTGACACGATTATGCGTCTGAGCCTACAGATTATTTGGTTGTCGAGAATGGCCGAATATCATGCATATCTAGGCGTAAGGCCGATAGTTATTTCAGCGACTCTGTTAGTCGAGTGATTCACCTGTATATGCTGCAAGACCCGGACGGATATTGGCTGCCTAGGTTAGAAAAGTTGATGCATGTGGCTGAGGTTTGATTGCTTGTGCTGACAGCCAAGTTATATGTCTGTGTCTGATATCTCTGTTTGAAGTGAGTAAAGCAAGTTAACGGAAAAAAGGTCTACTTAATACACTTGCATATGTAGGTGCGTGGGCGGTTGGGTTCGAAACCCGGCACCACGAAAAAAACTTTTTTGTTATACAAATTTATTTATCTATAAGTTTTTGCCTTACGTGGCAGAGAAACGAACGGGCAATGCAGTCACTGAGTTGTTATAGGAATATTTTCGCATTAAAAAACATGGGCCGATCACAAAGGCCTACATTTTAACTGTCTCATGTTACTGTTTTCTGCAGAAATGAGCCAGGATGGGGAGGGGAGAGAGTTATGGAAGGGAAAATTAACAATCACCTTGTTTGTGGCACAAAGCCACAAGGAAGGACATATTTAGATGCGAAGCATCTTATAGCGGAGTTCGAACTGGTGGTGGTGGTGGTGGTGGTGTGCGGCGTGACCACCCTTACAGCGCATGCGCATTCCCTCTCCACACACCTCTTCTCCACTTCCCCTCTCCCCTTTCCTTCTCTCCACTCCCCCTCCCCCTCTCCTCTTTCTCTCTCCCCCTCTCCACTTTCTCTCTCCACTCTTCCTCTGAAACGCGGGCTAGAGATGCCGAAATTCTCTCCTGTGCAACGCCGCGATGAGCGCCAGCGCATGCGCGTCCCCTCCCCCTCTCTCTCCTGTCCTACGCTGCCCCCCTCTCGCGCGCCTGTCGATCGCGTTTCCTGCTCGCCCTGTGAGAAATAACGGCCAGGCTAGAGGGAAGACAAGACGCGCGTAGCGTTTCTCTTCGGGTTCCAGGACGCGGGGTCGGTAGCATGCCCAACGAACGCCAACGGAACGCGATCGTGCAAGTGCTCCGGCTTCGTATCGCCTCATGGTCCCTTTTAGCGGGAAATGGTGTAATTTTTGTTGTAGCTTTCACACACACACACATACACACACACACACACACACACACACACACACACACACACACGCACACGCACACACACACACACACACACACACACACACACACACACACACACACACACACACACACACACACACACACACACACACTGGCATGCTGGCAGATAATGTTAGCTATTTTTGGTTAAAGTATGGCTTGTCAGCTAGTGGCGGTCAATTTGGGCTATCTGCTGCTGTCTGCTCAAGCTTAACCTAATGATTGAGTCATCTACCGACTTTTTTTGCAGGACATATGTGTGACTGCAGTTGCTCGGCAGCAGGACCTGTGCGCTACTAAAATGAGTAACCTGCGATGTGTGTTTCAGTTTTCTTTATTCGTACTTGAGTTCACACACGCGCGTGCATATCAAGTTTGAAACACTTTGATAATTTTCAGTCTGACAGCTGTCTGTTTGTTCTTTGTAATTTTCTTTTGGTTGATAATATGTCTGAAGAGATTTGCTGAAATGACGGCTAAGATCAAGCGACGCCTTAATCTTAAGTACAGCATTGCCATACTTGAATTTACGGACAAATCAAAACGAAGAAAACGATAATGTATTGTACTGCAATTAAAGAAAAACGAAGCAAAAAAAGATGCGCTCATACCACTTTTATAAGCCATTGCCCTAGATAGAGCAGGTATTCTTTCCACCGATACAGCTGCCCGGCTGCACGTATTTCAAGCAAATGGCAACGTTCCTGGAAAGTAGCCGAAGTAAGCATATTGCTCCAGCTCGGTCAATTCTGTATTTTTGGTGGCCTCAATTGTGTGTTTCTCGGGTAACAAAGGAGTCTTTGGCAAACGAAGAGCTTAGGAGAAGACGCTCGTCGTGGCGAGTATATTGTACTTTTGTGTATACGTTGCTACACTTGTGACACTTTTCCCGCTGCTAAAATGTGTAGATGTAGCACCTGTATGGACGACCCTGTACTGTTGCCAAGTTCACTGAATAACAGATTAAAACGCGGCTCTGCGAAGGCGTTACTAATAGTAGTCGCGAGTGGAGGAGGCGCTGTTTTTTTATGAGCGGAGCTCCTTATAGCATCACCTGGTCGGTCGTCGCTCCATCCGGCGTGTCCCCGCCGTCGCGTCTCCCGTATCATTCAATAGATGGCGCTGTCCCATAGAGATGCATGCAAACTGCAGTTGGCTGACGATATACTAGATGGCGCTGTCCCATAGATAGAAAAAAAAAATAAAGAATAAAATAAAGGAAAAAATAAAAAAATAAAATAATAAAAAAATAAAAAGAAGGAAAAAAGGAAACATAGTCAAAGCGGCGTATCGCTTTGATTACTGCTGGGCGAAACCACTGAACATTTCACGGTGTAACCATGATTGCTTCAGGAGCTTCGCCCAAGCTCTTCATCATTCACCCGTGGATATGCTGTAATTTTTTCTTGAAAGCACGCAATGACAATCTTGAAAATACCTCTTAGTTGATACGCAGCGGGTGTTATTTTGTTCTCGCTGGCATGTTGGGCAGTTGTTGCTGCTTCAGGCATTTTCACACAATTATCACTGCCTTCAGCCGGATAGCTTATGCATACCATGTTCAAGCTGTTTGATCATTCTCAGCGGCTGTCAATGTAGTAGTGGTAGCCAAAAGGTATGTTTGCCGTAGTTCACCGGGTCGTTTAATTGTATTAGGACTATGCAATCAATGTAGTTTTGTGTCAAAATCAGCAGGCTCACTAATGACATAATAACAAGGCATAATAACAAGAGAACAAAAATAATTGCAGGAACCGAGAGAATGCACTGCTTTCGAAAGACTCACAGATACACCTACAGAGTGCGTAGGCTCTCCGAATAACTTATGCAGAGTAGGTAAACACGCGATCTCTTGTCAATACTGGTCGATTAACCTAGAGACCATGTTTGTTTGACAGTGCTCGCCATACCCTTTTGCAAGAAACTGGCGTACCATCCCCGTTTTAAGTATCGTATTCGAAAGTTATATTTAGTGCAGCTGTATCGGAAATGTTTGACGACATACAAATGACAACTCTTCCACGTCCACGCCTTTCATCACCCTTTGGATAGCAGTCAATGATCTGTATACGCGGTTGTTTCTTCACCTACAAGTTTTTTAAAATATTTGGTCTGTGGTGCACGGGACGTTTGACATTTAGCGTCAGACACTGTATATTGACCATTTGCAGAACTAACGCAACACCTAGCGTAAGGAGAGTGAGGAATATGGTCAATAATGTGTAAACGAACGCTGAATAATCTCCGCACCATGGTCGTGCATCATAGTACGTCCGCTTTGATACATTTGACAAATAACTACCCTATTTAAGCATACTCGCGTGTGTTTCCTATTGATTTTGTAATGTCAGTGGGGCTGAATAAATGGCACTGATGACTAGCTAGCAATGTTTTCGAAGTTGTACTTGCTTGCATTTTATTGCTTGATGAACGGAGACAAAAGGGTTCTGGTGCTTTCGCAATGTTTCAGGAAAATAAGAAAAATTACTATTAGTGTTTTGAGGTCGTGCTAGATGGTCGGCTAGCCACATCACTATTGTTTGTTAGGGTAGAATTATGCTTAATATTGAACACTTGCTTTTATTGCGATAGCAATTACGTGGACACTCTCGGCTGATTTTTTCCGTCGCCGTCATGCCCCGGATATGTATAGATATGTATATATATAAAAAGGCACAAAGAACAATAAAGAAGAAGAAAAAAATTCACAGCATATCCACGTGGTGAATGATGATGAGTGGGGCGAAGCTCCAGAGGGAATCATCGGTAAACCGTGAATCTTCTGTGTAACGCCCCATCAATCATCATATAAAGAGTGAGAAACACTGTGTGTATATTACAAACATCAAACTTTTATTTTTCTTAATTAGATGATGTTTGGTTTGCGTTGTCCCTTCATTATCACGGCTTTATGATCTGCGAAATGAAGGGATCGCGGTTCCTGTACGAGTTGCTACTGGAAATGTGAAAATACCAGGTCTATAAACGTCCCTCGGATGGTCGTTGGTTTTATATGATCAAAGGACGTGCACGTGAGAGCATATTTGGCTGCAATATGTTGTAGTAATCACTCACTGTTCTTTTCGGTAATATCGACATTCAGGTCACCAACTAACACAAATGGCCTATTCTTGTACTTGTCGTAATTACACAATGCCGTGTCAATGAATGTCTTGATATTCCCACTCGACAAATTGGCTGTGAGGTACATGGTCATGATGATGCATCCATCATAATCGATGGCAGCATATTCACCGTTATGGCTCTTTGTCTTTGGTAGTAGTTTCAGATCTTGTGCCTTTTCTGTTTGTTTGACGTATACGGCCACACTACCTGCAGGACGCTCTGCATCATCGATGATGCAGAGCGTCCTGCAGGTGGTGTGGTGTGCAGGTGGCTCTGCATCATCGAAGATACGGTCTTTTGGCGTTCCACGTCTCGGTAAGACCGAGAACGTCCACCACAGTAACTATGGGGTTCCGTTCCACATCGTCTACGTGGGAATGCAAAGATCGAACGTTGAGGAGGGCAATGGTAAACTTGTTGGTAGAGTCAACGTCTTCTTGCAGGGCTCGGAGGTACCGCTGCGTCAACGTGGGTAGTCGACGTTGGTCTAGACGTTGAAATTCGTTCATCATTGCCCTATTCTCATTCTTGTCTTTATGGTAGAACCTGTGGTCGCCTTTAGCATTGGTAAGATCTTCTTCTACTGCATACCAGAACGCGCGCAATAAAGAAGAAAGAACGCCACACAGGCGAACACGCACGAGAGTCTCACTCGTCAACGTCGTCTTCATCTTCTACTGCATACCAGAACGCGCGCTTCTCACGAAGTAGAGGTGGCTACTACAAACAAACAAACAGAGGATGGACAGACCCACGGCATAAGGAGCTTCGCCCCTAAAAATTCCGAAGCACCCGACCGCAGATTCGAACCATCGACCCCTCGCTCCCCAGCCTGCTGCATTAGACAATTAACCATGCCCCATGTATGCGCCGGTGAAATAACAGCGAATTATTTATATGCACCATTTACCACTGGTGGCAAGCAAATCTCGGAGGAGCTTGAGCGTGTTTTCTATCACGCAACGCTCCTAATTTTCATTCAATTCGAAAACTGCCCTTGAGACGCGCACGACAAAGTGGCCCTTTTCGGTACCCCCTCGTGATGTGGAAGAAAAAAAAAAACAAAGAACGCCGGCACGCCTTACATCAGACGCCCCCGTGTGGTAGGAGACGGAGGTGGTCACTCCGCGCGCCGCAGTTTAAAAGAAAAAGAAATATCCAATAGAATCTGATTCTCGATTGTTGACACTTGCAGAAGCAACGCTCCTTATTTTCTTTCAACGTGAAAACTGCCTTTGAGACGCGCACGGCAAATTGGCCCTTTTCTGTACCCACTCGTGATGTGTAAGAAAACAAAAAAACAAAACAAAGAGACTGGGCACACCAGGCGCACCTAAGGTCCCTAGATAAAAATGTTTTCAAGGTAGCGACACTCATTGCTCTTTGCGCCTTCCTCCTCACTCTCGCGCCTACCCCTCCTTTTCTCCATCATTTGCGTCTGTGATTGGTGAATTCGTTGCACGTGATGCTGTTAGTGGATGGTGGTGATATTTATTATAAAGCAAAAGGTTCAAAACGAGTGCGCATGTGCATATGGTTCCAGTCGGATTCTTGCCGCGACGAAAGACGAAATCGTATCCAAGACAAGCTGTAGAAGAGGAGCGTTCCAGTTGACGCCAAGTCGGCCGAACATGCTTCGCCGTGAATTTTGAATATGTCAAGTACTGTGCTGTCGGCTGCAGCAACAAAACAGAAGGCGGTTTTTCCCTCTACAACATACCTCTTGGTATCCGGAATAGGACACGCCGTGAAGTGTGGCTACAAAACATTTGACGCGAGGACTTCCGTGCAACGCCGTAGACGCGGCTTTGCGAGGCGAGTTTATTTGTCGCCTTTTGTTGAAACGCTACAGAACGCGCGTCCAACGCGCGTCTAGTACGTGAAATTCGTTACAAATATTTGTGCGTATGCACGTACAGTTGAATACAGCTGAAGTGGCTGCACTTTCAGGGACATTTCATGCCAGACCAGTTCGAGTCACTTGCTCTTGAACGCGGCGTAAACAGGCTCAAACGCGACGCTGTGCCAACGCTTTTTAAGTCTGTTTCTGGTACTTGCCGCTGATGGTAGGGCGACGACATCGTCGCAATGTTCATCACTTCGGGACACCAAACTGGTAGAACCCCACTTGTCGTTAAGTTGCGTGCACCCGCATTGCGGTGCCGCGGTCTCTTCCGTAGTCACCCAGATAATAAAACATGCACCACGATTACCTGGCATCATGATTGCGAAAATGGATGTATTTTTCCAGAAAAAACTGTCATCGCAATGCTGCTAGTCAAGCGTTCGTTCTAGTCTGGCCACGGCTTTTGCCTGTGTGCGCATAAGCGGCTATGATCACTCGTCACAACAAGGTGCTGCCCTGTGGTCAGTCAGGATCACAGGATCCAGCAAGAAGCACGTTAACTGTGCCACATCATATGCACGAGCAAAACACATTCGGAGAACTGGACGAACCGGGACGAACTACGACGTACGATGCGAGACGCCATGGATAATGGTGTGAAATATAAAACTATAACAACGTTGCCAGTTGGGTAACACACATCACGCTTCTTCTTATGTTGTACCGCTTATATTCAACTAAGTAACCTTTTATCCTACGTCTCATTTACTTTTCATTTGCTATAAATATTTCTATCCGCCATAATAACTGAACACAAACATTCTCTTTTTTATGCACGCTTTGACCCTTCTTGGGGGCGCTCCAGGCAAATAAGCGAGGAGGAAAAGGAAGGGTGTCGCTACCTTGAAAACTTGTTTTATCTAGGGACCTTAGGCGCACCTTGCATCAGACGCCCCCGTGTGGCAGGAAATGCAGGGGGCCACTCCACGCGTCGCAGTTTAAAAGAAAAAGAAAGAAATGGCCGCGTATCTGCGTCTTCGCCTGCAAATGTCGTCGAAAGACGATAGAGGAGCGCTGCGTGAGATATGGGCGCCATCTGGCAATACATCGGGAAACGAGCTTGTGCACAGGGCACGGAGGAGGAATGTTCTTTCCTTCCTCCGTGGCAGAGGGCTTTCGTTGGCGCGTCGCATTTTCAGCGCAGCCGCACATTCAGCGCAGCCTAAGAAACTAGGGTCATTAGAATTACGTACCTATGTATTTTATATTAAAGGAACACACCCCCTAATACTTACCTAGTGATGTTACGCCTCAGATATGCGTAATATTTACTTTTTGATCGGCAACGTTCAAAAGTATGAACAGCCGTACGAGTTCAAGATGGGTGGGCGGTAAGCAAGCGGTTCAACTTTGGCCGGATGGCTGAATCGGGTGACAGACAGACAAACAGAAAGACAGACAGACAGACCAAAATTTCTGCGTTTAAGTTCCCCAAGAAAGACTATTGTCTTTAATATCTAAGAGCAGCTGATTCTCCATTAGAGTTTGAGAATTGGTGACCCCAGACACTGGGCCACCAAGCTGCGTTGGGGAGGCTGCTCTTGCGTTCGGAGGATCAGCAGAGTTTGAGAACTGGGTCAAACACAAGCTGCGTTTGGGCAAACGCACGGGGCTCCACACGTGGTGAAATTAAAATCATGCGAGACGCGCGCCATACAGCGTCGTGGCCCGCGCGGCGTCTGCATAGTCTCGCGATGACCCAAGACGCCTTGGGGACCCACGCTAGTTTTCGATTTTTAGATCTTGGGCGAATGCGAGCACAAGAGCCAAAGAGTGGCTTGGGTTCTGCGCATGCGCCCTGGCGGCGGCTCGCAAGTTTCTTGGTCCCCAAGCTTTTTGGGTTCCCAATTCTCAAACTCGATATTGTCGACACTTGCAGCGCATTGCTCAAGCACAAAGACGTAACAACTGCAACAGTTGTTAGTTCTTGCTTGCCCTGTGCATGCCTGTGCGTTCTTTTCGGGTGTCCTTCTTTGTGCTTCAACGGCGCGCTGCAAGTATCGAGCTGCTTTTCGTTCTTTGTGTGACATTCTAATTTTAGATGCGAAGCATCTTATGGCGGAGCTCAAACGTTGTGCGGCTGACCACCCTTACTGCGTATGCGCATACCCTCTCACACACCTCCTCTCCACTCCCCCTATTCTCACACCTCTCCAGCACCTCTCCTCGTTTAGATAAAAGGCTCGCGTTAGGTCGTACACACGCTCAGTCACTGCGCCGGTATTAAGAGTTCCAACGTGAACGTCGGCGCCAGTTGCAGTAATACCTTAACGCCTGCCGAAATCGCGGAAGAGCGGAAGGCTCGACGCGCCCAAGCGCAATGTAAACATCGGCAAGCGGAACCCGAGCTCCAGTCCAGGGAAGCGCAGCGCAAACGGCGACGTCGGCGGGAAACTGCTACGGATGAAACGCGGGCTCGACATGCTGAAACGCAACGGCAGCGTCGGCCAGCAAAGCCCGCCGTACGCAACGCCGACGCCGAAGCCAAGCGTCAGCGTCGAGCCAACGCGTCGGCTGCGGACAGATGACGCGAGTCCAACGCCTGTGCAGAACGCCTCGCTAGACAGCTTCAACGCCTGGCCTTCGACAGTGCCGACGCCCGGTTCCAACGCAAATTCCTCGACCGGAGCTTCGAGCACAGCTGCAACGTGTGGGACCGACTTTGGTTCGATAACAATCTGACCGAGGTCGGTAGCATGCGCAACGAACGCCAACGGAAAGCGATCGTGCAAATGTTCCGGCTTCGCATCGCCTCATGGTCCCCTTTAGCGGGAGATGGGTAATTTTTTTTGCTATCGCATTCATTGCTTCGCCCTTGCGGTGAAACTGTGGCTTTTTAGGGGCGAAGCTCCTTATAGCATCACCTGGTCGGTCGTCGCTCCATGCGGCGTGTCCCTGCCGTCGGGTCTCCCGTATCATTCAATAGATGGCGCTGTCCCATAGAGATGCATGCAAACTGCAGTTGGGTGACGATATACTAGATGGCGCTGTCCCATAGAGATGTGTGCAATATGTGTGCAAAAAAAGAAAAACAAAAAAAAAAGAAAAGAAAAGAAAAAGAAACGAAAAGAACAAAAAGCAGCGGCACCCTGCACGCTAGATGGCGTGCAGTAATCAAAGCGGCTCTTCATCATTCACCCGTGGATATGCTGTAATTTTTTTCTTGCAGCAAGTGATCGAAACCTGAGCACTGCAAGTACATCAGTAGGCAGTCATGCACACACACACACACACACACACACACACACACACGCGCACACACACACACACACACACACACACACACACACACACACACACACACACACACACACACACACACACAGACACACACACACACACACACGCACACACACACACACACACACACACACACACGCACACACACAGCGCGCGTGATTGAAAACTGGGAGGAAGGTTGGAAACCAGGGGGCACTGCCATTTCTGAGCATGCGCATAAAAGTTCTGTGTTCGCTATCGTTTCCGTCACGGCGCGACTTTTCTGCTGATAGTCGGAGTTTTTGTCGTCGTGCTAGCCCCCTTCTGTCCCTGTTTGCACGCTTTGGCATTTTTGCTGTCGCCGAGGAGACGCTACGCGTGTCGGCCGGTCGTGCTGACCATAGAGTTTCCTACAATACTTACTAGAGGGAACTCTGGCGCTAGTGTCTATGGGGGCTGCAATGCATCGCGCTTCAGCCAGCATGGGAATCATGGGTAGTACACGGATTTGTCTAAACTTCGTTCTTTCGGCTCCGTTTGGCTCCGCGTCGCCTGCATCCGCTTTGTCGCAAAACGAAGTTCAGCAAAAATCAGCAGTTTCACTTCACTACTTTAACTTCTTTAGGCTCACCGATTCAAATCTGGTCACGAAGTTCACAACGATCCATTCTTTTATCCGAAAGAAAACCAAAACACGGCAATAAACAAAGCCACAAGTGCGTTCGAAGCCCACAAGCACGAAGACTAGGCAAATCCGTGTACTACCCATCATTCCCATGGTGGCTGAACGATCGCAGCGCCAGAGTTCCCTCTAGGTCATTTTAGGAAACTCTATGGTGCTGACGCCCATGCGCTCCGGCAATTTTTCGGTTCTTTTTGCGGAAAATCCTTCTTCGGACCCATTGTATGAGGTGCACCGGATCCGTGAAAATCCAGTGAACCGGGAAAGTCGATTTTCAGCGGTGAGTGGCTGTTTTTCGGTTTTCTGCGAGCTCAAAACTTCGAGGCACCGACGGCCGCGCTAGGCCAGACGCACCGCCGCATTGGCGGCTGCTGAGCCGTGGTCGCGTCTCAAGCGTCGGCACATGGACGCTCTTCAGGAAACGCCGAGGTCTCCTCGGGCGCAACCGCTGGTTCAACCTGATGAAGAGTCGGGTACAGAAACCACTGAAATGGACGTTCAGGTCTTGTCACCCCAGGATTCATTCGGAGAAGTCGACAGTGCGGCTGTGGCGGAACGCCAGGATGGTCAAACATGGACGGAGGATGCCTGGCAGACGGTTTTGCGACGCAGGCAGAAGAAGAGCCAGACAAAAAAGCAGAAAAACGCGGCAGAAGCTGCGGATTGCAACACATCGTCAAGCAGCCAACCAAAGCAGGGAAGTCAAGAGAAGCGTGGACGTCGTCCGAGAAGGCGCCGGCCGCTCCCGCCCCTGCCGAAAGAAGATATAAAAATCGTCCTGAGACCGCACAAAGGCCTCGCTGTGAAAGACTTACTCGGGTACGAACTATCCACCGCTGTGATAGACGCTTGCCACCGACACTTCGACGGCAGTAGCTTCATGCTGCGCGTCCACCCGGGCTCCAATATCATCATCTTATCGACGCCTCACGAGCATGTGGCCAAAGAGTTGAGAGAGATCACCCATCTGACTATCAGGGGACGAACGCACTCATTCAATTCGTATGTAGCGGATCCAGAAGGTGTCCTGCGAGGCATCGTCCATGGTATTCCGTCTGGGACTTCCCAACCAGAACTCATGGCAAATCTCCGTGTGCGAACCCAGGGCGTGAAGATTGAGCGGGCGCGCATGCTCGGATCTACAAAGACAGCCATCATTACCTTCACGGGCAGTACACTGCCCAGATGTGTCTATTTTATGGGAGCGGAAGCCGTCTGCTACCCCCATAAGCCTACAAAGCAGGTATGCAAGGTATGCCACTCTGCAGGGCATCGAACCGACGTCTGCCCAACGGCCGACGCCAATGTATGTTCCACGTGTGGAATCCGTGAACCCGCACAAGAACATGAGTGCACCCCTAAGTGCGCGATCTGTGTTGTCCATGTTTTTTCATCCTCAACTTTGCAGCGCTAAAAATTTTTCTACTGTGGTGAGGGCCACATCGCAGGTGACAAGCTGTGCAAAAAGAAACTCAAGCACGTTCCGCCTAGGAAGTCACGAGCGGATCAGCCAAAACGGAGACACCATCCGCGCTGGTTCAGCTCCGACCGGGACTCGTCAGTGGAATCACGCTCGCGATCAAGATCCAGGTCGCGGGCTTCCTCAAGAGGTCGAACCCCATCTGCAGCCCGAAAACGACTCCAAAAAGAGCAGCAGCAGCAGCCGCAGAAAAATTGGCCGCGTATCTGCGTGCTTCGCTGCAAATGCCGTGTAAAGACGATAGAAGAGGCGCTGTGTTAGGGTGCCTTGATGCGCGTTTTGTTGCGCGTTTTGGCGCACACATCGAGGCACACTACGCTGTCTGAGATATGGACGCCATCTGGCAATACGTCGGGAAACATGAGTGCTGTGTTGCCTGCTGGTAGTCCCGGCGCAGCAGCAGGCGAAGACCGGCGGTGACCAACGCGACCGGCGGGGACGCCAGCCAGCCCGAAAACGCGGTTTGGCGCGAAGCGCTGAAGCAGAGAAACGTCCGCACTCAACGAGTACTCTCCACACACTCTTTTATTTACACGTCGCCTGGGTAAAACAGGAACGCCAGAGCGGCGCCCACAACCGGCAGCCTGAAGGCCGCCCACAACGCTGCTTTTTCATTTTTTAAATATTTTTTTTCACCTTCTTGGCCTTCTCAAAACTAAAGTTTCTCAACACCAACCCATCGCATTCATACAGTGCAATACAGAACCGAAACCGAAACACAACAATGAGCTCGTGCGAAGGGCACGGAGGAAGGCAAATTTCAGCGCAGTCGCATTTTCAGCTTTGTTTGTTGTGACTTCCTTGTCTTCGTCATTCGTACAGATGACCAAACATCATCATTATGGATGCTCCTCACGAGCTGACGCGTGCTCACGTGGCAGCGCTGGCTCGCCCTCTTCTTTTCTTTTTTTTCTAGTTCCATTAAAGCGGTTCATCTTGCAAGACGTGTTTTTGGCTCGATGTTAACCACGCCGCAGTTGGAAGGCTTAGAGGTCCAATACATGGTGCCGAAAACCCGGGACCTTTAGACACCGCTGACATCATCGACGCACGGAGCCGCGACAGCTAAGAAGACGCGGCGCCTGCGACCTCAGCGAGATTCCCCGACTGCGTGCGACGGAATGGAACGACAGCTTAGACGACGCAACAGCCTGCGGTCTCAACTCGATGTCCTGTTGGCCGAGGCGGAAGGCAACTTGCGAGAGAATCGAGAGGTCACGAAAGCTACTGTAAGTGTACTCCTCGATCGAATCAGCTCCTTTTACGGACAGATAGAAAAAGTTGATGAGGCGATTTTTGAAGAGACGCCAGACGACCTGTTAGACAGCGAGACGTTAGACGCTGGAAAATACCGTGACAAGGTTGTTACCCTGACAGCGAACCTACGCGTCAAACTGAATGAATGTCTGTCGCCTCAAACCCCACGCCCTACTAACGTTCACCCGTTACCTTCCGGCAAGAGCAAGCTTCCGCAGCTAGAACTCCTAAAATTTGACGGGAACCGCAGACAGTGGCCGCGATTTTGGACCCAGTTTACATCAGCAGTTCACGACAACAGCGAGCTGAGCACAGCTGACAAGTTCAACTACTTGAGCAGTCTGGTGACCGGAGCAGCCGCCTCAGCTATATCGGGATTGCAAGCTACGGAAGAGTGCTATGCAGACGCCATTGAAAATTTAAAGAAACGTTTTGGAGATGAACAGATCATCGTTCAAGATCATCTACAAGGTTTGCTGGATCTCAAACCGGTGTCATCATCAGCAGACGTCCATCAGCTGAGGAAACTGTACGACAAAGTACAGGTTCATATTCGAAGCCTCAAGGCGCTTGGCACGAACTCGGCAACTTATTGCACCATGCTGCGAGAAATCCTGTTTAGAGTTCTCCCGACTGACATGGTACTTCGGTTTCATGAGGCGCGCAAGGCATCATCATCAGCTGCAGCTTCTTCGAATGCAGAAGATAACGAGCTTCAAAAGCTTTTGGAATTCTTCGACCTTCAACTGACTTGTCGGGAAGCTGTGGCCGAACAAGAGATACACAGAAGTCGTCGCACACCAGAAAAAGGAGGATTAAAGCCCAGCCATCCACGAGACGTTTCCACGACAGCTGCTCTACAAAGCTCATCTATTGGTCCGCAGCAGTGCCTGTTTTGCCGTTCCGAAAAGCATTCTGCTGAAGTTTGTGATAAAAAGGAGATCAGCCTCTCGCTCAAAAGGGAGATGCTTACCAAAGCTGGAAGATGCTTCCGTTGTCTAAAGCAGGGCCATTTGGCGAAAGATTGCAGAAGCCGGCTGAAATGTGGAAAGTGTGCGAGAAGGCACGCAACATCCGTTTGCGCATCGGAAGAGATCAGAAGCGACAAGGAGAAGGTGCTATCTGCATCGGTCAATCTAATCTCCAAGCAGCCAAGCTCAGTCGTAATGCTGCAGACTCTGACGGCCACCATATCAGGAACCAAAACATCTGGTCGCTACCGAGTCCTTTTCGATGGCGGAAGTCAGCGGAGCTTCATTACGGCGAAAGCTTCCCAAAGACTTGGCTGCGAAGTAATAGAAGAGGAGACGTTGACCGTAGGCGTGTTCGGTGGTGAAAACGCGCGGAAAACCATGCAGAGGGTGCGAGTATCGATTCTCCCTGCGAAAGAGGAAATTCCGATTTCAATCGATGCGCTGGTAGTGGACACAATATGCAGTGAATGCATTCCGGTACCAGAAGAAAACGTTTTGAGAGAAATGAACAAGATGCAATTGGATACGCAAGCTCTCTCTCTGCAAGGAGTTGAAGACAAACAGGTTGCGGTTCTAATTGGTTCAGACTATTATTGGGATTTAGTAACTGGTACCGTGAAGCCTGTGCACGAAAAGCTGAAAGCTGTCGAGACAAGACTGGGCTGGACTGTTCAAGGGCCGTTGTCTGCTACAACCAAAGTAATACAGAGTACCAGTGTCGTAGTCCTTCGAGCCACGGTGACAGAGCAAGACATCTCGAAACTTCTGACTCGGTTTTGGGATCTTGAAAGTATCGGGATCAAGGCCGAACACGAAGAAACGAAGGTCGCCGATTCAGTGCTGGAAAAATTCGAGAACAACATCAAGAAGAAAGACAATCGGTACGAAGTCGCGCTACCGTGGAAGGAAAGGGTTGACCTGGCAGAGAACTATGCAGTTGCAACCAAACGTCTGCATAGTTTGATGAAAAAACTTGACAAGGACAGCGAGCTCTTGAAAAGATACGATGAGACTATTAGACTGTACCTCGATGAAGGATCTGCTGAAAGAGTACCGGAAACAGAAGAGCATCCACTTGGACCCCTGTATTATATGCCACATCGAGCTGTAATACGAGAGGACCGATCTACTACGAAGGTACGCATCGTATTCGACGCATCCTCTCACGAATCTGGTTCAAAGTCCTTGAATGATAACCTGGAAGCTGGCCCAAATCTAAATCCTGACGTAGTGACCCTACTGCTTCGTTTCCGACGCTACAAGGTAGCGATGAATGCCGATGTCGAGAAGGCGTTCCTACAGATTGGCCTGAGAGAACCAGACAGAGATGCGCTCCGCTTTTTGTGGTTCAAAACTTCCCCACAAGTGAACAGCCCAATGCCGGAAATAGAAGTTTGGAGAATGACTAGAGTGCCCTTCGGAGCTACTTCAAGTCCTTTCTTACTGACTGCTACATTGAAACACCACTTCAGGTCCGTAGAAACCCTCTATCCTGTAACAGCTCGACGATTGCAAAGCTCCATATATATGGACGATCTTCTGATTGGAGCCGACACAGCTGAAGAAGCTATCCAGATGCACAAAGAAATAATTGAGATCTTCAGGCAAGCTTCCATGAACATTCGCAAGTGGGCCAGCAACGATCCTCTAGTATCTACCGCCTTCGAACAAGGAATCACTTCACAAGAAAAATCTCTTTGCTCACCTTCTGGACCTCTGAAAGTACTGGGACTTCATTGGAACAAGAAGACGGATACCTTTTCGTTCAAGCCCCAGGATATCCTCCAGTTCATACAGGAGCATCGGATTACAAAACGCTTTGTGCTTCAGGCTGTTGCAAGGATCTACGACCCTTTGGGGTTTCTTTCACCTTTCTTAGTACGGGCGAAAATCTTCTTACAAGATCTATGGAAGGAAAACCTCGACTGGGATGAGACATTGCCACCCAAGTTGTCTGCTGTCTGGCTGAAATGGAGCAAGGAGGTAACCATGCTTAGTGACCTCAGTATTCCAAGGTTCCTAGCAGCCGGCGGAGAAGGCCCGTACCAAAAGGCAGCACTCCACATCTTTTCTGATGCAAGCGAGTCGGCATACGGGGCTGCAGCCTACCTTCGTACGGCCGACTACAGTGGCACCGTCCGGACTATGCTACTGATGGCTAAGACAAGAGTTGCGCCGTTAAAGACGGTCACTCTAGCGAGGCTGGAATTGATGGCAGCATTGCCTGCAGCCCGAATGTACGCCTACGTCGTAAAGAATTGCGACCTTGGTATTGGTGAAGCGACATTTTGGTCCGATTCCCAGATTACACTTTGCTGGATTAACAAGGATCCCGTTACCTGGAAGGAGTTTGTGCGGAACCGGACGCAAGAAATCAGAACTTTGACTGAGTATACCAGATGGCGATTTCGTCCTGGAAAAGAAAACCCCGCCGATTTGCTCACTCGAGGCTTGTCTGCACTCAAACTTAGGCAGTCGCAGTTGTGGTGGTTTGGACCTACATGGCTTGCAATGTCTGATACATGCTGGCCCGTGTACGGGGGAAGGATTGACATCGAAAACGGAAAGCTCGAGGCAGCTGAGAGAGAACTAAAGGTCAGTACCCATGCTGGTAATACGAGACCATTGCTGCCATCGCTGATTGAAATTGAACGATTCAGCAGCCTCACCAAACTTTTAAGAGTAACGGCATGGGTCTTCCGTTATGCCAAAAGGTTGAAGAAGGAAAATGATAGGTCTGGGGAGCTGTCTGCTGAGGAAATTCAGCAAGCGGAGTGCTATTTGCTTCGAGAGGAACAGAGATCTCACTTTGGTAAAGAAGCAGACTGTGTCGCGAGCAAGAAACCGCTCCCTTTACAAAGTCCACTTGGACATTTTAGACTGTTCATAGACGAAAACGGGCTTCTTCGGATACAAGGAAAAGCTCCCAGGGCTGACGACTCGTACAGTTCTCGCCATCCCATCCTCCTACCAAAAGACTCACACCTCAGTAAGCTGATAATCAATCATGCTCACGCAAAGGTCTTCCACGGGGGAGTTCGAGACACTCTGACTCAAGTTCGAGAACGATTTTGGATTCTTCAAGCACGACAGTCTGTGAAGAAAACGATAAGACGGTGTGTCATCTGCCAACGCCTACAGAGTAAACCTGTTGAGCAATCTTCACCTTGTATGCCTCAGGATCGTGCTACTCAAGCCCCTCCGTTCCTCGTGAGTGGAGTTGACTTTGCGGGGCCACTATACATCAAAGGGCATCCCCACGAGCGCTCCTACATCGCTCTTTTTACGTGCGCGGTGACAAGAGCTGTTCACTTGGAACTGGTTGAAGACTTGACCACAGTGAATTTTCTTTGCGCCCTGCGGAGATTCGTATCACGGCGGGGCCTCTGTCACACTATCTACAGCGACAACGCACGAACATTCGTCAAAGCGTCCAAGGACCTACAGAAGCTTTGGCGAACGATAAGACACCCCGACGTACTCGCCTTCTTTTCCTCCTCGAAGATCCAATGGAAATTCATTTGCCCGAGCGCTCCTTGGTGGGGCGGGTTCTACGAGAGACTCGTTCGTTCTGTAAAAACCTGCTTGAAGAAGATGCTTGGGCGACAGAGCTAGTCGGACAGAGCTAGTTACTCTACTGACAGAAGTGGAGGCCGTGGTGAATTCTCGACCTTTGACTTACGTGTTCAACGACGTGGATGAACCGTACCCCCTATCTGCAGCAGATTTTCTCGTTGGAAGGAGACTGACAACGCTACCACATTACGAACTGAAAATCAACACCGAGTCTACCAACGATGCTCTGAAGGAACTTTGGAGCAAGCGAGAAGATGATTTGCAAGCATTTTGGTCTCGTTGGTATAAAGAGTACCTTAATGAACTCAGGAACTTTACATCCAACCAAGCCAAAAGAAATGACTCTTTGAAGAAAGGCAACGTAGTTCTACTCGGGGATAAACAGCTTCCAAGGCAACTGTGGAGTTTGGCCCGCATAGAGGAACTGATCAGCGGACGCGACAGCATTGTCAGGACCTGCTCTTTATGCTTGCCCGACGGCTCTGTTGTGAAGCGGCCCGTACAGCTACTTTACCCGTTGGAAGCCAACTAACGTCATCTGTCGGCGCGGGAGACTGTTGTGACTTCCTTGTCTTCGTCATTCGTACAGATGACCAAACATCATCATTATGGATGCTCCTCACGAGCTGACGCGTGCTCACGTGGCAGCGCTGGCTCGCCCTCTTCTTTTCTTTTTTTTCTAGTTCCATTAAAGCGGTTCATCTTGCAAGACGTGTTTTTGGCTCGATGTTAACCACGCCGCAGTTGGAAGGCTTAGAGGTCCAATATTGTTGAAACAGCGCTCACTAGACGACGACGAAGTAAAAGAAGGCACAGGACAGGCGCTGCCTGCCCTGTGCCTTCTTTTACTTCGTCGTCGTCTAGTGAGCGCTGTTTCAACAAAGATGAACGCATACCAACTCGTTCAAGCTTCCATTCTTATGCATTTTCAGCGCAGCTTAAGAAACTAGGGTCCTTAAAATTACGTATGTATGCATTTTCTATTAAAGGAACACGCCACCTAATTCTTACCTAGTGATGTTGCACCTCAGATATGCATGATATTTAATTTTTGATCGACAATGTTCACAAGTATGAACAGCCGTACCAGTTCAAGACGGCTGGCCCTTGGGCAAGTGGTTCAACTTTGGCCGAGTAGCTGAATCGAGGGACGTGCCGACAAACAGAAAGACAGACAGACAGAAAGACAGACCAAAATTTCTGCGTTTAAGTTCCCCAAGAAAGACTATCGTCTTTAAAAAGCGGTGGTGCAGATCCTGGTCCCGCCCAAGGAGAAGATGGAGGCAGCCGCCTGCCAACCAACAAACACGGTGAGCTGGGCGACGATTGTGTCCCCATCTGCTCCCTTAACCGAGGATCTGGAGTATCAAAAAATCGTTGCCGAGCATAAGCAACTTGCTTTAGAAAACGAGAAACTCATCTCCTCTGATACGAAATGACTGGTTCCCCAGACGTGAAAGAGAGACGTCCGTTTAATGGCAATACTAAAGGCGAACTGCTGCACCGGCCACGTGCACGCGCCCTCGATGTCCCTCGGTTTCCTCTTCTTCGATAGAGTCTGGCACGCTCCAAGCTGCTCCGTTCCGCACTATTTTGCAACATCCTCCCAGGGGGGCCAATATGAATCGCACGCGTCCATGGTGCAGCTTGAGCGGTGATAACGTGGCCGCAACATAAATAGGTAGAATCGCCGGCGTCTTTTCCGCAGTTCAGTTGATAGACGCTGGCGATGACGAGCCTTGCGTTGCAATGGAAGTGCATTCGCGAGCCCCGAGGCGGAAGCACGTTGTGGCACCGAGATGTGTCGACTTCCCAGTAGGAATTGGGACGGGTTCAATTGCTGGAGCTCGTCGAGCTCGCTCTCTAGACGTCTTCGTGGTCTAATGCTCTTCCAACTGAGCCAGTGGTAGCGGGACGATTTAAGCGGTCTGTCCGTGATCATGAGGCCTATGTTGTCGACGTCGTTGATTAACTGCGGCAGGCTGACGTATTAGGAGTTCATAGCCTTCTCAGCAACCGCATTCTCATTTCTCTCGTAAGCGTGGACGACGTTCGTGTCCATGCCAATCTCGCAGTTCTTGTTGGGAAGTACTTGGCAAATCCCTGGTTCTGTTAGCTTGGGTAAGATATGGAACGGTTGGTTCGCTGAGTCGAACATTTTTTCCACAGATTCCAGTTCCTCTAAGGGCATTCGCTTTCGTTGGCTGATACTTTCCGTAGTTTTCGGGAATGATTGTTGCGAAGGTTCCATGCACGTCCCTTCCAGTCCTAGTGTTGAAACGAGAAGCTTAGAAGCCTCATTTGATTGATCCAGCGAAACCACGGACGTGTCCTCTCCGCTGATTGGCAGAAGCTCAAAGAGAGGTACGTGGTCCAGATCATTGACTTGCGCCAAGTTGTCCTCCATTGCGTTGACGTTGCCATCGAAGGAACTGTTACGCCCCTTGCGTTCCATCTGTGTTGTGCGGTCGGAAAGCTCAAGCTTTGCTTTCGGCAGTGCCTGTTCATTGCGGTCATGGATTTGCGGCTGTCGCACCCCTTTCCGTCCTTGGGACCGACTCTTATGGCGTGCAGGGCGTTCTTGACGTGCTTGATGACGATGTACTCGGCGTGTAAAATCTCCAAGATGCGATCCTCGTCGTGGTGCTCGCACAAAAAGTAGCCGATCTGAGACAAGTTGCGCAAGTGCAGCGTCACCCCGATTCTGCCACCAATGATGACGAGGCGCGCGGCCAAGATGAGCGTCGACATGCTCGCCTGCCGTCTCACCCTCTTGCACCTTCCTGCCGCTGGTGACGGCGTTGTCAACTGGATGATTCTTGTTGCGCTTGGAAATGCCTAGCTGCGATCCAAACAGGTGGTGGCTGCCCTCTAAGGTTCGTGAATGCGCTTCATCTATCCCGATGGTGTCAGGACACCACATCGAAGGTACATCGAGGTCCGCTGCAGAAGTTTCGCTGCTCGAGACGAACAGTGCGCTTGATGGGAAGTGGATGTCGGACTTGATAGGGCCTTGCACCATCCATCCAAAGGTGGTGTCGATCGCTGTTAGCCTCTCGTTGATGCGATCAATTTTCCCTGTGGTAACTTGCCAATAGGCGTCGGACCCGATGAGGACGCTTATTTCTTCTGGTTGCCATGTGTTTGGTTGAAAGCTGTCGGCCACGTTGTACTCCCGTTCGCCGAGCAGGTGCAAAATGTTGGGGTCGAGTGGTGGGCTTGTTACAGAACAGATTTCAGGAATTGTTAAGGCTTCCAGAGTTACTGCTGAGGCGCCGAACTGGCTGCGGAGTCGCACATTGACACGTTCTGCAGAAATTCGTCTTCGTGACTTGGAGCCACCAAATGTGACGATGGAGAGCTCTTCATTACCCACGACCGAGCACTTAAGTATCTTTGCCACGTCTGCACGAATGTATGTGCGCTGACTGACGCTGTCCAGCAGTATCCGCACGAGTAGTCGTCGGTCTCCAGACTCTGCCCAAACTCGGCCTGTCTGCAATAATACAGGCGTAGATTCGACGTGACTACTCTGGGCGGTTGTGACGTTTCGCATTGGTTGGGGCGGTGGTTCATGAAATGCCGGGGATCCACCGCTTGATTGAAGGTCTTCGGCTGGCCTCGATAATTCACAGAGAATCGTCAGGTGGCGTCGCTGGCAGGTACCACACCTGAGGTTGATGGATTTTTTGCACAATCTGGCGATGTGATTGCGTGTTCCGCAGCGGAAGCAGCAATTAGCGTACTGCAGCCTTGCACGCTTCTCCTCAGCCGATAAGTTAGCGTTACAGAAAGCGATCATATGATCCTTGCTTTGGCATAGCGGACACGCTGGTCTGACAGGCAAGGTGGACCCTGTTAGAGCTGACGCTGATGGTATAGGTTCCACGCCATAAATTTCGTCTGGCATGTGGGTCCTGGGTTCGTCTTGCAGCGCAGGACGCGACAGCTGCCGGTCTTCCTCCCGGATTTCCACTTGGATGCGGAGGAAGGTTAGCATCTCCTTGGCTAGCCGCGTTCTGTCTTCAGGAGTTTCGGCGATACTGGGTGCGCAATTTGTTTCCTTGGTCTTCTGCCTGTATATGAGGGCGAGATCCTCTGGCAGACATCGCATCAGGACACGGTTTAACACCACGGTGTACTGGTCTGGCGACACTCCAAGCCCTTCTAAGGCGCTGACGTGAAATTGGACGTTGTCGTGTAGCAGACGAAGCTTCTGGACCTCGGATGAGCGTTTCACTGGGCTTAGCGCGAGAAGATGATCGATATGTTCGTTCACGAGGAGATCCCGGCGTCCGAAGCGGTCCGTGAGCGTCTTGATCGCAAGGTCATAGTTTTGTTCGGCTAAACGGATGCCTTCGATAGCCCGCTTCGCGCTGCTGGTGAAGTAGGTGAGGAGGTACTTGAACTTTTCAATCCGCGGTAGCTCAGCGTTCTTGTGGATGGTGGCGTCGAAATGGTCCCAAAAAGACTGCCATCCACGGAGACTACCATCGAAAGTCGGTATCTGTAGCTTCGGTAGTTGAACTGAACGCTGACGGTGCTCTCTCACCTGGCCTGCTGCGTCGCCGGAGTTCGGAGATCCGAGGTAGCTAGGCCCGGGTTCAGTTGCTCGAGCCTGCGTTCCGGCATTCCTCTCACGTTCTTGAAGCCAGAACTTGGCGCGTGATACTGCGTACAGAATCTTCTCGTTGTATTCCTGCGCCGTTCCTACTTCCTGGTCGAGGTTCTCTTCGTCCGTGGTCGCAAGGATGACGTCGTCGAGCTGCGACAGTGCTGTCTCCTTGTCCTTGAGGTAATCAATGTGGCCGCTAATCTGAGAGGCGTCAGGATCTGGTTGCTGCAGCAGGTCCGTTAAAAGCGTGAGCGCTCTCGTGACGCCAGCCCTGAGTGCACCACGCTTCTTGCGCAGCTGTTCCGAGTTCACCATGGCCGTGACGTGAAGGCGTCTCTCGAGGGGCAGTCCCGGGTTTCGGCACCAAATGATACGAAATGACTGGTTCCCCAGACGTGAAAGAGAGACGTCCGTTTAATGGCAATACTAAAGGTGAACTGCTGCACCGGCCACGTGCACGCGCCCTCGATGTCCCTCGGTTTCCTCTTCTTCGATAGAGTCTGGCACGCTCCAAGCTGCTCCGTTCCGCACTATTTTGCAACATCCTCTTTAGAAACCAAACTCGAGGCCAGGCTTAAAGGGCCCCTCACCAGGTTTGACAATTTTGAGCCGACGAGCGCAATGCATGGACTAGGCGTTCACGATTACGTCTGCCAAAATTTGCAGCGCTACGTGCCGCGTAAATGGGTCAAATTTCAAGCTGAACGCTGCTTGCCCTTCTTCTCGCGTCCACGCGCCCAGAGAATGAGGGGATGACGTACATGAGAGAATGGCCCTGCGTAGATAGTAGTGCTGTGACGTCGCTCCTCTACGTAGACGACTGTGCTCTGACGTCGCCAACAGTAGCACTTGACACTGCGATAATTATTTGACACGACGCGTAATTTTTGTAATTTGTTGCTTGAATGAATGAATAAAACTTGAGAGGAATAATAAAACACACAAACGGAATGTGTGCATTTTCTTTTTATATTTTTACTGCGAATCGCAGCGAGATTCGAGACTAATCTACCTCCGTTTCGCACGCGTTCGTGTTCTCGCGCTTTGCGCATCGTGCAGACGCCACCCTTTACAACGAAACTAATTTTCTACCGCGTTCCAGCGCTCATTAGGCTCATTTATACTCCCGCGTCTAACTAGATGTTCATGCGGCACACCGCTAGTCTCGCGTCCGTAGAAATGTCGCAACTTTCGTGCTCAGTAATAGCACTATGGTAATAGCGTAATAGGTTGAAAGCCAAGTGATCGGCGAGGGCGCATTCGGCATAACTTGCAGAGATGAAGCGCAAAGAACGCCGCCACAACACCGCTCGCGTCTCGGGGGCTCGGGCTGGTTCAAACGCGTCATGCGCTCGTGACATTTTGTGCGCATGACGTGATCATGCGTATGCGTTATGTGATCCTTCCGCTCGCGTGGCGAAGAGGGCAGGGAAGGGATTTGGCTTGCGAAGGCTACGCGGGGCGAGCGGCAAGGGTTTGCAGCTCGCCTCCTCGCATCATGGTTTCGCGCCGCTACAAATTATTGTTTTTCTCAGCTTCTACCCGACCGATTAGAGAAATTCTTGTGGCATAATGCTCTTTACTGGGCTCGCAACAACTTGCAATGTCTAACTAAAATTCGCTAGGTCACCTAGTGAGGGGCCATTTAACGCCCTAGAGGCGAACAACAAGCCCACTCACGCTACCTCCAAGGCATTAGTAGCCCACTCTCCGGAGAGAGAAACGGCTACAGTGGATATCCCCCAGACGTTTAGCGAGGCGGCCCGCGTTAGCCAGTTACAGATGGGGGAACAGTTGCAGTACTTGCAAAACTTAATGCGAGAACTGCAATCACAACAGCAGCGAGTAGCGTCTGAGCTTGGAGAGCAGATGCTTGCAATGTTTTCGGAGTACAAGAAGCAGTTTCCAGTAGAAATGCAACAGCAAAGACAATACGTTAACGAGTCAGTTGCAGGTATGCAACGTGCCATTAGCAAGCGTGTCAGCGTTACCTCCGCGAGCAGTCCGCTACCGAAGGACCGTCGCATCACGGAGAACGCGGACGTTTCCAATACAGGCGGTAGTCATCATGGCGCAAAATAATTCAACGCAAAACTCCGACCATCTAGAAATCTGGCAGTGGAATTGTCGCACGTTCCACAAACGAGAGGCGGCATTGCAGAATTACATTTATTCGGCATTAATCCCGCCCGATGTAATATGCCTGCAAGAAGTCGGGAACCGTCCTGTCAAATTGCAGGGATATTACACATTATATGATCCAAAACATCCTCGCGTTGCAGCGCTGGTGACCAAATCCATTACAGCCACGCTAGATCATTACGATCGGACCGACATTAATCATCAAATAATCGATGTCCTCCCACAAAAACGAGGGAGAGTGCGAACGAAAGTCTTAAACATATACAGTCCTCCCAAAAACAGGCATGATGACTTTACCGTGCTCTTAAAGGGCCCCTCACCAGGTTTGACAATTTTGAGCTAACGAGCGCAATGCATACACTGGGCGTCCACGATCACGTCTGCCAAAATTTGCGACGCTACGCGCCGCGGAAATGGGTCAAATTTCAAGGTGAACGCTGCTTGCTCTTCCTCTCGCGGGCGCGCGCTTTAGAGAATGAGGGGATGACGTACATGAAAAAATGGCCCTACGTAGATGGTAGTGCTGTGACGTCGCTCCTCTACGTAGACGACTGTGCTCTGACGTCGCCAACAGTAGCACGTGACGCTGCGATAATTATTTGACACGACATGTGTAGTTTGTGTAATTTGTTGCTTGAATAGATTAATAAAACTTGAGAGAAATAATGAGACACACAAAGGGAATGTGTGCGTCTTTTTCATTTTTTTTTCGTGAATTGCAGCGACATGCGGGGCTAATGTGTCTTCCTTTTCCATGCGTTCGTGTCCCCGCGGTTAGCGCATCGAGCAGACGCCAGCCCTGGAAACGAAAGTAATGTTCTAGCGCGTTCGAGCACTCATTATGCTCGTTTATTCTACGGCGTCCAAGGAAACGTTAATGCGGCACTGGCTCATGATACCGCCACTCTCGTGCCCGTACAAATGTCTCAACTTTCATGCCCGTCCCGCAGAGACAGGCAGTACACCACAGAGAACGCCGACAAAACGCCCATGGCCGCTACATAAAAAAAAGGTAGCGGCCGTGCAACGCCGCTCGCGTGCTCCGGCTGGCTCGGGCACGTCATGCGCACGTGACCATGCATGCGCATGACGTGTTCATGCGTATGTGTCAAGTGAAGAGGGCAGGGAAGGGATTTGGCTTGCGAAGGCTACACGGGGCGAGTGGCAAGGGTTCTAAACCCGCCTCCTCGCATCATGGTTTCGCGCCGCTAGAAATTATTGTTTGTCTCAGCTCGTAATGAACCGATTTGAAAAATTCTTGCGGCATACTGCTCTTCATTCGGCACACATTAACTTCCGGCGTCTAACTAAAATTTGCTATGTGGCCTGGTGAGGGGCCCTTTAAACGAGGCAGCTCGAGCCGTTGGTACCAGAGATCAGCTAGTGGTGGTGGGCGACTTTAATGCTCCAAGCACCGCTTGGGGCTACGTCCACGATTCACCTAAGGGCGTGTTGCTAGAGCACATCACGTCCCTATTAGGTTTTAACCTTATTACTCTGCCGACAGCACCCACCAGGCTCGGTAATAGCATTAGCAGGGACACATACCCTGATTTGACTTTCACCCTTAACATTAAAAAGGCGACGTGGTCGAACCTCGAAGAAAATCTTGGTAGCGACCATTATATCCTCAGCACCTCCATAGCATCACCAAAACTTCGTCGTGTTGCTGGTGACGTTGTGATGACGGACTGGGTGACCTTTCGAAAGCGCCCTCTGCCAGATCAAATGCCCAGTGATGTCAGTGGGTGGGTCGCGCTCATTCGCGAAGCACACGACGCAACCTCTAAGAAAATAACGCGCACGGTGGAGGCGCCAGCGGTAGATCGACACCTACTGCACCTGTGGGACAGTAGGCGGCGCCTGCTCAAGAGGTGGAAGAGGCAGCGCCTCAACCGCTGCCTGTACAAGCGAATCGCTGCCCTGTCGGAGGAAGCGAATGAATACTCAACAAAACTCGCCACCGATGGCTGGGTGCAGTCTTGCGGTTCTCTCCGCGGCACCCCTGGGGACCCGCCAAACGTGGGCGATACTCAGGGCCAAGCTAGAGCCGGAAAAATACAAGTCCGCCATGAACCGCACACTCCAAAGAATAGTGCACAATTTCCGCGGCACCGACGGGGAGTTGATCCAGACGCTTAAAGACCGGTATATAGGTACTGATGCGGTTCCGCCGTGTGCATTAGAGTACACGGGCAGCGAGAACGCCAAGTTGGACGCCGAGATCACGAAAGAAGAAGTTTTCGCGGCGGCCCAGGCCGCCAACCGCAACTCTGCCCCAGGATCGGATGGAATAACCAACGCTATGATCCGAAACCTCAGCAACGAAGTCCTTGAGCAGATAGCGCAGTTTCTTAACGACCACTGCTGGTCCCAAGGTCACGTTCCCCCGGAGTGGAAGGAAGCCAAAATTATAACTATACCAAAGCCAGGTAAAACACCTTCTCTCGGAGCCCTGCGGCCCATTTCACTCACGTCGTGTATGGGCAAGCTCTACGAGCGGGTAGTACAAACACGGCTTCAAAATTACAAAGAAAACGAAAACCTGTTCCCAGCCATTATGATCGGTTTTCGCTCCGGGCTGTCAACCCAGGATGCCTTCCTCCTTTTAAAGGAAGAGGTTATGAGCTGCGTACCCCGAGGCGGCGAACACTTGATCTTGGCCCTCGACCTCAAAGGGGCCTTTGATAACGTTTCGCACGAGGCCATTCTCTCAGAGCTCAACGCAATCGGCTGCGGAAAGAGGACATTTAACTACGTTAAATGCTTCCTCTCTGGGCGGACGGCAACCATCGGGATAGGTGAAACGAGGTCGGTGCCGTTCTCGATGCCAAATAAGGGAACACCTCAAGGGGCAGTGATCTCCCCCTTGCTCTTTAACATCGCTATGCGCAGACTTGCTCATAAGCTCGACGCAATCCCGCATCTTGGCTATACATTATATGCGGATGACATCACTCTCTGGGCCACGAAGGGGTCACTGGCGCTAAAAGAGCAAACCCTATAGGCTGCCGCGACGGCCGTGGCGGAGTTCGCAAGAAATAGTGGACTCTGCTGCGCGCCGGATAAATCAGAGCTCATAAGAATACGCAGTAATTATTACAAAAGCAACGGCGACATAAACTTAGAGGTTGACGGCCATGCCATAGCTGAGGTTACTCAGGCCCGCATACTCGGTTTCTGGGTCCAAAGCAATGGCAAGGCCAGTCACACGATAAAAACCCTGAAGACTACGGTTAAACAGATTGCCAGAATGATCCGTCGCATCACCTACCATAAAAAAGGCATGAAAGAAAAAGATACCCTCCGGCTTGTCCAGGCCTTGGTTATGAGCAGAGTGACGTATGACCTTCCGTACCACTTGCTCGACAGAAGCGAGGAGAGCCAGGTGGATGCCCTTATTAGAAGCGCTTTTAAGGTAGCGCTCGGTCTACCCATGAGCACTCCGACCCAGCGGCTCTTAGATCTCGGTATACATAACAATTATACTGAGCTCAGCGCGGCGGTCTTCATCTCTCAGAGGAATCGCTTAAGTTAAACATCTGCAGGCAGGGCAATACTCACTAGGTTAGGGATCTCGCCCCACCCCCAGCACATTGATGAGGAGCTGGTCGACGTAGCTCAAGAGGTACGGAGTAAGATCTCGGTCGCACCGGTGCCCAAAAATATGCATCACGACTTCCACGCTGAGCGACGTAAGGCCAGAGTAAACTGGCTCCGAAAGCAGTTCGGGTCAACTTCTAACGTCACGTACGTCGATGCGGCCAGTTACGATTGGCAGAGACATGTAATTACGGTCGTCGACAACAACATGATGCTGCTGACGAGTGCCTCCGTGCGCACGACCTCGGTCACAAAGGCAGAGACAACGGCCATAGCCTTAGTCGTAAGGTTTCAGGAGCGCAAAGGCGAGCCGTCAATTATTCTATCCGACTCCCAGGAGGCCTGTCGGCTCTTTTTAACCGGCCGCCTTCTCGCTATGGCGCTGAGGCTGCTAACACCCAAACTCACTCGCCACCATCGGTTGATCTGGTGCCCAGGGCACGCAGGGCTCGAGGGCAACGAAAGAGCGGACGCTCTAGCTCGCGCATTTTGTAACCGAGCGGAGAATCCCTCTATTTCGTTGACCGTACCAATTCTACCTAGGGAGATTCTCGCTCACCAGCGCTTCACGCGACAAAAATGTGGTACGCCTCACAGATCCCTCACTGGGGAAGAGGCCGCTGACCTTCGAAAAATTCAGACGGACGTATTCCCGCATCTACTTAAATTACACGCGATACATCCAACGCTTTACCCGGCCGTGTGTCCGTGGTGCGGCAGCAGACCGACTCTATACCACATCTCGTGGGGATGCGATCATAAACCGAGTGATTTAGCTAATTTTCTCGGCAAACCTCTAATACCTAGTACGGAGCAGTGGGAGGCACAACTCGCCAGCTCGGACCCGGGAGTGCAGCTAGCGCTCCTGGATCAGGTCCGGCGGGCAGCTAAGGCCAGTGGAGCCCTGGACGTAGGGCCCCAGCCATAGAAGCTCCAAGATCCCCCTTTCCCCTTTCCCTTGAATAAAGTTTCACTCTCTCTCACTCTTTTGCACGCTTTAGTTTCTGTTGCTGCGAATCCCTGCTAACTAGCTCAACTTTCCGTCCTTCGGTGCTTTTGCAAGATACATCCAACCGGCATTTAGGCCAAGGAAAGCGTAAGGAAAATGAATTGTTGTCTTTTCAACTACACTGTAGCGGTTAAGACGTAAAGTGAAATGAATTAAAGCGAGCGAAAAATCCCCCCTTCCGTTTGTGGCATCCGAACCGACAGCCGCCTTTGTAGTGGGACATGGCCGGACATGGTTGGGAATGGCGGGCACGACTGCCTACGATTTAGCGTCTGGGGCATTGGAGAGGCGGCCGTCTCGCAAACACTAAAGCTAAAGCAGGACATTTTAACAGCGAAGCTCTTAAAGCTCGCAGAAAAGCGTCCCTGCTCCGCACTATCATCGTCATGAACGGTTATGTGCCAGAGAAATTGGGCTAATTCCACTAATCACCGCTACGGCGTGGCCTGTAATAACCCTGATGGGTTAGAGTACGAGTACAGAGAGAGAGAGAGAGAGACAGAGAGAGAGAGAGAGAAATAG
Source organism: Rhipicephalus sanguineus (assembly GCF_013339695.2). Lineage (NCBI taxonomy): Eukaryota > Metazoa > Arthropoda > Arachnida > Ixodida > Ixodidae > Rhipicephalus > Rhipicephalus sanguineus. The sequence goes on from NC_051177.1 coordinate 112,940,221, forward strand.
AGAAAGGAAGAAACTGAGAAACAGACAGAAAGAAAGATATAAAGAAAGAGAGAAATTCTTGCCGAAAAAATGTTTCCATGAGGTGGGATTTGAACCCAAGTACCCGCCATTCAAAGGAGAGCGTCTTAACCACTCGGCAATCCAGGCACGCTAGGAGAGCGTAACATTGCTTTGTATATATTATATTGTAGCAAGGGGGTGGGAAAGGGAAGTGAGCGTGGAGAGGAGAGATGTGATGGTGAGGAGGAGGTAAAGGAGGAGGGGAGAGATTAAAGCGTAGCACAGAAAGAATGAGAAAGAGATATAGAGAGAGAAGTGCAGAAAGAGAGAAAGAGGGAAGATCAATCAAAAAGAGCGAAACAAACAGAACGACAGAAAAGATAGAAAGAAAGAGCAAGCATTGCGTCGTCTAGCGACCACATGCCGCACCACATGGCCAAGCCGTGCATGCGCAGTAGCTAAGCCACGCCCACCGATGGAGACATCGTGCGCAACCTCCGCTCTAGAGTGCGTAGCCTGGTTGCGCCCCATCGTGCCGAGACAGTCATAGGGCGTCCTAAGACAGTGCGTACTCCCGAGGAAGAAGCCGCGCATCTCGAAGCTAGACGAGTCGGTCAACGGGAAGTACCTGCGGCGACAGGCCCTTGGTTTGCTGTGCCAAGCTTTGCGCGACTTAGTACAAGCTCCTCGCGTATTTTTGTAATCTACGTCAAAGAAAAAGGCTCTTTGTGCGAAAAGAAAGTTAGCACTTAAGGCCGAACCTGCTTACAAAGCACGAGGAAATTGCGATTAAAAAAACATTGTGTTGTAGCGTGTCAGATCCAAGACTTGCCAGACGTTTTCTGTATCATTGAATTAGGATACAGTGTTTGTACGTTTTTATTTTTGAAAAAATGGTTAAACTTAGCGGGTTCCTGCCAACACGAAAAATTCTGCCAAACAGCATATGAGTGCGATAGTGCACGTCAATGTAATCTATCGACCGTCCATTTGTAAGTTTCAGGCAATTAGGTAGAAATCTGGAACATCTGTTGTAAGGACTGTCAAAATTCGCGGGAAAGCAGACAAAAATCAGGAAGCCTTGTGCTGCAGTGCTTTCCATCAGAAGATACTCTTGTTTACTTCGTCTGTGACACGAGCAATCTTCGCATATTAGTGTCGGCAACCCACTCAAAATCCTCTTCATTTGTTCATAAAAGGTAATCGGCACATTTTGTTGGCGAGTTTCTTCTAATAATGAGATGTAAAGCAGATAACAAAAAAGGCAACGGGACTCTATGAGTTCGCCATATCAAGGTAAAACGAAGAATAGAAATGCGAATCGTAGCTCGAATCAGGCGGAATATATATAATAACTCTTGGAATTTAACGTCCCCAAACCACGATAGGATTACAAGGGACGCCAGAGTGGAATGCTCCGAAAATTTATACGACAAGGGGTTCTTCAACGCCCACCTAAATTTAAGTACAAAGGCCTCAAGCATTTTCGCCTCCATGGAAAATGAGGCCGCCGCGGCCGGGAATTGACGCCGCTACCTCCGGGTCAGCAGTCGAGCACCATAACTACGAGACCACCGTGTCGGGTTGAATACATATCCGTGTTTGCACTCATTCGTTTAAGTATGCCCCTCTTCCCCACCCCCTTCCCCGCCCCCCTTTTCCTAATATATTCCTGTCGATGACACAAAACTTACAACGGCTCCGTCAGAAAAAGGGAACAGCTTTGTAGTTAACTGATGCGATGTATTCCCAAAGTTATCGGCTGTCTACGTCGGTCTCAGGATCGAGTGGAATTGTTTTTCGCGTAAAGATTTACATTTTAAAGCAATTGTTCTGTATAGCCAGCTATAGTTGTCAGAAAGTATGTTTGTGATCATCAGTAGTGTTTGATGGCGCGTATTCCACGGCGTGCCAAAGAGGCAATTTATTGAAAATAACTCGATAAGGGCGCTTGACAACTATAAAATGCATGCGTTTGTTCGGAAGCTATATCAATTCAAGTGAAAAGTGCACTCACAGCAGTAGCAATCGCAATACGCAAGCCTATCGTAACAGCAAAGGGCATATGGTTGTCTGCAAAATATTCGCCATGCGGCTGCACATGATTCATTCTTCGGGGCTGAAAAAAAAGGGAAAGGGAAAAATGGACAGTTGCGGAATAAATCAGAGTTGATATCGCTTTTGATGCTGGTGACATCCATAGCACACATTAAATAAATGTTACCTTATCAACATAATCTTTATCAGTGGGGTCATGTCGCCGCCTCGGCGTCAGACGTCAGTGATAACTGCAAGAAACTATGGTAACTAAGGGAATGCCATGTTAACGATGACCGAAAGTCAATACTTGGTCAAGGAGTCGATATCGTGCAGTTTCATTCAAATTTAGAAAAGGAACTGCGTAATTTTGGCTTAAATACCACGTGACCATCAAAGTACGGCTATAGGATACTTAACGCTGACTACATGAAATTTCTTCAGGCCGCTTTCAAAGGTAAATTGGCTTCCGAATGCAAAAAAATGCTGCTACCCCAAACTCGTGTTGATACCTACGTAATGAGAAGCATAGTGTGCATGGCTACATCATGAGAAGCCGATGCGCCTTGAGCTGGTGGGGCTTCTGCGTACGGGGTGAAATCAAACTGTGACGCTCGCGATGGGAAATATGGCCCGAATCCGCCGTGATGAGTGCGGATGGCGCTGGCTAAAACTGCAGGGCTAATATATTAGTACGAATACAGAAGTACGGAGAAAGTCCACTAGAGGACGGCCGATGCTGTAGCTTAATGACAAAACAGAGGTGTCCGTATGACGCGGGTGGTGTGAATTTGGATGCAAGGAGTGGTAAGTTGTCATTTTGTCAATTTTGATTTCCTAATTGATATGTTTACGAGGCACCGATGACAAAGCATCTCCATAGACCTCGGTTTTTGTCTCTTCGTTCCGCTTGCACCTTTCTTTAGCTAGCCTCAGCGGTGATGCACCTTACCAGGCCCCTCAATCTGTCCCTGTCGGTGGCTCTCGACTGACAGGATAGAGAGCCGGTAGTGCACGAAGAAATACCAGATTTCTTGGGACAGCGCTGCGGGCATGTCCCTGGAATATAAATCAGATGCACTCCGTTCCTTGTTCTGAACGCTGTTTACCAGGCTACCGTGGATCTAACTGAAATATCATAGCTGACACACGCCAGAACCACAAGTAAAACAGGTTTTATTGCAGAAACATTCGATCATCGCCTTCATGAGTCCAAGAAGTCCTAGAGGCACGCGCCGTGCAGATGCGCCTAGATGCAGTTCCGCAGTTGGCGCGATACGGCACTTCCTTCCCCTAAAGACTCTGGTGAGATAGTGCGATTCCTTCTAAAACCTGTCCGGAGGTCTTCTTTTGCGAGTTGAACGTGTGGGTAGGGCCTGGTCTTACCCAGTACTGGCAGGGTGGCCTGTACCCGTCCCTACGTCGGTTTTTTCTCTGAGTTCACCTTTGATGTGGCAGCGAACCTTCAGCGCCGATGTCCATTTCATTCCCCGTTTGCTGAGTTACGCGGGCTTCTTGCGGCCCTTCTCGAAGTCGCACCTGGTCGACATGTCGCTGTTCTTCTTCCGTATTGACAGTCCGCAACCGTCCTCCGCTGGCAGCCGTCACTGTACCAGAAAGGCATCTCTGTCCACTGCGGTTATACTGTCGTGACCAGACTCGTGTTGAGGAATGAGCACTTAGTCTGGTTCTTGGTTGGGCAAGTAGAATTATCTCTGCAGGCGATTTGCCATCATTTACAGGCGTTATCCTATAACGAAGCAAGATTTTAGCAAGTCGGCATTGCAGCGACCCTGCTTTATTCTTCTTTAGTGCAAGCAATCCTTGAGGCGCGCGCACGCAAAGAATGAGTGAAATGGACATCGGCACTGAAGGTTCGCTGCCACATGAAAGGTGAACTCAGCGAGCAAATTGACGTAGGGACGGGTACAGGCCACCCTGCCAGTACTGGGTAAGACCACTCCCTACACAGACATTCATCTCGCAAAAGAAGACCTCCGAACAGGTTTTAGAAGGAAGTGCAGTACCTCACCAGAGATTTTAGGGGAAGCAAGTGTCGTATAGCGCAAACTGCGGAACTGCGTCTAGGCGCATCTGTATGGCGCGCGCCTCCAGAACTTTCTGGACTGAAGACGGCAATCGAATGTCTCCGGAATAAACCCTGTTTTGCTTGTGGTTCTGGCGTGTTTAGCCCTGCGATATTTTCATGTTCTGCGTCTAGAGGAAGCTGGTTGTATGCGTTACGTAGGTCCAAAGTAAAAATTTCACCTTCTGCAAGCGCTGGGAAGATATCGTCAGTTCGGTGAAGGATACTGTTCGAAGTAAGTCGCCGGGCTGACCGTTAACTTGAAGTCCCCGCAGAGTCTTATCTTACCGTTCTTTTTCGCCACGGGAACAATAGGCATTGCCCATTCAGAGATGCTGATCTGGGAACGCACTCCTTCTTGCGCCAGGCGATCAATCTCTGCTGATACTTGGGCACGCATTGCATGAGGCACGGTTTGTGCTTTGCAAAAACGAGGTCGAGAGCCTTCCTTGATGTACAGGAGGCCCTTCACAGCAACCCAGCTTGTTGTCAAACAGCTGCAAAAGCAGCTGCAAACAAAGCTTACACACGTAGCTCATTTGGCGTCCAAAAGCGGCACGCCGGCCTTGCAGAATTCCTCTATGCTACACCGGCCGCAGAGCAGTGGTCGTTGACAATCCACCACCATTAAAGGGGCCCTGCAACACTTTTTGAGCATGGTCAGAAAACGCGGCCGATCGGTAGTCGTGGCTCCCGAGAACACTCGAGCCAAACATTGTAGCACAGCACGCGGCCTTTGATTTACAATAAATTCTCCAAGTCAGCTAAAGAGCGCTTCCTCTTCTCTAGAAAAAAAAAAATGATTCTTACGGCGTCACTGCCACTGGCCACGTCATTGGCTGATTTGAACATGGCGTCCTCGGTAGTACTGCGGCCGCCGCAGGAGGCCGTCACTTCCCGCTCGCGCGCGCGATCGCACTGAAAGTACGCCGCGTGTTCAAAGAAAAAAAGGAAGTGCTCAAGGTCAAGAGGCGCGTGCGACGTACCCTTTTCCCCCGTGCCATCACTCCCTGCTTACCTTCCGGCCCTTTCGCGGAGACGAGAGAAGAGAGAAAGCAATTACAGCATGCGATAAATCTTTGTAACTCCGCTCGTACTGGACGGATTCTAAAATTTTTGCGGTGGTCAGTTCGTGAAGAAATAAGCTCCTTTATTGAAGCCATTTCATGGCTACTTGCAAAAGTGTTGCAGGGCCCCTTTAATGTACTGGTCACGGTTACCGTGTACACACTATTTCGTATCACACACACACACACACCGCCGAGCCAGTGTCGGTGATTATATGCAGTTTCTGCGCTCCCCACGTCACAACTTTCTCGAGAGGCCGCGGCACGTGTCTCTCGGTCACTCTGTGTGCTACCAAGGCAAGCATAAATTCTTCGCTCTCACTTTCATCTTCTTCTACGGCATATGCACCAGATGTACGGGGACGGCTCCTATGGCATACCCTGACCAGGTGCCCTTTCCTCCCGCAATGACGGCATTTGGCGTTTAGATGTCGGCACACGTTGGAATCATGTGGCCCGTCGCTACGTTCGCACAGTGGGCGAATGCTTTCCAGGTTGCTGCTTGGTGACCGTGGCTTTCCATCGTCGCTGTGGATGTATGACGCTCAGGGTACCACTTCCGTTGCCCACGGCAGTCTCCTGCATGCCTCGGACGTCTTCCTGCACTTTCTCGGAAGCACTGGCGAAGTCTTCGGCCTCTTTCAAGGTTAGCTTGCCCCGCGTCAACAAGGAACGCCATTCGTAGTCGTCCCAGATACCGCAAACGTTGCGATCTCGTAGCACACGGTCCATCACGCTGCCGAAGTTGCAGCTTTCGACTAGCCTCCCGAGTTCAGCGATGAAATCTTGGACGCTCTTCCATGAAAAACGCGTAACTGGCTACAATTTCATAAGCTTGCGGGTTGTAATGATCTTCCAAACATTCCACAAGCTCTTTGTAGCTTAAGCTGTTGACCGAGGTGGTCGGATTACGTCCTTGTAATACATGTACAACGCAGTCGCTCAGCGAGGATATCAGCAAGGCGCGGCACCTCGCGGGAATCGTTACTTCATGTTCCTTGAAGAAAGCTTCCAGTAGTATGCGGTGCGTACCCGAGCTTCCCGTTGTTTCGTCGAAAGCTGGTGGGCGAGATGCCATGCGTTGAGGGCGTCTGTCTTTAGCAGAAGGTTATACAGGAGTAACAAACCATCTTCGTCGCCCTTGAAATCAGTGACGACGGGTCAGTAGACTCAAATCTCATGTCCTGCACATATGCTATGCGCGATATACGCTATAGAAACGCATGCTTCGGCCAGAGTACAGGATTTACATGGTTCATTCTGGACATAGTGGTTTAGACAGCTCCCGTTTCATATTTAGGCTAACAGCAAGATGGATTCCAGCAAGTAGGGGGCACACCTGTTTTAGAACAGTATTAATTTTTAGTGAGCTGGTGCATAACTTAACGAGATATTGGTGGCGCAAACTGAGAACCAAGGAAAAACCATAATAATGGATAGGGCATTCCTTAAGAGAGAGAGAAAGCTCTTTAATGAAAAACAGAGAATTCTGCCAGACGTCCCTCAAGAAATCATTAACACAGCGCCCGGTTCGGTCTATGTATGGTCGTGAGCACTCTTAGTGTAAACAGGGGAATGCGTGCCGCACAGTGCTATCAGCGAAGCCTACATTTACCACCGCGAAGCTCTGCACATGCGCATTGTGTTAGCGGCGAGATTATTTGACCATAGCGAGGATCGCTTCATGTTAGCGCATCTTCGACAAAGGCGCTAACAGATGACGTGATGCGCGCGATAGTAAAATAACCACGCCGCAAATGAACTGCGCAAGTGCAGAGCATCGCTGTGGTAAAGGTAGGCTTCGCTGATAGCACCGTGGGTTATGCGCTCCTGTGTTCGTGCTAAGCGGGGCCACGACTGTACAATTTGCCGCAGCTCAATGAAATTTCATAACCAACGCCCACCATGCAACGTAGAAGTGACCTTGCGTGCATCGTTTCGCACGAAAGCTTGACTTTTTGCAAAGAAATGAGGTCCACACAGCTTCGACAGCTTTTTAACACGAAAGTGTTTTATGCCGGGGTCCACCAAGTACTTCCGTCACGGTTATGACGCTGATAAAATGGACGCCAACGGGTGAGAAAGGAAAAAAAGCTAAGAAAAAGATCCGCCGCTGGGAATCGAACCCACGACCTTGCGGCCGCGACGGTAAGCGCCCGACGCTCAACCGACTAAGCCAACTTGGCAGAAGACGGACACTCCACGAACGCGCCTTATATCTTTCACACATCCTCTTTCGCACGGTGCTTTCTGTCGGCGGTGTAGGTAGGCGAGGCGGAGCGGGGCGGTGCCGCCGTCTGCGAGATGTGAAAAGAAGTAACGCGTCACGATCGACACTTACTAGCACTTGCTCCGAGATTGCGCGTGATATCGGAGGCCATGGTTAAAGCGTCTCGATACCAGCGAGGGACACTGGCTGCGCTGGCGTCGCCGAGGCACCCTAGACGCAGTTACCTTCATTGCCTCCCGCTTCGTGTCAGCGTGCGCCAGCTCATCAGAGTGCTGCAGCTTCCACATGCATCAACGGGATTTCTCCACCGCCGACTGCTTCGATTGCGAGAGCACCGACTAACAAAACTGCTGCAATACGCGTTGCAGAAAGGACACGATTTCGACGCGCGAATGTCGTGCCTGGAGCGAGACAGAGGCCGGCGGGACGCACGCGCTTGCGGCTCAAGCTACGAACCTCTGCCACCCGTGTTGCTGAAGCGCAGTGTGGTAGTGTATGCATGAACACAGGCGTCGGTAACCCATTACTAGTAAGCGCACACCGTACCGCTTCTACCCTTAACTGACGACGTTATGAAGTGCATATCGGGTACCAGTGTTGATTATGAGTTCGTTGATGTCATCTTCACGTGCGATTCACGATTCGCTGATTCCAAATATATCTTCACAACTTCAGCTACCACAACGGTTTAACCATAATCATGGGGGTTAGTCGTCGCGATGGAGACATGCCACTAGGCGTCAACATGGGTGCATCGACGTCAAACGGTGCTATAGCTGCCAAACACCAATAGACATTGTAGAAGCTCTCATATATCACTACACGATAAGCACTACTTCTGTGAAGACACGTTTCACTTTCGTGTTATACCGATTCCTATGACGGAGGGATCAGCCATGTTTTTTTTAGATATAGAGAGAACCTCGCCTTAACCCTAAGCTACGTGCACATTAACTTCTGGCTCTGTACTGCCGCGTCTCCTTGGGAGTGAAAGAACAGGACCATGAGCGTTGCCTTCTCTAGGGTGCTCAGTCAATCTTGAGGAACAGGAACACATGCCGACAGGTGTTTTGGACGGAACACGTTGGGTCCTTCTTCAAGGAAAACAAATTGCTCCTTATTCCGCTTCCGCCGGACAACGAAGGTGGCTTTATAATGTTACCTGAGTGCCTTTTCGGGGAAAAGGCCTCTTACGCTATTGAGAAGTACTACTTTGTTTCCTCAACACCAAAGCCTACCAACGTAAAAATCGTGCCGTATCTTTTTGCAAAAGAACTAAATTTGGGTTAACTTGCAAAATCTACTAGTGAGTGCAAATGCATTACCCAGAAATGTGTCTATAGTTCATTGAAGCCATAGCGCAGGTAAGACAGGGACCCCAGAAAGAGGACGGAACGTGCGCTACTCACAACTCAATCTTTATTTCGGAAAACATGTTGTACTTATACAGCAATGAAAAAACAGCGATCATCACCACAAAACCGTATCATAAGTGCAAGCCTGCATCATCCAGATACGCGATTTCCTTAGCACTAAGAGCAATCGAGGGCGCGCTGACACAGTTGGTATGTTCTCTAGCAATCAACCATGCCTCGACAATCTCCCGCGTATCCTTATCAAAGTTCCTATACAGAACTACACACTCATTGAACACAAGTCGGCAGGCGCAGAATCACGAAAAATGAAATAGTGGCTGCTTCCCTACTTCAAAAATTATGATCATTTATAGCGTAGTGGTTCCTCGCAAGTGCACTTCTATAGGTTGCCAAGGAAGCCCATAAGGCTCCCATGATGCATTTCCTCAGGGTTTCAATAAAGTTCTTTCCCTGCCTCTCTCTTTCTCACGTTCACCTATGTTATATAGCGTGGTGGGAGAGTAAAATAACGACTGGGCGTCACACAATGTGAATTGTGGGTCGTTTAAAGATTCCAACCCATTACAAATGGCTCAGCCATTATTCTTCATCGTCATCAACCGTCGCATCCACAAACTGCACGTAATGCCTTACGTGTGGTAGCTCGTTTCTCCACAGAATGACGAATAATGTCGTGGTGGGTGCTTCCCAACTTCACAAAAGTTATGATTTGTGGCGTAGTGGGTACGTTGCTAGCTTACTTGTATTAGTAGCCACAAGAGAGTTTATAACGGGCTCTAGAAATGCCGCTCTTCTAGCTTTCGCTGTGACTGTGCTGCGCTTTTTGCGCAGGCCTGGCGTTTTTTTCGAGCGCCTTGATGATGATAAGTGCGGAGCAGTTTAGGGGTCCGGGCTTTGGAATGCTGTTGAATGCTGTCGTCGCTTGGCGTAATGCAGGTAAAATCACTTATAATAACAGAAAAAAATGAGAAAGCAAGCGAGAAATAGAATTAGAGAGAAAGAAAGAAAGAAAGAGAAAAAATATAAAGAGCAAGAAGAGGATGAAATAGATAAAGAGAGAGGAAGCAATAAATGGAAATAAAGAGAGAAAAAAGACAGAAAAAACGGAAAAAGAGAAAAAGAAAGAGAGGAGGAGGAAAGAAAGAGAAAACCTAAGAGAAACAAAGAAGGCTGCTCAGCTCCGCACTTCCTTCAGGCTTTGCACCCCTAGTGCGAAGCTGCCTTAATTTTTTTCCTTGTTACATTCTCGGTAAATCTTCGCTGGTAGATACGGATATTAGCTTAGAAATGCCCAGTGGGTACTTCGTTACGTCACAAAATTGCAAATTATGGCGTAGAGCAGTGATTCTCAGCCGTCGATGTGTCGGGGACCCCCTGTAGACTGGTCGAAGTGACAGCGGACCCCTTGGTTTGACGATCCGGGATGGGGGTGGATGTGAGGCGGGGGCAGCGAGACGCGCTCGATACAGTTTTAAAAGGAAGACAGAAAAGGCGAAGGGAATACAGTGCTATTGCGGCTGATGTTCTTGTTGAGAAAGTTGCTGCAGCTTATGGAGCAGGACTTGGAACTGGGAATAGGTCAAAACTCGCCTCCAAAAACATTTTGTTTCTTGAGAGATGGCATCCCGGAACCCCTAAGACAGCTCGGCGCAACCCCTAGGCTCCGTAGAACCCACCCCATTTGACAACCACCGGCGTAGAGTGTACTTTGCGACTTTACTTGCATTAGACGCCCAAAGCGAGTTTAAAACAGCGATGTGATGCACACAGACATTCCTTCTCTGCTGGCAGTATTCACCTGTCCACGGAGAAATGAAGCACGGCAATCGAAAAGAAAGGCGACGCGAACGGGATAACGTTATCGCGTTCCGCTTTGAAAGGCGAAACTTGAGTGTTCGCCAGGTTTTTCCTCATCGCTGTTGAGCTAAAGAGCCAACCTAGTTCTTGCAAACTAACCAATAATGGTACTTGCGTTCCAGATGACCTTCTCAAGGTGCCTTTTTTCGGTACTAAATGTGTTTGTTTGGCCAAATAACGAAACGCTGTGGATTTCGCTCGCTACGGCAAATGAAAAGGCAGAAAATGCTTACTACATTGAAAGTAGGGGTGGTTGTTTTTTAGGAAGCAGCTAGGTCTCAATAGCCTGGGACAATCCTTTTCTCGTCCGGCACATGTAAAATGACCTAGTACAGGAAGAAATGGTAAAGAGTTTAGAGTTGTTGCAGAAGGTAACAAATACACATTTGAGAGCTTCGAACACAGACGCAGTAAACATTCGTGCAGGCATTGCGCATTTATGTTGATAAAAATACTCTTAATGAGCATTGTAATGTGTAGGAAAAATTTATTACTCTATTATAGAGCATTAAAGTCTATCGAGCAGAAGTACTAGAGCCACAGGTGATTAGTGCATTAATTCTGATTTATTTTAATCATGATAAAACGACTTTTCTTGGCATATTTTTAGGGCTTGCTACACATAATATGTAGTCTTTAGAAGCTGCTCGAATAAATGGCTTCCACACTGCAGCAATGTGCCACACTGAGAATAATCTCGAAGGTTAAGAATTTTTTGAGCGTCACTCGGTGATTGGCGTGAACAAATCGCGTACTTGCCTGAACTTCTGCCAGCAACGATCACAATGAGCATGAAACACATGAAGGCGAAGTTCTCACCCATTGCTGCAAAAAAAACAAAAACAAAAAACGAAGGCTATTTCAATGGGACAAGTTCACGTCCAAAAAAGAGGTTAAGTGCAGCAGCATGAAAAGAAGTTCCTTTACTTCTAAACACATGAATACTATATAACACACATCCATTAATAATGAGGCGGCACTCAAAAACTGCCGTTAATATGTTTATTTTTAAGAAAAATAAAGCAAAAAATTTACATTGTAGACGGATGCATTCATGTGTTGATCAACAAAAATGGCTCCCAATTTTTTCCAGGAGGTGGCTGCCGTAAGGCTTCACTAGCTGTTGAACATTGCCAGTAGACGTGAGAATAATGTGCGGAAATTTCGAAAGAACGCAATATCGAATAGTCATACATTTCCAAAGGAATTTCACTTACTACGACAGCACTTCTGTGCTTGAAATGGCATTTGCTATGTCTATATACGCGCACCAAGTTCATGTGTTACGCTGACGACGACGGCTATTGTAACTCATTGCGGACAGGACAATTTTTTTTATGCAATCGGGCACCGTCCGAGCTCCTCAGATCGTACATGCTTGCCGCTTGAAGAAAAAAGTGGTCGTTGTTCGTATGCATCATTGGGGTACGAAGCACTGTAATACCGGTGTAACACGGGTATTTTCAATCGTGATTAGGGCTGATCCGGATTAAGCTCGATCCCGATCAGGTGCTGCTACACGGTCCATTTTATTCGCGATCAGGCCCAATCGGCATCAGGATGGTCGCGATCAGATCATCGACGGCACCCAGATCGCGATTTGAGCGCAATACGGATTCGTTTGGACCGTGTAGGAGTAACCGTTGTTGATCGCAAACAAGAAATCCGACCCGGATTCGCCCTGATTGAGATCAGACGTGCGTGTGTGACACGCGATATAAATTTCTGATTCTGAAAACCATTTTATGGGGACTTAAGTGAGAAATGTACTTCAGTATACCAGTTTTGTCAATATAGTGAAGCTTCACTCGAACGAACTTGAAGTGACCTCAGGAAAAGCTTGGTTAAATTTAAAGTTCGCTAAACTGAAACAGGTATGTTGTAGCTTGTTATCTCAAGCTGAACGACACATCACTTATTCGAATGAAACTTTAACCAATCTATTTGTCATGCTGCTCATTTGCATGTGAATTGATGCTTATTGAAAATCTTGTGAAGAATGCAGAAATCTTTTGCTGCGCCTATGCTCTTAAGACTGCAGTGGCCATGCATTAAATGGACTGTCTACCGCTCGGAAATTTTTTTTTTTTTGTGGTGAAAATGAGAAGATAGTTCGTCACATCGGCGGCAACGAACATGCTTTTTCCCCGTAAAAAAGGAATTATATTTTTAATTTGATGTTGAAAATCGTGAAAGAATGACCTCTAGCGTCACCCAACCTCGATGTAGCCGAATCTATTGGTAGGACAAGAAATCGTCGCAGGTAGACTCACTTTGCTTAAAAACAAACATGTATAACTTGAAATTCCATTTTACGCACTTGAGGCGCCTTTCGGTTGCGTCAGAGAATAATGTTTTGCTTTTTTTTCGAAGCATCGAAAAAGGCGTCCGGTGGCGCTGCTTGCGCGCCGTCTTCGATTTCGTCTCCTTCAACTCATGCGCTATGCCATGCGGCTCTCCGCGCTGGTCGTACTGTGCCGCTGTATTGTTGTTAGGATGTCTCACATGTGCTGCGCTGTGAAGGCGCGCATTTATTGTCTCTCTTGATGAATCGACTGGGATTGGATTGCGGCAGCAGTGCTAAAATAAACGCACAGACTGCGATTACAGCAAAACAAGTGTTCTGTAATCGTGTAATAAGGCTTCATTTAACCGCTAGCGTGCGGAAAATGACTGTTACGTTCATTAGAGTAGTGTTCAGCGGAAATAAAGTAATCCTACAAAAATCACATGTGCTTTCGGTTTTAATTTTTACCGGCACTAGAATCGTCATCCCGTCCACCAACCAGTGTTGTGGACATGTTTCACGCCAGTGGAACAAGACCGAACGCAGATCGAAAAATTCTGTTTTAAAAATTTCTACTCACTTTCCAGAGAAACCGCTGCAAGGTTGGACACTTCATACGGTACACTTTTTAATGCGGTACAAAACAGAAAGGTGATGAAGGACTGTAGACAGACCCTTTAAGTTACAATGTCCGAACTTCTATAAAACCTTCTCCGGCACTATATTCTCCTGGGCAGAAAAGGAGTTCAGTTTTCAAGAAGCGCATCAGTGCTTCTGCGAAAGACATTCAGTTTGTTGTCCAGAGACTTGCGCTTCCGTTTTGTATTCGTGATAACCAGCACGTCTTTGTAAGGCTAAGGCTGCAGCTGTCACTGCGACTGTGACTCCGGCACACTTTGAAAATATGTAGGCAGCTAATCGAGTTGAAGGCCGATTGGGACAAGTTTTCGCCCCGTGGTAATGAAGCGCCGTTAACAACGCCGCTTCCACGATTCATTCAGCGATTGCGCAATTAGCTTCGGTGACGCGCCATTGACGGAGCTGATCACGAAGGCCACAGATACTGGGCTTCAAGAAGTGCGGTTGCACTTGTTGAAGTGATCAAAATGACTTGGGAGGCATTGGATGGTGCCAAGGAATATGTTCGTACAATCGAAATGCGCTATCTACCGAATTCGTTAAACTGAAGAAAGTTAGCATTGGGTTCAGTAGCGTTTCCGTGGGCGACCTTACAAAAAGTTCGTACAACTGAATAGCTTGTTTAACAGACGTAAGTTCGAGTGGTATTTTACTGTACGACGTAAACTGGCCTTGAAAAATTGTGCCAATCACTCCGCCATAACGAGTGGTGGGAACAATGGCGTCGATGGCGGTGAGTGTAGGTCAATAGCTTCAGAGATATGTAAAATAGCCACGCGTTAGTTAAATTTGAATTTCAAGATCCTCAGATTTCACGGAGCTCTGGAGAGTGGACGAGCAGCGGCCGACCGTGTGTAACCTTCCTCTACCGTTATAGGGAACCCAAGCTCAAGTTTGTGCGCGACGCTCGCGCGGCTGAGCTATGCGTTACTGGGGGCCGACGCTGCCCGCGAAGGCGTTTTCTCGCCGGATTATTGCGGCGGCGGCAAGGACACGTACGCGCATGCTCTCCTCATTCGGCCCAGAGCACTGCTAGCGAGAAATAGGTACGTTGTAACAGACCACAGATGCAATCCGAGAGCTCTGCGCGTGCGCGGAAGCGGGGGTGGCAGTGTTGTGGCCGCGGATGCCCCCACTTGCGATAAGAGCAGTGGCGCCGCACGACGTTGTTTTGGAAGCTTATACTGCTAAGCATGCAGCTATGGTGATGAGCGCGTGCCTCCGCGGCCGATACGCTTAAGCTACACCGCTCGCGCCTGAAAGAAACATAGATTTGGCCTGCGATGTAGGCTTCGTAAGCAGAGGACTCTGGACCATCGGATGACACAATCCTACCATCTAATCATTTGAAATTAAGGCGGAACAATTGCCGGCTATGTATGACAGGGTAACCCCGCCTTCTGCAACACCTAGATTATCAGAATAGGCATAGCATAACGTGATGACATCACATTGCGTACGTGCCATGACATGTACCGTTTTCGCTCGTGCAATACCGGCATTGCTTGGGAATCTCTTAGTATTCGCCAATGGGGCCTAGTGCCAATAGGCGAACTGCTTGCTATACACTGGCAAAGTGTCCGCCAGAGTTATCTAGTACGTGGTAATTTTGGGTAGTGGTGGCTAACTCGTGGTAATGCTGGATAAAATTAGCAAATATCTGCTAGTGTTGCTAATGGCGGCTACATTCGCGTCATGCTGGCCCTCCGCCATGACCATCTGTGTAAAGCAAGACAGAACATACTTGAAAAAACCAGCGCGATAGCGACGAACAACAGAAAGAAGAAAGATACAGAACATAGAAACACAAAATTTTTCTGCGTGTTCTCCGCCGTCATCGCGCTGGTTTTTGCAAGTATGCATCGATTAAACTCCCTCTCCCCTTTCTACCTTACTTCTAAGACAGAGCAATGATCAGCGACCCCAAGACAGGCATTTGGAACTTAAGAAAGACCTGGGTCACCACCAAGGCAGTCAAAATCCTGAACTGAAGAGCCGAAGAGTTCGATAACAGTAAAAGTACATATTATTACTTCAAATGGATCCAGGAACGCATCAGGGAAGTAAACACAGAAGACCTCAGCACCCCTCCCAACCTCAGCGAGAAGGCCCACCGAGCGGCGCGCGACTAACCGTTGCGGCTCGGACAGTGACGGCCCGACACCCCGCACCCACAGCGGGAAAGGGCAGGGGACTGCGACGCAGGCGATGGGGAAGACGGAGAAGGCGGCGATGATGTAGGGATACAAAACGACAGAAAGAGGCTGGTCACGTATCACGACGCACTAAGACGCTATAAGCAACAATGAGAAGAATACGCACAACCGCACAAATAGACCGATCTAAAAAAACAGATTGGAGAAGATTGCAAACCGGACCCTTCCGAAGCTCCGTACACTTAAACAATGCAGGACAATACACAGAAGCGAGCTGCAAGCTCTGTAAGCACGCACACGCAGATATGGCACATACGTTATGGAAATACACAGGGATCAGAGCGATATACCGAGAGGACAACATAGAACCGGACCTTCTCGGGGAGCGATGGCTAAGCTCTCTGACTAGCTTGCATCTACACGACCAACTAGGAGCAAGCCAGCGGGCTCAGGCAGCGGTGAAAAGGCTGTGCCTGATTGCACATAATGCCCACAGTTGTAATATATACTACAAGTGCTAGTACGCTTCTGTGACAGTTCGAACAGACAGCAATGGGCCAACGAACGTTGCTTCTGCATGTCAACGCGCCAGAGCGTTTAGCTCTTCCCCATGTAACTGATGTCTGCACTCGATCACGAGTGCCGACATTCCTTCGGACTAAAAATTGCCATTTAGGTGAAACACTGTATAGTAGACGCATCTAGTAAGCTGGCAGCACAATACAACTACATGATTTACACAAACATGTCAATCCACCTCATAGCGCTTGGCGGAAAGTCAAGCAAGGCGGCACTGCCAGCTCCTCGCTGACTGTTTCGCATCACATCGATCACCACTGCGCATAGCACCTGTCGGAAGTTTTGAAAACAAAGCGTCCCTAACTTTCAGTAAGCAGGGGCGAAAGCAGGCAAAAAGGCAGCAGAACGACAATAAGCAGTTATGTATAATTGAGAAGTTGGATCGCTAGATCATCGCTATCATGTAAAAGTTGAAAAGTTGAATGGTGATTGCAAAATAAACACCACAATAATATTGGTGCTAAAAATGGTCAATAGCTGTAAGTTTTAAAGTACAATACCTAGCATTCCCATGCACAATAACATCAGCGAGTGAACTTGCGTTATTTATCAGTTTTACAATACCATTCATGGTTTATACACAAGTGTTAACACTTACTTTACAGCTTATCTCAGGCTCTCGCTATTCGGATAAAGATCTCGCATATTGCACGACACTCTCAAATGAAAGCAGTTAGCAGCGGCAATGTGCTTCAGCTGAAAGGACAATGCGAGTAAAACATTTATAGTTTATTGTGTTCTTCTAAAATTCGACGAACATTTTCTTTTGTCAGGATAAAGCTCGCCTATTCGAACAAAAAGAAATATGGCTGATCCCTTCGTCATAGGAATCGGTATAACACGAAAGTGAAACGTGTCTTCACAGTAGTAGTGCTTACTGTGTACTGATATATGAGAGCTTGTACAACGTCTATTGGGGTTTGGCACCTATAGCACCATTTGATGTGGATGCACCCACGTTACAATTCACTTTACCCACGGTGACGCCTAGTGACATATCTCCATTGCGGCGACTAACGCCCATCACCATGATTTAACCGTTGTGGTAGCTGAAGTTTTTAACATATACCTGGACACGCGGTCGTGAATCCCGCGCAAACATGGCATCAACAAGCACTTAATACACTTTTTTGCCTGAGCGTTTACGGTCCACTCCGGTCAGACCTGCGTATGCTAGCGATTTACACGTAAGCGCGTAGAAGGAACTGTAGTGCGCGTGCGCAGAACGATCGTGCGAGTAGCGGAACGTAGAACGCATGTCTCAGTCTGCTGCAAAGTCGATTGAGCGGAGCGTGAAGGTGCGTCCACTTGGTTTCGCCGTCGTTTTGCAGCCAAGATGACCGCGTCTCGGCAAGACGCGCTCGTCGAAAACGCGAAATTTGTGCAGTTCCCTGCACTGTTTCAGGATGCTACATCTGTACGGGGCTGAGCGTAAGCGACGCTCCGCTAAAGGAGCATGTAGGGAAGGGTGTTTCAGCTGCACTAACGTGAAACGTGTGGAGCGGTGATGCATGCAGTGTGCGCCGGTGTTTCCCACAGCAAAATCACTGCTAATTGGCAATGAGAGGCAGAAGAAAGATTAGACACAGAGACCCGCAGCCCGCTTTTAGTTAACGTGCACGCTGCAAACCTTTATTGTTCCACTATACACAAGAGGAATCTTCCACCGGCACTACACTGCAGGTCGAGATCCAGTGCCTTTTGGCGGCGAGGAGTTACGGAGTCGCCCCATAGAGAAATGGTCGCCCTCTATCGGACGCGCCTCGATTGCGTGCTAGGTAGGATACCGCCGGCGCGATCCCCATAGGTTTTGCTGTCAGCGCTCTACAAAAACACCTCGCGGAAGCCCTCCAGGGCATTTCTGTAAGTACTTTCGAAAGGAACTGTGTTCTTTACTGTCAAA
This sequence comes from Rhipicephalus sanguineus, assembly GCF_013339695.2. Classification (NCBI taxonomy): domain Eukaryota; kingdom Metazoa; phylum Arthropoda; class Arachnida; order Ixodida; family Ixodidae; genus Rhipicephalus; species Rhipicephalus sanguineus. The sequence goes on from NC_051177.1 coordinate 112,958,438, forward strand.
ATAATCATTTTCGACGAACTGAAAGCACAAGATAGTCACAGTCGCTGTCTCTGCAGAAAACCGAGCGACCGCTTCCCGCGGTCACCGCGTTGGAGACCCCTCAACCGGCTTCTTGCGTGAAAGGTAGTCACTGGCTGAGCGCAAACTATGTGAAATATTTCGTTAGAGTAGGCTGCCCGTATAACCAAACGGAGCATAACCGAAAGAAGCCTCAAGCGAGCGATCGCACGGGCTCGCGACGACTGACGCCGGTGCCTCTGCATGTATGAGCGTCTGCATGTATGTTCGTACAGATGGTTTCGCTTTTGCTACGAGCGCGTTTTGGCACCGCGCTGTGAACGTTAGGCCGCAAAATATGAGAATTTGTGAGTACTCAAACAACTACACAAACAACAGCACTCCTAACTACTGTTGCGCGGACGCTATCAGAGCAGTTGAAAAAAAAATTTCATTACAACTACGGCTTCGGTGCGCATGGCAACTTTGTGATGTGCCGTTCCGACAATTCAGTGTTCTTTTTTTCGGTCTAAATTCGTGTACGTTTCAGTGTCATTTGACAAGTTGTCTCGCACTGCGTACTGATCGGTCTTCTCAGCGGGCAAATGCCGCTGCTTCTGTTTCTTTATTCAGTGCATTCGTTTCGTATCGTGCTCACACAAAACGTGAGCAAATGCGACTCCTTTTTTAATGCTCGTTAATTATCGTTCCCTTTGCATTCCAGTGAACTTACCGCTCTCTGTCATCAACATATTCATAGACCAAAGCTTCACCACTTCGAGACTGCTGGTGGAAGGAGAAGCAGTCTACGAGACCGAGCATGTAGTAGCATGCAACGCCAAGGAAAAGAAAGAAAATACAGTAACGTTCGCCGGACTTGTTCTGCAAACGTCGGCTGTGAACTAGGACCCACATGAGCTTGAAATAGTGGTGAATAAAGCAGAAGTTCTTGCAGCAACCAGCAGCCGCAAAACGGGATAGTAATTATTTGGCGAGTACCCCAGTAATTTTGGCAGCACTGTCGTGTCTAACGCCAACAGGGTGGCATATCTTTCCCACGAAAATAAATGAGGCTCCAAGAAAATACATGGGGTTGAAGAGGCCCAACGTGGGTTTGAGAGTGACACAAATAAATTTGGGCTTTTTAGCACATAGTGTTTACATCAGGGGAACGCAAGCTTGACTGAAAAAATGTTATTGCCAACATATATGCAGCACACAGCCGCAGCATTTGACTCTTTCTTTTTGTACGTCCACCAGCAAACGTCGCGTAGCTTATGAAGGAGATGTCTCTTCAAACGGGAAGATTCACCGTCGGCGGCGTCGAGTGACGCAAAAAATAATCGTCACGTGATGACGTATTCACAGGTCATGGTCGCTTTGCATTGCCTCCGTGATCGGTCACGGGGGCCGTGGAAAACCGCGTTAGGTGCAGAACGCTTTTGGAGGCGGGCGCGGCAGAATCAATACATCGACTGACAAAAAGAAGATGGCTTTCGCCTTCTAGTCATCTTTGGCGAATGCATAAGGGACCCTGTGAGTTTTTTTCATTCAACGGATCTAAACAATGACGCGCATCTGCAGCCGATTTTGTGGACGCTGAGCACGGGGCCGACAATGAAGAGGTCGCACGGGGGGCTTCTGAGATGGTATAGCACGTGGTAAAAGGTAGCGCCTTTTCCATCCTGTGGCAGATAAGCATCATTTGCCGGCGGGAAGCGCGCGTGAGCCATCGTCTGAGTGCGCGCTGTCTACTACTCACCGAACATCGCAGACCCGACGCAGTAACGAAAGTCTTCATCGTCGCGGAAGTGCTTGTTGCACACAAAGCTCGTAGCCGATGGCTACTAGCTGGTTCTTAGCTTTACAACCCATGCTTCACGCAGTTTCTTGTCCCGCGGTTACCGGTGCAGGGGCTCCGTTGCGTGAGCGCGGCACTGCGGCACCGAGCGGTAGAGCCCCATGTTCGTCGCCTTCAGAGGGAGATATTCTATTACAATGGTTTCAATTGAGCAGAAAATGCAAGAAAACTTCCGTATTTGAACAGATCCCAGCGCATGTGAGGCTTGAAACTCGTTTTCAAAGCACGCGGCAGCGCTGCACAAGCAGCCGACGCGGCCGCTGAGACCACGTGATCCTGCCAAGCACGTGACGCCGACGGTGGCGCCGGCGTTTCCAGTGGTGGGCCTCGAGGCCAATATGTACGGGGTGGCCGGTGAACGGTTGTGCAGCGCGAGCAGTCAGTTTCTTGCAATGAAGAAACTCGCAAGCAGACGCTTCCTGTGTTGGCGTTGTCTCTCGCGGGCGAAGGCGCATTCTTGTTCCTTGCGAGCTGGTAGTTCAGCGTTCATCGCAGAAAGAGCGTTTTCATAGTCAACGCGCGCCGTTCGCTCTCTCTCGCCACACGGCGAGCTCTAAGGCCGTGGCGCCCTCCCTTGAGCTCAAGCTAATGGACAGGAGACGACGATGCAAGCAAGCAAATGGGGCACGATGATGCACGCGGCGACAGCAGACGACGATGCTCCGCCGTCAAGCCGTGACCCTAAGGTGCTGCGCCCCTTAAACACTGGTACTGGACATGCACTTCTTCAAAGCATAGTCAATTAAGGAGAGAAGCGGCACGGTATGAAGTTCCAAGTAATAGGGTAACCTATGCTCGGGCACCACACTGCGCTTCAGCAACACATGAGGCAGAGGTTCATCGCTTGACCCGCGAACGCGCGCAAGCGTTCCACGACCCGCTGGCCTTTTTCTCGCTCCAGCAAGACATCGTTGCTTTTCTGCAGAGCTTAGTGCAGCAGTTTTATTAGTCGGTGCTACCCCACTCGAAGCAGTCGGCGGCATAACACCGTTGGGGCATGTAGAAGCTGTGGGGCATGTGGAACAACCAGCCGCCACACGCTAACACGAAGCGAAAAGCAAAGAACGTAACGGCGTCTAGGGCGACTCCCCGATGCTAGCACGGCCAGTGTTTTTCGCTGGCATCGAGACGCTTTAACCATGGCGTTCGAGATTGCGCGCCGACGCGCAGTCTCCGAGGACATGCTTTAACTGCGTCGTCGCTGAATCGTTCTCTATCGGCGCTAGTAAGTGTCACGCCGCATTACTTTGCTTCGCCGCTCACAGACGGCGGCACCACCCAGCCCCGACAAGCCTCACCAACATAGACCACCGTGTCACAGAGAATGTGTGAGCAATGTAGGCGCGTTTGTGGAGTGGAGTGCATCTGCCTCGGTAGATTTGTCGGTAGAGCGCCGAGCTCTTATCATCGCGGCCAAGAATTTGTAGGTTCGATTCCTGGCAGGGCAACATTTTCTTAAGTTTTTCTTTCTAATCTGTTAGCGGCCATTTTATCAGCGTCGTATCCGTGACGGAAATATGTCACAAAAGTCTTGGTGGACACCGGTATAAAACACTTTCGTGTAAAAAAAAATCTGGCAGATCATACGCACTGCACGGAATCGACGTAATGTGAAGCAGCCAGCAAAGAGCTGCATACATCTCATTGTTTGTCTTTCAGGCAAATGAAGTCATTCTTTTCATGACATATAGTGCAATATATATGGGATGTCTGTCATGCATGCATGCATATATATGCAATCAGGTATATACCATGCTAATGAAACATATATTCTGGTATATACAATGCATGAGCTGTCATTTGTGTTCGTCACGCACTCATGTCATGTCATACCAGTTTTGTATATATCCTCTTAACAAAACCGCGGGAAGGGCAACAAGACAGCGTCATGTAAATCATACCGCACATGACATGAATGTCATGAATCGCATGTTAGGACCTGTCATTTATGTTCATCGTACAGTCAAGTCACGCAATACCAATTTTGGTGCATGTCAAGCAAGCGAAACGGCCGCGAGCGCACCATGATCGTTTTATCTAAATCATGCCGTACATGACACTCATGTCATGATTTTCATGTTACACCTGTCATATATGTTCATCATACAGTCGCGTCGCGCAATGACAATTTTGGTGTATATCGAGCTAGCGAAACGACCGCAAGCGCACCATGAGCGTCGCTTTCAAATCTTGCTGTACATGAAATGCATGCCATGGTTGTCATGTTACCACTCGTCATTTATGTTCGCGTGCAACCACGTCAAGCAATGCCAATTTTGGTGTATATCAAGGTAGAAAAACGGTCGCGAGCGCACCTTGAGTGTCTCATGTAAATCATGCCCTAGATGACACGCATGTCATGTTTTTCATGTTACCACTGTCACTTATGTTCGTCATGCCGTCATGTCGCGCAATACCCATTTTGGTGTATATCAAGCCAGCGAACCGGCAGCGAGCGCACCATCATCGTGTCATGTAAATCATGCTGTACATAAAATGCATGTCATGTGTAGTCATGTTAGCACCTGCCACTTATATTCGCCATACACTCTTGTCACCCCATACCAGTTTTGGTGTATCTCAATTTAAGGAAACGGCTGCAAGAGCACCAAGACCATGACGTGTAAATCATGCTGTACATGACAAGCATGTCGTGATTTTCATGTTATGCCTTGTCATGTATCTTAGCAACGTTGCTTGTTGGGCGAGTTGGAACGAGTCAGTCATAACTGTTTTTTGCGCTGAACTACGTTATGACTGTCATGTATGTTCGTCATACTGTCATGTTATGCTGTTCCAAATTTGGTATACATCCCATCAAGAGAACGTTCAGGAGAGCACAAAGTCGTAGGCGGGTAGATAGATAGATAGATAGATAGATAGATAGATAGATAGATAGATAGATAGATAGATAGATAGATAGATAGATAGATAGATAGATAGATAGACACGCTCAAAGTCGCAGAAGTTCGATAAGAAATGCTTCGCATTTAAAAGCGAGATATGACATCCGTTGTTCCCAGGCTGTGCTATCAGTACGAGAGAATACAGAAGGTAACTTTTCTTCCTAGTCAAGACCTATGCAGGCACAACTTGGTGTAGAGGGCAAGTTTATCTTGGGCGATGCGGCTTACGTGCCAGAAATGGGCGAAAACTGAACAGAAATTGTTCAGACCCCCCCAAACACCCGAGGGTTTCGAGTGGTAGCTCGATGCCTCCTCTAGGATGGACAAACGACAAAACACACTTATACGAAAGCCGACGTAGTTCGGCTTTCGCCTGTTCGGTTCAGGACAACCTCCATGAAGTGAAAAGAAACGCAACTTCTATTGTATTGTCACATGATTTCAGCATGGATACTTAATGGGCGTTTGTTGTTTCCTAGAAACGCTGTGCCTTCGTTGCCATCCGTTTCGTTCCAAAATTAGATTGTAGGAAGGTCAATGTTTAATGCCTATGCTGAATAACTTCGCACTTGAATATTAAAGCGAAACTGTTTACATCTAGCATATGCATTCCCAGGAGGAAAATTCTGGCCGGCTTGCCTCCTTAAGTAGATACCGTATGTAGACAAAGTAGACAAAATTATAGAAGAAAAAATGAAGACGCCGCAGATGGCAGAGCGTGCTCACGCGGCGGCGATTGTCTCGGGTAGTGTGGTGGCGCTGCGGCGCTATGACGTTAGTGTGCCTCGATGGGACGTAGATCACTGCTACAAAACGGAGGCGGCGAAACGCCAAGGCGGCGCAGCGCGTTCATGCTGGAGAAAAAAGCTACAAAAGCCTTATTCTAGGCACTTGAACAAAGCGGAGAGGTGTCGACAGCTGCAACGCAAACGTCGAACGCGAAAGCGGGAGCGAACAGAAGCGGAGAATGCGTCGACATATCATGAGTCTGAGAATGAACGTCACCGTCTGCTGACGTCAGAGAAACGAGTGGAGAGGCGTGTACAGCCGAAACGCGTATACAGCCTAGATGGTGAACCGTCTTCATTCGAATTTCGCGGTTCCATGAAGTTTCTCTAACAAAGTAGATTCAGGACAGTTCTGCCTACAATTTCCCATTTAATATTTAGGATTGAGAAACACTGCAAAAATTAAAGTAATGCGTGTTTCAGTCTGTAAAAATATCGGTACCTAGAGATACTGCACCAATGAGAGAAATCTTATCGAACAGCGTTCACAGTCATTGCGTTTCATGGGGTACTATTTCATATAAAACGAGCGAACATCCTGCAGAAAAAAACAAATTCCGTTTCACCACACTTTTCTGAATTTACCGCGCACGCTTTCCCGTTACTGGAGTGCAGTGCTCTAAGTGCACACTTGCAGTTAAAAAAAATCTGTGGAAGGTACTTGAAAACTACAAGTGCTCTTTGCACTTGTTGATACTGATGCACTCTGATTTTGGTGCACGCAGTGGCAACATTGTTCACTACCGAAGGAATTTATAATGAGACGAGGAGGATGATTGATACCGAAGTTCTGAATATTTATGCCGTTAAAGACGGGAGCAACTCTACGTCTTATCGTTCTATTTGGGTCCGGGACAGTAAAACGCGTTCTCAAGCTCACAAACCGTACGGAAGAACTTGGCGAAACCTGTTGGCTGCGCGTGTGCTTCTCATGCAGAGCAAACTGTATCTTATTTTGTACCGCTTTACGTTATGCTAATAATTAAGGTCGTTCATACTGGAGGGAGAAGTGGGGCCCCAATAGTTAGGGGCCCTCAAGTGCTTTGCGTATGCTGGCTCTGGGTCGCGCAGGACGCACGAGTTTTAGAAGAGGCTTGTGCGCTCACTCAGAGGAATTCGCGGGGTGGAGGGGCGCGGGCCCGGTGTGCCACCCCTGGCTACGGCACTGCGCTTACTGTTCGCGTCTTGCACTTGTAGCTTTGTAGCATCTTGAAAGCTAGAACGGTAAGCTACGACGAATAATTACTAAAAGCTGATACAGGAATTTGCATTTTGTAAGCGTAATCTAAACTTTTCAGTTGAGGGATGCAGTGGTAATGAATTCGTTGGTCATCACCATCAATTCTGTGAGTCTAAATTACTTACCATGATCAGCGAAGAGAATCCAATTTTCAGTAACCAGCTACCTTAAAAGGCCACTAGCTCTCGAATAGGCAACCGATCTGAGAAAGGGTGATTATTTTTCGAACCAATACTTGTTGCACGCGCGAGATGGGAGAAAGCGACAGCGCACACTAACAGTTATTTATTATTAACGCGAAGAGTTACGCAGAAATTGGGTCAGTCAGGTCCTTAATGATAGCCGTTGCCTCGATGGGTGCCACCATGTCTGTTGACGTAAATGTGCTTCGTATTTACTTAGAATTTATTCTAACGCAGAACTTTGGATTAGGAAGACACTAAAGGTAAATTACAATTTAGGTAACAATAAAAGGCGGACGCCTGAGAACCTCTAAAGCCCATTAATATCGAGAGCTAATGAAGAAATTAAAGTTCGTGTATAGAAGTGGCCACTCTAGCTAGACACTCTAGTACTAGCCCGATGCCATGGCAAAACCTCAGCTTAACTTTGTTACTATATTACGCAAAAAACAATAATAAACGTAATAAAACGGCTCCAACGCATTGTAAGCAAGAATAAAATGTTACTTCAGCATTTCAATTGCGCCCTTGGCAAAAACTACTTTTTAATGTGACCTTTCAAAATGACGCGATTGGTCAGAAAGCTTCAACTTCTACGGCTCTGCGCTATCCGCACTCTCGCCTTTCAGCAGCTGTGTTAAGGCGTATTGGTGCGCCGGCAAAATTTACTTTATTTTCAAGCAGGAGAAAACCGTACGTGCGTGTCACGTCGTTTAGTGTGGCTTTACGCTAAACGACGCGACACCGTAGCGCTACAGGTGTGTGGCAGAAAACCAGTGTCGGGCAATGTCACAACTCATCGCTTAAATTAAGCACCTTTTTGCACTAAACGAGCACTGAAAGGTTCCTGAAATGGCATCGATTCTTCCTCAACTTACGACTTGTATTTAGTACCTTTTTAAACAGTTGGTGCGTAACATTTCTTAGATTGTCTTCCAATTTTGCTCTGGTTACTAAGCTAGATCGTAATCACTTCGGGCAGCGAGCTCTGGTTTATATATTCTAAACGCTAGCTTGAAACTAAAAATAAATTATTCATAATACTGCATGACGTATAGCAAACCGGATACTCGCATCTGTTTAACCGCCGTGCCTTTCCTATTCATCCCTCTCTTCAGTCGTCTTATTCAGACCTCACGTAAAAATCCCAGCTTTGACGTTTACAAAGTAAAAAGAAACTTTTCTTACCTTTAGTGAGCTTGAATGTATGTCACTGTATCTGCTTTTTGCTGGATGTACATTAACGATGCAGGATAATTTAATATCGAGACTTATAGTAAAAATATACGTTTATTGAAGGCAGATCTGTTTCGCCAAGTCACACACGGCTGGCAGCACGAGAAACTTGGCGTCGAGCGTTCCGAGTTAGCCTATAAGCGACTGCCTTGCCGACTGCGTTTTGATTTTTCCCTTAGAGGAAGATCTGTGAAATAAAGTAAACAAGAATAGTATTTGTAAATTAAAAATGATATGAACGTAGATATAGGAAATAAAAACCACTCTTTGCTTTTGTAGAAATTATGTATCCCATTTTTACGAATTAGAAATTCCGGATAAATATTTTTGGCGTCACCAGCATGACAATCATGATTATTGTGCTAATTAGATGTCGTGTCTCACAAATACCATGACAATAAGTAGCAGCGGCTGTCGCTCTTCAATTGAATACTTGTTGCACCCACACATATTTTAATCATACAAAACTGATATTGACCACATTGAGCTTTTTCTACTCCGTTCTTCCGTCAAACTACCAGTTTGCGTGGAAAAACGTTACACAGTCAGCATCTGAACTGGTCTTTATAATCTGAGCTGAAGTTTCTTCTGTGTAATATTTTAGGGGCGAAGCTCCTTAAGGTGGCACCCGTTCGTCCCTCGTAGTCGTAGTAGTAGTCGTAGTGCGTAACAAGTCTTACGCTTTGACCTCCAAGTTGGTGCCGGTGGGAGATTTTTCCTGTGCGTTGTTGAACAATAAAAAATTCGCAGCGTGCGCGTTAACTAAAAGCCGAATTCTTCTGTCTCTCATTCCCCATTAGCAGCCATTGGCATGTTCCAGTAGGAAACGTTAGTAGAAGTAGAAGTGTAAGTGTTAGCTAAAAGCCGACTTCTTCTGTCTCTCATTCCCATTAGCAGCCATTCCCTTATAAAAATGACTATTGAGTAACTGTTGACAAATGATTGACGAATGGTTGAATCAATGGCTTTTCAACTAAATGTCAAATGTCGTTGAATCTTCTCAATGACTACACAACGAAATTGTCATTGATTCTTTCCAATCAAAAGTACATGTTGAAAAATATATTGATGTTTTGTTGATTTTATGTTGTACGGTGGTTGAGTTTAGGACCGGCCGCGCACGTATGAAGGTGGGCGTGAAACTTATTACAAGTAATATCACGAGCACTCCTGCCATCTTATTAGGAAACCCAGACACACATGCGCATATAGTAGGTTTATTTGCCTTTTTTTTAGTAGCCGGCATACATGACATTTAATTTCCGGCAAGCAACAAATACTCTTGCACGCAATCAACACTACAGCACTACTTGCATCATAGACGCTCTCTATGTGTCAGCCAATGTAAAGCAAAATTTTTTTAAACATATGCAGAACTTGCTGCTGCAAGTAATGTAATATATTACAAAAAATACAATTTTATTTTTAAATACGACTCCACATTTTACGCAACCTTGTACAGTAATGCAGAGATGTAGCAATGGTAACTGATATTCAGAAGCGCATGGGGCTTGCGAAGCCCCGAACTCAATGACCAAACCCTGGCCATCCAGAGTGCCCGCGATTGGGGTCTCGAGTTTGTCCTGGGGGTCCCTACGTGGGATTATATTACTAACAGATTATAGCGCTACCCACTACATAACTATTCATGCGGCAACAAAGCATTGCTGATTTCTTGCTTTAGTACCCGAAGCAACGCAGATAACTGTAACCTCCTAGGACACGGTATACGGTGCGCAGAAACTGTACTGCAGCTGAATACACAAAGAAAGCTTAATTAATGAATTACTGGGGTTTTATGCGCCAAAACCCCAATATGATTATAAGTCACTCCGTTGTGGAGAGCTCATATCCGGAAATATGACACACCTGGGGCTTTTTAACATGCACCTAAATTGAAGTAAATGGACCTTTAGCACTTTCGCCGCCATTAAAAATGCGACCGCCGTGGCCAGGATTGCATCCGCGATCTTCGGGTCAGCAGCCGAGCACCGTAACCACTGCACCACCGCGGCGGCCCCAAAGGCATATTCGTTTGAGGATTTAACGGTCATAAGCAGTGTTTAAGGATAGGCACCATTTATGTACCGCCGTGGAGGCAAGCCAGTAACAAAAATTGATAAACCGTTAAACTTGAACGCGATAGCGATATCCGCACGCACGCACGCACGCACGCACGCGCACACACACGCGAAATACGTATTGTAAAGGTAAAGGTTTGCGCCCTCTTCAACAGCACATTTATTACAACAATATTTTGTGTGTCCAATGTATACGGGTGAGTATCGCCTTGCCGATCGCTATAGCCTGCCTTCGCTACTCGGTAGAGACCCAAACCGTGCCGCAAGGAAAGCCAAAATGCGGTGCCCCATGGCTGATATCTTTATTTGCATCTACCTCGAATTTTCGCTCACGGCCAACGCTGCTTTTTCGCTCGCAACCAAAGAAGCCGCCGCCGACACCGGAATTTCTGCGAAACGAGCTCTTTAACGCTATCGCGGGCATGACGTAAAAGTATCTACCTATGGATGGTGGGGGCCTCGGCGCGTAATACAGCGCCTGCCTGTACGCGGTGTCGACTAAACCATTATCTCAAACCTCACCGCATACATCTACCAGAGAAACGTGATGTACCAGCGACTATCAATCCTTTTCATTTTATTTTATTACTATCCCTGCTGTCGCGAACGCACGCCTTTGCTCCATGCAAAACACGTTGAAACTTGAACGCTTGAACAGGCCCGAGGCATGATGGCAGTTTGGCGTCCGAGCCATGGGGCGTCGCTACCGTCGAAACGATTGCAGCGAACCTGGTACGGGCGGGGAGTGAAGGCCTCAGTAAGCCTAATTAAAATAAAATAACGCGGCCACGGTAGTACACAGTAGTAAATAAAAACGTGCTTCTGCATTAAACTATAACCAGCCACGAGTATTACAAGGCAAAGTTTTAAAGAAGTTTTGTAAACATGACTGTGCGTGGCTCCGCTAGGTACCGCCGCCATCACGCCTGCGCAGCGCACAAGCAGACGACGCGCAAGCACGAGAGCAACGAGAGCGCATAGAAACGCAAACTTTACCACCGCAGCGAGGAGCAGCGATGTCGCACCTTTATTGCGGCGTGAAGTGGTGCGATTCCTCGGGAAATGAAGGCGAACACTTCTTCAGAATCCCTGCTGACCACAGGTATTTATACTTTCACTATTATATATTTCCCAAGATGTTCGCAAAGTTTTGATTTGACTGTCGTTGACCGTTATGATTTGAAACTGCTGAATGAACAGCGAATTTTCTTGCTGCCATTCGTTGCTGCAGCTATCTGTTTGAGAAATGGTTACGATAATAAGTTAAAATTAGTGGGCGGGCTGCAGTTTGTGGCTCGACGCGCGTCACCTCTCAAAAGCGGAGCTGTTCGCTAGTTATGGTTGCTCACGTTAGTATATATGTGCGTGCCTCACTGCCTGACGTTACCTCTACTATTTCATGAAATCTAACCAATTCGGATTACCGTGTCATGCAACCGTGTCTTCAGGGTGTTTTGTTACGTGTTACTTTAACTTATGCGTGCTAGTAACATTAACGGAGTGGGATAGTTGTTGTGCTCGCTGTAGCTGTTTTTTTAAGCGCTTTAATGCGTGCGTATACATCATGTCCGTGTAGTTTATGGATGGTGCTCGCAGCCGACGAAAGTATCGCTCGCAAAGTTATTGCGGAGGCCCCAGTAGCGAACTCGGGACACTGCCCTCAGATTCGAATGTGTGCTGCGGTGTTGCACAAGTGAAAACCACCGCGTTCCTCATCTGTGTGTCTGTTTACACACCGACCGCCTGCTCCGATTTTTGTCGCCGTAAATTGTCCGCATTCCGTCCCTTCGGCGTACCTTGCCGCGCTGCTCGACGGGGGACCTTGAACCAAGCGTGATACCCACCTGCCCCTTTTCGCTCTCGGGAAGCTACCGGAAACAGTTTCGCTTATCTCTTCATTACTCCCTCGTGATGCTTCCAACGGGCGAAGGCATGGCCAAGCTCGGTTTTGGATGTTCATGAAACAGGCCGCGCTTATCGCGCGGGGCCACTTTTTTTTTTCCCTCTCTAATCTGGACCCATCCCCACCGCCACCCTTTCACTTTTCTGTATTTTTTTTCAATGCGCTGTTTGCGCTAGGCGTTTACACACAATAATTCCTTATAAGCTTTCAATATCGTTTCGACTCGCAAAAGCAGTGGAAAAACAAGAACTCGATCGAGTTGTGTTTCATATATCAAGTTTTAATTCAGAGAATATTGTCGGGATATATGTAATTATCTGTAATTATAATTTAGTGGAGATAAAAAACAAGCACATTTATTAAGCTTAGTGCCATGCCTTTAAAAGCTTGCAAGTGTATTTACTCTACCAGCTGTTTTTTCACCGTAGGGTGACTAAGTTCGAGTACTTTAATTGCAGACAACCAGTTTACTGCAAGCGAGTTGCCGTCCCTGCTGCTGAGACTGCCCCCCTAGTGTGGAAGGTAGGTGTATCGAACAAGGATCTGTTTCACCTTTCTGCTTGGAATGAAAGGGTACAGAATATTTGGTTGGTGGTGCCACTGTAATACTGCACGAATAGCTTGCAAAAAATAAAGAACAAAGAGCGGTACTATTTTGTATTCTACACCTGCACACTCGAGCAGATTGTTCTCTGAAATTAGAACAGTAGGTAGAAATGCCACAGCTGTTTTTCAATTACCAGTGCTATGAGAACAATTGCTGTACGTAAACCTTAAATGCAGGAAATGTACTCTAGGGGAAAAAAATGTTGTTTGCTTGCACTCATAGAGAAGCATTTTGCATGCTTTCTAGTAAAAATGTCTGAGTGCACTGTTTACATGGTATGGATGAACTGATAGCATGCTGCACAAACGCAAAATGAAGAAATAGGGAGATAGAGCAGCGAAAATGGCTTTTGGCATCTCACAGTATAAATAGTTTGTACTCTGTCCTGTTTCCGTCCTTACTCCTTTAGTGTTTGTGGAGCTCGGTATGAGTTCACAACAAACCAACCTCCCTGCAAGAAAACTTTGTTGCGTGGTATAGATATCTTTTCTTTTTCTACATCAATGCATAGACTCAGTGCTTTCTTTGTTGAGCTCATTCCATAGAGATGAAAACACTGAGTAGTTTTCCTCAGGCACATGTGAAAATTGCTCCATAAGTCTGTTGCTCAGTATTCACACGTGCAATGCAAAGTGAGGGTATTAAAATACCTGCTTGCCAGCCTTTTATAGCATATTTATTTCCTTTTCAACAGCCGCTTCGCCAAGCACAACCACAAGAAGGCCCACACCACCGTCACAGGTTTCACCAAGTGAGGGTAAGTGCAAAAAGTGAGAGAGAGAATTATTGCAAAGTACACATCCTGCATCTGCATAAGGAAGTATGGACCAGTAGTCTTGATGTTTTCCTAGTAGATATGGACACCTAAGCCTGTGTAATATTGTCACAACCTATAATGTTGACAAAACCATACATATAGTTCAGGGCCTGCAACCCGTGATTTAGTTCACGCAATTATTTATATTTCAAATATAAGGTGGGTGCAGTTGGACCTACATGGTTCACACTGAAAATTGTGCTGTCCGATTTGTTGTGATGAGAGTAGCTCGGCGATATAGGCCAGCGAAATATGATGCACAATCAAGGTGTGCATTCATGTAAATGTGGCTTATGCAGCCCAGATAGCTATTTATGAGATGAATAATTCAAAATCCTCCACTTTGTAAATGTCATTGCCTCTGTTCAGCATTTCATGAAATGTTCATTTTTGCAATGCTTTGTGATATTTCCTTAATCATGGATGATTCTTTGAAGATAAAATGCTTGGAATGTATAAATCAATTACGATTCCTGTCTCAGTCGCAGAATACACATTGCTTCCAATGAAAAATGGCATGGCAGCACATAGTGGTCCGTATATTAGTAGCCCTGTGATTGCGCCCTGATAGCTTAATCGTGATTTTTTTTCTCTACAAGACTGATGAAAGCCTATACCTTCGCATTCTTCCATGTTTTTTTTTTTCAGCTGAGCCTAGTCCGAGCGGCCTCCAATTTTCCAAGGAGGGCAGCAGCGCGGAGCAGATGCAAGAAACGCCAAGAAAGTGGGCGAAGAAAACGCAGCTCTGTGCACACCCTTCGCACCAAAAAGAAGCTGCTAACACTTCACTCACGAAGTGAAAGGTACCGCAAGGCAGTCGGTCAGATGAAAAAAAGGGACGAGGCGAGGCGAGTAACGCAGCAGGAGGTTTTAAACAAGCTTGAACCGGATTTGTCAAAGGACCTTTTTTGAACTGCTTAAAGCACGAATCAGGCTTGGTACATTCTCCCCCCAAAAAAACATTGGTCCAAATGGATGAAACAATTCACTCTCAATTCACGCTTCCTCAGAGAAATGCTTCACTTGCCACATGTGCGGACACTCAGGTGCTGGCTGGCAGACATCCCAATGACACCTGGTATCATTCCAGGTGCCATGGATGCAATAGAATCAATCATTAAAGCTTGGCCTCTGCTAGACAAAGCATGCTGTCTTTTATTCGATTAAATAGCCTTGAAAAGACATTTGATGTACGATCAATCAAAAGATATAGTGATTGGCTACACATATGATGGAAACACAAGGACTTCTCGTGTGGCAAATGCAGCCATTCTAATGGCTGTGCCTGGCATATCGAGAATTTGGATGCAGCCAGTAGCCTTTGCAGTGTCCCGCAATGCAATGTCAGCTCTTGCAATGCACAAGCTGCTATTAGATGTAAGTATGCAGCTTGAAAAAGAAAGGTCTTTTGGTAAAAGTGGTCATCTATGATCAAGGGTCAAACAATGTCAGCCTGTCAGGGATGCTGATCCATTCTCTTCATGAACCATGTTTTACTGTCAACAACTGCAAACTATACTTCATGTTTGACATCCCACACCTGATAAAATGCACGCGGAATAATTTGAGAAAACACAAGCTCACGATTGGCTCCGAGGTTGTTGACTGGGCGTACATTGAAACCTTTTACAAAAATACTCGCAAATCACGCCTCTAACACACCAACTGAACATCTAAAAAAGAAAGATTGCTAAGGAAGCTCAAAGAGCAACATATCTACAAGATGCCCTTTGCTGACACACGGCCGCTGGATAAAAAGTGCGCTTTTTCATCCAGCGGCCGTGGCTGACATAAGAGTGAAGTATGCCACACAAGTATTCAGTGAATCTGTCTCTGTGGCACTCCCCCCCTCTCATTGCCATTCAAGAGCTTCCTCTTGATGCTAAATTTACAGCTCTATTCACAGAAAGAATGGATAAGATTTTTGACAGCCAGAACAGTTCGACCCCAAAAAATCAGGATGATAAGTTGTGGTATGCAATGATTGATGGGTCGGAACACCGTGCTTCCCTTGAGTCATGCATCAGTTGGATTGCCCAATGGCACTTTGGTAGTCCTCGGGACAAGCAGCCGCGCACTGTTAAAGGTTGGCAGATTAGAATCAAAGCCTTGTTGTTGCTGTGGACTGGTTTAAAAGAGGACTTTGATTTCACTCATCTTTTCACACGTTGATTGCAGCAAGATCCCCTAGGAAACTTTTTTGGAATCATTTGTCAAAAACATGGCTGCAATGAGACACCAAATGTGTACCAATTCGTGGCGGCTCTAAAACATATTTGGATTGGCAAGCTCTTCAAGCTTTCTCAAGGAAACTGTGAGGTGACAACAATTGCTTTCCTCAACAACTTGGAGAGTGCATCTGCATTGTTGTCAACTATTCGCAATGCCCACGAACTATAGGTGGCGCGCCGTGCTTTTCAAGATGGCGCCAGGAGGAGGGTCAACCCGTTTGCTAGCATAGGAACAGATAGGACGTGCGGACGTACGGCCCGTGCCACTTTCACCGGATGAAGTCATGAGCTGCGCTGAAATGGATATGAGACTAAAATACTTTCCCAAACCATAGAAAGTGCTGAGAACTCGCCGCCTAATTATTTGCTGCGGTGTGAAAGGTTATATTTCAGCTCCGTTACCGTGCATAATGATGCTTTGCGAAATCATGTGCGTGCTACATAAAACTGCATTAACTAGAATTGACGTATGAGCTGAACGGCACTCCGGGGTAGTACGTACCGAGCCTGCCTGACGGATTTGCGGCAGTACGTAGGCCGCCAGCGAGTAGCGCCATCGCTGCTGCACGGGACCACACGTTTAACGTGGTGATGGTTTGCAAACATAATACGCCGTCATTACTTGCGCAGTCGGGAACGCGGAGTTACGTGTTACGTCTTCAACGGAACACAAGCATTTAACATCCCATTCAGTAGCGCTTGTGTCACAGCCATGCTGAGACTCTAGCCGTGTGCAATTCACTTCACTCGCATGTTGCAGGTTCGATCAGCACGATCGAAACATGAATATCGAAAAGAGTGCACACGCATGCTTTTCGCAACGTCGAAGAAGTTAGCCGAGCGGCGTGGATTGTGGCCGTGAATGCACGTTCCATTGCTCTAACCATTTCGCTTCGCTGGTCGAGCTCGAGCGTGTTGGCGGCATAGACGTCAGACTCTGGAGTTTCCAAGATGTGTGGTGCCACCTGTCGGAGAATTATTGAGTAGTGCATAGACCGACTCTCTCGCACAGTTTGCTATGGGACCAGGTGCAACTACCGAGTGCGAAACAACGATCGAGCTTAATATCGCGTGTGTTTGCGCATTTAGCACTCAGAACGAGAGCTGTGAATTGCTCTCCGCTAGTCGGACGCGTCACCGAGCCGTCGTGAAGTGCTTGCTGGATCACTCGCCTGAACGACGGCGAAAACAGCAGCAGACGAGAGCCCTCCGCACGCTACGAAGAAACTCCGCAAAAGACGCACTGTTGCGTTGTGAATTGCCACGGACGTAAAAGACCGAATAACAACGTTCAGTTTTACTGATTTCCATAGTTGTCGTACGAAGAAGAAAGGCGAGATCGCTGGATGTGGGATGTTGCGAGCGTGTTGGGTAAGCGAAGTACCCGCGTTCTCCATAGCCGGTGGCATGAATGTGTGGCTTTGCTGTTGTTTTGCGTAGCCCTGATGCAAAACCGTGGTAACCTTGACTATGAAGCTCAGCAGAGGCTCTGACCGCTGTGCTTGTCGTGTAACACGAAGTGAGCAGCTAGAGGCAGACTGGAGGCGCGTGATACGCACACCGCGACGTGTTGGTCGTCAAAACACAGCATCGCGGACGTACGTACGTACGTTTTGAAGGCTCAGAGTTCTGGTTCTAACTAGCTAACACCACGTGCGTCATACAAGTAAATCGCAGAATGTTGGTCGTGACCCCCCTTCTGGTTTGTTTCGCCCGTGTCCTCCGCGGTTGCCGTAGCTATCTCGGAGGCCACGGTTTTGCCTTTGGTTGTACCCCGCGAAAGTGGACACGCACGTATCCCCATTTGCAGTACATACAAACGGAAGACGACCATCAAGAGACCATTTGAGGATGCGTAATAAAACACTCCAATGCACAGGAAGCGAGAGATGAATTAAGGGAGAATGCAACTGAAAAGGCGAAAATCGCCGGAGCCATTCGCCCCTGATGAACCGAGTTTTGCACCACTGATCGTAAGATGCATAGCTAAGTAAATTGATCGTGTATGTAGGTACTTTATCGCTGTGGCATACGTATATACCCGATTTTAACGCATTTGGGCTCTAGAGAACGGATGTCGGAGGGCTTCCCTCGAACTCGGTGTCGTGTGATGCTCGCTTGTACTTGCGAGTTGCAGCGAGCGGGAATAACTAAAACTTATTTTGCATTGTACTCGCAGTTTGCTTTGATCAGCTTCCTTTGTTTCTGAAGCGTGGATTGGCGGAAGAAGCTTTCCAGGTCCTTGATTTTCAGGAAACCGCGCCTCGACACCAACGAAAGAGGGGGGTTATATTGCGGCCTATGCACATTCGCTTGCGGGGGGCTCTCTTTGCACTACCCAGTTAGTGCCAGGGCTACGATGAGGGCGCTGGTGGCGGTGTTTTTCGCAGCGCCGCCTGGGCAGAGTCTGACGTCTATGCGGCGCTCCATAATATCTACAATAATTGTGATACATGCAATGCACAAGAGGAACTATGCTTTTATTTTGATCTCGCTCAAGTATATTATACATTAACTACAATCAAAGTGACTTACGAGCGTGAAAGAACATTAACGCACGAGGGGACGTGAAGTGCAACTCGCTCCTCGTGAGCAGCTGATGGTTCATCGTCGCTGTCACTCTCGGTGCTTTAACAGTCTTCTACGTCCAGTGAAAAATCCTCGTCGTCAAGATGGTTTCTTTCAACATCACTGCTGAAAGAAATCTCAAGAATTTCCTCCGCCGAACGACTTCGACCACTCCGCGTCACCACGTTTACAATTAGAGAGACGTCTGGGCGCGGAGAATGTTTTGCTCTCAGACCGGTCACCAAGCAAATCGCTTGCAGTGTGCTGCCACCTATCAACAAACATACAAAAACAAGCGGCGCAGCGGTGGCTATGAAACCCAACGCACTGGCGAAGGACGGCGTGGAAAGCGTTCGCTCCACGAAAGGCGTCGAGCAGACGCGTCCTTGAATGATTGAAACGTCGCTCGCACGATTCGTGACAGCGCTTTGCTGACAAAGGATAGAGGCCCTATTTTAATGTATCGCCAACTTGAGATCGCTCAGTTATACAATAGCACATCGCGAGCCTGCGCGACCTCCCGCGTACAGTGTTATGGGACTCATGCACTACAAGAAACACTGACCAATGCTATATGCAAGTAAAACAGGATGAGCTTCAACTGAATATGTCAGACGATAACATTGAACTAACCTACGTGGCTACAGAAAGCCTCGCGAAGCTGATAGTATGTGTACGCTCTGGGCTAGCATTGAAAGCGCGAGTTGCCGCGTATTTTCACGAAAACTTCGCGTCTCGCAAGAACGAATCAGATTTCTCGTGTCACGGAGGGCCCGGTTTGTTCACTGATGCAGGGAACATGCAAAGTCGTCCTGCTCCTTTCTTGCCAACGCGTTAACACTGAGGCTAGCACAGCCTAACAAGGGAGCGAATGCATAGTGCTGCCATTTTGTCGTCTACTAACCCTCCTCGAGAGGACGCTCCTGAATTCCGCTAGGCGGCGCGACAGTCTATGGGCATTGCGAATAGCAGCACACCAACCACAAGCCACAGCACGCAGCAGGCCTCTGATTCATCTGATGTGCAGGCATCTTCACAAGATGCGACCGACATGGTGTATGAAAATGTTGTGTACCATGTCGCTGGTACTCTTGTGAACAGCTTTCTTGAACTGAGGACTAGTGAGTGCATATGTGAGAGAACACTCCTTGAAGTGGATGGAGGCTCTCTCCATGGACGACACCAATTCTTTGCACTACTCAAGGAAAGTGGTGTACCCGAGAAACTCCTCGGTTCCATTGCAGTAGCCTCTGAATCATGTCTGAATTACATAAAGGAATTAGATTCAGCTTCCAGACATGAAATCAACTATTGCGCACATTTTTCCAATGTGTGCAAAAATCTGGTGGAAAGGATGCCAATCCGGCAAGCTATTTTCTGTTCAGTTGGCTGCACTGAGAAATTTCTTAATATTCTGCCGCACAAGGCTACATTGGCACATTACATTTGTAAACAAAAACACACGAGAAACAAAGTCAAGGCACAGTGCTTCTGCCAGCAATAACGTAAAGTAGCAGGCTAAATTTATCCTGTGCCTTTCTAGAACATGGTTATGTAAATTGGATTTCTAGTGCAGCCTTATGCACCCATTTCCTATCCATTTTTTAGATGTGTTGCACTATTTCTTTTTTTATGTGTATATGTAATGTATATATGTATATTTTATGTAGGTATATATTTATATATGTGTATTTATAATTCTGCTGTGGTTGTATGTAATGCATTGACTACTTTTGCTCCTGCTGCGTTACTTTTGTATTATACAAGTTTAACCGACTAACTTTTTTTTTGAAGCCTTGTGTGCCCCTATCAGCATGAGTATTACAACCAGAGGTTCTGGATTGCTTTAGTATTGGGAAATGCCAACACTTCCCAAAATGCACTGGAAAACCCTGCTCGTTCTGCTTTCTTTCTGTTTGCTTGACATGGTTTGGAAGGCAATCAAACATCCAGCCTCCCAAAAAATGCCAAAATTTATATAATACTGACGACTCGTTTTACACTGAAGCAGTCTTTACAAACAGTAACAGTGTGATTAATTCACAATGAACGTTGCAAAAATAGGTTGATTAATAAAAAATGTGGAGGTTTTATGTCCAAAAACCATGATACGAATATGAGGCATGCAGTAGTGGAGCACTTCAGATATTTTGAGCACCTGGGGTTTTCTTAACGTGCACCTAAATCTAGGCAGATGGGCCTCAAGCATATTGCATCCATTGATATGCAGCCGGGATTCAATCCCACTACGTTCGGGCCAGCAGTTGAGCACCGTAACCACTAGACCACTGCGACGGGCCACGAAGGTTGAAGCATGCATGAATTCAGGTGCTCACCAAGTCCAAAAGATTTTCAGCACCCAGGGGCTCTGTCACTTTTCAATTACAAACTAGGGGTGTGCGAATATTCGAAAGTTTCGAATATTCGTCGAATATCACATTCGCAATATTCGTATTCGATTCGAAAGTCGTGTATCCGAATAGTTTCGAATATTCGATAACTACGAATATTCGAAAAATTCGAATATGCGATTCGATTATCATGCATAAAATAACTCGTATTCCACATTTCTGCTGCGTTCGTATAGCTAAAAACGTTGCCGAGAGGAGCGATACACATCGTAAGTACACGGAGGCAGGATATCTGCCTGCGACGAGCGCCCCAATACGTATGATTTATTGCTGGTGCATCTCCGACGTGCAGCGCTGTTGGCGATCATGTAACCGTACATTTTCAATATTATGCGGCCGTAACGTGCCGCACTACCACTCGTTCACTATGCGGGACCACTTCTGCAGAAAGACAGTGACCCATGTGACTGGTTGCGGACTGTAGGCACCTTCAGATACCCCAGTCTGGCAAAGCTTTGCCCCATGTACCTCCCTATACCAGCCACTTCTGTTCCAAGCGAGCGTGCCTTTTCAGTGGCAGGGGGGTGGGGTGTCTCTGTTAGAAGGGAGCGCCTGCTGCCTGATCATGTGGAGCAACTCATATTTCTTCATGATAACATCTAGTCATTACTTTCATTGTGCCGTGATATTTGCTTGTGTTGTGATGTGCATTGTGCTAGCCTGGACATTGTGTTCTGGTGATAGCAGTGTATGTTGTGTGGCCAGTCAGGCTGTTAATGTTTTTTTTTTCAAATAGCTATATGTTAAATAAAATATGGTTACTGTGGAGGCATTTTTCCTTTGATATTCGATATTCGATTCGATATTCGAAGGTGGATATTCGTATTCGATTCGTATTCGAAAAATTTGATATTCGCACACCCCTATTACAAACCTCTGGTCATGACTGTTGTGCCACTGCAAAGAACTGATGGTGTCAGCTATTCACAGGCATAAAAGATACATTGATGAAGTGCTCAGCTCTGTGAGGATTCCAGAGGGGTTTGTGCAGAAGCTGCGACTCGTTTGACATGCATGTTAGTTTGAAATAGAAGCATGCATCCATACTCACTGAAACTATTCACAACGTACTGTTTGTGTAGCGCAACTGTGTTTCTTGTTTAACTAAACTCTGCAAACTCCGACATTCCACTTCCTGAACCAACGAATGACAAGCGATGCAGTTCTAGTTAGTGACACATTATGATGAAACTGTGCAGCGTTCCCCATCTGCAATTTAAGTACTGCTCAGAAAATCTTCTGACATTGTGATGGATCCAACATGATACCTGGTAGAAAAATAATAGGGAAGCTGCGTTCAACTTTGCACTTTACTCTACTTATTTCTTTGATAAGATGCTTATCTTCGTGTATATTTCATGTTACCTTGAGTATTTCGCACAACTTCGAACTTGACTAATGACCTGTGATCATTCCTGTTATGCACCAGTCACAACCACAATGTTTCCACAAATTTCAAAGGTCACCTCTGCAACTGAGTCTAGACCACTCTTTGTTGCGTTCTTCTCCCTTTATTACTTGAAAATTAAAGCATGCTGTGTCCTGTTCACATCACGTGAGCTTGCCTACAACACATTTACCTGGAGGAAAACATGATCAGGGATAGCTGAGCCAAATGGTAGATTTGTCTCACTGCTTTTACAAAATAATATGCTGTAGCACTGCAGCATCAGTCACAACATATTATGACATTGATCTACTTATGCTCCATGGGTTCGTCTACATGAGCCAAAGGCTATGACTGTTAGGTGCACTTTCTGTGTACATATATGCAAAAGTATGTGTGTGTGTGTATGTGCAAAAGGGAGTGACACAACGCAGGGCAATAAAAAAAAAGTACAGGAAAGGGTGTTTTTCCTATACCCCTTGTTTTCTTCGGCTTGCGTTGCGTCATTATCTTTTGCACAGTATGCACCAACCATTCGAACAACTTGTTTTGTTATGATATATTTCAATGCGCGGGATTGTTTCGCTTCATGCTGCTAGTCATAATCTGTACAACTCGTATGTGTACACTTATTTACGCTGATGTAGCACTTTATATGCTTACCCTGCTTATGTGATTGTATTATGCTGTATTATGCGTTTTCGTATCCTATTTAAATTGTACGCGTGCTCGATGTACGCATTCCTGTATTCAGGTTTTACCACAGCAGTATTTCGAATCTTTTTCGTTTTCTTTTGTTATTGTTACCGATATTATAGCCCAAATATTGCCTAAACGTGCAGCAATTTACGTTTCCTTCAATAAAATGTCATGTGAAGAAAGTTATATGCGCTTTTTGCTTCTCGAGCGAGCGCCGAAAGCGGCTGCTATGCAGCTGCCACGGCACCGCTCGCCACCATTCGCCATGCTACCACAGAGGCTACAACGAAGCAGAAAAACAACTACACACATTACGTACGTACATCGGCAATAAAGAGAGAAGACAGTGCAGAAGCAATTAGTGCGCAAACGCTCGAACCGACGTCGCGGCCGCGGGGCCGGCGGCACCACGAGCGAGGAAGCGACCGCAAACGGGCGCGGCCATATTGGATTTTTTCCTTTCGGATTGGCTCGCCTCCAGCAGAAATCCAAAATCCAGTCAACTACCGCCCAGCCCAGGAACCGCCACCGTCGCCGGAAGCGGAAAAACGTCCCCATTGGCCCTATGGGTATGTCACTCCACTGGCTTGAACTCGAGCTTGCGTGCCATGTCTTATTGCGACTAAGAAAATAACGCGAAAAGAATAATAAATTTGTTGTGTTACATTGCGTCAACAAACATGCAGAGTGCGAAGGTTGTTAACCAGCAAGCTTTACGTAACTTCTTTAATAATAGCAATTACCGCCTGAATTCGTGACGGGCTTCGTAGCGCTGGTGCTCTATCCGGTGTATCCATCCGCGTCGTTGTGTGACGTCAGTCGAGTACGCGGAATTCGAACGTGCCGGTCGCGCTCGCCGCGCTAGTCTCCTCTCGCTTTGGTTCGTGCTCTGTGAGTGCCGTGATTCACGGAAATTATGAACGCAGCTGTGAAGAAGCTACTTCGCGGCATGTTCAGCACTCGTGTACCTGCATGCAAGGACTACGTTCCTCTGGAGTGCCTGTTAGTGGCCGTTATACGCGTACTGGAGTTAAGCCTAGTCCCGGAACATTTCCTGCGGAGAAATGGACGTCTCAGTTTGGGTGCGAGACTGTCGCATCTTCATTTCTGCTTAGATGGAGGGACGGAAGCGATCACCTTGTGCGCTTACCATTGCTTGGATTTGCGGATTCTTTAAACTACAGGCCTCTGTCCTTGTTGAAGGTAAGTTAATTTTCTTTACCTGTGCACAATTATATTCGAAAGCCATGAAAAATGCGTGTTTTGTTGCATCGCGGGCTACATGCGCGACATGTTTCAGAAGTACGTGACTGCGTAATTTTTGCGGCATCCAGGATTACACTGTCCTAATATAAATGTAGGTTACGATTTACGTTCACTTTCGAACGTACTGACTTTTATTGGCCGCGCTTAACGGAGCTTGTTTCAAGGTATACATTATACGTTTACGTTCGAGCGCCTGTACTGCGATTCTGACTCTGCAAAGCTACTTTGCGCTATTTGCGCTATTTTGGAATAGTTTCGAATGGTGAGTGAGTGTTCAAAATCTTGTTTTAGGGACATAAGTTGGGCGTCCTTCTAGTGCCAAGATGTTACTTTGCCTTGACTGTTTCGACGCGCGCCTTCAAAGTGGTCGTTCTCCCGCGCGTCGCTTCAGCCTGGTTAATTGTAGCATGTTCGCCCCTTTGTAGCCGTACGATATTATCGAGTTTTCGCCTGTTCACGCCGTCCTCTGCTAGGTACGAAGTTATACAACAATTTCCTTTTCTCCTGTTTTTTTTTTTTTGCAGGTGGGAGTCACCCTTTTTATTTTGAAACAAGTGCTACACCAAACAAATTATGGCTTTCATCTCTGATGGTGGGGTTACTTGCAGTTTTTGCATAAATAAAGATAGATTGTCCGCATGTTTGCGTTTTCTTCTTTTGCCTGGGCTCTTGAAAGAAAACGAAAGGTCACAGAACTTAACGAGTTGACTTCTCCTAGTGTCTGTGTGTCTGTCATTCAGTTGACTTATGTGCCCATGTCCTGGTATTTTATTTCTCGTCCAGATTACCTTGTTTCCAGGTTTACGCGGGGTTGGAAGAATTGAAGCATTATAACAGGCGATAAAAAGCATTTGCTATTGCAGTTATTGAAAGCGCGATCTGCCTCCGTGCAATTGTGCCTTACCTACTGTAATTCAGCTATAGTGAAAGTAAACTAACCTGATTTAAGTTATTCTTTGCTTTTTGTGTACGTGTAGCTTGCTGTTTCCAATGCAGAATGCAAGTTGGCACAGTCTGCCACAATAACACTAACTATGCAGGCCTCTTCTTTGCTTTTTATGCAAGCATACACCAGCAGTGCCTATCTA
Source organism: Rhipicephalus sanguineus (assembly GCF_013339695.2). NCBI lineage: Eukaryota > Metazoa > Arthropoda > Arachnida > Ixodida > Ixodidae > Rhipicephalus > Rhipicephalus sanguineus. The sequence continues at coordinate 112,983,706 of NC_051177.1, forward strand.
TAGATAGCTGTGTGCTCATATAAAACCCATAAAGGGCACTTAGCAGCTATTATTAGAGTTACGAAAAGTGTTTATGAAGCCCAAGGAACTGCAATTTATATTGTAAACACGAGCCTCAGCAGGCATTCAAGAGGTTCTATGCAAGACCTTTTGGACCATGCCTACTGTGGCATGTGCTTCAGTAGGCATTGTTCTTTCAGGGGGAGGATATCACACTTGCATGTCTACAAGAATTCAACAACTATTACGACATGCTGTACATTTATTTCAATAACTAGATCATCAAATTTCAATGCTGCTTGAATTGCAGCTCATAAACTATTCAATAACAGGTTCACTACTATTCAATCACTTTTGTGTCAATAACTTTTTTATAAAATATCACCGGCCAATTTTCAATGGGTGTAAATGGTGAGCTCAATGACTTTTCAATAACTTTTCAAATACTATTCAAATACTTTTCGATACAATGCGTCAACATTGACCACTAGCTTTTCAATTATTTTTCAATAAGATTTTTTGTAAGGGTTGTTTACCTCCAAGGTAGTGCCTGGTGAGATTTCTCCTGTGCGTGATTAAACAATAAAAATTTTGTTCAAAACGCCGTTGATTGATGAAATAAACCAACGAAAGACGCCAGATGTTTTGTAAAAGCAAAACGAAAGAACGCCAGATGTTTCTAAAGCAAAACGAAAAGACGCTAGCTGCTTCACGAAAGACGCCAGATGTTTTATAAAGCAATGGTTTTCTAAACAATGAAAATTCACAGCGTACTTGTAAAATTAAAGTGAGCTGCAAGTCGTCATAACTCATCGAACCTTTAGTATAAACGCGCCCGATCTCACGTCGGTGATGATGTACTGGGCAGAATTCATGGAAGATTCACGGTTTACCGATGAACCTCCGCAGCTTCGCCCACTCATCATCATTCACTCCGTGGATATGCTGTGATTTTTTTTCTATTTCGTTACCGTGCCGACTTTTTTCATCAACGGAGATCGCCATAATAGTTTCTGGCGTTTTACGTGCCAAACCCGCGATATAATCTTAAGGGACGTCAGTCGTCGTGGAGGGCTGCAGAAATTTCGACCACCTAGATTTTTTTAACGTGCGCTGATATGGCACAGTACACTGGCATTTTGCATTTTGCCTTCATGAAAATGTGACAGCCGCGACCGAGCACTGAACCCGTGTCTTTCGCGTCAGTAGATAAGCGCCGCAACTAGTGTGACACCGTGGCGGCCCTAAAAGGACTTTTAAAAGGATTTGCACAAAACATTGCAACTAAGAGCAATGCTTCGTGGAGCTGATCATTACAAATATTTTATTGCGTAAGTATCCTAAGGCTACTTCCGTTGGGAAATCGCGCGTGCTCTCTCGCTATTAGAGCAATGGGCCGATCTTGGAGTTTGCGCAATGCTGAACTGGCAAGGAGATGGCAACGGGTGTCTTACAAGATTTACGTTATAGCAACAAGCAACTATTTTAAAGAGCATTAAAGAGCTGGTGCAAAACGAAAGCTGAAAGTGAAGTCCCCACAACTAGTCGCTAATCTAGGAAAGGAAAAATTGGCGTCCGCCTGTCTGTAGCACAGATCTACAAGGATATCCACACGGATGCCTCAGAATGTAAAACTTCCTGATTTGGATTATTCAGCTATTCCCCGGATGAGGGCATGACAGCAGCCACCTTCACACTTCCCCTGGGTTCTAAAAAAGCACTGAATAGAGATGAGTATACTGGCCTACCGCACTTATTCGCGTACAACCGGCAGGTGTTAGCGTTGCCTAGTATCGACTAATACCTGCTATAGTATTGGCTAATGTTGACTAATCTCAGCCAGTCTAGCTATATATTGGGTAAGTTACATAACCCCAAATAATGTTTACGCTATAAATTAAGTTAACCGAGGGTGGTGCTCAACCCATTCACATTTGGTTCTACTACACGTTTACTTGTAATTCTCTTTTTTTTTTTACTTCTTCCAAGGCCCCCTTATCTATGCGGGTCGGTAGTGGGCGAGAAAATTGTAGGGTGTTTTATCCAAGTGAGTGTGCTCTTAACGGCAGCCTTATCCATGGAACTTAAGCTTTGTCGCGAAAACTAAATTTGTGAACCGCGGTTATCAGTATCCTTAAATTTTTTTGTCAGTCACTGTAATCAAGATTTGGAGCGTTAATTTTAGCCGCGATTGTTTCTTTCAGACAGTAAGCGGAGTACTGGTAATTTGACGCTTCCGACACATTTCCGCCGTAGCTTGATGAAAAAAGGGTATTTTACAATGCCTCGAAATACATGCATATTTCTATGTGTCTGAAAATCTAATTATTATCTGGCCTTAATAAATGAATTAATTTCTTATTATTATCTAATAATAAATAAGAAATTGGCGAAGCTCGCTCTAAGCCGCGCAGGGCTTGAAACAGCGAAACTGGGCGATTCTGAAGACTAATCTGGTTGCTTCTAGGTTGTTTCTAGGCATTAGCTAGGTGATGCAGGTTGTTTCTAGGTTGCTTCTAGGTTGTTGCTAGGCTTTAGCTAGGTGATGCTAGGTTGTTTCTACGTTGATTCTGAGCGCAGATAGGTTCGAGTTAAGTGCACAGACAGTCACAGACACGACACGGACGCGCAAACTGTAGAGACAGAAACTCACGCTGAAACCAAGCGTTCGCAGCTCTCTTAGATCTACCGGCATGCCGTCGTTGGCGTATGCCTTCCATCGCATCGGGGTCTTCTCGCAGCCGTCGTTGCCTTTCCCGTTCTCTCGTGTTGGGCTAACTGTTGTCTTCCTCATTTTTAGTGGACCAGTGGTGAGTAGTGGGATTTACCCAATTCCTGTGGCACATACCTGATAGGCCACACAGGATAGGCCGCACAAATTACGGTTGCCTTAAACAGCTTCGCTCTTTAATAATTGTGTACACTTGCCACAACAAAAACTTAGGGCAGCTTCGCAGTAGTGGGGCCAAGCCAGAAGCAAGTGTGGAGCTGGCTGCCTTGTTTCTCTTTATTTTTCTCTCTCTTTCTTTCTGTTTCTCTTTTTTTCTTTCTCTTTATTTTCGCTATCTTTTTATTGCCTCCGTTTATTTCTGTTTCTTTCTTTCTCCGTCTACTTCTTTCTCTGTTTCTTTGTTTCTCTCTCTTTCCTTCTCTTTCTGCCTTGTTCACGATTTTTTAAAATCTTTTTTTTTTTGTGTCTTTCCACCTCTTTCTCTCTCTGTGTATTTCTCTGTTATTGAATATTTTTGTCATCAGTTTTTTACTCTCTATTTCCCTCTTTGTCTTTCATTCTATCTCTTTCTCTCCCTCTTTCTCTCTCTTTCTTTCTCTCTGTACTCGCTCTCTCTCCCATCCGAGCCGGACAAATTGGCGCAGGGCAAGAGCGTGCGGCGGGCGCACGTGTTCGGGAAGCTAGGCAGAAGATGAAGAAGAGGAAAAAAAAAAAAAGAGCGCGCGCCGGCCCAGTTATTGCGTTGCCCTCGCTTGAAAGGTGGAGGCCATTCATGATGATGATGATAGTTTTTGCGAACGCGTAGCGGCATCAGGAAAAGCGTAACCCCTGTGGCTAGCGCAGCATAGCCTCAGCTGCTTTTGCGCCATTGAAACCGAAATAACTAACAAAAACATAACGTTTCCGCTGTAAAACAAAAGAAAGACTACAAGTTTATGATTGTCTCAACGCACAGTGTGTTTACACAATCTTTATTTTCGCGTCTCAAACCTGTATTATTTCCTGGATTGCCACAGCACCCTTATTTTAATCTTTTGTGAAAACACAACCTTGGCTGTTTTCATTACTCAATGAGAGATTCATAAATGAGAGATTTATGAATGCGAGATTCACAAATGAAAACGTGTACAATATATGTTTTAAGAAAAAAAAAGCATTTTTGCCAGAGGGAAAATCTGATTCATATGTGTATTACGTTGGCATGCAGTTTTCTTGATCAATAAATGCATAAGTACATGAGGTGACCGCACTTACAACACCGGCAGTCGCAGTGTGTGTTGTAGTCCCAGCAGGCAATGACCGAGGGCCGCGTGCAATAAGTTAGCCACACTTTTTGACAGTGCTCATATCTTAGGGCTGAAAAAATGTCGTTGAGAAAAAACATTAACAAAAAAGCGAGAAAGCCTTGCGCGTTAGAGTGCATCGGAATCTAACAGTTGTGGTGGTGGTTGTAATTCTTTTTGAGAGCCGCTATAATTACTATCACTGTAAAAAAAGTACATGAAACGTGTTTCGTTAAAAACAATCGCGAGGTTCGTTTATTACAAGAAGCGCAGTGTATACAAGGTGCCCCAGCACTCGTGCTTCGGAGTCTTTTATGCAGATTGAAAAGACTGCATGTCGTTAGCAGCCACTTGAAGAAGTATCTCGCTGCGATAGCGCAGTAGAACGAATGCGGCAAGTCTTCGAAGCCCTTAAGACTTGCATGCAAGGGCAAAGATGAATCCATATTTAAGTTCAAGAGTTTTTCTTAAAGACCTCCTGATCGCCCCAGCTTCCCGTTTTCGCAAAGAAAATGTGAGCGCGGAGCTCACGCGCCTCGACGTCGCATGACTTTTTGTACCATTTGCGTTGACGCAGACCGAGTTTTTTTTAAAGGTTGACCGAACGATGCGGCATATGAGGCTTTCGCTTTAACATGTCGTGAAATGTGAACACTTATATTGCTGGACCCAAATTTTTGCATCACCGAGTATCGTAATCAGAGGTGAATGATTTCTTTACTTTGTCTACAGTGCATGCGCCCGTTCGCTCGTCATGTCGCACTTTCGTCGAATAGAATACATGTACATTTACTCTGGATTCTTCATGTTTATTCAGCATTTGGCGCCAGCCTCGTCTTGGTTATACAAATTAAAAACATAACATCATAATGCTCATACATTCAGCAATTACGCAAACATTTGCAACGCAGGAACATGGCGTCTAGCGATTTCCACTGGCCACAGGGCGGCCATTATTCATTCTCTAAAAATGCACTATGCTTGCAGTATAATCGTATTTTAAAGGGCCCATAAACAACCTCTGAAAATACAAACAACGAGCGCATTCTTCCATCCTGGCGTTTTGCGTCTTTTCAGCACGCCAGCAGTATGTTCGCAGGACGTCATGGGGAAATACTCTCTCGGTTGTATCCATATTCGAGTGATATCAGCTGTGAACTGTATCGTACTCTCCTTTGCCAAGCAATCGCACGCACCTTCGCTTTGTCTCGCATCACTATGGCGCGCGTTCAACTGATTTCACTTCGTTTTCGACTGCGCAAGCGCAGATAAGAGCGTGTGGCCGAAAAGGCCCTATACAGGCTTCATGTCGGGAAGGAACCACATTAACATATGTTATGTCGCGTGGTAAAAGAGTAAAATGACAACCAGGCGTCACACAATGCGAGTTCTGTAATCAGGCGTCACACAATGCGACTTGCGCAACGAGTGGGTTGGTGAATGCTTCCAACCCATTAGAAAGGGCTCTGCCAGGCCTGCGCTCTCTTGCTTGCTTGTTCCCCTTTGTTGGCTCTTACCCACTACGGGGGATCGGCCATGAAACCTGTGGCTACTAATACAAGTACACTAACGACGTGCCCACTACGCCACAAGTCATAATTTTGTGAAGTTAGGAAGCGCACACCATGCCATTATTCGTCTTTCTGCGGAGAAGCGTCGCACCATCATTATGTGAACTTTGTTGATGCGACGGTCGATGACGATGAAGAATTATGGCTGAGCCTGTTGTAATGGGTTTGAAGCTTTAAACGACCCACTAGTTACGTAATTCGCATTGTGTGACGCCCGGTCGTTATTTAACTCTCCCACCACGCTTTATAACATGCCTTAACGTGAGAAAGAGAAAGAGAGAATTAACTTTATTGAGACCCTGAGGAAATGGATCATGGGAGCCTTACGGGCAACGTTTCTTGCGCAAACTTTACAAAAATGACAGCGACGAAGGACGAACAAAACACATCAGCGATGATGAAGCACGTACGAAACACATAAGCGCTGATGCGCTGATGTGTTTCGTATGTCCTTCATCGCTGTCTTCAGTTCATTTTTGTAAAGTTTGCGCAAGAAACGTTGATCATGTTTAACCAACTAGCCCATTATCAAGTTTTTAGCCTTATGGGATTCCTTGGCAAGCAATAGAAGTGCACTTGCGAGGAACCCAATATGCTATAAATCATCATAATTTTTGTGACGTAGGGAAGCAGCCACTACGCAATTTTTCGTCAATCTGCGGAGAAGCGTGGTAACCGCTAAAAACCTGTAAGATATTATGTGCACTTTGTTGATGCTGTGGCTGATGACGATGAAGAATCATGGCAGATCCCTTTGTAATGGGTTGGAAGCATTCAACGACCCACTCGTTGCGCAATTCTCATTGTGTGACGCCTGGTTTTTATTTTATTATTCTACCACACTACATTACGTATGTTAATGTGGTTCCTTCCCGATATGAAGCCTGTATAGGGTCTTTTTGCAAAGCAGTTTCAAGCACCGGCATGGCTCTGAGGTAGAATACTGGGCTCCCACACAGAGGGCCCAGGTTTGAACCTTGTTTCATCATGAATATTTTTTCTTATTTCGTTTTTTTTATTCCGCGCGATAGTGGCGACGGCGGCGGCGGACAACTACGGCGCCAAAAACGGCCCTTGTTGTGAGCTCATAACAGCTTTCGCGTTAAAAGCTCGGAATCATGGTTGGCTCAACGCTTATTGCTGACATTGTCCACGTGTTTTATGAAGATGTAAGTGGTGAGGAGTGAATGCAAGAAAGAAACCAATCTTACGCCTATGAACTCGTAGTGGTTTAGGGGCCCTTTAAACACATTTTGTTACATGACTACAACTTAAAACTGTATGTAGATAATTTTGTACATTGAGAGATAACGCATTTATTATAATGATAAGCCGGAGTGTCTATTGACACAATCGGAAGTATGCAAATACCCTGTAACTGTGGTCTCACTATCGCTTACAAGAGCATTAACAGTGCTTACAGCATAAAAAGCGCAGCTGCGTGCTTGACTCGTAGCAGTTGGGCCTCCTTAGATCTGGGCATAGCGACAATCGCTGACTGCACGTGAATTTGCCTGATAGAGAGAAACCGCCAAGGATAAGTGAATTTTCAGTGTCAGCTCATCAACTTTAGGCAACTGGTAATTAGGGTAAAGCGCTTTATCTTAGACATTTTGCGACGTCTTACCACGGCGGAAATCTTGCGGGAACATGAGAAGAAACTCGATACTAATACTACGGCTATTTTTCCATGTGACGAGAGGTGATGGTGGATAACGACATAACATTTTGCCTTATTAACTTCATAGTGTAACTCCTGGGCATTGAAAGTCCGGATTCAGTGGATGTTCCTAATGACATTTATTCACATTGAGAATTTACACGTGCATTTTGAAGAAGATTGTACGATCGTTTCGTGTATTATGAGCCAGAACCCATTAGGAATCGGCGGCCGCGAAAGAGAACCAATCACACGACCTTTAATAGAATGGTATCACACGAACAGGCGTTGTGGCGAGTTAGAGGAAGGCTTGAACAGAATGTAGCCAAGAGAAACCTCAGATCACCTTATGGTGATGCGACCTGCATGAGAAGCAATGATTGTTCGTTTAACTAGTCAGTGACCTCAAGAGAACCGCCTGGCATGATGGCAAAAAACGCACTTTTTATGGACAATTGCGGACACGCATATTCTTCTCGCCACAGTGGTGTATCAGACACAAAAAACGCAATGAACTCTTATCCGTCAGTTGCTGTTTATTGCTCTTCTCCGTCATACAACAAATGGCTCTATTGGAAAGGCTTCATCGATCATGAAGCTTCACGAATCATTTTCTATTGAGTGCAGTTATTACATATTATCCGCATATGAATGAATGAATGAATGAATGAATGAATGAATGAATGTGACCTTTACTGAAATAAAAGGAAGACTCCTGGCCGCTGTATAGAATGTGGTGGGAAAGGGGTAGGGGGATTGAACGGCGATTAGCAACTTCATGTCACGTCTTCGCACGAGTCAGTCGACCTCTCCAACACCACTTCAAACAGGCCACCTTGACTACCGTATATCGCGAGAGCTTTCTGCGCTTCATGGTCAGACTTTATTAAATTCCGTAGAGTTGCCATGTCGGCGTGCAGCAGATGTTGAATGTGCCGTGTGCCTTTTGAGAAAGCTGCCCATGTCCAAATGAGGTGTTCTAAATCTGCTTGGCACAGCGCTTCACAGTATGTGCATCGCGTAGAAGTGTTTTCACTCGAAGGTCGAGTAGCTTGCTGCCATTTGTCTAGTATGTGTGGTGTGTATGCAGAGTTGGCCATATCTTTGATAAAAAAATTTTCTTGTTGGCGAGCATATATATTCTTCGTCCGAAAGCTTCGCCAACGACTGCGGCTCAGCCTCTCTGTGGCCTCTCCTTACGGAGACGCTAGCAGACGATTCCGCGAGGGCGCCCAACAAAAAATGGCGGACGCGCCCAGTATTGCCGGAGCACCAAGCATTATGAATACCCTCTATTAGTTGCTATCGCATTCGTTGTTTCGGCCCTGCGGCGAAACTAGGGTCTTTTAAAGCAGTTGTTCTCAAACGGGGGTTCGCGTAGCTCAGGCGTTCCGCGAAGCCGCTTTAGGGGGTCCGTGAAACCCGTCCACGAGAAAAAATAATAAAACATGTTTTTTTGAAGGCACAGTGTGTCCCGCAAAAGCTGCTCCTTCTGATGTTTTTGTATGCTTCACCGCGTAACACCTCTGCATTCCGGCGGAGCTGAAAGATGCTCTACGTGAAAGATGCTCGATATTCAATCAAGGTATTGTGAATGTGATACGGCTTACTTGCCTGGAGTTATGGCTGTGACGATTACCAGCAGCGTGGTAAATATGAACAGACGTTCTTCATTCATTGCTACAAAAAAACGAGAAAGATGACATTTCGCTTTACTTTTTTATGAGGTAAAAATTGTATTTGGAATAAATGTTATATTCAGAGTTTCTCTTAGTCAATCTGCGCATACGAAATATAATATAGTGCCGCCCATTGGACAAAAACGACAGTAGACGAGTTCATACTGTCGTCATTGTCCATGGCCGTGTTAAGGCTTTTTATGCTATTTCAGAGAAGAAGGGGGTCTGCAAAGTTGGATTGCTTTGTTGAGGACGCTGTGCAGATAAAACCTGTAGACTTAAACAAATGCGGGCTGGTGCCGTTATCTGCTGAATCAATGGCGGAATTATTTTACATCGTCTGTGTTAGCCTTCCGTCAGGACGTTGGTAGTTTATTTGAATTTATTTAAAAATTAAATATACCTCTATATAAGCCGTAATTGATACACGCACCAAGGGATGTCACGCTCATAAGGCTAGTGTCACAGTGCAAAAGCAACAGAAAGCTTCCCGCGGTAAAGAAATGCATAAATTACACGCACATTGCGTTAGAAAACGGCTCAACAACAACAACAACAACAACAACAACAACAACAACAGCAGCAGCAGCAGCAGCAGCAGTAGCAGCAGCAGCAGCAGCAGCAACAACAACAACAACGACAACAACAAACAACAACAACAAGAACAATAGCAACAACAACAATAAAAACCCACAGGGTCCGTTCTGCATTCACCTAAGACGACTCGAAGGCGAAAACCATCCTTTTCTTCTTAATCAATGCATTGATCCTGCCCCGCCAACCTCCGAAAGCTTTTTGCACCTAATGTGGTTTTCACTGCCTCCATGATCGGCCCACATTTGACCAAGCTATGATGTCATGTGATGACGTCATAATGAGACGATGCGTCTCGTGACGTCGTGATGTTATATCGGCGTCACCAATTTTGGCGATGTGTGGCGTCGTGATTATGTCGTGACGTCTTGACGTGATGCGTTCTTGCGTCACTCACGTTTTCCCGGCGCGCGGGACGTCGACGCCGATGGTCAATTTTCGCGTTTGATGAGGCTTCTAAGGCTTTCGCCTTAACACTCACTCACTCACTCACTCACTCACTCACTCACTCACTCACTCACTCACTCACTCACTCACTCACTCACTCACTCACTCACTCACTCACTCACTCACTCACTCACTCACTCACTCACTCAATCAATCAATCAATCAATCAATCAATCAATCAATCAATCAATCATTTAGCCACAGGAACAACCGTAAGGCCTTTGTGGAGGCGCACGCAAAAATAAAAGAATAAAAATAAACGATACAATACAGAAATCTTCAGAAGATAATGCAATTAAAAAGAGCAAAAATGATTAGACAAAAAGAAATGAACACAAAAGGGGAGGAGTAAAATCAGACAGCAAGAGAATATTGAAGGGGAATGAAAAGTAATATTGCATATGTACAACTATGCGGAAAGACGGGGAAGGGAAGACTTTGAACATTGTGCCATACTATGTCAAGACAGTGCAAAGCTCGGATGAAAACAATGACTGTGGACTACGAAAAACGAGAACATCAAGAAAAGTAACATTATAGAGACTTTGTTTTCATGTGAACGGTAGAGTGTTAGAAGAAGCAGGCGGGTACATGAAACGCTCTATTCTCTCTGGTTAACTTGAGCGGAATTCGAAGATTAGCACAACTGAGAAGTGCAGGGCAGGATATGGTACCGTGAACTAGCTTGTAAAGAAATAAATCGCAACGATTTCGTCGGCAGTGTAGTGATGGCACTGATAATAATCGAGCAGTATTTGGACGAGATCTAGAGTAATTTCTAGCGAAGCGATGGTTATATATGCTGAGGAATTTTTCCTTCTGGACTCGTTCAATGGTGTTACCGCTAGATTGAACAACGTGATTCCAGATCATGGACGCATACTCAAGTTGTGTAAGACATATTGCGGTGTACAATTTGTGGAGGGCTATAGGAGAACCGAATTCTCGAGATATTCTGCAAACACATTCGAGAGAACGAGGGCCCCGCATAGCAGCACGCTTAAAGGGACCGACAACTGACCAGAGCATGAAATGAGATGACTGCACTGATGAAAAGATTGTCCGTCGCATTGACTCAAACCAACTCTGCTTATCTCGTGAGAGGTGCATCTATATTTTTATTTCTTCATTGAAAGTCGCGAAAAATGACGTTTGGCTCCTATGGCGGCAAAATTAACTAGTCTAGCTCGAGCTGTTCTACAATGATCTACAACGCACCCACTCTCTTGCCTATCGTTTTGAGTTTATGTGAAATGCCGTGTAGATACGGTATCACTGCTACCCTCTTGGGGTTTGTTTCCTGTTAAGTGCCCCCCGTGTTACGAGCCCTTGACTGTATGATCAGCTTCTCAGAAACAGAAACTAGCAAGAAACTGGGAAAGTCAGCTGTCTCAAGACCACGGTGCAAGATATATACTCTTTAGGTGTGGACACTCCTCGGCTTGCATGCAGAGCGCGTTCGACCAGATAAAGTAACAACGGCGCGCGTCTGTTGGTCCGGTGACCGCAGCGGGTATCTAGCGGCGGGAAGACGCAACTTAAAGAGAGAAAATGCTTTCTGCACCGTTGCTATAGCAACCGACGCAGTCGGCGGCAACGCCGGCGTCCGCTGCATGTCTTGTTTTTCGCTCGTGAAAAACGCGGTATGCGTTTCTAACTTGAGTTGCTGGCGTGCCGTAGCCGCGTTCGCTGACTAGGAAATTCAGATTTCCCGCGAAGCGCCAGTTGCTACGGGAACGCGTTTTTGTGTTGAAGTTGCATCTTCCCGCCGGTAGGTATCCGCTGCCGTCAGCGGTCCGACGGGCTCTCGGCGTTGTTACTTTATCTGGTCGATCGCGTCTCGCGAGTGTCCTCACCTAAAGAGTATATATCTTACACCGTGCTCAAGACGGAGAATCTGCTTGTCAAAACTTTCCTGTACTGAGTGGGAGCAAGATTTGGTTAAAGCGTTATGCAAACATGCTTTTACAATACCACGCTTTACCAGTTTGCTGTGAGAAGACGCGTACGGCAACAGAGGTTTCTTCCCCCGTGGCTCATATGCCCAACAGACGTGTCCAACAGACAAGGGCAGTTAACACGGAGTGCACTTCCCAGGCAACAAGTCCCAAGAGGGTTGCAGTGATACCGTATCTACACGGCATTTCACATAAACTCAAAAAGATAGGCCAAAGAGCGGGGGCGTTGGTGGTTTCTTCCGCGCCGAATAAACTGTCTGAGTTATGTGTCCGAACTAGTCCTGTAGGAAATACCGCGAACCACTGTAAAATTAAGCACCGTAAAAAGTTTGTTGAGTATTCAAGGGGAATCGTTTACAGTATACCTTTGTCTTGTGGTCTAATGTACCTTGGTCAGACAGGCAGGTGCGTCAATGTAAGACTAGAGGAACAATGCCAGATAGAAAGAAATGTGGGAAGGGGCGGTTTTTCGTCCTCCCATTGTTCTGAATGTGGATGCCAGCCATTGTTTAAAAAAGCAAGAGCTTTCGCGTCCCTGCCAAACGAAGGCACTAGAATAATAATTTAGGCCGCAACAATAGGTCAAGGAAGTTGCATCAGTAGACCGTCCATATTCTTATCGGAAAAAGAATTGAAGAATTGACGTATTTGAATTCTTCGGCACGTGGTGTTCCAGGGTGATCTCTTGGTTTTTGGGGGGTGCCTTCTTGCCTTATAGCTTGGTTTTTGAGTTCTTCGATAAGCATGTGATCTTATCTTTGTGTGCAGCCTATATATTTGTGCGTCCTCGTAATAAAAATCAGTTGGAAGTCTGCGCTGGTCCTCATCTTTTCTATGTGTACTGTGTGAAATTTTTGCGCCGAGCAGTTTAATAATGGAATACCAACTAGCCCAATTGCACACTTTACTTCAGTGTATGATTCAACGGGCAGTTGAAGGAGTTCAGCTAGGTTCTTTTTCGCTGCCTGTGGGTGCACCGAAAATATGCGTGGGTGCACCGAAAATATGACGAAGCTGCTGCGTGAACGTGTCCCAGTCGGGAATATCTGGTTGATGGCTCCAAAACCAGGTTTTCGTGACATCAGAAAGGTAGAAGGGGACGTTCCGTAACTTCTGTGCGTTGTTCCACCTGTTCAAGTCGCTGACGAGGTCGTGGATCATGCTGCCGGCTGTTCATGGCCGGAGCGGATGGCAGAGGCTGGATTGCACCGGCGGCGTTGGACGAGGCAGGGTCTTCTTGAGCGGGCATGACAGGTGGTGTGACGCGACGAGCCGAGCGGAGCTCCAGTGAGAACTTGCGAGAGGACTTGGGGATCGAAAATCAGCGTACACCACTTATGAGGAACCGCTTTATTCGAGTCGAGCTCGATCTGTTCTACAATGATGATGATATGTCGAGATGACAAAGAAGAGTCACTGATTTGTTGCGCTCACAGTAATAATAATAATAATAATAATAATAATAATAATAATAATAATAATAATAATAATAATAATAATAATAATGACTAGTATTTCACTCAGTTTACGCTCATCTTCCTTACGTAAGAAAAACGTATTGCTCTGCACACACTGGGTGTTAGTGACTTTGGGACTTTCCTTGGTATTTGATACTCTTACGTGAAATATATAAACGTGTTATGAACGTGTTAATAAACCTGTAAAGACGTTTATTGAACGCTGGTGCTGGCATCGTCGCGTCAGCCCGCTTACACACATCCAGGATGTCTTGAATATAGCTTGTGAATGTTTCTCACGGCTGTTGTGCTCGTTCCCGAAAGCGCGACTCCGCACGCACCTCTCGCACAGCAGAGCCACGAAACACGGCAACTATGGATGACGTCAACGTGGTTCATGTCGGAATTTCCGTCTCGTGGTTGCTGTGCCAGAGGCTGGCCACACCACCTAGGCAAAACAACACGTAGCTAAGTTTCGCGGCGTCGTCCCATTTGTTAAGAGCGCTTACTCTCTTGTTCGTCGAAAGCCAGTCCTCCACGTCATTGTCGTCGGTGCCGCTGAAAACAGGAGGGTGTTCATGGTGAGGTGGACCAGATCACACGACGGACGGGGCAGGAGGCGTTTGCTGGGACGTCTGCTGAGATGCGTCTTGAGACATGGTTGAAGGGATGGTAGGGAGTCGAGGTCATGCATTAGGAAGGGGCAGCACTCTCCAACACTTGTAAAGGCGTTTATTGAATGCTGGCGTAGGGGTCGACCAGTTGCTCAAGCAATGCCTGAAATCACGGACTCCGAGCATGAGAAGCGTCCACGAGCAATGCTCGGTAGAGAAAGACCTACTGGATGGCGTTTGAGAGGATGCCCCACTGTAGCGTTACTCTTTGCTCCAAACCTTAAGCTTTCGGCGTATGCGGGCATACTATTACGCTGTAGCGCTATCTTTCATTGCAATATACCGTACTGTCGTTACAACTGCGCCCTTCCAACACTTTCCTGCACAGTTTCAACCTCATCGGAAGTGTCATGGCATACCTATTCAGATGAAAAATGGCCTTTGCTGTACATTTAGTATCATCGGTTGCAGCAGTTTTGGCTTGCAGGAAAACCTATGTATTGACCTCATTTGACCATGACAATGGTTTACCGACTGCTGAAATATACGGCATAAGGCAGTACGTGCGTGGATATACATTAGGTGAATCCTCAAAGACACTCATTGGTTAGCTGTTTCTACATTAGCACATTGCGGAGAGGTTTTCGAGACTCAATCGACCACTTTCTCATTATATAGAAAAATGTGTTTATCCTTGCCTAAGGTAATAAACATGCCCAGCTCACCCAGATTCGACTGCCAAACAAAGTACATGATGCCTACTCTGGCTGTAAGTCGAGGAGGCGATAGGAAGCCCACTTCTTCAATAAATTGGCTGCACAAGTGTAAACGCAATGCTCTTTTGAATTCATGGCACGGTCCCTTAATGTAGACGTGGAAAATACCCGAAAGCACCGCCCCAGTTCTGACACAAAGCTTGTTAAGTGAAGCAAACACAACTGGCAACTATTCGTGCGCAGCTTTGAAAGCTGACAATATATGCACATAGTTCCAACGCAGTCTATAATACCACCTGTGAGAAAGAAATAAGCGTGCACTGGAAGTACCATAGTAATAGGAAAACGAATGCGCGTCGTAGAGCAGATAGGATATTCTGCGTTGACTCTCTTTCAGAAGGCGAGTCATGGCACACCTAAATTACACGAGGGATGGAAAGATAAAAGTTTTAATACCCATTTTCTCTTCATTGTTGACATAAAAATAAAATTCAGGTAAAGAGGCGCAGCCCTGCAGGTTAATATTGCCTTCGGGGAGTTCGAAAGTTCTCATTCTGATAGAGCTCGCTAATGTTTCGCACTTTCTTAAATTTTATATTTATGCTAATGACCATGTTAAAAGAGGTAGCCTTCGCCAAAAATTGGTGACGACAGCTCCTCCAATTATATCTGTTTAAATAAAGACGATCTGCCGGACATGCTAGCTTGGTTGATCACCTGGCTTGATATTCGAGGTACGAGGCGCCAGACGGACCGAGAATGGAACCTCAGGTTCGAGCGGCGTTGCAAGTGGGGTGCTGCCTCCACAGAATGCATGTCTCTGCCCTAACGAGCGGTTATAGTCACACGGAACATGCTGTAAGTCTTCCACTCAATTGAATGCATAGCACACTGCGCGGTCGCTCAGTAGAATCTTACGCTTGAAATAGTTCTTGACTAAGTTAAATCTGATGTAGTTCATGCATGCTTTATTTTCCCTGCTTAAGCAACGCACCAGAAAAAAAGGTGTGACCCTTTTATGCAGAGGTCTGTATTGATGACTTTCTTCGCAATATAGGTATCGATCCAGACAGGGCGCTAGTTAATGCGAATGAGCGTTTCCCCGTATCTACGCTTCGTTTACACAATCTGTGTGAATCAGATCTTTGTGCCTCCCTACTTTAGATAAGCGCGGTTGGCCGAATGTGTGGTATCCACGAGCAACAAAATAATAGTTTCTGCGCCCCGAGACCCTTTCTTCGATTGTTATTTGTGTGTAACAATGGCACCGATTTCCTAGGACTTGACTCTACTGGGCACAGCTGTGAAAACTGTATGAAGGTTGCATAGGTCGAACGTTCGTGATTTGCACCTGGTATTTTATTACGCATTTGGTACAAGGCGTTTATTTTTAGCAAGTTTTACGGACTTGGATTAGGCACCCAATAATTTGAAATACTGACGAAACGATTGCTATGGTTAACATTACCGAGAACTAAAGGGGACGTAAAACAGCCACGTGTGCAGTTTCCCATTTTCCTTGAGCTGAGCCCGTTTCATGTTACAATGGCCGCCTCTCATATCAGACGTCCAACAATCTCAATAACAGTTCATTGCCGTTGTTGTCTGATTTACTGCAGCTCCTGTCCCTCTAATATATTTTCATCCTTAATTCTCGCGCCAAAACACCAAAACAAAACATGATTCAAACTAAAATAAACTCTTCAGTGGAAAAAAACTGCGATTTTATTTATCAAGGACGATGTTCGAAAACATACTTGGAGGACGCTTGAGCTTGGCCTTCAAGAGTGATAGCGATAGCGTGATTACACGATAGCGTGATTGGCTCCCGTGCTCATCGCCTTCAACCATGCCGCAAGGAAAGAAGCAATTGCGCGTAGCATTGACCTTTTCAAACTATCCTAGAATGCCTAGTGCAAGTACAGTTCCCAAGTGCCCACTACGGAATAATTCTCTCTTTTGCAAATTGGCGAAGTACCCGCTACGCGTCCGAAGGATGCCGCACACACCTGCGCAGTTGCACACATTGTAATGGGTGGGTAGCTTGAAACCACTCACTCGTTGGGTACATCGCATGTTTTGACGCCTGCTGCAATTCTACGATTCTGCCACGCAATATTAAATGCGTTCAAGAGACCCCTCCCTCTAGATAAAATTCTTATAGCGTTTATTTCTACGAAGCAGTTTCAAGTACTGGCGTCGCTCCGTGACAGAACACCTGCTTGCCATGCAGAAAGCCTGGGTTCGATTATGACTGGACTAAAATTAGCATTTATTTATTTGAATCTGTTTCGAAATTTCGCTGACAACGCCGATTTCTCGCTCACAACCAACGACGTCGACGCCGATCCCGGAATTTCTGAGAAAAGAGCTCTCTAATGCTATCGCTATTGACGTGCGGTGAGCTCGCACTAGTAATTATTATTCGCCGAAAACAAATGTACGCAGAGTAGATTGCAGCGATTGTTTAGCTACAAAGAACTGCATTCAGAGTGCATATTTTACTGCTGCCAACCGACATCATTGCTGGACATACCGCTGACGCTCATATGAGCTGTATGAGAATATTCGCATGGAATATTTGCTGTATGTGAGGTCAGCGCTCTTTTGTCGCATGACCGAGGCATATGCCACGAGACCCACGACCATGAAGTCGTGCACAAGAACACGCACAAGCCCTTATAATAATAATGGCACGTGCTGCTGTGGTAGAGGATTAGACGTAGTTGCGTATGTGCGCGGTCTCAGCAGTTAATTAGCATGAGTTCTGGCCAGTGAAGCTACTGCACCTTCCAAAATTGTACTTTCCTACTATGCCTTCTGGTACATGTAGTGGTGTGTATGTCGATAGGAAGCCAACAGAAAATGAGTCGGCGGTAATCATAGGGCCTGTTATTTGTAGCGCTTGATTGAAGTGTAGTAAGCAAAAATGAGTTTGAGTGGGTGAAAAACCATCCGCCGCCGGTGGGTACTGAACCCGTTACATTCCCATGCGATGCTACACTAACTCAGCCACGGCGGCAGCCGTTTCGCCTTCCAAATTATTTATTTTGAACGTAAAGCCCTTGGAGTGTTAGTCAGCGCGACTGTCGTGGCCATGGCGGTGAATGTAGATCCTTCTTTTTGCAGATAGCGTGACGTAGGAAGTCATCTTTTTGCGAGCTGCTGGCGGCCAGTGAAACCTTTACATGCCACTAAAAGGCATTTAGACTACCTGGTCCAGAACCTCACTAACGAAACAAGGGCAACGGGACAAGGGGCCAGTCTTTTGTGACAATCACGCGAAACCAGCATGCAATGAGGCCGAGGAAAGGATCGAATGTATTGATTAGTGTTTAATGGAATGTAGTAACTATGAAATAACAGGAAAAATGTATTAAAATACACAAAAAAGTGCGACGCGCCACTGGCAGGGACCGAGTCCACAACCTTCGCACCAGGCTGAGTTGTCGGTTCCGTCCCCGAGATATTGTATCTAACAATGCAATGTAGTTTTGACCTGAAAACATGGAAAATACAATGGAATATTGACCTGAAAACATGCACAATACAAATTGTGAGAACTCCAATATCAACGTCATTTATTGCATTCATGATGCAGTAAGGTCTCTCGCAATGTATAATAACGTACAAATTCGGCAATATTAAAAGAATTGTCGACCACTAAGCTCTTTGACGTGGCGATTGCCTTCTGCATTGGGCATGTCTCTGGGCTGGACTGGGTGAGCGGTTTCTGTGCAAGCTGCGGTCAACGTCTGGAGGAGATAGAAAGGAAATGTTTTCAAAATGTTTAGTAAAAGCGGACTGACTCATTGTACAACATGCACATAATATTCACATATAACTAGACAGGAGAGGCCCATATAAATGCCAAAAGTTCAAGGTTTTCTCGAACAGTTCGATGGATATGCTGTTAATTCTTCTTACAAGGGATGCTATGCATGATGGCCCGAGTTTGGCGAAACTCGGAATTGTTCCGAGCTCTGGCGACATCCCCTTCTGAACGAGCTAATAGTACGAAAAGGCCAAATCCATCCCTGTGCGCGCGCTGCGTTTCATTGGTTACGATGAAATGCGGCGTCGTGTCAAGGGCGGTCGACAAATTTCGGTACTGTCTTCAAACCAGAGGCATGTTCTTTCATTTGTTAGTCGGTCCACTGAGTGCAGAAGCGCACCCGTGCAAAAAAGTGTCAGAAACTTTCACTAACGATATTTTTGAGAGGTATGGGGTTGTTTAAATTCCTTTTCAGGCGTTTAATGTTTGCACTAAGTATCATTTAGGATAATCAGCACTGTGGCCTCTGAGATTTGCCCCGGCCGAGTGCCTTACAACACCGCGGCCGGAGCTAACCGCCGAGGCCACGCGTATAATCATCATGGTCAGCCTGTACGTACTAGCGCGTTGCTCGGTACGGCGTGTGCCCTCTTCGCCCTCTTACTCATCGTCTGCTTGCTCCAAGAGCACGTGCGCCCGGCTGATTAGCTAATTGGCTGGGCGGTATACCTAGCTAATGAAGTCAGGACATGCTATAATCAAACAAATTAAGCCATGCCATGCTAAGAGCGACCTAATTAAGCCACATCCTACTAAGACCATGCTAATGATTCCTTGTAGAGCTAAGACCGAGCTAATTAGGACCTTACTCACACCACGCTAACTAGAATCGACCTAATTAGGGTTATGCTAATTTGCATCGTACTAATTGAAACATTGCCAATTAAATCTGAGTTATTAATGTCGTGTTCATTAGAACACTACGAACTAAAAGAGAACTATATCATTCTAATTAAGACCTAGCCAATTGTTACCATCAAAACTGAGACCGAACTGACGTGGTCTTCACTCCGAAGCAGATTGAGTGGACGAGCCACGTGAAACGCTGAAAAAAGCTAGATGATCACAAGCTCCTACGATGGCTCCAGCCTTGCACGAGTAGTGCAAGCTGACCGAATTATTTCATATGCAAAGAAGCTCTGCTTAGTGTCCACCGCATGAACCGCCTGACAGGCACACCGGCACGATGGCGGTCACAAGTTGAACTGTGGCCTTTTCAGAATCGACGAGGTTGTGCCTGAGTTTGCGCGTCAATTAGTTTGATTGACAGGCGCCCGCGGCGAAGATCGGGTCCGCCCATCGCGTTTGCTCTTGCCGTGGAGCAGTGCTCACGCCAAAACGCCAGCGAGCGGCACGGTTCATCTATGAACACATTCGAACCGACTATGCACACACGCACGAAGAACTAAAGGTTATATCATCACGTGGCTAGATGTCTCGCATCCAATTTCACCGCGCTCACGACGTACCACTCACAGCCATGAAGCAAGCGCCCCTGGTGGCATATGCGGCGAGAAACGTGACTGTTTACTTATTTGTGGAGACATTGCTCCTACCGATTCGTTACTGCAGAAAAGTTTCAGTCGTGTATTGTAAGTTCCAGTAACCTGTATATTTATTTATCTGTAATATTCGAGAGAACCGAAACGAGCTGCACGAGAGGGCTGCGTGTGTGCCCTTGTTGCCTTCGAGAGTGGAAATTTTCATGCTGCAGGTGGAACGAAAGAACTTGCCCGAAAGAGGACAAACGCCCAAGAACACGCCTATGGGAGGCGCGCTGTTCAGTTGGCAAAAAGATAGCGCGACAATCACGCTGACGTCACTGCACTGTTGAAATGCTGACTGAGTGGCAGCGTTGAGGCTTTCGCACGCGGTGTTCCTTGAAAAATCGTCGCAAATGCCGCACACGCGTTTGTGACGCCATGCTCGTTCTTGTAGCCGTTTTTATCAACGCTGCTATCGCGCTTCGCACTGTGTTCCTATCATGACCGCCATAGGGCGGGCTTGGAGGAAACTCGTGTGCCCGAGAAGCTCGGGCCATCCTGCATAGCACCCAAGGAGTTGTTATGGTCTTTATTCATTCTCCAAGTCTGTTGGATATAGTAATCTCATAGGTAACGTGAGATTGCTTGTGATTGCTGCCGCGCGGTGTTTGTTCCATTGAATAGCATCATTACCAGGATCCCCACAATGACCATCACTGATCGATTGTTCTATAAAAGGCCCCTGTAGGGTACTACATAAGGGGAAAAGAAAGCATGTCTTGAAAGAATACACTAGGTGTTGTCTCTTATGCACATAGATTAACACAGATAAGCATGTGTGTGACAGTCTACACGAGGTTTCAAACAGCGATAACCTATTACTAAATAAAAAAAACATGGCTGGTTCCTCCGTGATAGGAATCAGTACAACACGAAAGTGAACCGTGTCTTCACAGATGTAGTTGATCGTTTATTGTACATTGATGTATGAGCGCTCGCACAATGGTGTTTAGCAGCTAGAGCAGTTTCGCATGGATGTACCCACGTGGACGCCTAGTGGCACATCTCCGTATCGACACTACCGATTCATGCTTAAATCTAATGGTCACTAACGGTCACGATTAAATCTTTGTGGTAGCTAAGGAAGGCAGGAAGGAAGATACAAGCGAAAAGACAGGGAGGTTAGTCAGTTCTTAGACCGGCTGTCTACCCTGTGCTGGGGGAAGGGGTAAGGGGGATAAAAGATGATAAAACATGGTAGCTAAAGTACCTAACATAAACCTGGACACAGCTTATGGTGAATCCCGTGCAATGATGGCATCAATAGGCACACAATAAACACAGGTGCTCATGTACACCAATTCAAAGCGTCATAATTTCACGAGAGAAACGCCAAGATCTGCGCTCCCAAGTAATAGGTTACCTATTTTTGTTATCTGGGGTTTAACGTCCCAAAACCACGATTTGATTATGAGAGACGCCGTAGTGGAGAGCTCCGGAAATTCCGACCACCTGGGGTTCTTTAACGTGCACCTAAATCTAAGTACACGGGCCTCAAACATTTTCGCCTCCATCGAAAATGCAGCCGCCGCGGCCGGGATTTGATCCCGCGACCTTCGGGTCAGCAGTCGAGCGCCATAACCACTAGACCACCGTGGCGGGGCAGTAATAGGTTACCTACACCTTTTCTCATGCCAAGGAGGATAAAAAATGTTTCTTTTTTTTTTCAAGTTCCTCCTTCACTCATACATATGCCATAGAGCGCTTCAGGGAGGCGAGAGGCAAAGTTCGTAGCTTGATCATGATGGAACAAGCGCAATATGCACGAAGACTTAGAAAGGACACAGGACGGAGCGCTTTCTAAGGCTTCGCGCGTATTGCGCTTGTGTCATCATGAACCTTTACCAACATGCCCAACTGGCAGTCATCCTTAATGTAATTTCGCAGCTTGAGCACTCAACGCGGCAAGGTCTTCCGCTTTCCGCTGGCGTGTCTCTCCTGAACTAGAGCACTCACTGCGCGATATCTGACGTCGACGTCATTGTCTTTCTGTGTCGCCTATCGCAGCCGTTCTATTTGTCGGTGCTGTCGTACTCGAACCAGTAGGCGGCGTAGAAACACCGTTGGTGCATGTGGTAGCTACACTACTCTGGCAACGAGGATTCACACGCTAATACGACCCGAAAGGCAAGGCACATACTGCGTCGTCACCGAACCGAGTCACCGCATACGTCTCTTTGCACCGAACGTACAGTTTCCTACAATAATGCGCCGAAAGTCTGTTGCGCTGAAACTACCAAAGCGCTCCCTGTCGGCGCTCGTTAGTGTCGTGACGCAGTACTTCACGTCTCCCAGATGGCGCCACTGCCCGTGCAAACCAAGATCACTGTGAGAGAGAGAAGGTGTGAGATATACAAGACCCGTTTGTGAAGCGCGTGCTTGTGCGCCGGTAGCGCAGTGGGAAGAGCACCGGTATCGTCACGGATATTGAGGTCGTCGGTTCGACTCCCAGGTCATACGAATCAAGAAAACTTGTTTTTATTTGTTGTGTGTTAGTGTGCCTTTTACCATCGTCACTTCCCTGATGGAAATGACGTCAGTGAAGTGTTGGTGAACCTCGGCATAAAAAGATTTGGCAGATCCCACGTACCGTGGGAATCGATGTTATGCGAAGCATGCGGCTGGAACGTGACTGTGACGTAATTTTTGTTACTGAGCGAACGTTACAAAATGACGCTAACGATCTATAAACTTTATACGCACACATATATGCTGAAGAGCCGCATATGTGTTATCTACCAGTTGTTTACAGTTGGGTGACGCTGCCAACGGCAACGTTGGTATTGCCAACACCAGAAGCGGTAAGCTGATATGTAATGCTTATACTTGTCCCTAATGATGCAGAAAGCACGCACGTCTCACGAACCCGTGTGCATGTGTAGAAGAGGTTCTTGACAGTTCTTGAACAACGTCATCATCACTGTGGTCAGTGAGCACCAGCAGCTGGTCATGACTGGTTATTGGTTCCGGTCGTGATCGCGGTGACTAGGGGTCCTCATGTAATGAAGTATGAGGTATAGTACAGTTGTTGGAAATCGTGGATGCCTCGGTCATTTTGTCGACAAATTGTATGTCGATGGAGCCGACGACATGTCGGAACCTGAAGTCACCCTTCGCGTTGGTGACGTATACGCCGTCAAGGCTGGTAGGCCTGGATATACGTAGACCAACATCAGTGGTTGGCGCTTCTCGTATTCGTAGACTACATGGGCGTATGTGGCCTACGTAGCCTAGTCTACAAAGCGGCTGTCAAACAATCTGGCATCATCATCGGTCAGCATGAGGCCATCGCCCTACCTTGTAAGAAATGAAGAGGACACTGCGTCGTTCTGACGGACTAAGTGTCCGCCAGAACAACCAACACTGGAACCAAAGACGTTAATCTGATATGACGCCTGTATCGTAGGAGTACACATCGTAGGAGTATCATAGAATGTTTATTGCTTTCTTGCAAAATTAGATCACCAGCACCATAACCGCAATTGACGTTGCACCGACATTAGGCCTGCATGGGCTGTCTTTCCAAACCAGTTTACGGACCTGGCGTGGCTCTGTGGTAGAATACTTGATTGCCACGCAGAAGGCTTAGGTTCGATTCCTGCTGGGATCCTCGTTTTCATTATTTCCATTCGTCGGGTCAACGCTGTCGATGTCGGTTTTTTTAACGCTCTCGCATTTAAGGTACCAATGTCTGTCCTCGCCTTTCCTGGGTAGATATAAACTGTCTATCACCTGTGGCGCATACCCGTACACCGTGGCCCTTGGTAAACGGGTACGTGTCACACGTGTCTGGAGGAAAGGGTTTGACGACGTACGCGACAGGATTTTCAAGTTATTCATGTCATGACCCGACAGTCATATTCGTCAAATCCCCTTACCCTCCCATGCCAATTTTGGTCGACGCCAAGTTGAGCAGGCGATCACGAGAGCACCTAGACGTAGGCGGCTAGATAGATAGATACATAGAAACGCTCAAAGTTTCAAAGGTTCGCTAAGAAATGCTTCGCATTTAATACTTTCTTGTTAAAAGCAAAGCCTGTGCCACCCCAAGTTAAATCTGTACGTGACTTGCCTGTGGTTCGCGTGTGTTTATCTTGTGTTTCCTGTTCGTTTCGTGTCATCTGATTTGTTTTGCGATAATCTTTTTGATGCTTATAAGCTCCTTTCTGCTGTTTTTCGACAGTCTGCCGCGCCGAGCGCATTAGGTCGAACTCGCGACGCTGGAGGTGCGCTGTAGCTTCGCTGACTCGGACAGACGAACTAGCCCATCGGTGACGCAGGCATTCGCGGGCAAGCGTGCGATGGCGTTCCAAACGTGCAGCCTGCTCAACTTATGTGTATCAAAGTGGGACCTACGTGACGCCAACGCGAGACACGAGATTGGGTGACACCAATGCTAGACATGATACGAAGACAGCGCGGTCCCTCAAACTATTCCGCTTTTGAAACACTGCACCTTATCGGAAGCCATAGCAAGCGCGAGCTCCCGTCTAGAGTTTACTGAAAGAACTCCGCACGCGCTCTGCTTTCCGCGAGCTGCGCTCGGCGCTGGCTATATTGTCGCGATAGCAATTATATGGACACTCGAGGCGAATTTTTATGGTGAAAGCCTTAGATGCCTCATGAAATGCGAAAATTGGCCGTCGGTGTACGCATAGCATAGCGGTTATTCATCTTTGAAATGGGCAGCGCAAAAGAAGGCGCTGTGTGGTGTGTTGCACTATTTCTCGTGTCCTTGTTTTTGCCCTGCCCATTTCAAAGCTGCATAACCAATTTCAACTTGCCCAAATGTCAATTCTTCTGCAGCATAGCGGTGTATAGTTTATAAGGGGGTGCTACAATATAGTGCGGGGGTGGAAAAGGGCAATGAAGTTGAGGAGGAGATAAAGGAGGCGGGGAGAGGGCGCCACCGCACAACGCCACCTAGACTACTTGCAAGGCCTGCGTGCTCCCTCCTAGACGTCACAGAGTGTCCGACTGAGACGGATGCTGTCGTCCGTGGTGAGGTTGGCGCGTTCATGCAGTCGTATCATTGGACGCATTGGGTCAGTCGAGGCTGTACAAAAGGCTAGAAAAACACAGCTCACAGTCGCACATGCAGGCGGAGTCCCCGCCCGAAGCAGCTACGGGCGATAGCGTCCACCTCTGTTGAACAAGGTCTCTGACGTCACGGAGGGAGCGCGCAGGCCTTGATACTAGTCTAGATCAGTGTTGCGGAATGGGCGCCTCCATTCCATTCCAATTCCAATCCGGGGAATTAGAACTTGCAGCAATTCCATTCCTTTCAATTCCTCGGAATGAAATAACTTAGCCCATTCCCATTCCGGGAATGGCGAGGCAGTTCAATTCCATTCCTGCAATTCCTCAGTGTAGGAAAGGCATCTGGATAGTTTTATCGAGGTAAGAATGAACGCCCCATAATGGTGATGTCCTCAGATGCATTAAGAACTGCAAAAGTTACCAAGGTCGAGGGATAGTAGCATGGTGACATATATCGCGCAGTACAACCACCCTAATAATTCCCATAGGGACAGTTCTCCCTCTACCTATAGTATTTGCATGGTCAGCATGTTTTAACGAATGGGGATGTTTTACGATTATTTCAGCTTAAATGCGTTACTGCTAAAATGACAACATAGCGTATTTTTATGCTGACAAAAGTAGTGTTCAAGAATACTAAGCAGTTTTGCCACGCGTCTGGAGTGGTCGTGAATATGGAGAAAACTAAGATTGGTTGATGGGGAAAAAAAACCCTCTAGATCTGCTGGTAGTATTTGGAACAGCGCACCTCTAGGGCCCCTTGTGCATTTGCATCGAATACGGAACACTGGGCCGCCCTGCTCGTCAGCACTCACGCCTGTCAAGCGCCTGGCCAGCATGGATGGGGTGAGGAGAACTGTCTGTGTTCGCCTGTGCGCAGGTATGCAGTGTCTTCCTTGTCGTCAAGGTAATTTACGTGTGTCAATTACTAAACTGCTCGTGAGATAAAGATCAGGCTGTGGATAGAGTATTCGCCACTTCCGTGTGGGGGTATCAACGGGAACCAACACCCAGGGATAACATGTTTCTCCTTTCAGCATCTGCTGGGATAATGCATTTGTTTGTACACTAACTTCTGCCTCGGTTTCTCTTTTACAAACTGGCAGATCGTTCACACTTTTACACCACGCCTACTTTTGGCTCTGGCTAACTTCGACGGATATCAAAGGCATAGAGCCGCGGTTACGTGAATGGAGACAAAATTCGGCGCAACACAGTCTAAATATGGACAGAATTGTAGCGGGCACGTTTCTTATAAATGTACCGTGCTTGTAATCAGCCAAGCTATTTTAAATGTACCACTTTATTGTTAAATTCGAGGCTCCGACTTACTAATGTTTGAAGTTTAAAAAACAGCGCGTAGACGAAAACGTGCTCTATTTTCGAAAAAATATGTCATTCAATTGCCATTCCATTCCGTGCAAAATGCGGTTCATTCCATTCCCATTTCATTCCTCCAAGCGTTGTGCCCATTCCATTCCGGGGTCGCGAAAATGTGGAATGATTCGGGAGTCATTGCAATTCCGGAGTGGCAACTCCACAACACTTGTCTAGATGGCGTTACGCTGCATCATAAATAAAGGTTTCCTTTCCCGCCCTAGACGTCGAGCAGGCTGCACATTTGAAACAGCAGCGCTTGCTTGCCTGAGAACGCAAGCGTCGCTGAAGGACAGGAGAATCACTGCTCCGCACTTGCTACAACTCTCACGCTGTGTGCCACTGCATACAATTTTTTAACTATTTAGAACAACGTGTTTTTATCAGAGATTCCTGTGCGCACACTCTTGTCTAATACGCGCATGCCTTTACAGAAAACTTACTTACCACAACGGCAATCGCATTACGTCGGCGTCTCAGTTACAATAAAGATTGTGAATCCTTCGCAAATTTTACACCATGAATATTTACATGGTGTAGTTTTGGGGGCTGAAATGTGCAAGAAAGTAAATAAGTGCTTTAACCACTAAACAAAACAAAACCATTTTGTCTGAATAATGAACATTCCTGCCAGGAAGACAAGAAATTAAGAGCGAGAAGTCTCAATTTAATTTACCCTGTGTACAATATGGAAAAGATGGAGTTTGTACACACACACCAATACGCTAGCGCGGCCCAAAGAAGGGTCAGATGAACGTGAGGATCTGTATGTTATAATAAGAAGCACTATAGTACATGATGTGATATTTACGTTCAAGACGTCCAAGGAAAAAATTGGCCGCGTCTCTGCGTGCTTCGCTGCAAATGTCGCCGAAAGACGATAAGGTTTCTCTCTACGCAGTTCCTTTCAAAAGATAGAAGCAAAATGTTAGAGAACCCATCACAAGGAAACCGAAGTTCAAAGTACCAGTTTTGAGTGCATCATAACATAAAATTGATATGCAGTATTTTGTTGGTTATTGAACAATCATATCAATTACAAACGTGTAATAATGCTCTAATAGCATTTTGAACACAGCATGTTTATTAATGCAAGTCATCAACGTCTCACCAGAAGGACGCGCAACGTCGTACATGTGTTGTTTACGCACAAGGACACGTATGTGAGCCTGTCAATCATCAAATTTGCTTTGTATGACGCAGTATATCACTTCAGTAATGGAAGCAGAAGCACATTTGATATCTTGAAGCAAGTTCGAATCAAGCCTGGACTCTACACTGAAAAATCTTGCCTCACAAATCATCGGCGCTGTATCGTGAAAACATCTCTACACGGCGCTGATGCTGCAAAGCAAGCTAGAAAAAAAGGCATGTTGCCGCCCAAGCAAAGGCACACAAGAGCAAGGTCCACGATGGAACTAGCTACAAACATCCAGGATTTTACTAATCCTGATCCCCTTGCGTACGCGCTCCACCTGTTTGAAATCTTTTTTGTTGATTTTCTCAGAACTTATATATTTTTGGTATTTTTCCGTACGCGAACAATCAAACTTTTTTTGCTAATAAAGACTTTTCATTAAAACTTGGCACACTTCCCTATCACATTAGTGGATGTTCAATGAGCTACAATAAGCAAAACCGTGCCACAAGTTTTTATATGGCTGCCTGTTATACGAAGGTGCCCTAGCGTTACTGCATTATTTATTCGTTATTTGTTCACTTCTTTATCAATGTCACGGGGTCGTGACGTCGATGAAGGAAGCATCCGGCGTGTCGAAGATGAAATTCTTTTATTTGGCCGAACTTGTGGCCGGGAAAAGGAAAGTCAAACTACAGCAAAACGCACTGTACACTGATAGCGGCGAACAGAGCGTCGGCCGTCGAAAAACTGCTCATGGCTGGGACGCGCCGTCTTTTATACATCACGCATCGAACTTTCCAGTCTAACCACTGGTGGCCGCGCAAGCTCCGGGATAATCTAGACTATTCGCGTCCTGCGCGCAATCTTAACAAAACGATCTACTACAATCGCGAAGCTTCTCGAACACTGCGACGCAGACAGCGTCGAGCGTTGATAACCGTCCTTGCTGGTCAAACCCGAATACATCCAAATAAAACAAGAAGTGGGCGTGGCAATAATGTTAATCTGATCTCATTTGGTTTGGTTCATTGCACTGGTCAAACCTTCTTTTATGTCCCTACAAAACATTAGGTTTTTATTGAGTGGATTTTGAGTTATGAGTGTTCGGATAAGGCCCACTTTTAATAAAATTTTTAATTACGAGAAATAATAAAAATTGTATTTCCTTTGTAATGCTCAGATGTGGCTACAAAGGTGTGCTTTATAATGTAGACCAATTATCGCTGGTGCTTATCGCGTTTAAAAAACATGTTTAGGAGAATTGGCCTCATACCTTAGACAGCGCCACTGTAGCCGTGACGGCGAGTATCATGGCTACAAGCGGCGCCATAACACTCGCCGTCATGTGTTCTCATTAGCATCCAAATTACTGCCAATAACATCTACTATACTTTCCTTGGCTTGATTGTCTGTTAGTTCCCATTAATGTTGTGTCCAACAAAGAAAAACGAGCCCTTAATATTCCCCTTCCTTCGTTCTAAGAAAACTGTTATTTACATTGGTGTTGCTGCATCGTAAACGCTATGCATGAGACGGCGACATCGCCGGCCTTGGAAGTACGATGAACGTAAAAGTATGAGGAACCAACCATGACGCTGTTATGATCTAATATCCGCTGTGGAAAATGCCATCGACGCAGTGACTGAGCTCAGAGCAGAATGAATCGCCGAAGGCTGTTGTATTTTTTAACATTTTCACGTAGATGTAATTTCACTTTTATTACACCTAAGCCATATATGGCTAGGGCATGTTCGTCACCCAGCGACAAAAATTGGCCAAACAAACAAACATTGGACAAAAATATATTGCAGAAATTGGCCAAACCCCCTTACTTACCAAAGGTTCACTAAAAATAAAGAACGGAACAAACGGGCAGCAAACACAAAAAATGTGTTCCAAACTAATTGGGTAAGCGCCACTACTAACCACTGGTCCACTAAAAATAAAGGGAAGAAACGGGCCGCAAACACAATCCAGTTAAAATTGTTCACGAAACGCCAAGCGAATGCGGCGAGCCAGACAAGACGACGTACGTCGCGTAAAAACGATGCATTCTGTTAAAATGGAAAACATCAAAGAAGAATACGCGAAATTTATATGGGCCTCTCTGGACAGGCATTTCGGATTTAGTTCCAGGATGTGTGATCGGTATGGTTCAAAATTCTGTGCCACCTCTGTGTCTTGTGCCAAACCGTGCACTTCGCTGATCACCCACTTTGAGACAGCTGGATGGCTCCTTAATTTTGCGGAAGTGATACCGCTCTTCGTGAAGTAGTGTACATACTTTGGCTTACTAATTTGTTTGAATCTACGGTAGGCTTTTGGCTCACGATCGCGGTGTTCCCGAGTTAACCGGCTGTAAAACGAACAAATTTTATTTATGCTACAAAAGTAACCTAAAGGCAATGCACTATGATGAAATTCATTGCGGCTGCCAATACATATTGATCTGGGATGGAATTACAAAAAGAAGGTAACAGACACTCGCCAACCACAAATATTCTACACTAAAGAGTCAATATAATATGAAACGTTTTGCGATTACTACGTCGTCTCGTCTGTTAAAGCGTCTTCACTTTCATATTGAAGGCGACAGAGGTAACTATAAGGAATAATCTGATACTAAAATTGATATCCTTGCCTACAAATGACAAAGTCGCTTACTTCTTGCGACTATGATTTACGTAAAGAGTGTAAATAAAATTAAAATACTTACAGCAAACAAATAATGGGATGGGGTTCCCGTTTAATATGAGACAGTTGGGTCTTGTGTTATTACTACACTCCCGTATGCTTGATCGACATGAAATGTAACCTAACGAATAAATGAAAATCGACGATCTATTACGGCATTTCACATCAGGACCAGACTTCTGCACATTAGGAAAATGTGACTAATTGCAAGTACTTCAGCTAAAAATGCATTTGATTACAATTGCGAATTACTGTCGAATGAAATTAAATGTGAATTACTAAAGCGTAAATTATTTTTACTTTGCTTTTCTTCTTTTTCGGCTTAAAATTATGCGTTGCCTACGCACGCCAGGAGGGTCGCTGTTGTTACACTATTTCTTCGATTGGAGCGGCTCACAATTAAGAAATAATTCGCAGTATGCCAGTGCTATCCCTAGTTTATGAAGTTTTTAGGGGCTTCTTCTGCTTTTGTGGTTGTAAGGAGCATTAGTATATCGTGATTCATGGTATATGTGCACAATAGCAAAAACAGATATTGAAAACTTTACGAAACACATTGCGCGGGTAAAGAAGCAAAATACATACCGTATGTTACAGTTGGATATTTTAAAGTAGCAGGCACACACTAACGAACGCGCTGCAACGTCAGTGCAGGCGTTACGTCGGACCTTAAGGTACCCTTTACACGCCAGTGCAGTCGGCGTGTCTGGTGAGGCGGTGATATGTACACGACTACTGAATATATGCACAAGTACGTTGATCCACCTCGTACGACATTGCTCAAAGCCGAAAGTTCCGTTCATAGCTAATCGAACTCTTGTGGGCCTTCAGACAGCGCTAAACGATCGCTTTGAGCTGTGCAACTGAGCCATAAATTTCAAGGGAGTACAAGAAGCGCATGTATACTCAGATAGGCTGCTCAGTAGAAGACTGCCGGGCAGTCGACGACGCGACTAACGGACGTGATAGCTGATGCGGTGCAGCGATTCCGACCTTTCTAAAGCATATAGAGCTATTTATTTTTATTGTCATTTCGTTTTCGTTTGTCGTTTCATGAACAAGAGAAAATATTTATAGTCTAGAAATTTCGTTGGTACAGGCTGTGCTTTTGCAGATCCAGTGCACTGAAGAAGACAAAAACAAAATAATAAATAAAGAAATAAAAATATACACCTCAGTACACTTCAGACAGCTCAAAGCGAGCGTTTAGCGCTATCTCAACAAGCACAAGGGAAAGATTAGCTATAAGCCGAACGTTCGGAGTGTAAAAGGCTTAGCGACATTTTTGTAGCGCTTATGCACAATTACAATTCGTGAAAATCACAACCATAAAACATTACATAAAATGGCACCTAGGGAGAGTTCGTGTAAGACAGTCAAGCCAAAAATATTATCATATATTCTCAAAGTCCATTCACGTAGCGACACGAAAAATAACACAAAATACGGTTGAGTCACACGGCAATATAGTTCACATAAAATGCAGTCACACGGATGCCGTATATGCTGAAGATAACACTACGCATAAGGTCCAGTCATGTAGCGAGACTGAAATTGGCAAAGTCCAGGCACAGGGACATACTCTTCAAATTATTCAGTGCACAGGTGTGGCGAGTAATCGAAGCGTACGTGCAGTTTGCAGGAAAGCACACGGGAACGCCATTTGCCAAGCAGATTCGTCTTAAGGCATTTGCCAAGTACCTCGTGCCAGTGCAGGCTGAAAGCCCTGAGGTACATACGCGTTTTTGAACGTGATATTAGTGTTTTACGCTTCACAGGTTACATTATTTTGCTGCACGAGTTCACTGCGTGGCATCTTCCGCATTACTTTTCAAGAACGAGTTGTCAGCTTCCTGGCATGCAGCAGCCTATGCTTCATGATGCAATTTTTCTATCTTCAATCTTTAAAAATAAAATATGGTGTACGTACGTATATTTGATGGGGTGGCATCAACAAATAGTACAAAACACACAAGCAGATACTTCGCTTGCATGGCTACAAAGACAAAAAAAAAACAAACAAGAACAACAATTCAATAGCTCCACCGAGCACTTATGCAGCCGCGTCGTATTATGCAGGTAAAACGAGAACAAGACAGCAATCACGAAAACACAGAGAAAACGCTTTATACTAACCCATGCCCCTCGTGCTTGTTCCCTGGCATATGGTATTGCATTGCAGGACCAGTGTTTCTACGCGTATAGCAAAATATTTGGTTTGAACTTGTTCTGCTACTCGGTGGCTCACTTACCCGATGATAAGCTCGATTTAATAAGTTTGTGACATGTATGGATGTTTTGCTTTTGCGTTGCTTTGTTCTTGGTTAAAAAGCATGGCTGATACAGGCTTAAAACGATTGTGCGATGCTTCCCGTATCTCATGGTGTGGTAGCTGATGATAAAACTTCCAGTGGTACCTCCTTGCGCCACCACACAGCTTCGTTGGTCTTCCATATTGAAATAGTGAAAGGGCTCTGAATATTTTATCGTTGTGTTGATGAACTATCCAAGCTTGCTGGCATTTGTCGGAGTCCTTCGGATCGTCACGCGAACCTATACTCCGTTTCATACATCAGGTGCAACGCTGTGGAAGCTGTGCAAGAAGTTAGACAAGCAATATGTGTAAATCCGCGCGTCTTGTGCTTGGCCTCCGCGATAAGTTCCGGCTACGCGCTGACAGTGCCAATCACGGAGGCCATGATAAGAAAGAAAGAGACGCTAAGCGTTCCAGAACAAACTATCGACAACAGTGTAAATAAGGAGCTTCGTTTATTTCTTGGGCCCAAATCGTCCTCCTTTATTACACAGCCTAAGAACGAAAAAAAATCACATTACGGGTGGTAAATTCATTGCACTATTTCTCAGTGCGAACGTATCTACGGCAAGAGGTCTCGCTAGCTTCCGTAGCGTTGCACCTGATGTATGAAATGGAGTATACAAAGGCGACATTCGCCGTGTTCGGGTGTTGAAGGCATCCGGACCGCTGATCGCGCGTGTGAGCGAGAGCACACGCGCGATCTCTGTATGCTCCACAGCTTTGTGGGTGCACGTGACCAAACTTCCTATACAGTGACGTCTCTGTGCAACTCCCCCAGAAAACTAAATCGGAAGTCGTCGTCATAAATGATGCGATATGAAATTATTTACCGAGGCTACATGAATCTTAGAGCGTGTATCATGCTTCCTGGAGCAATAAGAAATGTCTGAAGCAGCGAGCGCGTAAGCCACATCTTTGATGCCTGAACCCCATCAAGGCCCATTAATGAAAGTACCACTTTTATGGGTGAGCGATGCCCGTGAGAACGACGCTAGGAAAGGTTTCATGCTTGATTCAATAAATGAAGCACAAGTAAACGAACACCTTTCGCGCAACACTGCAAGTAATTTTGGGGGCGTTTAGAAACGAGTGCTGCGTAAGAAGCGAAATTAACATTGCATGCTGTTTTCGGTTTCTAACTTTTCGTCTGGCCACATCTAGCAACCTTCGCTCTGAGGCTGTCACTATCTTTGGCCGTTACAACGCGTGATTATTTTGTCGTCGACAGGTTGGTTTGTTGCGGCGTTCGGACATTTGCGCCGCGCGAGCGGTGTTTTGTGGCTTTGCATGCTTATTACCCCCTGTATTTTTTACTGCTTCTCAGCGTTTCCTGTCTTTCGCTAACATTCGCCATTTCGTGTTACGCTAATTTTCTGAGCATCCATGTGCGTCTTCCACTTGATCTTTTTTTCATCCACTTACTTTTGATTAAGCTGTGTGCGGTGCATTATGGAGATAAAGATTAACTTTTTTTAAAGAGGAGTGCGCTCAACTCGTCGCCTATTGTCAAAATACAAAGACGTCCTCGAAAATAAGCGCACTGGCGCTCTGTGCCCGTGGTCAGTAGGGTGCCTTGATGCGCGTTTTGTCCAGGGTGAGGACATCTGCGGCGTCTACTGCGGCGCGGCTGCCATATTTTAGCCCACGGCTTCTTACCGGCGTCTCACCCCTCTACGGCAGCTGCGCTGAGAGGCACGAGACGCGGGGCAAAAAATGGCGTCGTGGAGGCATCAGCCCCTTCAAAGAATGGCAACACCCTAAGGGGGGCGCACACATCGAGGCACACTAGTGGTCAGGAAGAAAAGGTAATGGGAGGGATTGGCTACTGAATACAACAACCAGCCAGTGTACGGCCTTGGGCATGGCGCCAGCTAAACAAAGTTCTGGGAGAACTTGAGAGAAAACGGCGAAAAGAGAAATGCCGACGACACCCACGAAATATTTTTGATGGGTGAGCTTCTTGTATTTTCTTCATTAGGCAGTTTCAATTAATCGTCCGCAGTGGCTTCGCGATGCTGGCTGCGGTTGGAAATTACTGGTAACCTGCTACCGTAGACCTTCTGTGGACGCCCAACTTAAGCTGTCTGAAGAAACAAGTGAAAGAAGTTCACCGCCAAAAGTAGTTCATTAGTCTCGTCAGCATTTCAGGTTCAGCGCAGCGCGCTTTGAAAGGTGGTATCTGGAGGTGAACTCAATATCGTTCTAGCACTTCGTATTTCATTGCAGTCTGAGTATTCCCGAGTATAGGCCGTGATACCCTCACATGCTTGTACGTGGAGCTTTCAGTTATCTCTTGCATGCGGGCAAAAGAATCCGCGAACTCTGTGAGATTGCCGTCGTCGTAGTCAGCCATTTTGCTCGCGATAAGTGCGGGTTAAGGTAGCTGCGAGGCTACCCTCGCGGCCACTTGAGTTTTTAGACTTAAGTGCCGAGAAACTGTCGGCCCTTAACATCTTCCAAGAGCCAGTGTTGTACTAGGACTTGAGTGCCGTGTACAAGGCTGGTTCTTGACAGGCGTTAAAGGGTCGATCCTTTACCGAAATTCGAATTATAGAGTTAGTTCTTGAATACGGTGGTTCGAGGTCTTCAAATTGAAACGCTTGTAGCGCGCATAAATTGTGGTATAAAGTATAAAAGCATTAACTTTTCAGCTACCGCAGTTCCCGAAGTACGACAGCTTTAATTATTCCAACACTTGAATCCTGTAATTAGTTATCTTAGTTTAAAGGGGCGGCAAAATATACTAAAGAAATTTTGATGTCGCAAAACGATGAGTTGCATTAGAATCTTGCCCCAGCGTCACATTCTTCATATCCAAGTGCACATTAAATACCTGACTGCCGGACGAGTAATTTACTGGCATTATAGAAAGCTTTAATGACGCTAAATATGACTGCCCTAATATCTTTTCTCCCCTCATCAACAGCTGGGATGTATGTTATTTCACTTACTTGTGAATGTAGCTCTCCTCAGCCTTGTTCGTTTGAACACGTCAGAACTGGCACACGTCTTTCAGATATCAGTGCAGAAAGGAACGGCGCTGTGTGCGAATTCAGAAAACCGATTTGAAGAGAGCCACTTTTATCGTACAATTCAGCACATCGACAGAAAATAGAAGCTGTGCTTTTAGGGACTTTATTGTTTAAGAATAGTGACGTTTTGCATAAAGTTGGCGATAAATATTCTTAAGAAATTGCAGGCAAACAGCTGGTACTTTCTATTGCTTTCTGCCGAAGGTGAACAAATGGGTGTCTAGCCATCCACGTCGGAGTCTTATGCACGAAATGCAGCCTTGTGAAACAGATAGTGATTGTGGAAAGTTGCTGCCGAATAATTTTGGCGCTGTTGGAAGAGAAGGTAAAGCAGGCATGCTAATGCTTTTTGTTCTTTGCAGAGCAGGGAGGCTGGTATCAACGACCGCAATAACTGTTATAAGTAGCGGCGTGCGAATATCAAATTTTTCGAATACGAATCGAATACGAATATCCACCTTCGAATATTGCATCGAATATCGAATATCAAAGGAAAAATGCCTCCACATTAACCATATTTTATTTAACATGTGGCTATTTGAAGAAAAAAAACAATAACAGCCTGACGGCAACACAACATACACTGCTATCTCACTATGTCCAGGCTAGCACAATGCACATAGCAACACAAGCAAATATCACGGCACAATGAAAGTAATGAATACATGTTATCATGAAGAAATATGAGTTGCTCCACATGATCAGGCAGCAGGCGCTCCCTTGTAACAGAGACACCCCCCCCCCTGCCACTGAAAAGGCACAGGCACGCTCGCTTGGAACAGAAGTGGCTGGTATAGGGAGTTACATGGGGCAAAGCTTTGCCAGACTGGGGTATCTCAAGCTGCCTACAGTCCGCCACCAGTCACGTGGGTCACTGTCTTTCTTCAGAAGTGGTCCCGCATAGTGAACGAGTGGTAGTGCGGTGCGTTACGGCCGCATAATATTGAAAATGTACGGTTACATGATCGCCAACAGCGCTGCACGTCGGAGATGCACCAGCAATAAATCATACGTATTAGGGCGCTCGTCGCAGGCAGATATTGTGTCTCCGTGTACTTACGATGTTTATTGCTCCTCTTGGCAAAGTTTTTAGCGATACGAACGCAGCAGAAATGTGGAAGACGAGTTATTTTATGCATGATAATCGAACCGCATATTCGAATTTTTCGAATATTCGAAGTTATCGATTATTTGAAACTTTTCGAATACACGATTTTCGGATCGAATACGAATATTCCGAATGTAATATTCGACGAATATTCAAAACTTTCGAAGATTCACACACCCCTAGTTATAAGAGGCATTTATAACTAGCGTGCGTAAGTAGCTCCGAGGGCACTGTCCTCCTAAAGTTACATTAAGGCTTTGAACATATGCAACGACAGTAATTTAAATGCGCCCGTTGTTTCAAATATAGTGTCACGTTGGTCGTGACGTCGACGAAGACAGCAGTCGGCGTTTGCAGGATGAAAACTGTTTATTTGGCCGAACTTGTGGCCGGAAAATGAGAACTAGAGCTACAGCAATACACGCTGTACAATGATAGCGGCGAACAGGGCGTCGTCCGTCGATCAACTGACAAGCGGTCAATCGCGTCGGCTTTTATACAGGCGGTATCGAACTTTCCAGCAATATCGCTGGTGGCGGCGTTATCTCTAGACAAAGCTGGAACATTCGCGTGCGGGGCGCAATCTTAACAGAACGATCTACTATAGACGTGAAGCTTCTCGAACAATGCTTCGCGGACAGCGTCGAGCGTTGATAACCGTCCCTGCCGGTCAAACCCGAATACATCAAAACAAGACAAGAAGTGGGCGTGGCATTGCCCCCTCTGAAAAAGCATCGTCCCGATGCTTGTGAAAGAACATAGAAGAGAGAAAAAAAAAACAAGTGCATACAAAATAAATTACAATAACAAAGGAAGAAAAATAGAGTCCCCAGGTTCGCTAACGCGCAAAAAACGGCTTAAGGCGCACGACATGGACGACTTCAGGTCGTGCGCGGCGTCGCTGGGAGTTCGTAATGCCGTCCGGGATCACCTCGTAGTCAAGAGCGCCGAGGCGTCGAAGAACCTTGTATGGCCCGAAGTATCGCCGAAGGAGTTTTTCGCTAAGCCCACGTCGGCGTATCGGCGTCCAGACCCAAACACGGTCGCCGGGCTGGTATTCCGCGAAGCGTCGTCGAAGATTGTAGCGACGGCTGTCGGTGTGCTGCTGGGTCTTGATGCGCAGGCGGGCGAGCTGTCGAGCTTCTTCGGCACGTTGTAAGTAAGCGGCGGCATCGAGGTTTTCTTCGTCGGTGACGTTGGGTAGCATGGCGTCGAGCGTCGTCGCCGGGCTCCTTCCGTAGACCAACTTGTACGGCGTCATCTGCGTCGTTTCTTGGACGGCCGTGTTGTATGCGAAGGTCACATACGGAAGGATGGCATCCCACGTCTTGTGTTCGACGTCGACATACATGGCCAACATGTCGGCGATGGTCTTGTTTAGCCGCTCGGTCAGGCCATTTGTCTGTGGGTGGTACGCTGTGGTCCGGCGGTGGCTTGTTTGGCTGTATCTCAGTATTGCCTGAGTTAGGTCAGCAGTAAACGCCGTACCTCTGTCGGTGATGAGAACTTCTGGGGCGCCATGACGCAGGACGATGTTCTCAACGAAGAACTTCGCTACCTCGGCGGCACTGCCTCTAGGCAGGGCCCTCGTCTCGGCGTAGCGGGTGAGGTAGTCTGTAGCTACGACGATCCATTTGTTTCCGGTATTGGACGTCGGGAACGGCCCCAGTAAGTCCATCCCGATTTGCTGGAACGGCCGTCGAGGTGGCTCGATAGGCTGCAGAAGTCCGGCTGGCCTAGTGGGCGGTGTCTTGCGTCGCTGACAGTCCCGGCAGGTCTTCACGTAACGAGTGACGTCGGCGGAAAGGCGCGGCCAGTAGTACTTCTCCTGTATTCTTGCTAGCGTGCGAGAAACACCCAGGTGTCCAGCCGTCGGGTCGTCGTGCAGAGCCTGGAGGACCTCTGGCCGCAATGTCGAGGGTACCACGAGAAGGCAATCGGCTCGAAGCGGTGAGAAGTTCTTCTTTAGGAGAACACCGTTGCGCAAGAAAAATGACGCCAGTCCCCGCGTGAATACCTTCGGAACAACGGTGGTCCTGCCCTCGAGGTATTCCACAAGGCCCCTGAGTTCTGGATCCGTTCGCTGTCGTTCGGCGAAGTCGTCGGCACTTATGATTCCCAAGAAGGAGTCGTCCTCCTTGTCGTCCTGCGGCGGTGGGTCGACGGGGGCGCGAGACAGGCAGTCAGCGTCGGAGTGTTTCCTTCCGGACTTGTAAACGACGGTAATGTCGAATTCTTGAAGTCGTAGGCTCCACCGTGCGAGGCGACCTGAAGGGTCCTTCAAGTTAGCTAGCCAACACAATGCGTGGTGGTCGCTCACAACTTTGAAGGGCCTGCCGTAGAGGTAGGGGCGAAACTTGGATGCAGCCCAGATGATCGCTAGGCACTCCTTTTCTGTTGTGGAATAGTTCGTTTCTGCCTTTGATAGCGACCGGCTAGCATAACTGATGACCCTTTCCTGCCCGTCAGTCTTCTGCACAAGGACGGCGCCGAGTCCTACGCTGCTTGCGTCGGTGTGGATTTCCGTATCGGCGTATTCGTCGAAATGTGCTAGTATCGGAGGCATCTGAAGGCGTCGTTTCAGTTCTTCAAATGCTTCGATTTGCGCCGTTTCCCACTTGAATGGCACGTCGGTCCTTCGTGAGGTGAGTTAGCGGTTCGGCGATTCGTGAAAATTCCTTGACAAAGCGCCTGTAGTAGGCGCACAAGCCGAGAAAACGGCGCACGGCTTTCGTGTCGGTGGGGGGCGGGAAGGCAGCGATGGCAGCTGTTTTCCGCGGGTCTGGGCGAACACCACCCTTGCTGATCACGTGACCCAAAAACAGCAGCTCCTCGTATGCAAAGCGGCACTTTTCAGGCTTCAAGGTGAGGCCAGAAGTCTTGATTGCTTGTAGTACAGTGTCAAGGCGCCGGAGGTGTTCGTCGAAGCTTGAGGCAAACACAATGACGTCGTCCAAGTACACAAGGCAAGTCTGCCACTTCAATCCAGCCAGCACGGTGTCCATAACGCGCTGGAACGTCGCAGGTGCCGAGCAAAGACCAAAGGGCATAACCTTGAACTCGAAGAGGCCGTCTGGTGTTATAAAGGCAGTCTTCTCTCGGTCTCTCTCGTCGACTTCGATTTGCCAATAGCCGGTCTTGAGGTCCATCGACGAAAAGTACCTCGCGTTGTAGAGTCGATCCAGGGTGTCGTCTATCCGTGGGAGAGGGTAGACGTCCTTCTTCGTGATTTGTTCAGGCGGCGATAATCGACGCAGAAGCGTAGGGTTCCGTCTTTCTTCTTCACTAACACCACGGGTGACGCCCATGGACTCTTCGACGGCTGGATGATGTCGTCGCGTAGCATTTCGTCGACTTGTTTCTTTATGGATTCGCGTTCTCGCGTTGAAACTCTGTACGGGCTCTGCCGGAGTGGCCTGGCATTTCCCTCTGTTATGATGCGATGTTTTGCGACTGGGGTCTGGCAGATTCTTGACGATGACGAAAAGCAGTCCCTGTATTTCAAGAGCAGGGTTTTGAGCTGTTCTTGTTTATGCTTCGGAAGGCTAGGATTAACGTCGAAAACTGGTTGAGAAGCTTGGTTCGTCGGTGTTGGCTCGGAAGAATCGGCGATGGCGAAAGCCATCGACGTAGCCGTGATTTCTTCGATGTAGGCGACTGTCGTGCCTTTGTTTACGTGCTTATACTCGTTGCTAAAATTTGTGAGCATCACTGTTGCTTTGCCTCCCCGCAACTCTGCTATTCCTCTTGCGACGCAAATCTCGCGGTTAATCAACTGGTGCTGGTCACCTTCAATGACGCCTTCCAGGTCTGCTACTTTCTGAGAGCCGACGGAAATGATGACGCTGGAGCGAGGGGGAATGGTGACTTGGTCTTCCAGCACATTCAAGGCATGCTTCCCTGGCGGCGTGTACCGCGGTAATGCTTTTTCTGTAGATAGTGTTATCGACTTCGATCTGAGGTCGATGACTGCACCATGAAGGCCTAAGAAGTCCATACCAAGGATGACATCTCGGGAGCAATGCTGAAGGACTACGAAGCTTGCGGGATAAATCCGGTTGTTGATGG
This sequence comes from Rhipicephalus sanguineus, assembly GCF_013339695.2. Lineage (NCBI taxonomy): Eukaryota > Metazoa > Arthropoda > Arachnida > Ixodida > Ixodidae > Rhipicephalus > Rhipicephalus sanguineus. The sequence goes on from NC_051177.1 coordinate 113,024,572, forward strand.
AGACCCTCGCTGTGCAGATTCCTGCCGGCGTTACTAGGTGACCTCCCGCTGTGCGGATTTCGGGGCCTTCCCAGGCGGTCTTGACTTTCTTCAGCTTCGTCGCGAACGGTCCACTGATGACAGAATAGTCGGCTCCAGTATCGACGAGAGCGGTGACGTTGTGGCCGTCGATGAGAACGTCGAGGTCACTCGTTCGTCGCCTACCGTTTCGATTTGGTCGCGGCGTCGGATCACGGCTACGTCGGTTTGTCCCGCTGCTTCGTCGTTGTGTCGTCAGGTCTTCTTCGGGCCGTGAAGTTTCGACGTCAGGGCTTCGTTCGGCTTGCGGCGTGTTCTTTAGATGTCGTTGCGGCGTTGTCGTCGGCGGCGGAGGATCTTCGGTATTTCGTCGTACAGCAACCGCACCTCCATCGGTTGCTGCCCTTAGTTTTCCGGATACGGGCTGGGTGACCGGCCTCGCGTTGGGCCAGTGTATGGTCGGCGTTGGGGGGAGACGTAGCGGCCTGGCGACGGCGAACGGGAAGGTTGTCGGGGCGTCCATTGCGTTCCCGCGAGGTAGTCGGCGATGTCGTGCGGTCTTTCCCCTCGCTGTGGACGCGGCGCGTCGATGGCGAACCCACGCAGTCCCATCTGTCGGTACTGGCAGCGGCGGTAAGTGTGGCCAGCTTCCCCGCAATGGTAGCAGAGTGGGCGGTGGTCGGGGGTGCGCCAAACGTCGGTCTTTCTCGGCGTGTATAGCTGGCCGGCTGGCGGGCGGTACGACGTCGGTGGCGGCGGCGGTGGCGGGCGCCTGGCGGCGGAACTGCTGGGGTGGCGCGGCGTCTTGACGTGGGCGAGGAGGGGGGGCGTTGCGTCGGGCTGCAGCGGCATAGCTCACTGCTTGCGGCTGTGGCTGCGCTGACTCGGGGGTGCCCAGAGACTGCTGTATTTCCTCTCGGACGATATCAGCGATCGAGGCAACTTCAGGCTGTGGTAAGGGTAAAAGCTTGCGCAGTTCTTCCCGCACGATCGCTCGGATCGTTTCACGCAGGTCGTCGGAGCCGACGGCATGAACAGCTGGGCTGTCTTGAATCGATCGGCGATTGTACTGGCGGTTGCGCATTTCCAGGGTCTTCTCAATCGTCGTCGCCTCTGAGATGAATTCTTGGACTGTCGAGGGTGGGTTCCGCATCAGCCCAGCGAAGAGCTCTTGCTTTACCCCTCGCATGAGCAACCTGACTTTCTTGTCCTCGGGCATGGCTGGGTCAGCGTGGCGGAACAGTCTGGTCATTTCCTCTCCAAAGATGGCAACACTTTCATTTGGAAGTTGGACCCGCGTCTCTAGCAAGGCTGCGGCCCTTTCTTTTCTGACGACGCTTGCAAACGTCTGCAGAAAAGCGCTGCGAAAGGCGTCCCAAGTTCGAAGAGTGGACTCCCGATTCTCGAACCAGGTCCTTGCTGCGTCTTCGAGGTAAAAGTAAACGTGACGCAGCTTGTCCTCGGAGTCCCAGTTGTTGAATGTTGAGACCCTTTCGAAAGTCTCGAGCCAGGTGTCCGGGTCTTCGAATGACGACCCGCGGAAGGTTGGCGGCTCCTTGGGCTGCCGGAGTAGGATCGGCGCAGGCTGCACGGGGTCGGTCATCGTCGCTGCGGTGGGTGTTGGGACCTTGGGCTGCCTGGTTTGTTCGGGAAGGAGCCCGTGCTCTGGCTGCAGTCCCTTCTGCCTGCGGCTTGTTCGACGATCCGGGTATTCTTTGCTGTCGTCCTCCTCGCGGCTTGGACTTGGGTCAGCGCTTCGCGGGGGCGTCCGGATCATGGAAGAAGCAGCACCTCCACCAGATGTCACGTTGGTCGTGACGTCGACGAAGACAGCAGTCGGCGTTTGCAGGATGAAACTGTTTATTTGGCCGAACTTGTGGCCGGGAAAATGAGAACTAGAGCTACAGCAATACACGCTGTACAATGATAGCGGCGAACAGGGCGTCGTCCGTCGATCAACTGACAAGCGGTCAATCGCGTCGGCTTTTATACAGGCGGTATCGAACTTTCCAGCAATATCGCTGGTGGCGGCGTTATCTCTAGACAAAGCTGGAACATTCGCGTGCGGGGCGCAATCTTAACAGAACGATCTACTATAGACGTGAAGCTTCTCGAACAATGCTTCGCGGACAGCGTCGAGCGTTGATAACCGTCCCTGCCGGTCAAACCCGAATACATCAAAACAAGACAAGAAGTGGGCGTGGCAATAGAGTGTTGGATGCAGCTAGGCGTTTAATTACAGTTGTTCCTACTCAGTATCATATTAAGCGCTCTTTCTTTTTATCACCGTTTCATGCATTCTCTTAGTTCCCAATGCGAATGGTGAAAACAAATCAAGGCATCTTTCCTAAATAAAGATGGTTGAACGCGAAGCTTTCTCCCATGCAAACTGAATAAAAGTTCAAAGCCAACGGCCTCGCGACAAACCCAAGAAATGCTGAGCGACCCGATGCGATGAATATGTGGTTTGACAGCTTGTTTAGGATTGTATTTTTCGAACGTTGAAGTTGAATGAAGACACATTCATTTAGTTTGCGTAGCTTTTATTTTAGATCATGTAGCCGTTGATTACATGCACACACTTACACTTTCAAGAACGACTCTACACTTGTACAGTATTGCCTTGTTACCACTGCTGTAGACGGTCAGACACTCTGCCATCGTAATGCGGCTAATTCCCAACGAGTGACAAAAATGGCTATCAACAAAAGGGAATTTAAGAGCCCGTTTTCTTGTCTTACAAAACCTTAATGAAAACGAACAGAAAGTGAAGCCACAGCAGGTATAAGCGACGTTATTTGTACTCTTTTTGCTATATTGTAGTAATTATGATATAAATGTGTAGATAGTAAAGTGGACGAAAAGTCAACTTGCCGCCAACAGGAGCCGAACCTGCAACCTTCGGACAACGCTAACGTTGCTCTACCTATTGAGCACCGGCGGCACACGTCCTGCCGTAAAATTTAGCGGGTATTTCTGTGAAATACTGATCGCGTAGAAATGCCTAACCCGTATTGCTCTGAAATACTGATCGAACAAATCGCCTGCCGGCGATGGTTACAGCGAAACATGTTATGAGATCATTTCAGCGGCCGTTTTTGGCGCCGTAGTAGTCCGCCGCCTGAGTCCCTAACCATTATCGCTCGAAATAAGAAAAAAAAAACGAAATCAGAAAAAAATTCCAAGAGGGAACAAGGCTCAAACCTGGGCCCTCTGCGTGGGAGCCCAGTATTCAACCTCTGAGCCATGCCGGTGCTTGAAACTACTTTGCAAAAAGGTCCTATACAGGCTTCATGTCGGAAGGAACCACATTAACATCTGCAATATAGCGTGGTAGAACAGTAAAATAAGCACCAAGCGTCGCACAACGCGAATTCTGTAGCCAGGCATCACACAATGCGAATTGCGCAACAAGTAAGTTGTTGAATGCTTCCAACCCATTACAAAGGGATCCGCCATAATTCTTCATCGTCATCAGGCACAGCATCAACAAAGTGCGCATAATGCCTTGCATGCGTTTAGCAGGTACCGCGGCTCTCCGTCTCTCCGTAGAATGACGGAAAATGGCATAGTGCCTGGTTCCCTACTTCTCAAAAGTTACAATGATTTATAGCGTAGTGGGTTCCTCGCATGTGGACTTGTATTGGTTGCCAAGGAAACCCATAAGCGCATGAACCATTTCCTCGGGGTCTCAGTAGTTTTTCGCCCCCCGTCTCTCCCAGGTCAACGTGTTATACAGCATGGCGGGAGAGGGAAATAGTGACCGGGCGTCACCCACTGTAAATTGCATAACTGGTGGGCCGTTTAAAGCTTCCAACCCATTACAAAGGGCTGAGCCATAATTCTTCATCATCATCAGTCGTCGCGTCAACAAAGTACACATAATGCCTTACAGACGTGTAGCTGGTGCCTCGTTTCCCCGCAGAATGACGAATAAGGGCTTAGTAGGTGCTTCCGAACTTCACAAAAATTGTGATTTATGGCGTAGTGGGTACCTTGCTAGTGTACTTGTGTTAGTAGCCCCAAGAGAGCTTACAACGGGCTCTAGAAACGCCGCTCTTCCAGCTTTGGCTGTGACTGTGCTGCGGTTTCAGCGCAGGCTTGGCGTTTTTTTCTTGATTTGTTCAAGAAACGCGGTTTTGACAGCAAGTTAGAGTTACAACTTCATTGTTTTTCACTTGAAACGAAAAGAACGAAGGAAAATAATTTTGAAGGCTAACGTAGGAAGTGAAAATTTTCCGTTTTATGATAATCAAATAGACGACTGACTTTTAGTCTAGTGCGCCCTTTCCGTTGAATATCAGTTTCTTTTGGCTCTTTGAAATAGAGTGATATGATTATCTCTGGTTCCTTGCAAGATATAATAACCAGGCGGTAGAAACAAAAAAATGGTAAAAAGTTGTGCGGATACATAAGATTAATCTATACGAGTTTTTTTCGTTCTGTGTGATTACAAGTGAAATTTAGTTTTTATTTAGTAAACCAAAGGTGCTTTGACTGTTTCCATCCATCCATCCATCCGTCCGTCCGTCTATCTATCTATCTATCTATAGAGAGATAGATAGACGTGGGTACATGACGAACGCAGTGCGCAGGTTATGACATGAATAACCTGACTTCCCTGTCACGTACGTCATGAAATCTTTTCCACCAGTTGCGTGTGGCACATGCATGCATACCGCGGCCCGTGGTATTCTGGTATGCGCCACAGGTAATTCAGTCTGTATTAACCAAGACTTTGGAAATCAGGATGGAATAGCATGAAAGAGCCCGTGCCCCAGGAAATGCTGTGCCGGCGTTGACGGCGTTGTTCATGGGGGAAATATCCCGATGGAAGTAAAGAACAGAAATCGCTGCTCACGCCGGAATCAAAACCAGGCCTTCTGCGCAACATTCAAGTATTCAACCACCGAGCAACGCCTGTGCTTTAGGCTGCTTCTCAAAAAGATCCTATGGAAGCGTGATGTCAGGACAACGCCAATTATGATTGCATTGTTAGCTATCCGCTTTTATATCAATATTATAAATCTACACTTGCAAAACTGTAGACAAGCGTTCCCCAAATACGCCTACGGCAAGTATTTCTGGTAAGCACGTCATCGGACCGTAGCGCGCGCTTCCTCGCGAGGACCATAACGTCTGTGCTCTAACGTGAATGCTGACGTTACGTCAGACCAGGAGCTAACCTCTGCAAGCCAGTGTGCTGGGCGTGCCTGGTGAGCCTAATATGCGCCTAACTGCTCAATTTATGCAAAGTCGTCAATATACCTCTTAATGCCTGGCTAGAAGAAAAAAAATAAAAAAAATGGTGTAGCCCGCTACTTGTTGACTGCTTCGCGTAAGATTGATTCCCACAAAGCGTGACATATGCCGGATTATTGTGTTGGTTGTTATATTCTGATTAGGGACCTAAATACAACATATCCTGTAGAATAAAGTGGACTGATCTACATCGTGCTTGTGTGACATAGCAACATGTGTCAATAAATCGGAAAGGAAAAAAAAAACGATCAATGAGTCATTGAACTGTTCTGTTAAAAGGATTGTCACGCGTTCTTGGTCACGTGTGGCCCTTACTTCTACAAAGGAATTTTCACCACCTGATCTTTAAAGGTTTGAAGTATTGGATCCTGCCTGTTCTGATTCCAAAGTAAGTGCATACATGACTTTTGTTCGACCAAGTCGTGTGTATACAATTGCAATCTGGGATCTATACCACCAATATCGCACCAATATACCGGAAAAAGTGCGGTGTCTTCCTTCTGTGCTAGTTCCCCTGCTAAAACCGAACTCAATATTGCCACGTGCGTTGCGAAAAAGAAATGAACTACCATATCTTATCGCCTTCTTTTATGCGCTTCAACATCTTTGCATCTGATCAAGTGTATCCCGACGCCAGCCTGATGCCCGGATATGTTGCGACACAGTGAATAGATAAGAAATCACCGCATCCGCCTGGGGGCAGTGTGTCAGCTGCTGTTCGGGCACACTGTTCTTTTCGCCGTCGCCGAGCAGTTTATTTTAGCATGATTTCGGGCACAAGTTAGCCCAATAATCTACCTTTAATTTCATCTTTAATCTCCCCCACCATATCCCCATGTGTAGGGTAGCAAACCGGTTGTCCCATACTGGTTAACCTCCCTGCCTTTCCTTCTCTATTGTTTCTTCTGTCATTGCCGGCGTGGTCTGCCTTTCTGCTTGTCCGTGCGCCAGCTAGCTCGCCGTCACCTACGTGACAATATTGTCACGTGAATGACGAGTCGCTTGCACTGTATACTATTTACAAGATATATTCACAACAGTGATTGCAGCGTTTGCGTTGTTGTTATTGTCCTTTCCTCATGACACATACCCATTAGAGGAGATCGGCCGAGTAGTTCATGAATTCTTCCTGTATTTTCTGTATGATGTAACTCCTTGGTACGCTATTTGTTTTTAATTGACTGCTTCAGCTCAGAGCCCAAGCAGAGAAAGATCGTCGTTCTCTTTGTCGGGCGCACACGGGCATGCTTGATGAGGCTGGCAATATGCATGTAGCATAATCCGCCGTGGCACATGCGCCGTCCGGCGTGTCTAGACGACAACATCTTTGAGAGAATAGTACGGCTTCAAGCGTGTGACGTGTACGATATCGCTGACCTGCGGGGAGGATGGAGACGACGAGGTGGCAGGAGCGACTTCATATGTTACTGGACTCACCGCCCGAAGCACTCACTATGGACCTGCGTACCGAGAGAGCAGATTTTGCGACAGGCCAACGTGACGGGTCAGAGACCAAAGTGCACGTCCCGGTGTCGTCGATCGTATAAACGCCGTTGGTTCTCTTGGGAGGTCAGAAGGCGAGTACGGGCTGTTTCCGTGCATGCGCAACCCGGGTAATAGCGTCAAGGGCATATTCGATGGTTGGTGCTGCTGGAAACGAGAGAGAGAGAGAAAATGTAGGAAAGGTAGGGTGGTTACTAGACTATGCGTCCAGATTTCTACCCTACACATGGGGAGGGAGAATAAGGGAGTAAAAGAGAGAGAAGGGCAATTGAGGGGCAATGTTCTCAGCCGAAGAGGAAAAATGGGGAGTAACCGGCATTGTCATGGCGCGAAGAATTGTAGGCAAATGTCACGTACGGTAGAGCACGGCCCCTGTCAGAGTGGTCTGAGGAAGCCTACTTCGCAAGCATGTCTGTAAGTGTTCGCTGGTCGCTGCTGCTGGAAAGGAGAGAGACAAGGAAGGAAGGAAGGAAGCAGAAAAAGGCGAACTCAGGGAGGTTAACCAGAAACACTTCCGGTTGGCTACCGTACACTGGGGGATCGGGGAAGGGGAATAGAAAGACGGGAAATAGAGAGCAGAGAAGAAAAAAGACAGAAAAGATATGCAGTGCCTTCACTAGAGCGTGCGGGATTGCACCACACGTCAGAGGCGTTCTCAAGGAATGTAGGAAAGGTAGGGAGGTTAACTAGGCTATGCATGCAGTTTGCTACCCTAAACATGGGGAGGGGAAAAAAGAAATAAAAGAGAGAGAGAAGGGCAATCGAGGGGCAATGTTGGATGTCGGCCGAACAACAGGAAAAATGGGGAGTAACCGGCAGTGTTATGGCGCGAATAATTGTAGGCAAATGTCACGTACGGTAGAGCTAGGCTCCTGTCAGAGTGGTCTGAGGAAGCATATTTCGCAAGCATGTCTGTAAGTGTTTGGTTGAGATGCTCCGTGAGGTCATTCGTACGACGTAGTGAGCTTGTGCCTCGTTTCACATGACTGCCGGATGTCGGCTAGGACTCTCGATAGAGTCCGTAAGCAGCTGGCGTGGAGTTCCATGTTGCAAGATCACGTCGTGTAGGATGAAATCCCTGACATCTGTGGCACAGCTCGTTGGAAGAGCTCATGTGATGGCGAACGGTTCTGACGAAATGTCGAGTGGTTGCAGGCATAGAGTTTCCTAAAATGACCTAGAGGGAACTCTGGCGCTGCGATCGTTCAGCCACCATGGGAATGATGGGTAGTACCCGGATTTGCCTAGTGTTCGTGCTTGTGGGCTTCGAACGCACTTGTGGCTTTGTTTATTGCTATGTTTTGGTTTTCTTTCGGATAAAAGAATGGATCGTTGTGAACTTCGTGACCAGATTTGAATCAGTGAGCCTAAAGAAGTTAAAGTGGTGAAGTGAAACTGCTGATTTTTGCTGAACTTCGTTTTGCGACAAAGCGGATGCAGGCGACGCGGAGCCAAACGGAGCCGAAAGAACGAAGTTTAGACAAATCCGTGTACTACCCATGATTCCCATGCTGGCTGAAGCGCGATGCATTGCAGCTCCCATAGACACTAGCGCCAGAGTTCCCTCTAGTAAGTATTGTAGGAAACTCTATGGTTGCAGGCACCCAGCGGGAAGCGTCGATGGTGTTTTGCGGCGCTGGCATTTATCACGCGCCGCAACGTATCTTCTGACGGAGCGTGCAAGCCCTGGCCAAAAGAAGCTTCGGCGGATCGTGTCGTATGTGCGCGACACACCGATGTGACCAGCAGTCGGAATGTTGTGAAGTTCGTGAAGAACAGTGAAGCGGAGTACGAAGCAGAGCCAGCTTGGAGTACGAAAGAGTGATGACACCGGTTCGAAGGTGATTCGAGGCGTTTGATAATAGCATGCAAAGATGCATCACGGCGTTGCTCGTCGGTGATGTGGGTCAGCTGCAAAACGGAGAAACCGCAAGTGTCGGTGTCAGGGATGAAGGAAGGAAGGAAACAGAAAAAGGAGAAGGCATAGAGGTTGACCAGAAACTCTTCCGGTTGGCTACCCTACACTGGCGGATCGGGGAAGGGGAATAGAAAGACGAGAAATAGGGAGGAGGGAAGATGAGAAAAAGAGAGAGAAGAGAGGGATGGCGCTCGATTAAATAACCGGATAGTGAGATAGGCAGTCGGCGTCCTGATGTAGGCGTCCAGGTCGTAGGTCACTACAAAGCTGTTTTTTCGCAGTCGAAGAGCCCAGTGACCAAGCCGGCCAGCAGGGTTTTTGAGTGACGAAAGCCAGCAGAGCGCATGATGGTCCGTGATTACAGAGAAGTGCTTGCCATATAAATATGGGCGGAAATTTGGGCAAGTTGGTTTTCATTCATTATAAAAACAGCGCAGCAACACGAGGACAGCGCCCGTCCAGTTGCTTCTTTCATTCTGTCCTCGTGTTGTCGCGCTGTTTTTTTAACATGAAAATATGGGCGGAACTTGGAGATTTTCTAGACAAGAGCAAGCCATTCACGCTCTGCAGGTGTAAGGAGGCGGCTAGCGTAGGCGATAACGCGGTCGTGTCCCTGCTGGCGTTGGGCGAGGACGGCTCCGATCCCGTGACCACTGGCATCCGTTCAGACCTCTGTCGGAGCGGATGGGATAAAGTGGGCCAATACAGGTGGTGTCGTCATAATTGTGATGAGGTGAGAAAAATCGGCAACTTCAGGGGAACCCCACGTGTGTGGCATGTCTTCTTCAGAAGGTCAGTAAGTGGTCGAGCGATGGCTGCAAAATCTTTGACGAACCGTCTGAAGTAGGAACAGAGGCCCACAATACTCCGGACATCTTTGACTGACGGGCGTAAAGAAAAACTCGTGACCGCACAAATTATCTCCGAGTCTGGCTGCACACGTGAAGCATCGAAGAGGTGGCCGAACACTGTAACCTGTTGGCAGCTGAAGTGACACTTCGACGAGTTGAATTGGAGGCCAGCGATGCGGAAGATGTAGAGAATTGTTGTCTTGCTGTCTTGCTGGCCTAAACTAAAATAAGTTGCCTTGCTCGCTTAAAGTAAACCAGTTGCGGCTAAACGCTAATAAAACTAAATATATGTTGTTTGCGCCCATCAATAAGCCACGAAGTGTAAGTCTAAGTGTCTACTTCGAGGGTCCGACTTTAGAACAAGTCAAGGTACAGAAATTCTTGGGTGTGTGGTTCCAGGAAGACCTTTCCTGGAACGGACATATAAAGAAAAAAAATTCGGCAGGTCCCACGCGTTGTGGGAATCGGTCTCATGCGAAGCAGTCAGCGAGTACTTCTATGCTGTATTTCATGGCTTTGAGCCAAGCGTTATGAGGTGGATCGACATGCTTTCTTCAGTGTAGTAGCTGTGCGCACATCGTGGGCTTACCAGGCACATCGACGACCCTGGCGTTTAAAGGGTAACTTATGGTGCGAAATAACGTCAGGCCTCACTTAGGGTACATGCGTCAGCATTATCGAAACTAAGTGCACTTTATGGAGCACTGATGTGAATAACATTCGTAACTTTCGTTAATGTATTCCTCCGTGGTTGAGTAATGTTTCAATATAGCTGGCGGAATCATAGGAATACAAATGTAATGCTTATTAGAACGCTATAAAAGCGGAGCCAACATTGAAACCACAGATGTTAATCCGATATGACGCTTGTATCGTAAGTGTACATATGTAGTGTTTATTGCTTTCTTGCAAAACAAGATAACCAGCACCACAACCACAATTGACATTGCACCGACATTACACCTGCATAGGCTGTTTTTCCAAACCACTTTATAGACCTGACGTGGCTCTGTCGGAGAATATCTGATTGCCACGCAGAATGCTTCGGTTCGATTGCTGCTGATATCCTATCTTTATTCTTTCCATTCGTCGGGTCTACGCTGCCGATATCGGTTTTTCTAACCCTCTCGAATTTAAATTACCAATGTCTGTTCTCACCTTTCCTGGGTGGATATAAACTGTCAATCACTTGTGGTGCATGCCCGTACACCGTGGCCCGTGGAAAGCGGGTATGTGCCACACGTGTCTAGAGAAAAGGTTTGACGATGTACGCGACAAGATTTTGACGTTATTCATGTCATGAACCAGCACTCATATTCGTCAAATCCTCTTACCCTCCTATGCCAATTTTGATCTGCACCAAGTTAAGGAGGGGATCATGAGAGCAGCCAGGCGTAGGCGGCTAGATAGATAGATATATACGTAGATAAAAACGCTCAAAGTGCCGGAGGTTCGCTAAGAAATGCTTCGCATTTATTAAATGCGAAGCATTTATTAGCGAACCTCTGGCACTTTGAGCGTTTCTATCTACGTATCTATCTATCTATCTATCTATCTATCTATCTATCTATCTATCTATCTATCCAGCCGCCTACGTCTGGTGCTTTCATGATCGCCTCCTTAACTTGGTGTAGACTAAAATTTGCATGGGAGGGTAAGAGGATTCGACGAATATGATTGCGGGTCATGACATGAATAACGTTAAAATCCTGTCGCGTACGTCGTCAAACCCTTTCCACTAGACACGTGTGGCACATACCCGCTGACCACGGGCCGCGGTGTACGGGTATGCGCCACAGGTGATTGACAGTTTATGTGTACCCAGGAACGGCGAGAACAGACGCTGGTAACTTAAATGCTAGAGCGTTCAGGAAAACCAAAATCTGCAGCGTTGACTCAACGAATGGAAAGAATGAAAATTAGGATCCCAGCAGGAATCGAACCCAAGCATTCTGCGTGGCAATCAGGTATTCTACCACTGAGTCATGCCAGGTCTATAAACTGGTTTGGAAAAACAGCCCACGCAGGCGTAATAGCGGTGCAACGTCAATTGTGGTTGTAGTGCTGGCTATCTACTTTTACAAGAAAGCAATAAACACTACATGATGCTCCTACAATGTGTACTTCTACGATACAGGTGTCATATCAGATTAATGTCTGTAGTTAAAGTGTTGGCTCCGCTTTTATAGCAGTCTAATAAACATTACGTTAGTATTACTATGATTCACAAGCTATGTTGAAGCATTGCTCGAATCCGGAAGAATACATTAACGAAATTTACATATGATATCCACATCAGCGCAACGTAATATGCACTTCGTCCACCAGAACGACGCAGTGTCCTCTTCACTTCTTACGAGGCTGCGCGATGGCCACATGCTGACCGATGATTATGCCAGATTGATTGACAGCCGCTTTGTAGACTAGGCTACGTAGGCCACATAAGCCCAGGTAGTCTACGAATACGACAAACACCATCCACTGATATTGGTCTACGTAGCACTATCCAGGCTTACGAGCCTCGACGGCCGATACCTCACCAACGCGAAGGGTGGCTTCAGGTTTCGACATGTCGCGGGCTCTGTCGACAGACAATTTGTCGACGAAATGACCGAGGCATCCACGAATCCCAACAGCTCTTCTATACCACATACTTCACTACACATGGACCGCTCGTCGCCACGATCCCGACCGGATCCTATAACAAGTCATGACCAGCTGCTGGTGTTCACTGATCACGGTGATGATGCCCTTGTTCAAGAACTGTCAAGAACTTCTTGCACACATGCACGCGGGTTCGTGAAACGTGCGTGCGTTCTCGCGACACGTATAAGCACTACATATCAGCTTACCGCTTCTGGTGTTGGCAATACCCACGTTGCCATCGGCAGCGTTACCCAACCGTAAACAGCTGTTTATATAACACATGTGCGGCTCTTCAACATATATATGTGTGCGTATAAAATTTATACAAATCTTTAGCCTCATTTCGTAACGTGTTGCTCAGTAAAAAAAAGTTACGCCACAATCACCTACCCGCCGCATGCTTCGCATAACATCGACTCCCACGGTACGTGGTATCTTCCGAATTTTTATTTAGCAGGAGATCTAAGTAGAAGCGTTGGATGTATGTACAGGCTATGTCCGTTATTGCCACTTTGGCAAAAGAAAGGGTTATATTATACACTGTTGTATTCCAGGCTAAGTCATTGCGTATTGTGTTGGGAACAACAACAGCACAAAACTATAAGACATTACTTACATTACAAAAGAAGGTACTACGACTATTAGAGGGATATTAAGGTCAGTGCAATGTCTGAGCACACGTCCGTTATTTTCTAAATATCTCATACTACAAGCAAACTAGATATATTATTTTAAGTTATTCTTGTATATTCAAAATAATAAACTATCCCCCTTGAACGATTCTTCTCGATGTGCTGAGTACTATTTCCGTACATACAGTATAAGAACACCGAAAACTAGTACAACCTACCATCAACAACATATTGATTATCGAATACCGAGTCTCCTCAACAAAGTGGATGACACTAGTTGACCTAAATGGGAAAACTTCCAAAACTAGGTTTAAGGAAGTTTTCTTTTATAATTGCATTGAATACGCTTAGTACTGGTATTTGGATTATTTATTACTTTTTGTGTGCCAGTTGTTTAGTGTACAGTTACAGTCTTTGTCTCCTTTTGCTGTTCATTTTTGTTTATTGTTTGTTGTTGCTGCTTAGGAATGTATGTGAATGCAGATGCTTTGCTTACATCACCTATTTTATCTATTGCGATAAAGAAGCTTTTTTAAAGGTATTTCATTACTATTTACTGTCCTGTTCCTTTTTTATATATGTGATGGTAATATGCTCAATCAGAATTTGCTAATTGTATTCGTATAAAAAGACGTTCTCTAATTGGGTCTAAGTTGTGTATGACATGTTATATTCAATGCGAAGCATTTCTTAGCGAACCTCAGGCACTTTGGCCGTTTCTATCTACGTATCTATCTATCTTTTTTTTCTGAATAAAGTTTCTTCCTCCTCCTCCTCTATCTATTTATCTAGCCGCCTACGTCTGGGCGCTCTCCTCGTCGCCTCCATAACTTGTAATATACCAAAATTGGTATAGAAGGGGAGCAGTGTATGACGAACACGATTCACTGGTCATGACATAAATAACGCAAAATACCTGTCGCGTACGTCCCGAAACCCTTTCTCTCAGTCACGTGTGGCACATACCCGTAAACCAGAGTTAACGTTATGCGGGTATGTGCCACAGGTGATGCAGAGTCTCAACCAACACAATAACCACGAACACACACATTGATACGCAAGAAAAGTGATAATAATAATATTTGTTCGGGTTTTTTGTCCGCAAACCACGCTACGATATGAGAGACGCCGTAGCGAAGGGCTCCGGAAATTTTGACCATCGGGTATTCTTTAACATGCACCGAGATCGCACAGAACACGGGCATCTAGCATTCTGCCTCCATCCAAAAGCGACCGCCGCGGCCGGGATTGAACCCGCGACCTTCGGATCAGCAGCCGAGCACCTTAACCACTACACCACCGCGGCGGACGCAAGGCAAGTGAGGAAACTGAAGACAGAACACCCCTAGAAGACGCTCGATTACCATCCACTCGTCCACGTGGTCCGCAACGTGGACCACGTGGATTACGCAACAACCGGCGTCAATGCTTCCTACAATAAATCTGCTGAGAGTACCAGGCCTCCCATCATTACCGAAGACTTCAAGATTGATTTCTCAAGACGCAACAATGCTTGGTGTTTATACTGCGTGAAAGACGGATTGGATTTGGAGAGGGCATCAACAGACCTGGCTGCCACGTGCACAACAGGAAGCATAATAGATCATTTCATCGTAAGAGGCATCCATGATTTCCACCAGCTGCACTATACCTCGCACTTCACTACACTTAGACTCCTCATGGACACGATTACGAACGGATACGATCAACAAGTTCGGTCCAGCGGTGCTCACTGATCATGGTGATGATGATGTTGTTCAAGAACTGTCAAGAACCCCTTCTACACATACACACGGGTTCGTGAAACGTGCTTGTGTTCTCCGTCATAACTGAGAAGTATAAGCATAAAACTGTAATTGTGACAGTAATGTACATGCAGTGCGCCTGTGCGTGCCACTCGGCTGTGCATATATCTAAGGAAATTTTCCTGAATGAAGCTTAGTTGCGAGTAACGCCTGTCCTGTGCATCTGTGTTCCTTCTTTGTCCTGTTCGGATTCCCGCTCTCCAGTTTTGAAGAATATAAGCACTACATATCAGCTTACCGCGTCCGGTGTTGGTAACACCCATATTGCTGTTGCCATCGTTACGCAACTGTAAACAACTGGTTATATAATAGATATGCGACTCTTCACCATATGAGTGTGCATATACCCCTTCCATATTTCTATAGCGTCAGTCCGTAACGTTTCGCTCAATGTGAAAAACTACGCCAATCACCATCCCGCGCATGCTTCGCATAACATCGATTCCCACGGTACGTGCGATCTTCCAAATTTTTATTTCATGTTTTATTTTTTATTTCGAAGCAAAAGCCTCCGTCAGGCAGTGTAGCCTTTGCTTTTGCTTCGTTTTTTCTTTTGTACGTCCAAAAAATAAATCAAATCTCAAATCAAAATTAATTCAAAATCAAATGGCCGACAGACGCTGAAGGTGGGTCGCAAATGTAAGGAAAATACCAGGAAGTCGTCGAGGTGACACAGGCATACTGACCACTTGAACCCTTGTAGCAGAGAGTCGATCATAGGCTGGAACGTGGCTGGGGCGTTGCATAGACCGAATGACGTAAGCTTGAATCGTAACCTCGACCACAGCGATCTGCCAATAACCGTAGCGAAGGTCTGTTGATGAAAAATATCGTGCTGCGTGTAGGAAATCAAGAGCGTCATCAATTCAGGGCAAAGAGCAAACGTCCATTTTCGTAATTTCATTTAGAAGGTGTTGGTCAACGCAGAAGCGCCACGTATTATGTTTATTTTTAACAAGGGCTCATAATGCCTTTGTCTAGCATCTTGTTCACTTCTTGAATAACTTTACGCTATGACGCAGACACCCGATACGGTCAGTGGTGAATAGGAACAGCACGACCTGTGTTTATGCAGTGCTTCTCAAGAGAAGTCTGGCCGAGTGGTCGATTGTGGATGTCGCAGATGTCGTGGTAGGAAGCCAAAAGGTGGCTTAGGGAGGCTGATTGCTCAGGCCTGAGGTCCGCGGCGATCATGGGGCGTAATGCCATGTCGAGGTATGTGGTATCTGGCGGGTGACAAGGAAAGTGAGCATACGTCTGCTGCAAAAATGGTGACCTGGTCGGCTGATAAGGATCGCGGCATGGCGACCGAGATGCCTTGAGGTAGCACATGCATCGTGAGGCCGAAATTTATAACGGGGAGACATTCCAGTTAGCGGCTACGGTTACGACGCAGTGTGGCACAGTGATGTCGCGCGCCAGAAGGACATCAGGAATAGTCGTGACGACGTATTCGCCATCAAGCCCGGGTGAAGTTTTTGCCCATTCGACGAATGCTATGGCTTTAGGTGGCATGCAGATAAGGTATGGTACAGGGGCTATTTGGAGTTCGGGGCAAGTATCAGGCTGAAGAGGAAGATCCAAGCAACGAGTACTACAGAACAGTAGATCAGGGCAGAATGCGTCGATAGGAAGTCGATCCCTAAGATGAGGTCGTGAGGGCAATCGTTAAGCACCGTAAAGAGGACGGGAACGTGGAGGCCGGCAAATGCTTATTCGAGCAATACACATTCCAGTGACGGCAGCAGTTCCGCCAACGGCGACTTGTAGGGCTTGAGTACTTTCTTGAGTCCGTGACATAGATGAGCACTGATTATGGACACCTGAGGGCTAGTATCAACTAATGCCGTCAAAAAATACCGTCCGCAAGCACGTCAATTAAGTTCTCGTTCGTAGAAAGCGTAAACGGAGGATTTGGGTCAGACGAAAATGATGCAGCACTACCTCCAGGAGCTGCGCGATCAAGTCTTCCGTCCGGGAAGAGACGTAGTTGCGCGGCGAGGAATAGTGGCGTGGTTGTGGCGAAAGAGAACGACGGCGTTGAGGTGACGATGAACGAGCAGTAGGGCCGCTGTTAGGTGCATCAGAAGTAGGGAACGTACGGCTAGGCGAATGCCGGCAAGGGTCAGCAATTGGCTCCAATAAGGCGGCATCCAAGTGGTGCGGCAGTGGCGGGACACATGATCAACCCGGTGCCAGCGGAAGCAGATTGGTTTGTCGCCGGGAGTTCTCCATTTGATTGGGTTGCGGAATCTTGGAGGAAAATATGGGTCATTGCATGGTGCATTTATTCAAACCGGTCGGGAGTCAGGTCGAAAGACGGAGTAGGCGACAGGGAAACCGGGGTTGGCAATTTGATGCCGCACGAACGCATGAATAACTGAAACCGTGGGAGGTGGTTGCTCAGCGGTATGGTCGAATGGAGCTGGAAGGAGTGTCGCAGGAATTGCTGCTTCAAGCTCCTGTCGAATGATAGGCGTCATATTCTCCTAAAAGGGTGATTTGGTGCCGATGTCGGGGCAGGTTGACGGGGCAGCCGTGTTCGGTAGCCGATAAAATTCAGGTGCAACGCGGTGGCTTTTGGCCATGTCGAAGTGGCGGCATTCTTGAATGATGATGTAATGGCCGAGACGTTGGTGTATACGAGGAAATTGAAAGTGCCGTCCGCAATTCCCTTGAGTATGTGACCCACCTTGTCAACTTCGGATATTGCCTCGTCCACCTTACATCACAAAGCGACCACTTCCTGCATTTACCAGATATACCATTCAGTTGGCGACTGCACACGTGTAGCGAGCTCTTTTCGTGCAGCCATTTCGGGACGGTCGGGTTCCCAAAGACGTCGCATCGCTTCTACTTGAAAGTATCTCAGCTGGTGAGCTCAGTCTCATGAGTATCGAACCAGACATGCGGGGTTCCTTCCAAGTAGAAGATAACTTTGGCGAGCATCATGGTAGCGCACCACCAGTGATTTTGACTAACACGTTCATGCATGCTAAGCCAATAGTCGAAGTCAAGGCCAGGTTGGGCAGAGAATGTCCCGGGATCGCGGAGGTTCGACACCGCGACATACGTTGGCGCCGCCGAAGTAGATGGAGACGGGTTGTCATGGGAAGACATGGTCGAAAGCTGGACGATGCGGCCACTGCGTAGCTTCGTGGCGAGGACGGGGAACGGTACACCTTCACCTAAGATGTTACGTGAATAACGAGTTGCTTGCACTGTACACTATTTACAAGATATGCGTGCTTTCCTGGCGGAGTGTGCGGCGGCAGTGTTTTTTCCGTGGATTGTGTTATCGACTTGGATCTCAGGTCGATGACTGCACCATGAAGGCCTAAGAAGACCACACCAAGGATGGCATCTCTCGAGCAACGCTGCAGGACTACGATGTTCGCGGGTTAAATCCGGCTGTTATTGGTGAGTCTCGCTGTGCAGATTCCCTCGCTGTGCAGCGTTACAAGGTGACCTCCAGCTGTCCGGATTTCGGGGCCTTCCCAGGCTGTCCCAACTTTCTTCAGCTTCGTGGCGAACGGTCCACTGATGACAGAATTCGCAATGCCCACGAACTATAGGTGGCGCGCCGTGCTTTTCAAGATGGCGCCAGGAGGAGGGTCAACCCGTTTGTTAGCATAGGAACAGATAGTACGTGCGGACGTATGGCCTGTACCACTTTCACCGGATGAAGTCATGAGAGGCGGCTTAATTGGATATGAGACTAAACTACTTTCCCAAACCATGGAAAGCGCTAAGTACTCGCCACCTAATTATTTGCTGGGGTGTGAAATGTTATATTTCAGCTCCGTTACCGTGCATAAAGATGCTTTGCGAAATCCTGTGCGTGCTACATAAAACTGCATGAACTAAAATTGACGTATGAGCAGAACGGCACTCCGAGGTAGGACCTACCGAGCCAACGTTTATAGATACGTTCAACCGAGCCTGCCTTACGGATTTGCCGCAGTAGTAGGCCGCCAGCGAGTAGCGCCATCGCTGCTGCACGGGACCGCACGTTTAACGTGGTGATGGTTTGCAAACATAATACGCCGTCGTCATTACTTAAGCAGTCGGGAACGCGGAGTAACGTCTTCAACGGAACACAAGCATTTAACTTCCCATTCAGTAGCGCTTGTGCCACAGCCATGCTGAAACTCTAGCCGTGTGCAATTCACTTCACTCGCATGTTGCAGGCTCGATCAGCGCGATCGAAACACGAATATCGAAAAGAATGAGCACGTATCCTTTTCGCAACGTCGAAAAGTTAGCCGGGAGGCGTGGATTGTGGCTGTGACTGCACGTTTCAACGCTCTAACCATTTCGCTTCTCCGGTCGAGCTCGAGCGTGTTGGCGACATGCGGCGCTCCATAATATCCACAATAATTGATACATGCAATGCACAAGAGGAACTATGCTTTTATTTTGATCTCGCTCAAGGATATTATACATTAAATACAATCAAAGTGACTTACGAGCGTGAAAGAACAATAATGCACGAGGGGACGTGAAGTGCAACTCGCTCCTCGTGAGTTAGCAGCTGATCGTTCACCGTCGCTGTCACTCTCTGTGCCTTCACAGTTTTCTACGTCCAGTGAAAAATCCTCGTCGTCAAGATGGTTTCTTTCAACATCACTGCTGAAAGCAATCTGAAGAATTTCCTCCGCCGAACAACTTCGAACGCTCCGCGTCACCACGTTTACAATTACAGAGACGTCTGGGCGCGGAGAACATTTCGCTCCCAGATCGGTCAACGAGCAAATCGCTTGCAGTGTGCTGCCACCTATCAACAAACGTACAAAAACAAGCGGCGCAGCGCTGGCTATGAAACCAACACACTGGCGAAGGACGGCGTGGAAAGCGTTCGCTCCACGAAAGGCGCGGAGCGGACGCGTCCTCGAATGATTGAAACGTCGCTCGCACGATTAGTAATAGCGCTTTGCTGACAAAGGATAGAGGCATATTTTAATGTATTGACAACTTGAGATCGCTCAGTTTTACAAGAACAATCCCGTGCCGGCGCGACCTCCCGCGTACAGTGTTATGGGATTCATGCACTACAAGAAACACTGACCAATGCTATATACAAGTAAAACAGGGTGAGCTTCAACTGAATGTGTCAGACGATAACATTTAACTAACCTACGTGGCTACAGAAAGCCTCGCGAAGCTGATAGTATGCGTACGCTGTGGGCTAGCATTGAAAGCGCGAGTCGCCACGTATTTTCACGAAAGCTTCGCGCCTCGCAAGAACGAATCAGATTTCTCGTGTCACGGAGGGCCCGGTTTGTTCACTGATGCAGGGAACATGCCAAGTCGTAGTGTTCCTTCCTTGCCAACGCGTTAACACTGAGGTTAGCACAGCCGAACAAGGGAGCGACTGCGTAGTGCTGCCATTTTGTCGTCTACTAACCCTCCTCGAGAGGACGCTCCTGAATTCCGCTTGGCTGCGCGGCAGTCTATGGGCATTGCGAATAGTCGGTTACGGTGTCGACAAGAGCTGTGGCGCTGTGGCCGTCGATAAGAACGTCGAGGTCGTTAGTTAGTCGTCTTGCGCTGCAGTTAGGTCGTGGCGTCGGGTCACGGCTACGTCCGTTTCTTCCGGTACTTCCACATTGCGTCGTCAGGTCTTTCGGTCCGCGAGGTTTCGTCATCAGGGCTCTATCTGGTTCGCGTCGTGTCCTGAAGGTTTCGTCGTGGCGTCGTCGTCGGCGGCAGAGGATCTTCGGTATTTCATCGTACAGACACCGCATCTCCATCGGTTGCTGCCCTTAGTTTTCCGGATACGGGCTAGGTGACCAGCCCCGGGTTGGGCCAGTGTATGGTCGGTGATGGCGAGAGGCGTAGCGACCTGACGACGGCGATGAGGAAGGTCCTCGGGGGGGTCCTCTGCGCTCCTGCCACGTAGTCGGCGATGTCACGTGGCCGTTCACCCCGCTGTGGACGCGGCGCGTCATTGGCGAAACCACGCAGTCTCATCTGTCGGTACTGGCAGCGGCGGTAGGTGTGGCCGGCTTCTCCGCAGTGGCAGCAGAGTGGACGGGGGTCGGGGGCACGCCACACATCGGTCTTCCTCGGAGCTTTGCACTGGCCCCCTGTTGGGTTGTATGGCGTCGGTGGGCGCGGTGGCGGTGTCTGGCGGCGAAACTGCGGTGGTGCGGCGTCTTCCCGTGGGCGCCGAGGGGGAGCGCTACGACGCGCTGCAGCAGCCTAGCTCATAGCCTCCGGATGAAGCTGCGGTGGTTCCGGAATGCCCAACGCTTGCTGGACTTCTTCACAAAAAATAATGTCGGTGATCGAGTCCACTCGAAGATGCGATTTCAGAAACATCTTACGCAGCTCTTCACGCACAACCTGTCGGATGGTCTCGCGCAGGTGGTCGGTGTTGAGGGCTTGAACTTCTGCGTAGTCGGTTATTGGTGAACGGCGGTTGTACTGTCTCGTCCGCATCTCAAGCGCCTTTTCTGTTGTTGTGGCCTCAGTAAGAAGTTAGTTGGCACTCCTTGGTGGATGGCGAACAAGGCCCGCAAATAGCTCTTGCTTGACTCTTCGCATTAGGAACCGGAGCTTCTTCTCATCAGACATGGCAGGGTCGGCGTGGCGGAACAGGTGGCTGATTTCTTCTGTGTATATTCCGACGTTCTCGTTTGAGAGCTGTATACTGATTTCCAGCATGGTTTCTGTCCTTTCCTTACGCACGACACTCGCGAAGGTTGCAAGGAATGCGGCGCGAAATAGGTCCCAGGTCGTCAGGGTGGCCTCTCTGTTTTCGAAGCAGGTCCTGGCGCTATCTTGAAGGGCGAAGTACACGTGGCGAAGCTTCTCGTCACAGGCCCAGTTGCTGAATTGAGCAACTCGGTCGTATTTTTCCAACCAGCTTTCCGGGTCTTCACATGGTGATCCGCGGACAGTCGGCGGTTCCCTGGGCTGATTCACGACGACTCGTTGAGGTGACACAGCAGCCATCATGGTGCCTGTCGTCTTCGTCGTCGTGGTCTTGTTGTTGTCGGGTAGTGGTCCATATTCTGGTGGGAGACCCTGCTGCCTGCGGCTGGCTCGCTGGTCAGCGTTGGCGTCGATGTCCCCTTGACGGTGTGGGCTTGTCCCACGGTTGGAGGGGGGTAATCGGTACATGAACCGGGAAGCACTTCCACCAGATGTCACGTGGTCGTGACGTCGGTGAAGGTAGCAGTCGACATGTCCGAGATGAAACTTTTTATTTGGCCGAACTTGTGGCCGGTAAATGGAAAGTCTAACTACAACAATGCACACTGTATCCTGATAGCGGCGAACAAAGTGTAGGCCGTCGATAAAACTGCTCATGGCTGGGACGCGCCGTCTTGTATACATCGCGCATCAAACTTGCCAGTCTTATCACTGGTGGTCGCGGAAGCTCCGGAATAATCTAGACTATTCGCGTCCTGCGCGCAATCTTAATAAAGTGATCTACTACAATCGCGAAGCTTCTCGAACACTGCGGCGCGGTCAGCATCGAGCGTTGCTAACCGTCCTTGCTGGTCAAACCCGAATACATCAAAATAAAAGAAGTGGGCATGGTAATAGTATACATAGGTATGCTATGCGTTATTTCTCTCTGTTGCTCTTTCTTTCTCCCATAAATGCTTGTTCTGCTTACCCACTCACCTTCGGATCGATGGTACGCGGGCTCGAATCCCGCGTCGCCAGAAATGTTTTCACCATGATTTTCTCTGCCCCTTTTTCTCTCTGTGTGTTTGTTTCCTCGCCCATCAGAGTAATTGCATCTGACGTCGGACAAATCGGCGCACGTGCTTTGGGAGCGAAACAGGAGGTGAAGAGGTGTAGCCAATGGTGGGTAAACAGGGGGATGATAAATAATGAGAAGGTAATAGGAAGAATGGACAGTGTATTAAACAGGATGCGGATGATAATTTCTGTTTGCGACTAACGCGGCTTCTCTGAGCTTAAGCAACTCCCCTGTCAAAAATATTT
The DNA here is from genome assembly GCF_013339695.2 of Rhipicephalus sanguineus. Lineage (NCBI taxonomy): Eukaryota > Metazoa > Arthropoda > Arachnida > Ixodida > Ixodidae > Rhipicephalus > Rhipicephalus sanguineus. The sequence goes on from NC_051177.1 coordinate 113,047,172, forward strand.
GCGTTTGGTGAGCTCAGAAGTTCTCGTTTTAGCAAAGTCTGCTAATATATGGCACTCAAAAATTTTATATTTATGCTAATAACAATGTGAGAAAGGTAGCCGTCGCCAAAAATTGGCGACAACTGCTGCATTTTTTTTGTATTTAAGTAAAAATAATATCCCCGACATGTCATCCTGGTCGATCACCTGGATTGATGTTCCAGGCAAAAGGCGCCAGGTGATAAGCGTTATATGTACAATGTGGAAATTAAGATACTCTTTCCCTATACTAGAGCGTTGGCACACACAGAAAACATATAAACGTGGGTCTTCTAGAGAACTGCATACATAACCCACTGAAAAGTTTCTGTGTTGAATGTTGTGCTTGAAATAGTTTGCGTACGCTATGTCACGTCTGGTATAGTGAGCAAATGCTTCATCTTCCCTGCTTATGCCTTGAGTCGTGTAAAATTTTGGACCATTTTAGACAGGAGTTTATATTGAGGAAATTCTTCACACCATAAGGGTCGATACAGATAGGGCCATATGTGTACTTCTGACATCTGCGCGCTTCCCATCTGTGTGCTTACCGTCTTATGTTGTCCGCTGTTGGTCGAATGTGTGATGTCCACGAACAACAAAAGAACTGTTGCTGCGCCTTGAGACCCTTTCTGCGATTGTTATTCGTTGCTAACAATGGGCCCGATTTTTTACGACCATACTCTAGCGGACACAACAGTGTAAACTGTATGACTGCTGAATAGCTCGAACGTTTGCAATTTGCACCAATTCTTTTATTATAAGTATTGAGTCAACGGCCTTTATTTTTAGCAAGCCTTCATCCCTTCAGAAATATTATGGCTTAAACTCGCATTAATTTTGAATACCGTCCAGACAATAGCGACGCTTAACGCTACCGAGCGTTCAAGATTACACAAAAATGAGGCGACTTGAGCAGTTTCAGTTCCCTTCAGTTCCCTGCCTGCTAAAAAATTCGGAAATCTCCACTCAGCCAGAACCACTTTTTGCGAATTGTGCGAAAATAGAATTTTGATGAGATCCTACAAAAATAACTGCTGTGCCTGTAGGTCTGAAAAGTGTTCTTGGCATACTATATGCACATAATGCGAATTAACAAAATGTGGTTATCCTGCAGTATTAGAGACCAGATTTGAAGAAAACAATTGCGAATATGGCACATTGCTCCATATTGCCCTTATTTCAGGTTTTTACACCCTGCTGGTATGACAGACAGTATTTTTGAAATTTTCCAGAGAGTTGCGACAGTTTAGGTTAACAATTTCGAGTATTATGGGAAATGCAAACCAAAATGCAACATGTCTCTCAAAATGCAATATTTTGAAAATCAATTATAAAAAGGCCAGCTTCGATTTTCTTCAATCTCACTAGAATTAAAGCCGATCGCGTGTTCTAATTAATCTGTAAAACGTGCTGCATTATTTTGTGCTTAGCTGTTCGCCAAGATGGTAGCAGGTTTTGTTTGGACAGTGTTTGTGCTTGAGGGTCTCTTCCTGAAAACATATCGCCTTTATATAGGCATAGTAATTGCGGTTACCATACCTATAGGTTGAAACTTACTGAACTTACTGCACGGCTTTTTTCACTGGTTTCCAAGTATGCATGGCCATTTGTAACATGCCGATGTGTATCTTCGCGTTACCAGCTCTTTAACTACACGTAGATAAAAACACATGAACTAAGGCGCAGCAAAGTATAGTGGTCACAGTTTCGTGCACAAATGGCACAAGACATACAAAGAGGCAGTGTCCATGGCTGATTGTACATGTCACGTACGTTACCAAGTGTTGAGAAGTAACTGTGTCTCAATGGCGTAAGTAGACATTTGTTTTGGGGCGGAAGGGGTGAAGGTTGTCACATCCTTGATCCGACGTGAGGGCCGGCCAGGTCACTGAGTGCTTTCACTCAATGACCTCAGGGGGAGGGGGCGGCACATGCCCGGTGCGCCAAGTGTGTCCACACTGCTGTGTGGACACATAAAATGCTGATTTTTACGCGCTTGGGAAGGTGCCTATTTTTGGAAGGCTGTGAGCTGAGCTCATTGTTGAACGTGATGGTAGCGAAGTGGCGGGGGAAGGACAAGGAAATTTGTTTCACTGAATCATAATTTTACAATTTTGGCGCAGCGATTAAGATACCGGTAATTTACTCAAATTTGGCATTCTCATGCACGTGTTCAGTTCAAACGAAACGGCCAACGTGACTTCAGCAGCGTCATTCTCCTCGTCATCACTTGTGTCGACGACAAAAATGACTCTCGATTCATTTTGTTTAGGCTCCTGTCCAGAATTCTTCTGCGCGTTCACTTTAAGGACCAATGTAGCTTGTGCTCGTGTAATTCTTACAGTCCACTTTTACTTAATGCTTACAGTCTACCTTTACTTACAGTCCACTTTTATCGAATGGAATGAAGAATTGTACATACAAATGTCTGGCATATTTTTATTTTTGTGTAAAACTTGGTTAATGACTCTAAATTCATCCCAATGCAAGGTAATCTCTTTTACTCGTAAACATTCAGTCTCAAATTTTTCTTATCAAATAAATGCCAACCCAATTTCTCCTGCCGCTACATACAAGTATTTAGGAATTCATCTGACGCGAAACCTTTCCTGGAACCTTCACGTTACAAGCATATGTGCTAACGCTTCAAAGTCACTGGGGTACGTACGTCGAACCCTGAGAAATTCTCCCTCCAATATTCGCAAGCTAGTTTTTCAGACATTTGTTCACCCGCTGTTGGAATGTGCCTCTCCAGTATGGTAACCCCATCATAACAACTTTATCAGTTTATCGGAATCTGTACAAAATAGGGCCGCTAGGTTATCTCTAATAACTATATCTACAAATCAAGCATCTCAAGAATAAAACATGATAGTCCACTTCCACTTGCCGGGACTTTGCACTCTTGTCATTGTTTCAGAAATACGTCTATGCTGGTAAAACATCTTCCTTGCGTCTTGAAGTTTCATCTTGCACATCTAGCAGATTACATAATCACCTCAGTTTCAGTCGCATGTACGGAAGCACTCACGCATTCAATTCGTCGGCGCTTCCTCGTGCTTTTAGGCTGTGGAATGTACTTCCTAATTCCATTGTGTCCGAAAAAAATCCTGATAAATTTCGTCATCTCATCATTTCACATTCCTCTGCATAACCTCGACAAAGTATATAACGCGTTTCTTTTGTTTTTCTTTTCATTATTTGTGTTTTATTAGTTCTCTTAAGTATGAGTTCCTTATTTCTTTTCGCTGATTCATTGTACTCTTATGTTTTTACTGTGCATTACCTGCGCGTGTACGAAATTATCTGTTGATGTTCTCTCTAATTGTATTAATTATTTATAGCGTTAAACTACTCCTTTTCTCTTTTCGCCTCTACAATTATTGTTAGCCAATATTTTAATGTGTTTAAGAAGTGGTATGTGTGCTTTGATCCATTTCATCCTGTATGATATGTATTCATTATGTGTGATCATTTATTTTTTGTGATGCCCCCTTACCCAATGCCTCTAACGAGGCCTGTAAGGACTCTTTAAATAAATAAATTAATTAATATGCATAGGATCAAAGGTGGCTCCGATCCTTAGCACAATCTTCTTGGTGCGCATGAACAAAAAATTGAATCTGACCTTAATGGCCTTGAAAAAACATCATCCGATATGTGTAAAATTACTTGGTGTTTGTTGAACGCAGTGCGCTTGAGACAGCTTTAGTTGATACCTTAAATGTGTTCAAGGAATGCAGCAGGGGGCTTGACTTTCCTTGTGAATTGCAAAGGGATGGTGAACTACAGTTATTAGATTGGTTGTGAGTGCAAATCAGCGCAGCTGACAGGAGGGGAAAGAAGTGGGGACACTGTGTCCTCTCTTCTGTCCCCTCTTGTCGGCTGCGCTGATTCCCACGCATAATCATCTTGTACCAAGACGCCCAATCCTACAGTCTTCTTGGATTGGGCATTGTCACGTAAGCCAGACCACGCTTGCTGGTCATAGAGTCCGCGATCACAAAAGCCCCTGTTAATCTACTCTTTCGGGCATTCAAGGACTGTAAAAAACGGCATAACCTACTCTTTCTTGCGCGAATCCTTGGTCAAGCATTGTCCAGAAAACATTAGTGAACATTTCAACAAACAGGTTGTTAGATTGATAAGTGCAGGTTACGAGGATCATGTTCTGCCCAGATCAGAAGTTGGTTCGAGATGTGAGCATGGGCTTTCCTATGATGCCGCTTAAAAACATAAAGATTCCGGAGAGAAGAAAAAAAGTGCATCTCAATATTTGATGCGCACAAAATAGCGTACAACCTAAAAAATGTTGGTAGCTGGTACGACTTGAATGTTCTATTTTCCGCGCCAAACAATCTCGTGGAGTATGTGGCAGGCCGGATCGTAAATTGTCGGCCAAAAAGAATGGGTTTGAGTGCACCATTAAGCATGCTTCTCCGCTTGTAGAGCGTAGTACCGCAGTTGTGTATTTGCCTCTGTCATGTGGCAAGAGGTACATCGGTTAAACTGGGCGGTGCGTTAACACGCGGCTTTCAGAACACAAGACATCACTAACAACCAATGTTCATTCACCCATTAAACGACATTGCTTGGAATGTGGTTGCACGCCGCTTTTCCCTGAAACTGAGATACTTTCTAATCACAAGGATCAGCTGACCAGGGAAGTGATCAAGACCTTCCACATCAGGGGTGCTATGCAGGATGGCCTGAGCTTCTCGGGCACACGAGTTTCCTCCGAGCCCGCCCTACGGCGGTCATGATAGGAAGACAGTGCGGAGCACGTGATTGGCCTGGTGTGCGACCGATGGCGGCGCTGCGAACGGCGCCTGTATGATGTCAGAGCGGGGATTCGCGCGCTTTCGTCTGCTACGCAGGCCCAGCGCCGTGTTGAAACCACCGTTGTGGTAAATCTAAACAAAAAAGCAGTTCAATTGTTATCTTGCGTATGATGACTACTGATGCTGTTCGAACAACCACGGGACTGCTTTTAACATTCATTTAGAACTGCAGCATTTTGTTTCTTAGAACTACGGCCGCTTGTCTCCGCGGCGAGTGCTGCGCAATGGTGAAGTATTGCTCTGTGCCTCAGTGTACTTCGCCCGCTCGTGAAAAAGGCGTTAGCTTTCACAACTACTCTAAGGACCCGAAGCTGAAGAAGGAGTGGATCATCAAGCTAAGAATGGGAATGCGCCCCACGCCTTCATCGACCGTGTGCAGCAATCACTTCGCGGACAGTGACTTCTGCTACCCACCGTACGCGCCACTCTTAGGTAAGCTTGTGACCACGTTTAAGCGCCTCGCCAATGCGTAAGCCGTTTATTGCACGCAGGCTATAAGCATAGGCGACTTACACCAGGTGCGGTGCCGTCCCACAACCTGCCGCGAAGACCCCTAATAAAACATTCAGTTGCGAGTCAGCGCTGTGGTTTGTCTCCTCTAGTGTCCTCGTCGTCGTTGCGCTAAGTTAAACATGTTCAAGTATTATCACCAACTGGCCCAACTATCAGTTATTCTACAAGGAGCCGACGACGCGGCCACCGAATCGCCTCGCACGTAAACGCGCCTCGTGAGCTCAGCTGAGCGGCGCAGGATATCTGAGACTACGGCTGCATTTGGATGGTGTACATACGTATTTTACTTATAAAGACAAGCGCGCCTAGCATAGTGCTTATCATAAAGTCATAAGCGAAACCTGTTGCTGCTGTGTAGTGCACATTCTCTAAAAGTGTTCACCTGAGGCAGTGCAGACACTTTTTTAAAAGCGGAGCTCTTTAAGCTTTTCGTTAGGCTACGTGGCGTGAAACTGGACCCAGCTTGCCTTTGCCCCGTTAATCTCTGTGGCCCTGTGCGTGGTATAATCAGCGATTAACTATTTGTTATATTCTAATACCCATGCGACGGCCCTGTGCGGTATTAATAATATGAACTACGACGTAATATCGTTCTCACTGAACCAACATTACGGGACAAACTGCGATCATGCGCATCGGCAGGGGGGGTGTGCAACAAGGAGGCACTTGAGCACTTGTTTGCAGGACGAGAGCTGCGACGGTGATGCGATCTCCGTTGACGGCCTCGACCGCGCATTCAACAACGTGGCCTGCGTCGTACACCACCTCGCCCTCGGTGAGGCACCGCGACCTTTCACGAGCTTTATCTGCATACTTGTAGATGCTGGAGAACGGCACGCTTACTGGAATATAGAAAGAAACACCCAAACTACTTAGTATCGTACGGCAGAAACACGATAACGAGCGAGAACACTCACACATGGTTTCACTTTCTTACCAGCAATGCGGTCGGTGGCATCGGCGCACTCGTCGGCCATCCGGGGGATTTCTTGACCCTGCCGATTGAGCCGCAACTAAAACAAGTTCAAGATTACACTCGAAAACACTCGTTGTAGCCTTTAGTTGACCGTCGCGAGGCTGTTCGTTCGACAATGTTCCCGCCTGAAGCAGACGATCCGCATACAGGAACAGCGGCTGCTGCAGCGCGGTTGAGAGCGGAGTCCTCGCTCTGACGTCACACGCGAGAGGGCGCCACTCCAAGATCTGGAGGCCAATAGCAGCGTTGATAAAAACGGCTACAAGAACGAGCATGGTGTCACAAACGCATGTGCGGCATTTGCGACGGTTTTCAAAGGAACACCGCGTGCAAACGCGTCCACACTGCCACTCAGTCAACATTTCAACAGTGCAGCGACGTCAGTGGGGTTGTCGCGCTATCTTTTTACCAACTGAACAGCGCGCCTCCCATAGGCGTGTTCTTGGGCGTTTGCCCTCTTTCGGGCAAGTTCTTTTGTTCCACCTGCAGCGTAGAAATTTCCACTCTCGAAGACATCAAGGGCGCACACGCAGCCCTCTTGTGCAGCTCGTTTCGGTTCTCTCGAACAATACGGATAAAGAAATATGCAGGTTACTGCAACTTACATTACACGACTGAAAATTTTTCTGCAGTAACGAGTCGGTAGAAGCAATGTCTCCACAAACGAGTAAACAGACACGTTTCTCACCGCAAATGCCAACAGGGGCGCTTGCTTCATGGCTGAGAGTGGGATGTCGTGAGCGCGGTGAAATGGGATGCGAGACATCTAGCCACGTGATGATATAACCTAAATTAGTTCTCCGTGCGTGTGTGCATAGTATGTGCGCTTAAGCTCATGCGTGAATCTTACCGCTCGCTGGCGTTGCGGCGTGAGCACTGCTCCTCGGCAAGAGCAAACGCGGTGGGCGGACGCGATCTTCGCCATGGGCGCCTGTCAATCAAATTGATTGACGAGAGAACTCGGGCACAAACTCGTTGATTCTGAAAAGGCCCCAGTTCAACTCGTGACTGTCATAGTGCCCCTGTGACTGTCAAGTGTTTCATGTGGTGGACGCTACTCAGCAGCATCTTTTTATATAAAATAATTTGGTTAGCTTGCACTACTTGTGAGAGGCTGGGGCCATGGGAGGAGCTTGTGGTCACCTAGCTTCTTCCAGCATATTACGGGGTCGTCTACTCAGTATGTTTGGTCTGCTTCAGAGTAATGACCGTGTCAGTTCCGTCTCAGTATTGATGCTATTGATTAGCTAGGCCTTAATTAGCATGGCAGTGATTAGTTATATACTAATTGGGAATGTTTAATTAACACGATAATAATTACTCAGATTTAATTACCATGGTCCTAATTAGCACGAATGTACTTATCATAATGCTAATTAGCGTGATACTAATTACCGAGTACTTGGTGAGGAAGTTCATAATTAGCTTGGTTTGAATTAGCGTGCTACTAATTAGCGTCGTGTTAATTTGCATGACTCTAATTCGCTCGGTCTTAACTAACATGATATTGAATAGTCATGTCGTGATTGTTAATGTTCTAATTACCACGACATAATTACTCAGGCTTAATTAGCAAGGACCTGAATAGTACAGATGTATTTAGCATAATCCTAACTAGCACTATCCCAATTAACACGATCTAGGCGAGCAAGGTCTTGATTATCTTGGTTTTAATTACACGCTCCTAATTAGTGTAGTGGTAATTAACATGCTCCTAATTAGATTGTTATTAGCTTTATACGGCTTCATTATCATGGTCTTAGTAAGACGCGGCTTAATTAGCTCGGCCTTAGCATGATTTGGCTTAATCAGCTTCGTCATAGCATTTTCTGACTTAGGTAGGTATACCGCCCAGCCAATTAGCTAATCAGCCCGGCGCACGTGCTTGGGGAGCGAGCACACGATGAAGAATAGGAGGAAGAGGACGCGCGCCGGCCTAGCAACGCGCTAGAACATACAGGCCGACCATGGTGATTATACACGTGGCCTCGACGATTAGCTCCAGCCGCGGTGTTGTAAGACGTTCGGTCAGAAATAATCTCAGAGGCCACGGTGCTGATGGTTCTAAAGGATACTTAGTACAGACATTAAACGCTTTAAAATAGATTCAAACGGCCCGCGGACACATAAAAATATATTTAGTAGAACTTTATGCCACTTTTCTTGCATGGGTGCACTTCTGCACTCAGTGCAACGACAAACAAATGAAAGAAGATGCTTCTAGTTTGAAGATGCCACTTAACCTTCTCGCCCGCCCTTGACGCGACACCGCGTTCCATTGTAACCAATGGAAGGGAGCGTGCGCTGAGGGACGGATTTCACCTTCTCGTACTGTTAGCTCATTCAAAAGGAGGTGTCGACAGAGCTCGGAAAGATCCCGAGTTTCGCCAAACTCGGGCCATCCTGCATGGCACCCCAGCCAAGCATCGGTTGCTCAGAGCGATTGTGAAGTCCCTTTTTTGGAAGATCACCGGAAATTGTTCTAACTTGAAAGTCGTTGTCACACGTGGTACGCTCATATGTGCGTATATTAAGCTTGTTCTTTCAAAGTAATCTAGTTGCGAGTGCAGCGGTCTCCTGTCGTTTCTTTCCTTTTGTGTCTTGTCTCCGCACTCTGCTTCACACGTAAACATGAATTCTTCAAGACTGTTTTTCTTTGTGGTTTATATTAATACGGGGTTTTTTGATTATACACAATATGTATTTAGAAAGGAGAATTGGTAGAAGAGTCAAGATGGCTGATCACCACACTCGCGCGCCAGTCAGGCTGTCCAGCCCTTCGTCTTCCTTCACTTCATCTCCGTAACAGGACCCCTGGGCGTTTTAGCGCGGGGTCGGCGCAGGTCCGGCGATGAAGTGCGAGAGAAGCAGGGCTTCATCCGCTAAACATGCAAAATGTAAAATGGTGGCGGACTTGACGAATCGAAGTACAACGGCGCAATCTCGTAATTCACGTCGCTATCTTGACGCAAGAACTGGTACGGTCCTGAGTAGCGGGACAGGAGTTTCTCGGACAGCCCTACACGGCGACATGGTGACCAAAGGAGCACCCCATCACCTGGGGCAAACTTCATATTTCCGCGTCCATATTTGTGTCTCACTATACGTTGGCGACGACAAGGAAGACAACCGGTGCGCTCGAGAGGCGCAGCGTGAAAGTCTGAGAAAGAAGACGCTCTTGGCGGCCACACGCCTTCAGCGCTATCTTCGAGTACGACACGCCGTACGCCTTTCTGAATAAAGCCCCTGTGTTTTATAACCCGCGACCCTGGCGGAGGTGCGGGGTACCATCTCCTCATGATCGGTACTCCTGTGAACAGCCCTGCATATAGCCCCACGAGACCGCCACGCTTGGAGACGCCTGTACACCGCTCAAGCCGTCGCGTGCAAGGTCTAAGACCAGAATTTGGCCTTTTACAAGGACCGCCGCTGCCGACAGCCGCCCCTGCTCAAGAAATGGTGTTTCCAAGGAGCCCTACGCAGGTAACGGTCCAGAATGTTGGGATTCCCGAACCATTTCACGGCCGCCCGAACGAAGATGCGGAAGACTGTCTTGAGGAGTTTGAACGGGTAGCGAAGTCGAACCACTGGCGCCCCGACGAGAAGCCCTTCCATTTATACTTTGCCCTTCAAAACGGTGCGAAGACGTGACTCATAAACCGCGAGGCAACTCTGACAACATGGGACGAGATTTGCCGTCGGTTACGCGATACCTTCGGCAACACAGACCGACGTGAAAACGCACAACGCCTTGTTGAGTCACGCATCCAACAGCTACATGAAGGCGTAACCATGTTTGCCGAGAATATGGTGCGTTTGTTCCACCGCGCGGACCCCAACATGTCCGAGGCTAAGAAGCTAAGCCATCTCATGAGGGGCGTCAGAGAACAGCTGTTTGTTGGTCTTGTGCGCAATCCGCCGACAACAGTCGACGAGTTTATCAGGGAGGCCACCGCGATAGACCGGCCGCTGCAGCAACGGTATCATCAATGCGATCGCCGAGCCACCGGCGCACCGGCAGGTGCCGCAGCACTCACCGCGACCAATGAGTGTTCTCTACGCTTACTCATTCGACAGATCGTGCGCGAGGAGATTGGGAAGGAGAACGCAAGGTGCAAATCGCCGTCGCAAGCACCGCAGCAGCAGGAGTTCACGGTTTCCTCCGTCGCTGAAGTCGTCCGCCAGGAACTTCGGCAAGCGTTTGCCTCTCCCGAGCGATACTCTGACGCGTCGTACTAGCCCAACGCACATACCTACGGCGACGCTATACGTCGTTCGTTGGCTCCAGAACCATCGTACCAGCCGGACGCATACAGCCATGCAGACGCTGTTCGTCGACCGTTGCCCATGCCCGCGCCGCAGTACCGCCAACCGCCATCTGTTGCAACCTGGGCCCAGCATGATCCCATAAGGTGCCCTCAACTGCGTAAGACCGATGTATGGCGCACTGCGGATCGTCGGCCACTGGCCATACTACAATTGTGGATAGCCAGGGCACATTTACCGTTTTTGCCCTAATCGTCCAGCTGGAAACCGCGGAAGTGCACCTGCCGCTACGCGCCGACAGTTTGGTGAAAGCCGCGCCCCCATCGACGATGACCTGGCTGGCCAGCAGGAGAGCTCAGCTACCTTCCGGACGTGCTCACCATCTCCGGCTGGTTTTGCTTCACCGAGCCGCCGTAGTTTTGCTGACGCCGTCAGAGGGCTGTCTCCCAACCCAAGGCGGGGAAACTGAAAGCAGCGACCTCTGGGGGGAAGGTTGCAGGTCCTCGAATTGCCGAAAATCCCCCATTGTTGCCGAAACATGAGAACGACGAAGAAGAAGATTACGCCGAGAAAACTGTGACTGCCGACCTCACCGTGACAATTGATGGTCTTGAAGTGACGGCCTTAGTCGATACTGGCGCAGACTTTTCTATTATGGGTGAGCGACTGGCAGACGAACACAAGAAAGTCAGAACATAATGGACGGGCCCTTATATTCGAAATGCTGGAGGCTAGGTAATGACGCCTTGAGGCAAATGTACAGCAAGACTCACGATCGGGAATACAGCTTTTGTAGCCTCATTCGTGATCCTACCGCAGTGCTGCAAACCTCTGATACTAGGAATGCACTTCTTGAGGGAGTAAAGCGCCGTTGTCAACATACGTGAAGGCGTGATAAAATTTGCCTCTGACAATCCCATGACCTCGGACGCAGACCAAGACCCCAGGGCGTTACGTGTGGTAGACGATGGCGTCTGCGTGCCACCGCTGTCATGTAGTCTTGTTTCCGTCCGTTGCGGCGTGCAGTGTAATGAAGACGCCATAGCCGAACGTGTAACTGTCCTTCTCTTCCGTCAAGGCATCGCCATCGCTCGTGGCATCGTCAGCTTAGTTGATGGCCATACGGAGGTGCCACTTACCAATTTTACGAACGAGCGCCGGCACATTGGTAAAGGAACTGCTGTGGCATACCTCGAGGAACTCGACTACTCTTACGACTGCCCTGCTATGCAAGGGGAAGCAACAGCTCGTACAGCACCGCATGCACCAGCTGTCGACATCGGCCTAAGTTTAACGCCCACTGAAAGATGTCGTCTTATGGAACTTCTTGGCCGGTTCAAGGACTGCTTTTCCTCGACGTCACGAGTGGGTCAAACGCCGCTGACTAAACACCGTATAATCATGGAAGAGACAGCAAGACCCATCCGACAGAACCCATATCACGTCGCTCAGAAAGAACGTGAGGTGATACAGTAGCAGGTCAAGATGCTAGAGCATGATGTAATCCAACCATGAAAAAGCCCTTGGGCGTCACCGGTGGTACTGGTGAAAAAAGAAAGATGGCAGCTTGCGTTTCTGCATTGATAATTGTAAGCTCAACAACGTTACGAAGAAAGATGTTGACCCGTTCCCACGGATCCACGACTCTTTGGACAGGCTACGGCATGCGCGCTACTTCTGGTCAATGGACCTTAAAAGTGGATACTGGCAAATAGAAGTAGATGAGCGCGACCGAGAAAAGACCGCATTCGTGACGCCTGACGGGCTTTATGAATTCAAAGTCCTCCCTTTCGGTTTATGCTCGGCCCCAGCCACGTTTCAAAGGCTCATGGATACCGTTCTCTCCGGTCTAAAATGGAAAAGAGTGTCTTGTGTACCTTGACGACGTGATTGTTCTTTCGGCCACGTTTGAGGAACACCTAAAACGGCTGCTGTCTGTTCTTCAAGCCATACAGTCCGCAGGACTCATATTGCAACCAGAAAAATGCCGCTTCGGCTTCGAAGAACTTCAATTCCTGGGACATGTGGTCAGTCAGGAAGGTGTTAAGCCTGACCCAGATAAAACAGCAGCCGTCGCAAAGTTCGCAAGGCCTGTAGATAAGAAGGCGGTCTGACGTTTCCTGGGTCTTTGTGCCTATTACCGGCGATTTATAGCGGACTTTGCGCACATCACCTCTCCTCTCACCCGCATCACAAGGGAAGATGTTGTGTTTGTATGGGGCGAATAGCAAGAAGCTTCGTTCAACGAGTTGCGGCAGCGTCTACAAACTCCGCCCGTACTCGCTCACTTTGATGAGGATGCACCAACAGCCATCCATACAGACGCCAGCAATGTGGGCCTAGGTGCTGTTCTTGTTCAGTGCCAAGATGGTGCGGAGAGAGTAGTTGCCTACGCCAGCAGAACCTTGTCCCATGCTGAGTCCAACTACTTAACAACTGAGAAGGACTGTCTGGCTGTCGTTTGGGCAGTTGCAAAGTTTCGCCCATTTTCATATGGCCGCGCTTTCCAAGTTGTAAACGACCACCACTCCCTGTGTTGGTTGACCAACATGAAAGACCAGTCTGGACGTTTGGCACGCTGGAGCTTACGGTTTCAAGAGTACGACATGACCGTAGTCAACAAGTTGGGAAGGCAGCACTTAGATGCCGACTGCCTGTCAAGATCACCGATTAAATCATTGAGCCCAGAGGATGACGAATACGCAGGCTTTTTAGCAGTTGTCGATGCGGCTGCCATCTCCCGGCAACAGCAAGACAATCTGAAGCTCAACTCACTAATCGACTGCTTGAATGGACGAGCCACGAATGCGCCGAGAGTATTTTCGAGAAATTTATCAGCATTCTGTTTGCGTAACGGAATTCTCTATAAGAATTACACATCAACAGACAAGTGCTATCTGCTGGTAGTTCCCTAAATCCTCCGGAAAGAAATTTTGCAAGCCTGTCATGACAAAGCCACGTCGGGCCACATCGGTTTCACAAGAAGATTGACACGTATCAAAGTAAAACACTACTGGCCAAGAATAGCAGTGGAGGTGAAACATTACGTTCGAACATGCATTGACTGTCAGCAGCGCAAGGTACCACCGGTCAAACCCGCTGGGCTATTACATCCCGTTCCAGTACCGGAAACTCCGTTCGCTCAAATTGGCATGGACCTTCTGGGCCCATTTCCGACATCGGACAGCGGCAACAAATGGGTTATAGTGGCGACGGACTACCTCACCCGATACGCCGAGACCAAGGCGATTCCGAGCGGCACTGCAGCTGAAGCGGCCCTGTTCTTTATTGAGAACATCGTGCTGAGACATGGTGCTCCCACAGTCGTGATAACAGGCAAAGGTACCGCGTTTACAGCCGAGCTCTTGCGCACTGTGCTTACGCTCAGTGATACAGCGCATAGGCAGACCACAGCTTATCACCCACAAACAAATGGACTTACGGAACGACTCAACAAGACTATCGCCGACATGCTTTGCATGTACGTCGACGTGGAACACAAGAATTGGGACAGGATTTTGCCGTACGTCACATTCGCGTATAATACGGCACGCCAAAAAACTACGAAAATGACACCGTTTGCACTAATTCATGGTAGAGAAGTAACTACGATGCTTGATGCTATGATGCCTCATGACTGTGACGATCCAGGGACGGGCGCCGCAGATTTCATTGAGCGCACCGACGAAGCAAGACAGCTTGCCGCGTTAGAATAACTAGCCAGCAAGAACTTGACGCCCAACGGTACAATCTCCGCCATCGATTCGTCACCTTTAAACCTGGGAAAAGTCTGGGTTTGGTTCCCTGTACGACGATGAGGCCTCTCGGAGAAACTTCTGCGCCGATACTTCGGACCCTACAAGGTTCTGCGCCGCCTTAGCGACGTGCAGAAGTGCACGTGGTACGCATGATGCCGCACTTTTCTGAGTGATGCGACCGCCCACTCGCGAACTGCGCATCGACTGCTACTTCGTGAGCATCGGGACGATGCTCGCTCTGGAGGGAGTGTAATACCACGTCCATATTTGCGTCTCACTATACGCTGGAGACGACAAGGAAGACAACCGGTGCGCTCGTGAGGCGCAGCGTGAAAGACTGAGAAAGAAGACGTTCTTGGCGGCTCCACGCCTTCAGCGCTATCTTCGAGTACGACACGCCGTACGCCTTTCTGTATAAAGCCCCTGTGTTTTATAACCCGCGACAATATTACGATGCCGGTGGTCATAGCGGGCTTTTAGGGGCGAAGGTCCTTATGCCATGGGTCTGTCCATCTTCCGTTTGTAGGTTTGTTTGTAGCAGCCACCTTTAGTTCGTGAGAAGCGCGCGTTCTGGTATGCAGTAGAAGAAGAAGTCGACGTTGACGAGTGAGACTCTCGTGCGTGTTCGCCTGTGTGGCGTTGTTTCTTCTTTACTCAGTCTCGTGTTTTCAACGACACCCGAAGGCGACATTTCAGAAGTAACGCGCCATGAAGCTCCCTCTTGTCACGCTTTCTCTTTAGCTCGGAGTCGCGAGATGAAAGACAAGGCTGCGGAACGGAGGGCCCGGAAGGCGGCGGCAGCGCGCGCTCGCAGACAGAATCCTGAGGTGAGAGCCCGCGAGGCCGAAGCTGCACGTCGACGCCGCGAAGCAGATTCCGCCGTTCGAGCCCGCGAAGCCGAAGCTGCTCGACAAGCTGCACGACTGCGGCGAGAAGACCCCGCCGTTCGAGCCCGCGAGGCCGAAGCTGCTCGACAAGCTGCACGGCTGCGGCGAGAAGACCCCGCCGTTCGAGCCGCGAGGCCGAAGCTGCTCGACAAGCTGCACGGCTGCGGCGAGAAGACCCCGCCGTTCGAGCCGCGAGGCCGAAGCTGCTCGACAAGCTACACGGCTGCGGCGCGAAGACCCCGCCGTTTGAGACCGCGAGGCCTGAGCTGCACGGCTGCGGCGCGAATCGGATCTTCAAAATGTGAAGGACCGTGAAGCGGCGAGAAAGCGCGCGTACCGGCAGGCAGAGCCCAAGGCTGTGCGAGCACGTGAAGTGGCTGCAAAACGCATCAGGCGGGCTCTGCCCGTAGGCGCCGACGCGCGCTTCCAGCGGGACTTCCTTGATAACAGTTTCGGCCATAGTTGCGGTGTGTGCGACAGATTGCGGTTCTCAAACAGTCTAGTCTCAATATCTTCAATCAAGAAGGACCACGCTCGCGCCAATTCCATCACCGTGCTGGAGCGCGAGTTCGCTTCGCCCCACTCATCATCATTCACCACGTGGATATGCTGTGATTTTTTTGCATATGCTGCGACGTGACGAGACGAGATCGGGTGACTTGACAATCCATGTGAGCCCGGTCAATGGCGTCGTGAGCGTACATGGTAGTACACGGCGCGGAAGGCAAGACAGTGTCAAACGGCAATATGGGGTGGCGACCATACAAAAGATAAAAAGGTGAAAATCCTGTGGTGTCACGCCGAGAGGAATTATATGTAAAAGTCACATAGGCCAACGTGGCGTGCTAGTCGCGATGATCTTGAGAGACGTACATCGAAAGCATCTCTGTGAGTGTGCGGTTAAGACGTTCAGTAAGACCGTTAGTTTCTGGATAGCAGGCAGTAGACAGCTTATGCTCTGTGGCACAAGATCGAAGGTGGCCGTCGGCAACTCTGGACAAGAAAGAGCGGCCGCGGTCCGTCAGCAGCTGTCGGGGTGCACCATGGAGTAGGATGACGTCGTGAAGAAGAAAATCCGCGACGTTGTGGCACAACTAGTTGGCATGGCCTTCGTGATGGCGTAACGTGTCGCATAACCTGTAGCGACTGCGAGCCACCTATTTCCCCGAGTCGTCGTCAGAAAAGGGCCAAGCAGGTCAAGGCAGACGCGATCGAATGGTTCAGAGGGAACGTCAATTGGTTAGAGAATTCCAGCAGGCGGCAGAGCAGGTCTTTTCCGGCGTTGTCATAGGTCGCAAGTAGCGACACAACGACGCACGGAGCGGTATAATCCAGGCCAGAAAAAGCGACGTCGCACGCCGTCGTATGTGCGCGAAACTCCGAGATGTCCCGCCGTCGGTGCGTCGTGAAGTTGTTAAAGTATGACGGGCCGTAGATGGCGAGCAACGACAAGCAGGAGCTCAGGGCCTTGAATGCTGACGTTGCGGCGGTAGAGAATGCCGTCATATAGCACGAACGTACGGAATGTGGCGTCGGTGCTGCCAGAATGGACGGCGTCGATGATAGCGCGTAGTGACTCATCCCGACGTTGTTCGGTGCACATATCGCTAACGTCAATAAAAGCCATTGCGCAGCTGTCCGGATCATGCACAGCGGGGTCAGTAGGATCCACCGGATGACGAGAAAGACAGTCTGCATCCTTGTGCAAAAGTCCGGACTTCTACGTGACTGTAAACGAAAATTCCTGGAGTCTCAAAGCCCAGCGACCAAGATGTCCGGTCGGGTCCTTCAGAGAAGTGAGCCAGCAGAGAGCGTGGTGGTCCGTAACGACGGAGAACATGCCGCCAAATAGGTATGGCCGGAACTTGGCGACAGCCCAAACTAAGCCAAGCACTCTCTTTCAGTGATTAAACAAGTTGTCTCGGAGGGAGAGAGCAGGCGACTGGCGTAAGCTATCACGCACTGTCGTCCGTGCTGCCGTTGAGCGAGAACTGCTCCGATACCGTGCCCGCTTGCGTCGGTGCGGACTTCGGTTGGAGCAGATGGATCAAAGTGGGCAGGTATGGGGGAAGTAGTCAAGAAACCGATGAGAGCGGTGAACGTTTGAGGCTGCTCAGGGCCCCATGAGAATGTGGTGTCCTTCTTCAGCACATCTGTTAGTGGCCTAGCAACGGCGGCGAAGATGTCCACGAAAAAAAGATAGTAAGAGCTTAGGCGGCGAAGGATGTTGCGGTGCCGACTGGTCTTCACACGTCGACGTGGCAGCGGTGTTTGGAAGACTGGCGAACGGTTGCAGAATGCGGCGGCTTTTCGCTTGCTCGAAGTGACGACACTCCTTGATGATCGCATCCACGGTGGAACAGACCTTGCACATCAGGAGGTTGAATGCGTCGCCGGCGATCACCTTTAGCACATACCCGACCTTCTCACCTTCCATCATGTCATTGGCGGCCTTTCGGAAGAGAGCCAGCACGTCCTGAATATATGAGAGGTACGTTTCCATAGATGATTGGGCACGACAGGCCAATTCCTTTTTCGCGGCGATCTTACGGCCGGCGGGTTTGCCAAATACCTCTCGCAACTTTTCTTTGCTTTGGTCCCAGCTAGTCAGTTCTTCGTTGATTTCGAACCACACCTTTGCCGTGCCCCTCAAGTAAAATAACACATTGGCCAGCTGAAGTGTGGGGTCCCATCTGTTCGGTACATTCACGCGTTCAAACATGGCCAACCAGTCTTCAACGTCGACGCCATCGGTCCCGCAGAATGTGCCGGGATCTTTAGGTGGTACGAAAACAAGTGGTGGAGATGGCGACGTTGATGCGGAAGCTTCAACGTTAGCATTGGTTGGGAGGGCGATGCCACGTCCGCTGCGGAGCTCCGTTGCCTGCTGCAGTACCCAGCTCGTGCACCAATATGAGACGGGGTTGTTTGAGTATATACAATATGTATTTACAAAGAATTGGTAAAAGTGTCAAGATGGCTGATCAGCACACTCGCGCGCCAGTCAGGCTGTCCAGCCCTTCGTCTTCCTTCACTTCATCTCCATATATATATATATATATATATATATATATATATATATTTAAAACCTACAAAGAAAAATAGTCCTGAAGAAAAATTATAAGCCACAACCACTCGGCCAGAAATGCATGCATGCTCCAGAACATTACAGGCGAGCTATTTATATTACACCATTTACCATTGGTGGTACGAATATCTCCGAGGTGCTTCAGCGTGGCAGAGGCTCCTTTGCTATCCTCCAAGATATGGCGGAAATGGTCAAAGGCCATGCTTTAAAGGGTTTCACTCCGCCCTTCTTCGGTCGTGGCACACGGATATACGAGCCAGAGGAGACAAAAATTACTTAGCGCAATACAAACACGGCACACAAGGAAGGTAACAAGGGTCCGTTGCGTACGTTCCTTGTGTGCCGTGTTTGTATTGCGCTAAGTAATTTTTGTCAGTATGCACCAACTTGGTCCCCCCATTGAGCCATAGGAGGTTCGCGTGAAATGGAAAAACGAAATGAAAGTGCAGCCGTTTTTTGCAGAATAAGTACATGCGAATAAGTACATGTTAAGGAACGCCGGCTATTCAAGTTCATTCCAGACCCTTCCATCTTTGCGCAGCGCACAAAAGTGACAAGGCACACAAGAGGGCGGGACAAGCGCTGTGGCAAGATTAAAAGACGCGCAAAGGGGGTTGCAAGGGCAGATGATCCCTCCTGTTCAATCAGGCATGTCAAGAAGCGCACCACGTGTTCTGCGTGGGTGGTATATAGGATTCCTTGTACCTGCGGGTCTGTCTGCATCGGACAGACTGCCAGATGTAATAATGTTCGGCTGCGCGAGCATGACAATTCTTTGAAGGGGGCATTTCGTCTCACCTCGCCAACCACTGCCGGGATTGCGGTTGCATGCCTTCTTTTGAGCAAAGATCCATCATCACTCGCCATCATAATCAACGCACACGTGAGATTTCAGAGGCGTACCACATGGCAAAGTGCGATAGCGATTGTCAGCGACGTGTGTTTCTGTGTATATATTTGTTTTTTTTTCAAATAAAATCTTTCAGTTGTTTGATCAGCGCTTGTCCCGTCCTCTTCTCTTGTCTGCCTTGTCAGTTTTTTGCGCTGCGCAAAGATAGATAAGTTCCAACTGGCCCGCCTATCAGTCCTACTACAGTTCATTCCAGAGTCACCCACTGCACGGCATGCCTCGCACTCATGTCCTACCTTCGGCGCCTAACGCTCCAGAATTCGTATTAATATTCCAAACAACGACGTACCCTTTTCAAGGATTTCACGCATACACACTGATTTGTATGAATGTATGTATTTTCAAGGTAAAACAATAACTAAGAAAAAAAGAAAAAGTTTACGTGCGAACATAGGATAAAAGCCGTCATTTCAATCTACTAGCGAAGAAAGGCTACAAAAACATGATGCATTTGATTTATTTAGGTTATGTACGAAATAAAAGAAAAGATTCAGTAGTTCCTACACTTAAAGCAGTTAAAGGAGTGAGGTCGCCATCAAGTTTCATCGCCAACGGCTCGCCTAAACAAGTCGCTGCCGGCACCTCGGCATGCTTCGCCGTAATTTACGTCTGAATTGCACGTAAGAACGGTTGTACTATGTGCGTTTGTGCATGAAAGACATAGCCGTCAGTGCCGACCATATAAGGATGGAAGCTTTGAGGAGAGCGCTGCTTACTGCCCACTCTACTGTCTCTTCAAGCAATCAGAGGAACTGAGCCATGACCTTGCATTTTTAACACGAAAGTGTTTTATGCCGGGATCCACCAAGACCTTCATGACGGATTTCCGTCACAGAAGTACGTCAGCAAAATCAACGTCATCAGATGGCAAAGAAAAAACTATAAGAAAAAGTTCCGTTCACGGGAGTCGAACCCATGACCTCTCGGTCCGCGACGACGGCTGGCGGACGTTTAGCCCACTGAGCTACCGCCACACACATTACGGAGGCTACATGAACACGCCTTTTACCTTTCACACTTTCCTCTCACAGTGCTCTTGGATTAATGGATGGATGCTATGAGCGTCCCCTTTATAACGGGGTGGTGACATCTGTGCCACTAGGCTCGAAAAAAAAAGCGCCGTTGCTATGACCGTCCTATTCGGCGCGTTTCCAATGCAAGTTTACTTTCGTCAACTTTAACACACCGTGAGGTGGCAGCTTTAGCCGACGCCTCGCGCATAGCATCTATCGATATCGCAACATAGCTCTCCGACGCTCGCCTTGCTGTCGCACCACGTTCCCCGCGCGCCCTATGAGAAGTAACGACCAGGCTAGAAGGAGCCTGAAGCGGAGCAGGGTTTGCTTTCATTGTTTCTTTCTTCTTTCTTTCTTTCTTTCTTTCTTTCTTTCTTTCTTTCTTTCTTTCTTTCTTTCTTTCTTTCTTTCTTTCTTTCTTTCTTTCTTTCTTTCTTTTATTTCTCCTCCTTCTTTCTCTTTCTCTCTGTTCACTGTATGTGCTTTTTGTACCTGTTGCTTTCATTTCTTTCTTTCTATTTCTATATTTTTTCTCAATATTTTTTGTTTCTAGCTTTTTCTATCTTTATTTATCTTTCTTTTCTTTCTCTCTCTTTGCTTCTTTTCCTCTCTTTCTTTGTTTATTTCTTTTCTTTTCTCTCCCTCTGTAGTCGGTCTCTTGGCTTCTACCTGTTTTGCTGTTTTTTCCCTTCTATCTATCTATCTATCTATCTATCTATCTATCTATCTATCTATCTATCTATCTATCTATCTATCTATCTATCTATCTATCTATCTATCTATCTATCTATCTATCTATCTATCTATCTATCTATCTATCTATCTAATCTGTCTGTACTCGACCTCCCATCTTCCTTTCCCTCCTCCTAACCTTCTCATCTCTCATTCGCAATTTCACTTCCCTTTCCCACCACATTCCTGTACTATACAAGGATTTGCTCTGCTCTGACAACGTGCCTGGATAGCTGAGTGGTTAGGACGCTCGCAATGGGATCATGGGTGCGTGAGTTGGAATCTCCCTCGGCCAAAAATTGTTTTCGTCAAGAAATTCTTTCTTTTTATTTCGTTGTTTCTTTCTCTCTCTCTGTACTCCTTGTCTCGTCCATCAAATTAATGAATTCCTCGCTAGGCAAATTGGCGCAGTAGGGAAGCAAAAGAGGAAGGAGAAGAAGATATTAAGGGTCGAAGGAAGTGCGTGCTGGTGTATGATTTGCGACAGTTTTCTATCTACGACATACGGCAACCTCGACCGTAATATCTCTGCTGTTATAACTATAGAAGTAAAGGCAAGAATAAAGTACCAGATTATTTCATTCTTCGAGCGGATCAACTCTTCACAGCGGAGACGATGCAGCTATCTAGAAAAAAGGTGAGCCCGCTTCAACTGTTTTAGCATATTTTAATAGTGCGATAACAATTATACGGACTTTCTTGACGGGGTTTTGCCATCACCGTCGTGTTTAGCGCAAAGGCCATATTGGTAACATCGCTTCTCACTTTGTATGTTCTACCAGTGAGTGACAGCTCCCGAGAAACTGGCGACGAACGCGGTTGAAGCAGAGATCAAACGAGCCGGCCATATTCATCGCACGCAGTGCTGGGCAGTCTCGAAGATACATGTATCTTCGATACTATCTTAGATACTCTTTGGGTATCTTGTATTTGTATCGCGACACGTGTGGCAAAACGAGTATCTGTATCTGTATTTCCGATACATTCAGCAATGTATCGTGTATCTTAAGATACAAGATACTGCTATAGAAACACCACCGTGCGAGACAATCAACGTCGACCGGAATTCCGGTTCTCAAGCTGATATTGCTGCCACTAAGCCACCTGAATAAAACTAACGACAGTGACATTCTTATATATTTCCACCAGTGCGCTCCAGCGAGCACAGGCGATGATGTTTAGGCGTCCCTATTGGTGGAGCAGAGTCACGTGATGGCGCTCGAGCTATCTCGACAAAAACAAGCGCGCGAACGTCTACACGCAGCCTGCCTTTTTTTCTAGATGTTTTCTCTCTTTTAGGGGTGAAGCACCTCAAGACCTCACAATGTCCGTCCGTCCCCCGTAGTCTACAGTCGAAGCGCAGTTGCAAAACAGCTGTGCATAAACCGTCTACAGAGCGAGCATAGCGCACATATGGTTTAAAAATGGACCGTACTCGGCGCGGCGCAGCTCGAAAGCTGCTCGAAAACAAGTGCATCAATTAACAGGTGACAACATGCTCAAAACCATCTACAGGGCGCGCGAAGCGCGCACATGGTCCCAAAATAGAGCGTTCTAGGGCGCGGCGCCGCGCGGCCTCATCTTTGCCAACTTCAGGCTAGATCCGATAGAAGAATCATTGGCTTTACATTGCATGGACCACAAAGCAGTAATGATGAAAGCAAAGCGGAATCCACATCTGAACACGCCATACGTGTTATGACCACTAAAACACATTGTACATACTGTACACAAGCGTTGTCACTCTTTTACATGAGCGAGTGGGCAATGTCACGGGAGATTCACGGTTACCGAACGATCCCCAGTGCTTCGCCCACTCATGATCATTCACTTCGTGGATATGCGTGGATTTTTTTTAGTTGTGTCAACGTCATGAGACTTGTTCACAGCCACTGCGCTCTGCTGCACACTCCAATGCGTGCGGCGTCTTTCGCACAAATTCTGATGCCGCTATACTGTCCCTATCGAAGTTTGTTTTGCGTAGTGCTTCGTTGCAGTCTCAAGAATGCAAGAATGGGGCTGCTTTGCGCCTCGCGGCTTTCACACATCAGTGATTTGAAAGATCTTGTGCATGTAAGCTTGACTTACATAGTACGATGAGATTACGTAGTACATGCCAAGGAGTCCCACTATCGGTGCCGACGTTAGATGCAATAGAAGAAGCATTTACGTACCAGGAAATATTTTGACGTACTGTGTCTTTGTTCTTCGTGCTAAATTATTCGAGAAGTTCTTTTAATGATAAATTGATTCTTAGCACAAGTGCTTTCTTTGCTGTCCACAATTTGCGTCTCATACATTGCCTAGTTTTCTACATAGTTAGTCTGCGAACGTGGTTTTATTTCATATTTCGCGAGCTTTGTTTATAATCCTGAAAATATTCACCATGCAGCATGTACGCTGCCAAGAAAAGTTGGATCGGTTGTTTTTAAAAGCGCTTTACGATGTGTCGCAGCGCAGTTGACCCTAAAGTGAATAATAAATATGTCGCATAATTGACCTTATTTAATTAACCAGTTAAGCTTAGTACAAAACATACCATAACGAGCGCCGCATGACGGCAAACCAAACACCTTCGGTTTCTTTCAGCGGCTGTTAACCACTTGTTTTTCTTTTAATATTTGGTTCTACTTACGTGAAACACCCTGTATACTTATTCACTTTGATTGCTTAATACGGAACCACCTTGCTACTTGACATACATATATTCGTTTTCTTTTTTTTATGTCACCGTAAAGCATTATTTTTGCTTACAAATCTGCAGGTAAGCAGAGCTAGAAGTGGCAATAGTGTAATAGCAGTGATAACCTGCGGCGTTTTGTGCCGCTAGAATACGTCTGAGACTTTTCCTGGCGGCTGAGGTTCTCTCGGACAACAAATGGCAAAAGATTGCACGTTAGTGAATATGTTCCTAACGAACGCTTTACGCCAGCAGATAAGTAAAATATGAAAAATGACTGCAGCTTTATGTCCTCAATTAATTGCGAGCACCAACTATGTCGTTCATCGTCTTCACACGATGCGTCACAAACAATATCGCTACCAACGTTGTTGCTGCTGTACACCTGTCAATGGATGCGGTACTACGAAAACAATACTCTTGCGGACAAGGTAATACTGCACAACGGTATGTGCGTCATCGTGCGGAGGCACTTGAAAGTAGATGGCAACCAGCTATACGGTCGCCAAGTAGAGCAGCGACACCAATAAATTACAAAAGTGTCAGGAAAAACCACTAACAGCGCAGCGGTTAAAGAGCTATCATGTTAAGCAGCCAAACAAATCCCAATAAGTCGTTTAGAAATAAAACTAATATACCTTGAACAAGAAACAGATACCTGTTCGTATCTTGTGATACGAACAGGTATTGTGTTAAAATTAAACAAAGTTGGTCACAGTTAAGAAATTGTCAAGTAAACACATTTCTACATAGGCCTTTGCTGCTTCGTTATATAGATTCATAACAGCAAATCTGCAAATGTATCGAAGTATCTTAAGATACAATTGGGAAGTATCGTATCGGATACAATTATTCCGCAAGTATCTTGTATCTGTATCTCAAATACTTCTTGCCCGAGTATCTTGTATCGTATCGCGATACAATTTCAAAGTATCTTTGCCCAGCCCTAATCGCACGGAGGGCGCATGCCAGGGGTCTCAAGCTCACCTCAGCTAGCGGGCCGGTACAGCACAGAATTTTGGATCAATGCGGGAATAGGGGGGGGGGGGGTAGTTTGAACAAAACGTCAGCTAACATTACCGTTTCAAAGAAGGCATTTCCCATATCTCTATATGGGCCGAAATATTTGGCGCCAGGATGCGAGGAAAATGTCGATACTCATCTCCAGACTGACTGAAATCTGGACGCCTAATCAGACACGTAGTGTTTGTTCCGCGGTTATGTTTCAACACATACTGAGCGCATTGGGTGCCTCAAGAAAATGTTGCATGAAGCCACTGACGTCTATGTAGCTCATGAACATACTTCCGAAGAAAAAAAATCTTAGAGGGCGCTTGAGCTTCGCTTTCAAGAGTAGAACGCGATAGCTTAGTCGGATTGCGTTCGTGTAGCCTTCCCAATCGGTAGCCTGGCGTCGCATTTCGGTGGAGACCTAAACCGAGCCGCAAGAAACGCCAAAGTGCGCACGCCCACCGGTTCCAATATCCATACGTGCGGCGCGAGGAAACGCTGCCACACGGTCACACGGCGGGGCGATGCCGTTTATAAGCTTGACCGTAGGGCCCTTTGCACCATCTCGCGTTGTTGTGTTAAGCAGCTGAAGAAGCTCCGAGATGTGTATTCCGCCAATGCTAAATGGTGTATATAAATAGCTCACCGTTAAGTATGCCAGAGGATGTATGCGTCGTTCGTATGCTTGACGATCTGCGGCCGGAGCACAGGATTACACACTAGTGGTGCGAAGCCTGAGGAATCAGCGGAGCTGGCAGTGTTCCTTTCTCTTTTTCCTGCTCCTCACCCTCACTTACCTTTCACACTACTCCTATATTATACATATATGGCTATGCTATGCTTCACCCTTTCCCCTGCTCCTTTCTTCATCCTCAATCACTTCTCTTCATCCCCCACCTATCTCTTTCCCACTCGTTCATATACATTACTATAGTGTAATGTACGTTACTATACATATATAATATACGTTACTATATCATATACGTTACCATACTCTACGCACACTAGTGGTGCGAGGACTGAGAAATCAGCGGAGCTGGTGGTGTTCCTTCCTCCTTCTCCTCCTCTCCGACCTCACTTTCCTTTTCCACTCCTTGTTGTACTACACTTAATATGATTATGCTATGCTTCACCCGTTCCTCTCCTCTTTTTTCAGCCTCACCCTCACATGACTTCTCTTCCTACCAGTCACTTCTCTTTCCCACCCATTCATATACCTCACTCTACAAGGCTACTCCTTGTTATGCTTTACTATTCCATACATGTGTATGTTATGCTTCACGCTTACTTCTCCACCTTTCCCTCCTCTCCCTCACTCCCCTGTCATACCTATTCATTACGAAACAACCGCTTATTTTTCTATTTTCATATAACCAAACACGTAGTTGCACGAGCAACTACTGCCATGCGCTCACCGCGCCGGAATGTCTAGGAATATTCCCGATTAATGTAGATCGTTCTGTTAAGCTTGAGCGCACGACGCAAACAGTACAGCTTATTCTGGAACTAACGAGGCCACCCACGATAAGGCTGGAATCTTTGATGCCACATGCATAAATCCCGACGCGCCTTATCGCCGAGGTTACTCGACGGCCGACGAGTGGAGTGTTCTCGCCGTTATCAGTGTAGAGCGTGAATTGCTTGCACCTCGACTTTTCCTTTCGTGAGCCCTAGTTCGCCCAATAAAAAGTTCCGTATTTTCCAATTGTGCTGTAGTCTTTTTCACTGTCACAGCCACTCGACAATATATTACGGCATCTTACACCGTGTTACGGCATACATGGCAATTGTATGCCTCACCCTTTCCCCTTTTCTCCTACCTAATCCTCACCCTCACTTCTCTCTCCCATCTCCTTGCTTTACTTTACTATACGTGGCTATGGTATGCGTTCTTTTCCTCTCTCTCTATTTTTTCTCTCTCTTTGTTTCATTCTATCTTTCTTGCACTTTGTTTTCTTTTCGACTTCTTTTTCGTGTAAATTTCGATCTCTTTCTCTCTCTGTGTAGTTTTTTCTCTGTCTTTGCCCGCCGCGGTGGTGGAGCGGTTACAGTGCTTTACATAGATTTCACTATAGCCGAAAAGCGTCATTACTTGAAGGCGGCTTCACTGTTGTGATACGTGACAGTAATCAGGGTGCAAATAGTAGTAATCAATACATTTTTACGCCGCTAAAATCTGAGTCAGAGGTTGGCACCAGCCACAGCGTAAGATCAATAGAATACCTAAGCGCGGGACGAGTTATTTAATGGCAACACGAACAGCACAGGTACCCAAACAGGACAAGCTTGATATGCACTCTCTCCAATTGAACAGAAGAAATATATAGAGGTGCGCGAATTGTGAAATTTCATCTCGAATCCAATAGTGCCTAATAGTGGCCAAAAATGTCGAATGTCGAATTGAACATTGAAAACAGATTTCATTGAAAATTGAGAGAAAGAACGAGAGACACCTGGAATATTTATTCCACCACATGACTAACTTTTATTTGCCGTGCATTACTGACAATCAGGTTTTTCTTGCTTCTATTGCTAAACCAAATGTTTATTGCTTTCAGAAACGTAGGATAAGGTCTTGTGTTAAAAGACTGGGCGTGCAAACGTTAACACAAGAGCAAAGTAAGGACACCACAAACGCCGACTAACAACTGAAAATGGGTCCGCTGCGATGGTGTAGCGGTTACGGTGCTCGGCTGCTGACCCGAAGGTCGCGGGTTCGATCGCGGCCGCGACGATTACATTTCGATGGAGACGAAACGAGATGTCAGCGCACGTTAAAGAACACCAGAAGGTCAAAATTTCCGGAGCCTTCCACTACGGCGTCTCTCATAATCATATCGTGGTTTTGGGTCATTAAACCCCAGATATTATATTTAATATTCTAAAGTGAAAAATTACACCATCTCCCGCTAAAGGAAACCATGAGGCGATGCGAAGCCGGAGCTCTTGCACGATCGCGTTCCGTTGGCGTTAGTTGGGCATGCTACCGACCTCGCGTCGTGGAACGCGAAGAGGGACGCTACGCGCGTCGTATCTTCCATCTAGCCTGGCCGTTAATTCTCACAGGGCGAGCGGGGAACGCGGTCGACAGGCGGGCGAGAGGGGGGCAGCGTAGGAGAGGAGAGAGAAGGGGAGGGGACGCGCATGCGCTCGAGCTCATCGCGGCGTTGCGCAGGAGAGAATTTCGGCATGTCTAGCCCGCGTTTCAGAGGAAGAGTGGAAAGGGGGAGGGGAGAGGGGAAGTGGAAAGGGGTATGGGGAGAGGAAGGGGAGAGGGATGGGGGAGAAGGGAAGGGGAGAGGGGTGAGAGGGGGAGAGGGGAAGGGGAGAGGCGAAGTGGAGAGGGGTGAGAGGGTGAGTGGAGAGGGAAAGGGGAGAGGGGTAGATGACATGGGGAATGGTGAGGGGGAGTGGAGAGGAGGTGTGTGGAGAGGGTATGCGCATGCGCAGTAAGGGTGGTCACGCCGCACACCACCACCACCACCGGATTGAGCTCCGCCTTAAGATACTTCGCATCTAAAAGGCCCACAGTGGTGGAAAACAAAGTAGGCACGAAACCTCATCTGCGCATTCCCAACGAAGAGGCGATACCTATCAATCCGGCACGTGTAGGGGTCTCCGTGAGAGAGGACAGTTCACGCATTTGGCTTCTTTATGCAGGTAAATCGACGATTGGCTCACACGTGCGCTATCACTATTACTGATATGCCATGCCTCAACTACTAGACGCGTTTCTTCATTCTTGTGCCTTTACAAAACAGCGCATTCAACGAATTTCGGCGTGCATATACACTCTCGACAATCTAAAGCTAACTTAGCTGGTGAGCCTCCGGTTAGTGATCTCTTAAGTTCCAATAATTTCTGGTTTACAACGGCCTACATGTTCAACTTTAAAGCGGTTGCAGCTAAAAGGAACCTTATACACTACACCTGCATGGGAATCAGTGAATTTGTTGGCGTTTTACGAAACAAATGTCAGTCCGCTTCTGTCTATTACCTGCTCATTCTTTCTCTGCACATCGCCGCATATCTTAACTAGCTTATTGAGAGCCCTTAAAGCAACGGTATGTACTTCCCACTTTCTATAGCCTATGGGATGCACATGAATGTAAGGAATACCTACAACACGTTTTTTACTGTTGCTTTCAGCAACCATGCTGGGAGTTAATAAAACGGACTTCTTTAGACGTTCTGTAACAGTGGCCGCTGTGTGCCTTTTCAGTTGTTAGTCGGCGTTCATGGTGTCTTGACTTCTTTCTTGTATCCGTGACTGCACGCCCTGTCTTTTAACGTGAGTAGACATCAAACATTCCAGCTCTATGTTATTCAAGTACGTTGCGAATGTTCAGGACAGAATGCATACTTGAGACTGCGAAGAAAGATTGTAGATAGAGACTCGTAACTGTTGTTGATATCACTGGCGTCTTCCATTAACATTTTGGCGAACTTGTAGTCTAGGGCTGCCGGGACGTGGAACCTTCGGCTTGCTGTTGGATCGAACCTCTGTAAATGGCAATAAGGCATTATGTGTAGAGAAGTGCTTTATAAGATATTGGCTTTAATCGTGAAATAAACGGGTCCTTATTCCTAGCGTTGCTGGCTCTTTGTCGAACGGGTTGCGGCTCATGACTCCCCCCACCGTGATGTAATGTTATTTTTCGTAATGTTATTTTTGAGGTGTAGCTTATTTAATACCAAGTGACTAAATTGCACGGTGAATTAAGAACAGAGGTTGAAGAACGCTTTTGCGCGCACCGGTCATTTCCGAACCAGAGCACAGCGCCGATATTTTTGACAAAAGAAGTTCGCGTCGGTACTTTTTTATCCTCGTTCAGGTAACTGATACATTCGATTAAAATATATGCTACTTTCTTCTAGGCATTGTCACGGGTCCCTCGTTGCCTCATCAGCGCACGAAGCGTTGGGAATTCATCGCAGAAAGAAGGCAAAACAATCTCCACCTAGCGCCGGAATGGCTTCGGTATGCGAGTGGCTTCGTTTCGGCGCCCGGCAAAAGATCGACCTTACGGGCTTGTTGACCGATGGCGCTGTACATTTTGAATGCCCCCTTTGATGTGTCGGAGTGTCGGCTGTCTAACACTTCCAGGTTTAGATGCGCTTAATACCCGATAAAGGGGACGGGAAGACGACCGCCACTGTAGCTGAATTTGTAGAGCATCCCGCGCGTTATCTGAAGGTTGCAGGTTCAGTCCTTGCAGGAGGCAGTGTTGTTTTTGGTGCACTTTCTTCACATCGACATCACAATTACTGATATACTTAAAACAGTACAATTAACGTCCGCTATACCTTCCTTGGCTTCATTGTCTGCTGGTTTTCATTAGGCTTAAAGCACGAAGGCACGTGAAGTTCAACTCGCTTCTTGAGCAACATATCTTCATCGTCCCTTTCGGTGTCGATGCTTCCACAGCCTATGACATGGTGTTACACGAACGACCAAATTTTCACTTTTTCCTTTTGCTAGAGAAAGGAGATTTTAACGCCTGCTATTTTTAAAGAGGCACTGAAATACCCCTCGTCTACTCAGAAGATTTTCGGCATTTCCAATTCCCATGCAACACCATCAAATGCCTCTCACATCAGTGCAAGGTGACTTTAACAAACTTCCGCTTTTAAAATCCGCGTCTTAATTTTTGACGTCAGAAATCTGGGTTCGCATAAATTAACCCCTGTACAGTTTGTAACGAGCCACAAAGACTAGATCACTGTCTTCTCTGCTGCCGCCGCTTTGCCTTGTCCGCACAATGCTTCTGTAAAATGGCGGCTGGTATGCAGGGCTTAACGTCCATTACAACAAAACTTTTGTCCATTGGAGACTACTTCTTTGTTGCAAACCGCGCTGCTATTATGACGGCTCTGCTCTAGTTCATCGAATTATCAAAAGATTGAGTGGCTAGTGCTACCAAGCAAAGGGATCGCAATTGTTTTTGTACCTTTGTGATTGTTTTTTGTTCATTCTTGCGTGCGCTAAAATCCACTGTGTAACATTTTTAACGCATTAGCGTTCATGAGATTGTTTCGCATAAATTCCGGCGCCGGTGTCGGCGTCGTTCGATGTGAGCAAAAATTTGCGTTGTGGGTGAGCGAAAATTTGAGATAGATGCAAACAAAGAAATAATAAAAATGTCATCCTAGTGTATGTCTCAGTATAGTTCTAAATCCTGCGCTTAATGCAGGTCCACTACCATGAAGCCTGAGTAAGTGCGTAACACGAGCAACCCAGCGATTCTCTTAGCGCTTCCCACCGCCTCGGCGATCGCGCGCTTGCCAAGGCTATGGCGCCTTATCTTGCGCGGCGGATATCAGACGGAAGTTTCAGAAGTGTTTTTCACAAGTTTAGGTAAATATTGCGAGTAATTCTTGATTATTTCTGTAGTTCATATTATTTTATACGTTGTTAGTTTATTTTGCACCAGTTGTCAGCATTGGTATCCTTGTTTTAGTCCTGTACTGACCACAGCCTGACTATGCGACATGAGACGGTGGACGACATGCCGGGCCTTTAAAGTGTTACACACTTAAAATATTCTGTTCGAGTGGAAATCGAGCGCAGGCATCGTGCCTGGCGAGCTGTTGTCGCACCACAGAGCGACGCCATCACTTGAAACTGCTTCCGAAAAAAAAAACCCTACACGAATGTCATTAGTGCGCAATGTCTCCTTAAAGCATGTAATATTGCGTGGCAGAAGCATAGAATAGCACATTGCTTAAAACCTGCAAATTACGCAACGAGTGGATGGTTTAGAGGCTTGCCCATTACAAAACACCGAGGCATAATTAATCAGAATTATCATCACGAGCATCAACAACGTGTGCAGCTGTGCACGTGCGCGTGTTGCCCTATGAACATGTAGTGGGCGCATACCCAATGCGCGAATGGAAGAATTATGGCGCAGTGGGCATTGCGCAACTACACTTGCAGTAGGCATGCTATGATAGTTTGAAAAGGCCAATGTTACGCGCACGGACGGTACTTTCCTTGAGGCAAGATTGAGGTGTCTACCAAAAGGCGAAGCCAAGCTAGCGATTGAAAAGGAGATGCGAACGGTGTCCTATTATGCTATCGAGCTGTAATCTCGAAAGCGACGCTCAAGCGCCCTTTTTGCACCAGGTTTCACGCTTCCTTTTCATTGCTATAAAGTGTTTCGTATTGCTTCACTTATTTACTTGTTCGAGCATTTTCTTTATAAAGAACTATGTGACCCATCCCACTCGCAATTATGAGCCAGTGCTTGTAGGGTACAACAACCAAAGCTTCGCGAAAGAACGATAACTCAATACGGAATTGGACCATAGGATCTCTACAGAAGTGTGTACATCGAGGTTAATTATCAACAGGGGTGCCTAATGATGTAAATAAGTTCACTGAAGAACGAAAATCGGCTAGTGCTCATACGGCTGGCATTCCTAACTCATGACCGGCAACTGATCGCTGTCCCTGAATCGGAAAGTGTAAAAACATTGAACTTCCTCCAGTGCAGACATCTTCACCAGTGTCTTGAAGAATAAAAAGGAAGCTCTATATGAAGTGAGATCCATGCAACGTTCGATAGGACAAAATATGTTAGGCGCAATTTAAGAAAAAGGAAGCCAGTCAAGTGGATCAGTGGTAAGGAAAACCCCATATCCTAGTTAGCATAAAGAGAAAAAAAATGGTTGGCCAGTGACGTAATACAAAGGAACAATAACCAGTGTCAGTTAAAGTGATGGAATGGTTGCCGAAAGCCGTTAAACCTAGCCGAGGGCGGCGGGCTCTTAGTTGAGCTGGTGAAATGTAATGTTTGCATGCATGAAATGGAATCAGCTCGTGCCGGAAATGACAATCTGTAGATGATTGGGAGAGGTCTTCACCCTGGCTCGTACATAAAATAGGCTGACGATGATGACGATGGTCGTTGTTTCAAATACAGAATTATATTTATTCGCAATTGGTTTGAGCAGATGGGCAGAAATCACCCACATGGCTGCATATTTTAGGGGCGAAGCTCCTTTGGGTGTGGGCCTGTCCCTCCTCTGTAGTATGTATTAGTAATAGTAGTAGTAGGTAGCCACCTCTAGTTCTTGGAGTGTTCACTAGATGGCGCTGTCGTAGCCACCTCTAGTTCTCAGAAAGATCCCTAGATGGCGCGGAGGCACTCGATGCGTTGCAGATGCGTGCTCTAGTCCCCCCCTCTCTCGTGTCGGGAAGCCGACGCAGGCAGCGTCTGCTAGCGAGTTTCTCGATTGAAAAAACGGACTGCTCGCGTTTTAACCTCCTTGTGCTCGCGCTCCACAACCGTTCACTGACCACCCCGCATATAGAGGCACTGGATATTGAGCTCCAAGGTAGTGCCTGTTTGAGATTTCTCCTGTGCGTGATTAAACAATAACGATTCACAGCGTACATGTAAAATTAAAGTGAGCTGCAAGTGCCATGACTCTCATCGATCCTTTAGTATAAACGCGCCCGATCTCACGTCGCTGATAATGTGCTAGGCAGAATTCATGGAAGATTCAAATAAGGCGCGTGTAATTGGTGGAAGGCAATCGTTCGATTTAGTGTGGCGACGTACGCTAGGGGGACCGTTGTAATGAAGGGACCACGTAAACCAACAGTACAATATAAGTTTGATGTTTAATATATACACGTTGTTTCTCACGTGTTTACTTGATCATATACTAGGCTAATTACTCGGAGTATTCACCGTTTACTGATGATTCCCTCCGGAGCTTCGCCTCACTCATCATCATTCACCCCGTATATGCTGTGGATTTTTTTAGAGGAAAAGTGAACTTACCGCATAAGCATTCGCAGTAGTTTCTCCTAATATAACAGGAAATCGAAATAAAATCTTCACAATGTCTTCCCCATGCGAAGTGGCACTCTTGATTCTTCGGGGCTAAAATTGACAGGAAAAAATAATATTAGTGCTCAACAGTAATCATATAAACTATTCTTCTTGTAAGGTTCAGGTCAGCTGAGAAAATTTTTTAGATACATTTCTCAGCCTCAAGAAAGTGTGAAGTGTTCTGTGCACTGCTCAAATTGAAAAATCAAGGGAGCCGCGACATTTTGGGAAAAGTCGTTTTGGAAGTGAGTGGTACGGTAATTAGAAAGGCACGCTGAAAATACGCAGTCTTCGGGAAATGCGCATTGTGAAACAACGTAGTATTGTGATGAGGATCACCATGTATTATAACTCGCAAAGTGATCCTCAATTGCATCGTAAACTATAAGGTATGGTGTAGTGCCTGATATAGCGATTTACTCCACAGACTGTCTTGTACCACGGCCGTGCAGGATCGAACGATGCGTTTGATCCAGCACAGACGAGTTTTGGCAAAGCCGGAAGGTGACAGCATATATCTTTTCATTCCTTCTTTACTAGCTTAGAATGTGCTGGGAACAAGCCCTCTTACTATGAGGCTTGAATTATTGCGCAGGGAAGAATATAGCCAAGAAGACGAGAGAACCGATGATTGGCATACTTGTGCGAATATTAAACATGCGATTTTTGTTGAAGCCGAATCGTGTACGGGTTTGTACACGTATACAACGGTTGTTTAGTTGTTACTCTTTGCAAATAGGACATTTACAAATGTCCGAATAGGACATTTGTAATCATTGAGTTGAATTACTCGAAAGGGGGACTACGCAATAGCAAGTTTAGTTGGAGCCTCAATACAAGTAACCAAATAGCTGGTTCGAAAGTGTGGAACATACGTATAGAAAGTATGGAAAGTCATATAAAAACTTAATACCAAAAATTTGAGTTTGACCTACTTGAGTTTGCCCGTTTGGTTACGGCGTCAAGAATGCAGAGGGAAATATTTCAGTGGGTCGTGGACGAGGTTGCGAACGAACTCCCGCTGATTTTCGTCTATTTTGACGACATTCTCTTTGGAAGCCGCACAGATGAAGAGTACAAAAAACAGCTTGGCCTTGTCTTTGAAGGATGCCTCAGAAATTGACGCCGCAGAAATTCATGTTCGTAGTTCACGCCCTGGATGTTCTCGGCTATCACATTTCAGCCCAAGGAATCAATCCACAGTAATCACGGGTGCAACAATCGATGGGGTCTCCTCTTCAACCTGCTTTCGTATGAACAGCTAAATAGCGCTAACTTCAGGGACGAAAGATAGGATAATGCGACACACACATAGCGCTTGTGTGTGCCGCATTCTCCTGTCTTTCGTCCTTGAAGTTTGCGCTATTTAGCTGTTCAAGTGGAGTGCCAACTAGCCCAAACACATACCTCCTTCTGTAAATGTCCCATGTTTGTGGTGTTCATAAATTTCCACAGGCACTTCATACCGTCCTGTGCGCAAGTTATTCAACCGCTTACCGACTATCTGCATCGCGACCCGAAGAAACGGCCTACCTTCCACTGGTACTTGGAGCACGAAATCCTTTCAGGAAGCCACAACACGGTTTGCGACAACGGGGCTGCTGATTCATAAACTGCCTCCTCACCTTAAGGTAGACGCGTCGACAACGCAGTGGGTGCAGTGGGTAAAGTACTGCAGCAGCACAATGACACAGATTGAAGGCTTTAGGGCTTGTTTTAAATGTGCCTGAGACGTACAGAAGCTCGCTACAGCACCTTCGGGAGACAAGCGTTGGTCATTCATTGCGCTTTCAAGCATTTCCATTTTTTTTCCTTGATGGCCGCGCCTTTTACGTTTTCACTGACGACACGCTGACCGTCGTCTTCAAGGAGAGCAGTTCGTCCTTCCCAGAACGCGAGCTTCAGCAACTTCCGAATATTCAACGGACGTCTGCAAAGTCACTGGGGCGGAAAAGCAAGGAGCGGACACACTGCCGCGCATCGGCGCTGCGCCGACTGGTTCTTTCAGTTTTCAAACTCTGGCCACCGCCACAACGCCGAGCTGCGTCAGGTGCGGGAAGAAGGCTCAACTCCAGCTGGCAAAAGTGCCGCGTCTCTACACAACAACGTTGGTCGCGTGGGACACATCGCAGGAAGTTGCACGCCCGTTCGTGCCCGTTGACTTTCTGCGGCCTCTGTTCGATTCGCTGCACGGGCTGAAGCATCTCGTTATCAAAGCTACACGAACTGCTTCTTCTGGCCAGCGATCAACAAAAATGTTAGTAGCTGGAGAAGAAGTTGCCAAGCCTATGAAGCCGTGAAAGTGACGTGGGACACGTGTTCAGCAGTTCAGCCGTTTCAAACACGTGAATTTAAACTTGGTGGGGCCTCTTTTACACTGGCAATGTTTCAAGTACCTCCTCACATGTGTCCACCACTACTGAAGGTGGCCTGAGGCGACGCCTCTAACAAACATCATGCCCGAAACAGTGGAAAGTCGCTACTGGAACTTTTGAGCGGATTAACGGGACCGCAGTGTTCGAAACGTTGATCGAGTGGTCTGTACAGAGAAGAAGCTTGCATTACGACTCTACAGCAACTAGTGCCCTGCCCAAGTTGGGAGTGTGAGGAATCATTTATGTGGCTCCTGAAACGATCGCTATCGACAAGAGCATGCCAAGTAAATTACAAGACCGCACAGACCTTGAGACATTTCGGCATTGACCAGGCAGACAAACTGACCATTACCAAGTTGGTCTGGTGATAGAGGAGCCTGCTATTCCTGCCGGCAATCACGATGAAGGTAGTTTCTGTGGAAGCATCAACGACTGTGACAGCATCTCCGAAGGCACGGAGAAAGACGCGATATGTAGGCAAGGCTCGCATTTCAAACAAGAATGCGCATTGCCTCAAAGTAACAGAAATATAAAAAAATATCAAATTTGAACCGACACAAATATATTCTGTCGACGTGCAGAAGCATGGGACCACCGCATCAAAATCCAATGATTTGAGAGTTTCTCGGCGGCGATCAAGCGGCGATGACGTATGTGAAAGAGGAGCCCCCTGAGCAATCATTTGACGCAGGCAATCACGCACATTCCCAACTGGGCTGCATTCCCAACTGGGCTAAAAAACCGAGAGAAGATCAATCGAGAGCCAATGTCAAAAATAGTACATAGGGAAATTGAATAAATGGTGGAAGCTGTACCGTGAAGGCTAAGGTTAAAGAAGAGCTAGGTTTCTGGCAGTGACCAACCGATGAAGCGTGCAATGGTAGAACCTGCCGACAGCCTGCACACCAGCAACGATGAATCCTTCTATCTGCTGGTCGGTGGAACAAGCTGCGCTACTTTGCTCCCCGTGGTGTCCTCGTCTATGGATACGCAGCCTGGATGTCTCGACATTGTTCTGCTAAGCGTCGTGGAAGTGGACGAGGTTGTGACCGAGCAAGTTGATGAGCGCACTGACAAGGAAATGAAAGCGATCCTTCAGCCCCCATAAGTGAGGCGCATTGTCCTGCGGATAGCGCCGGAGCAACATTGTTACCATAGAAACCACCCATGCAAGCACCTCAGCAAGCTTGTTCCCAAAGAGCAGTGGGCGAGCAAGGTCCAGAAACACGCCGCTGGTGTGATTTACCTGTCAAAAGGAGGTGCGTTCATCTCGACATCCTTCGCCAAAATTGGTGTGTCGCAGAGTTCGTGTGTCAGAAACAACGCTGCTATTTTTTATAGTATCCAGCCACTTCGTGAAGAAGACGACTCGAAATGCTGAGATAAAGCTTCTGCAATGTGGAATACGTGAGTAGTGCTATGCGGAGAGGGAAACGGTGGAGATGAAAACATACACGCCATTTCAAGGCTCGAACGGTGGGCTACGTCCCGGAGCATGCCTAATCATAATCTCACGTAAGCAATTTTGTATTGCACGAAGGAAACAATCCTCAGAGCTACTTAATGGACGAAATGCAATGGTTCGAGCTTGCTCCGCGTGTCTTGAAACTCACCATGTGGGGAAAGACGCCATACAAAAGTTGCAGACGCTGAAATCGACGAAGTTATTTTGATCACATTCTACTGCTTGCGCCGGATGGCGTTGATATAAAGAAGTGAGGCACGGGTTCAGGGGAGGCGCGAGAGAAGGAAAGAAAGTTAGGAGGACCAGGGCTAG
Source organism: Rhipicephalus sanguineus (assembly GCF_013339695.2). Classification (NCBI taxonomy): domain Eukaryota; kingdom Metazoa; phylum Arthropoda; class Arachnida; order Ixodida; family Ixodidae; genus Rhipicephalus; species Rhipicephalus sanguineus. The sequence continues at coordinate 113,084,869 of NC_051177.1, forward strand.
CCCTTGCGGAGGAAGGACGTCGTATAGCTACGGCCACGAGGTCCTCGTTTCTGATAGTGTCTACATGTGGAAAGACGCCAGGCTTCCCACAATTAGACCCTATAGCATTGCTATAGCACAAATAGCGTTATACACATATACAATAGGAATACTATATGGGTCATTCGATATCAAGTGGGCGCGGAGATTTTCCGACCTTCTCCAATCATGCTGAAAAAAAATTCGCGCTTGTATGTAAGAATGTGAATAGTTATTGAGGTATTACTTTTCCGTAAAAACAAATTAAGGCAGCGTCTCAATAGTGGTGCCAAGGCTGAAGGAAGTAGGAAGCTGGGCAGCCTAAGTTCTCTTTATTATTCTCTTGCTTTCTGTTTTTTCTCTTCCATTTTGTGCCTGTTATTTTCAAGTGCTTTCTTGCTGTCTCTAATCATTTTTAAAAATATTTTTTTTCCGTTGCTTTCTTTCTCTTTCTTCCGTTTCTTTCTCGCTCTCTCTGTATTTCCCCCTTCCGCTTTCTTTCTGCCTCTTTCTCTCTATCTATTTCTGTCTCTCAATTTCTTTGATTCTGTGTCACTGTTTGTTTTTCTGTTTTGCTGTCTTTTTTCTACCTTTATTTCGCATTCGTTCCTTTCTATCCCTTTCTCTCTCTTAGTCTATTCCTTCCTTCCGCTTTCTATTTTCTACATTTCTGTCTTTTCTTTGTCTCTATTCCTCTCTCCTTCTTTCGTTTTATCTCATCCTTTCTCTTTTTCTCTCTGTCTGTACTCGTTCTCTCGCCCATTAAAATAGTTGCATCCTACGCCGTACAAATCGGCGCACGCGTTCAGGGAGCGAAGCAGAAGATAAAGGAGAGGATGCAGAGGAAGAAGAGGACGAACCCGTGCCGGGTCATGATGACGATAGCTTTTTGTCGACGACTAACGGCTTCATGAAAAGCTTAGCAGCTCCACTGTAAAATTTTCTGGCGCCAAGAGGGCGCTTCAGTCTTTGCGCCCGGAAGCAAAACTATGTCGCACAAACTAATTTATATAAAATTACAGTTTTGAGCCGTTACTACAAAACAACTTTTTTTCTTAATCTGAAGGCGCGAGTCTTTTGTCACTGTGATATTTCATTCATTTTTGTATAGATGTTTTTATCTTGGGGACGACGAAACATCGCAAAATCCTAAAGGTAGAACGTTCTTTTTCGCAAAAAACATTTTCGCGAGGAAAATATTCACATTGCGGAATTTATTAGTTCGTATAATATTTCATAAATATAGCCCCGGGACGAATGAAGTAGAAACGTTCTCAAACAATCATCGCGAAGTTGGGAAAATAGCATTCTGACCCATATTGCGGCGTCAGTTTCGCAAAGTAGCAGTCCAAGTAAAATATGCTTCTTACATCACTGCGTAGTATACTTTGTTGCTATTATATGGAGAAAGTTTCAAATGAGTAATTTTCGTTTTAGGCGAAAAACATACTTTCGAACTAAACTTGCAGAAGGTTGTGCAAAGTTTCCTTTTGCTTCGCTTTGACTGCGTAGCACGCGAGCGCAGCATTTCAGCAGGCGCTTTTTTCCAGCGACTAATGCAAGCCATACAGCTGTTTGTCACCTAGTTAGGTAATATAAGTGTAATATGTATACAACGTCCGAAAGCACAAATAGTGGTGAAACGGTGGAAGGCGGAAGTCGGTCTTCTGGGAAAGCAAGACGCCAGAGAAGCAAGGGGGAGACCGAGCTGATGGCTTTTTTATGGTGCAAGGGGGCTGAATTTGTCCAACCGTTGGACGTTTCCGGCCCCTTGATTGCTCAAGAGGGCAGATACCGTTCCATTGTTTTAGCACTATTGCTTTTTTTGGAGCGAAGCTCCTTAGGCCCGCACCCCGCCGTCACCATTGAAGCTCTCTTAAAGGGCCCCTCACCAGGCGACATAACAAATTTTAGTTAGATATTTGTAATGAAAACATGTGGTTCGTAAGGTGAGGATGATCGGGAGCGCGGACGTGCCCACCAACCCGACGAGGCTGCTTGTAGGTTTAGAACAACACTTTATGCACACAAGAAACACACACACTAAATCAAATTATACAAACACAGAAAAAGCACAGGCTAGCCAATTAGCGTCCCTAATCTCAAATCGAAGTCATGCGCTCAAGGCTGACACAGGCTCACCCACTTGACAGTCCATCGAGTTGAGCGAACCGTAGTGCTGAGTCATGGTGGCGAGGTGAGGTACAGAGCAGTGAAAGGGGAGCTTCGGGGAGGTTGGCACTGGCTTCTGAAGAATGGCGATGGAGCTTGATGCTTGCGGTTGCGAAGCGTTCGCAGACGGAGGAGTTGGCGGCCACCTGAAGCCCGAAGCCTCAACTCATGGACCGCTGTGGTAGGACAGTCGGGTCCAGCCACCCGACTGCATCGAATGACTCACTCCATCTCCTTGTTCCTTTTCTGCTCCTGCACTCGACTCCTCGTGTTCGCGTCCTCGTGGTCTTCTTCCACCGCCGCACATGACGCGTACAAACCACAACTCATTCGCGCGCACATCACAATATTGGAAGTTGTTGCGAGCCCAATAAAGGGTATTATGCCACAAGAATTTTTATTGCGATAGCAATTATGTGGACAGTCTCGGCTGGATTTTGCCGTCGCCGCCGTAATGCGCCGTATATGTATAAGTATGTATATATATATATAAAGGCCCCAAAGAAAAATAACTCAGAAAAATGCTTCCAAAGCGCGGAATCGAACCAGGGACCTCTTGATCCGCAGCGAGCGGCGCTATCCACTACGCCACGAAACGCAGATCCTCCACGTAGCTAACGGCGAGCGTTATATACACACCATTTAGCGCTGGACGGACTCAGAGACAGCAGGCGATAATAAGCGTTTCTTCATTACCAGCGAGGTGGCGCTAGGAGCCCGACGGGCGCATTTAAAAGTCGTCGGCGAGCTCGCTCGCTTCTTCTTATATTTGCGCATGGGAGAAGCTTGCCCTTCCGCTGTCTGCTCGCGCGGTTTTCTCGTGGCGAGGGGTAGAGGAATGTTTCACGCTTTCACCGTGATGTCCGCGTTCATGTTACGGCGCGTACGAATGTCACTCGAGCTCAGGGACGCCGCCAAACGAACAAACAGAAGATGAGCGCGAACTATCAAGTGTCACAGCTCGACACTTGAAGCACGCTAGTTTCCTTCGCTGCTTCGGTCGCCTTTGCAACAGAAGCGCTGTTCAAACTGAGAGTATCCATTGGCGAGCCTCACTTCGTATAGCATTAGTTCCTTGCTATCGCATTCATTGCTTCGCCCTTGCGGCGAAACTGTGACTTTTTCTAATTGGTCCGTTGAAGCTGCGAAAAAATTTGCAGTGACTTAGCTCGGCTATGCCAGGATATACGTAGCGTTAGCAAAGGTTCAGCTGATTATTCTTAGATTTTGGCAGACATGATCGTGAACGCCCAGTGCATGCATTTCGCTCGTCAGCTCAAAATTGTCAAATCTGGTGAGGGGCCCTTTAAGCTTCCCTTCGGGTTACAGTGGCTGGTGATTTAAGAGGAAATGTTCAGGCCTTGAGCGGTGTGGTTCTGGCGCACAAAAAATTCAAGGTTAAAAGAAATATGCTCTGTGCACAACTTGTAGTAATTGTCGGTTTCACTTTCATCATCCCTATAGCGGATTGTGAAATGACAACCACCATTCTAGCGCACTACGGGAGCTTTGTCGAAGGTAGTAGCAGACGCTCTCCCCACGCGGAGCCGGCGAAAATGACAATGAAACGCCGCATCACCGCTCGCACCTCTCTCCCACCTGTCTCCCACTCACTGCGCTGCGCGCTCCGCACTGACTCACTCAGTCGTTCCGCCACTGAGCGTAGAAGACGTTCTCCCCACCCGCTCCCCACCTACCGCCTTCATGAAAGCCAGCAGCAAGATCAGGCGCGTAGTCGTTTGCGTCCCATTTCTAAGGAGCTTCGCTCATCGGTTGTATTCGTTCACGAACAACTGCTAGTTTTATTAGATGCGAAGTATCTTAAGGCGGAGCTCAATCCGGTGGTGGTGTGCGGCGTGACCACCCTTACTGCGCATGCTGTTATGACTGGCAGTCGGTGGCGTCGCGCTGACAATGAGAATCGGCGGGCGAGGCGTTTTCACACTACTAGAACACCTGCATCTTTCCTGGAAACGGCGTTCCCGGGACGGCAAAGCTGCAGACAATGGGTCACCTGGGTTTGACTTGGTATGCTGCCGAAACGACATGACCTGCATATTTGGACAGGAGTCGCCGCAGACCCTTTTCTGCCTTCGGGGAAGAATCGGAGGAGCAAGCACGTTCTGCCTTCGGGGAAGAATCGGACGAGCAAGCACGAGGAACTTGTTGTCCTGCTTCCCCCACCTGCGTGCCGTCGACCCCCGGACCCTTGCTGCGTCAAGAGTGCAACGACCCCTCAGCGACAGTGCAATGGACTGTGCCATGGTGGGTGGGGTCGTGTGTGTGATTGGTGGTCATCAAGAAGGAGGAGCCAGCCGGAGGGGTTAAAACGACGGTGCTAAGTGAGAAATGGGGCTCTGAGCCCTCGGTAACAGGCTCATCCAATGCGCTCGTCGCTGAACTCTTACCTTGTAGCTATGTAATTGAGTGTTCAAAAGTGCCAGTAAACTTGTTATTGTTTTCCCATCTTGCTAGCATCAGTTCCTCAACCCGGAGACTCGACTACGCTACCAAACGGAGTCCAGGTACGACGCTGCCCTATCGTAGCAACAACCAGGTTGCCGAGAAGGGACGGATCCAAATACCCAGGCACGACAACTGGTGATCAGCGCTGGGATCTGAAGCTACAAGCGACAACAACAGTCGGCCTAAGGGAATGCAGCTGTCTCGAGACATCGATCACGTGTGGGTGAGTGCTTGGCTTTTCCTTTGATGTGGACCAGGTTCTAAACGAGGGTTTTAGAACTGGTAGATAACTTTGTCGAGAGACACAAGGTTACGTACTCTCGGATAGTTGTTTTGGAAGTAGCGGGCACTCAGGACGATCATGGATTTACAGAAGCTGCAGGAGCCGGACTTGTTGCTGTTGTGTAAGGAATAGGGGATAGATACAAAGGGTTTGGCACGAAAATCCCTAATCATACAGGCAATCATTGATTTGGGGGTCGATGATGAGGAGCTCTGTGATGAATGGGAATACGCCAAGCAAAATACGGAAGAGCGGCTCAGACACTGGGAGAGAGAGGAACGCCGCGAGCGTGAAAGAGAGGAAAAGGAAAAGGAAGAAAAGAGGCGTAAGCGTGAAAGAGAGGAAAGGTGGCGTGAGCGCGAGATTGAGCTCCGCAAACTAGAAGTCAAGGTAGACTCCTGGAGTTGAGTAAGAGGTCGGGCAGTTGGCCCCAGCGAGTGGTACCTCTTCTCAACACAAAGGCAGAGTTCAAGATGTCAAGGTATATGCAGCCATATGTGGTATCAGGGGATATCGGCCTATATCTTGCAGAATTTGAACAATTGTGTGAGGAACTGTCTTTTGAGCGAGACACTTGGTCTCAGGGGTTATTGTCAGTTCTGCCCAGTGAGGCAGTTGAGGTTGTTGCGCGACTCAGTGAGAAGGACGCGGACAACTACGATGTAATTAAGGCAACTTTATTCCCGAGATTCGGAATATCTGGTAGGAGAGAGGAAAGGAAGATTGGTATGCAAAGGGATCCTTCTCCTGAGAACAACGAGCGACAGGTCGCCGTTTTCGAGATCGCGCCAGAGAAAGGCCCAACCGTTTCAAGAGAGGATGAAAGCAGAGCAGGTTGAGAATGAGGCCTTGGCCGGTCTAGAGTTCGGGACAATTCCGGAAAACGTTCCTTGCGTGGACGAGGTTTGTACCAGCCACCCTGATGGGCTCAAGGAGAAGCTGGAAACCTTGCTCGTGCCTCGAAAGGTCGTTTCGGAATCGTCAAACTTAAACACTGTTAGCGTAGTGGCTGACAATAGCAAGGACGCGACGCTTAAAGGGTTCGGCGATACCGTCGGTGAGGGCCCAGGTTTAGATTTTATCAGCGCTGACGCAGATAATTGGGCCCGACAGTCCGACGTAACCGAGAATTCAAGTGTGAGCAAGATAGAAGGTGTAGCAGAAACACCAACGAGCTGCACGGCTCCGCATGTCGCGACCCGAAGCGATGATGAAGGCCTCTCCACCTTCCCTCTCCACTTTACCTCTCCCCTCCCACCTCTCCCATACCCCTCTCCCCTCCCCCTTTCCACTCTTCCTCTGAAACGCGGGCTAGACATGCCGAAATTCTCTCCTGCGCAACGCCGCGGTAAGCTCGAGCGCGTGCGCGTCCCCTCCCCTTCTCTCTCCTCTCCTACGCTGCCCCCCTCTCGCCCGCCTGTCGAACGCGTTCCCCGCTCGCCGTGTGAGAATTAACGGCCAGGCTAGATGGAAGATACGACGCGCGTAGCGTCCCTCTTCGCGTTCCACGATGCGAGGTCGGTAGCATGCCCAACGATCGCCAACGGAACGCGATCGTGCAAGTGCTCCGGCTTCGCATCGCCTCATGGTCCCCTTTAGCGGGAGATGGTGTAATTTTTGTGATAGCAATTATATGAACACTCTCGGCTGATTTCTGCCGTCGCCGTTGCCGTCATGTCTCGGATATTTATATTTATATATATAAAAAGGCAGAAATAAAAATAAAGCAGAAGAAAACATATTCCCAAGCACCCGACCGGGGACTAGAACCATCAGCCCCTCGCTCCTCAGCCCGCTGCATTAGACAACTCAACCATGCCCCATGCATGCGACGGCGAAAAACTACCGCATTTCCACGGGTGAATGATGAAGAGCTTGGGCGAAGCTCCTGAAGCAATCATGGTTACACCGTGAAATGTTCAGTGGTTTCGCCCAGCAGTATTAAAAGCGATACGCCTCTTTGATTACTGCACGCCATCTAGCGTTCAGGGTGCCGCTGCCTTTTTCTCTTTTTCTTCTTTTTTTCTTTTTCTTTCTTTTCTTCTTTTTTTCACACATATTGCACACATCTCTATGGGACAGCGCCATCTAGTATATCGTCACCCAACTGCAGTTTGCATGCATCTCTATGGGACAGCTCCATCTATTGAATGATACGGGAGACGCGACGGCGGGGGAACGCCGCATGGAGCGACGACCGACCAGGTGATGCTATAAGGAGCTTCGCCCCTAAAACGGCGAGTAATTTATATACATCATTCACCGCTGGTGGTAAGCAAATCGCGGAGGAGCTTGAGCGTGTTTTCTATCACACAACGTTCCTAATTTTCTTTCAGTTTGAAAACTGCCCTTGAGACGCGCACGACAAAGTGAGCCTTTTCTGTACCCACTCGTGATGTCGAAGGAAAAGAAAACAAAGAACACCAGGCACACCGTGCATCAAACGCCCCTGTGCGGCAGGAGACGCAGGGGTCACTCCACGCGCCGCAGTTTAAAGGGCCACTAAACCACCAACACACACTCGCCTGCTCCTCTCCATGCCTTTCTTCTATCGACAACAGCCATCGTGACGTCGCCTGTATCATTAGGGGACGTCGCGAGCAAGAGACGCTGTCAGTGGACCAATAAGAACATGCTTGCTGATGGCAGATGCGCACGCTTCTTGCGTTTCCACCTCGGACGCTGAAGTAGGGCACTCGGAGAAGTGGTAAGTGTCGCTCTCGAGTGTTCAAAAAGAGCGGACGTGTTTTAGGGGCGAAGCTCCTTAAAGCGGCACCAAAAACGTTTTTTCTTCCTTTATGGCGGCACCCGTTCGTCCCCGTCGTAGTGCGTAACCAGTCTTAACGCTAGTACCAGATCTTGACCTCCAAGGTGGTGCCGGTGGGAGATTTCTCCTGTCCGTTGTTGAACAATAAAAAATTCGCAGCGTGCGCGTTAACTAAAAGCCGAATTCTTCTGTCTCTCATTCCCCATTAGCAGCCATTGGCATGTTCCAGTAGGAAACGTTAGTAGAAGTAGAAGTGTAAGCGTTAGCTAAAAGCCGACTTCTTCTGTCTCTCATTCCCATTAGCAGCCATTGTTTACCTACAAGGTAGTGCCTGGTGAGATTTCTCCTGTGCGTGATTAAACAATAAAAATTTGTTCAAAACGCCGCTGATTGATGAAATAAACCAACGAAAGACGCCAGATGTTTTCTAAAAGCAAAACGAAAAGACGCCAGCTGCTTAACGAAAGACGCCAGATGTTTCTCCTCTCCTCTCCTCGCAGCAGTCTGAGATTTCTAATTTAGTGTCCCAAATAGGAAACCTTACACAAAACATCCAATCATTAGAAGCAAAGCTAGACAGAAACCTTGCGCAACCACCCGCAGCCGCGCTGCAACCGATGGAAGCCGCCTCTCCACCGTCCCAGCCCCAATCGCAGCGCGCGGGTAAGCGCATAGCAAACACCTCCACTGCGTCGCTTCATGCGAATACCGATATCGCCGCGGCGGTCTCGAAGGCAGTATCTGCGGCTCTCACAGCTCTAGACGCCAAATTTGAAACCCGTTTCAACACTCTGCAACAGGCCATTGCGGACACGAAAAGCTCATTGAATGCCCTCAAGAGTTATACGGAGGCCACCAATACTTCAGTGAACGCCCTTAAAAATTACACGGAGAACACCACAGCCGAAATCCAGGCGCGCCTCGAGCGGCGCCAGCGTTAGCCCGCGTTCGGCCAACCTGCCACGCTGCAGGCGGGCCCCAAACCCACAACAGCTTAATCATGGCGCGTTTAACACTGACAATGTGGCAGTGGGACTGCAGGGGGTACAGTAAGAAACGGAGCCACGTGCAGCAGCTCGTAAAGAAACGACAAGCTGATCCGCAGGCGACGCAACCGGTCCCGGATGTTATTGCCCTGCAAGAGACATCCACTCCCTCCCCCTCCCCGGTTACGCGGCCTACCATCAGCCCGGTTCGCGCGCTTCCCCCTGCATAGGTACGCTCGTTCACAACGGCCTCACAGCCGTGCAGCACGAAATAGAAGCCACGGGCATTCAGCACACGCTCGTCGAGGTTCTGCACGCAAGCGCACAGACAACTCGCTGTTCATCCTGAATGTGTACAGTTCCCCACGTGAGAAAGCGGCAGACTTCTCCCACCTCTTCAGTGAGGCGATCGCTCTCGTCGGTGACGCACAGCTGCTGTTGCTCGGCGACTTTAACGCACGCCATCCCGACTGGGGTTATATGCACACGGACCCGAAAGGAAGAAAGCTCTGGTCGCTAGTACAGGACCTTCGCCTCACCTTGCTTAACGACCCGCAGCAGCCGCTCACACGCATAGGCAACAGTGTGTGCCGCGACACCTCGCCAGACCTCACGCTGTGCAAGAACGTGATGCGCGCTACTTGGGACAATACGGGACTCTAGGCAGGCAGCGACCACAACATCTTCGCGATCACAGTCCAGACGCGCCTAAGTAAGAAGCCGAAACCCACGTCTAGAATTACGGAGTAGCTGAAATTCCGCCAGTTCCGTGAAAAAAAAGCCCCCGACACCATTACAGACATCGACGAATGGATCACCTCCTTGCAAGAGCACGTGCAAGCCATAACCCGCTAAGTGGAGACCACCGGCGACTTGCCAACAACGGACTCTCGCCTCCTCCACATGTGGGACGCACACGCTGGCCTCTTGCGCAGGTGGCGAAGGCAGCATCACAACAAGAAGCTACGCCGCCGCATCAAGACGCTACTGCGCAAAATCGAGAACCACAGCCTCACCCTCACGCGACAGCAATGGGGCCAGCTATGTGACGGCCTCACTGGGCAGATGAGCTCCAAGAGAACGTGGCACATACTGCGGCACTTGCTCGATTCCTGCTCGTCAAAATTTTCTGCGCAAAAACAGCTGCAACGGCTCCTACATCGCTAACGGACGCCGAGCTGCTCAACTAGCTAGCTGTTCGTTACGTGAGCCTCACCTCGCGAGAGGCCCCGCCGGAGACATTGCTTCCGTATAGCGGCAAAACGAACCCCCAACTGGACGAAGATATCACGCAGGCGGAAATCTACGCGGCCATGCTCAAACTACACACAACCTCGGCGCCTGGTCCTGACGGCGTAAGCAACAAGTCCCTCCGAAATCTCGACGCCAAATCGGTGGCTGCGCTCACGCAGTACGCGAACGAGTGCTTGCGCTCGGGTCATGTACCGCAAGAGTGGAGGCACGCGAAGCTCGTATTTATCCCGAAACCAGGCAAGAAGATGGACATCACGAACCTGCGCCCCATATCGCTCACGTCTTGTCTTCGCAAGCTGGTAGAACACGTTGTCCTACCGCAATTACAGACCTACGCTGAAGAAAACGACCTCTTCCCTCCCACGATGCTCGGCTTCCGCGCCCACCTATCTACGCAAGACGCGCTCGTGCAGATACGCCATGACCTCCTTCGGACCCCGCCGAAAGCCGGCACTCGCGCCGTGCTCGGTCTTGATCTTCATAAGACCTTCGACTAGGTGCGGCACACTGCCATCGCCTCAAACCTTGACACCACTGGCCCAGGCGAGCGGACGTACAACTACGTATGCGACTTCCTGTCTAACCGCACCACCGAATTTTCGTTGACCGGCGGCTCCGCCTCTAAACGCCTTACACTCGGAGACAGAGGCACCCCCTAGGGAGCAGTTTTGTCTCTATTCCTATTTAACCCTGCCATGCGCACACTCCCTTCATCGCTCGATCGAATCCCAGGCCTCCACCATACCATCTACGCCGACGAGGTCACGCTGTTGATGACTACGGGCTCAGACGGCCAGATCGAGGTGACTCTCCAACATGCGGCCGACGCCGTCGCTAGCCACGCGACGTCGGCGGGCCTCACGTGCTCGGAGAGCAAGTCGGAGCTCTTTCTGCTTCGCCCTCCCGAACGCCGTAGGGAATGTCTCCTCCCCCACCGGCCATCCACGTCTATGTCAATGGTGTAGCCGTACCGCACGTTGACCACATCCGCATTTTAGGCCTATTCGTTCAATCGAATCAACGAAGTACCATCGCGCTAGAACGCCTCACCGTCACCGTTACTCAAACGACCCGCCTCAAATGACCCGCGTGTCGGCTCGAAAGCAAGGAATAAAGAAAAGGACATGCTCCAGCTTATCCGCGGCTTCGTCATCTCTCGTCTCACGTACGCGCTACCGTACCTTCGCCTACTGGGATGCGAGAGGGACAGGGTCGACCGACTCATCCGCAAAGTGTACAAGACGGCTCTTGGCCTCGTCCGTACAACTTCTACTTCGCATGTCCGCAGCCTCAGCATCCACAACACTGTTTACGAACTCGTCGAAGCGCACTGCACAGCACAAATCCAGCGACTTCGCTGCAGCAAGACCGGCCGCTGGATACTCGCTCGCGTCGGCATCACCGCCTCGCCATGGGGCGCAGACCCGGCCGCAATACCTCCGCCTTTACGTCGACGTTTTATCATCAAGCCACTGCCGAAAAATATGCTTGCTGGGCATTACGACGGTAGACGGTGAGCCCGAGCCCAAGCCTTACACGACGCCTACGCTTCGCGGCCCGATGCGGCCTACGTGCACGCTGCACGCTACTCCTCTCAACCAAACACGTACCCACTCAGCGCAATGGCTACCTGCGCCCCCCCCCCTGGACACTAACGCAGTGTTACGAGTAGCTGGCTCCGTCCGTGCCCTCCACTCCGCCGAAGCCGAGGAAGCAGCCATAGCTCTCGCGGTGTCGTCCGAGTTCACCATGATTCTCAGAGACTCGAAAACCGCGATCTCCTATTTCGCTCCTGGCACCGTTGCTCCCGCTACCTTACGCCTCCTTCAGTCCCTCGCCGTCTTCGAAGACGAGGATCCTCCTCCGATATCTCTCATCTGGGTCCTGGCACACGCGGGAAACCCGGGGAACGAGGCCGCCCACCGGCAACCTCGAGAATTCGTCAACCGAGTGGTGGGCCCGCGCCTCTGACCCCGAGGACCTCGGCGAGTCCCTGACTTCCTATCGCGAAATAGCCGAGCACTATCGCCTCGAGCGTCGAACGAAACCACCGCCGCATCATAAAATCGCAAAACCACAGGCGATCGCGTGGCGTCGCCTCCAAACGAATTCCTTCCCGTGCCCACAAGTGTAAGCACACATTCATCCCGATCTGTTCAGTGCACACTGCTCGCAGTGTGGCTCCGTCGCCTCCCTCTCTCACATTTTATGGGATTGCAGAGAGGATCCACCCTGCCTTATTTCCTGAGCACTCTCTCGCCCGAGGCGCGAGAAAGTGTTCTCCGCAGTACGAGCCTCGAGGTACAGCTCCGGGCCATACAACCAGCCGAGGAAGTGGCGGCCAGGCACGGCCTGACCGCCATCCCTTTGTGAAAATATTTTCCCTTTGATAAAGTTGCTTCTCTCTTCGAGAAGTTGCTTCTCTCTTCGAGAGGTCTATCCACCTCTTTGAGCGGTGGATAGACGAGCCGACGAACGCAGCCTAGTGAAGGAAAGAGGGTAATGAGAAAGCGCGTGCAACGCCACCAGCGTTCACAGTTCACTCGTGCAAAACTGCAACGCCACAACCGAATTTCGACCTCTGTGGGATTTAGGGGCCGTTTAAAAGAAAAAGAAATATCTAAGAACATCTGATTCTCCTTTGTCGACACTTGCAGCGCGTTGCTCAAGCACAAAGACGTAACAAATGTGACAGTTGTTAGTTCACGCTTGCCCTGTGCATGCCTGTGCGTTATTTTCGGCCGTCCTTCTTTGTGCTTCAGCGGCGTGCTGCAAGTATCGAGCTGCTTCTCGTTCTTCATCTGACATTTCAATTTCTCGCTATCGCGTTCATTGCATCACCATTACGGCGAAACTGTGACTTTTTTTGACGTTGTCTATAGCGTTATTATTTAAATGAGTGAGAAGCAGTTGTAGGATGTAGGACGTGTATTAGACGCTGCGGACAGGTCCGCGCTGGAATACTGCGCTGAAGGCGAGGGAAAGAAACTTCGCGCAACCTTGTGGTCGGTCAGTTCGCAAATTTTTTTCTCGCGTTATCAGAAAATTAAATATATATATATATATATATATATATATATATATATATATATATATATATATATATATATATATATATATATATATATATATATATATATATATATATATATATTGGATGCGGTGATAAGTGCACGCGCAAAGCAAAAACAGTTGCTGTGACGCAAGGTTGGGTCACGACGGCCCCGGTCGGCTGTTAACTGCTCCTGGCTTTTCCAGGTAGTGCTTGGTTTGGTTTTGGGAAATTTTGCGAAGTTTTGCGAGGAGATGCCTGATTTTGCTAAGATTTCATTGTTTTCATTTTGGGCAAGCACGGGCAGTGATTTTCTAGAAATAATTAGTTATTGGCCAATTATTCTATGGCTATCAATTGGCTACCACAACGTTTCAGTTAAAAACTATAGGCTGCATATGAGGCTTCTATTCCCAACGGATTGTAGGTCACTTCTCATTAATAGCTCAGATACTGATGTTTGACTGGGAGTTATAAATAAAACGTAAGCCTTTCTTCTGCACGTTTTCCAGTTGAATAATATTGCGTGTAGGTAATGAATCCCATATTATCACAGCATTTTCAATCATTGCACGAATTAATGTTTTATATGCTAGCATGCGTACAGACGACGTAGAATAAGCATCGCTTCAGAAAAAAAGTGTTTAGAAGTTACCTGTAATCATGTCAGTATGTTTGTTCCACGTCAGATCAACAGTTATTCATCATCCAAGGCATTTGTTTTCTGCAACTTCTGTTAGCGCGATGCATTTAGTGCCGTACTGATAACAAAGGATTTTTCTTTACTGTTATTTTCATATAGACTGTTTTGTGGTGATTAATTTCCATTTGCCATTCGTGGTACAAAGAAACGCCTTTGTTAAATAGATTATTCTACCTTATTTGATCCCCATCTGGTGATATTTTTGTATATAACACACAATCATCAGCATAAAGCTTTACACTTACAGAAAGGTCGGTTATTATGTCATTTATAAATAAGAGAAATAATAGAGGTTCAAGGACACAATAAACAGGAAGTTAAGCAGAGCAGGAGTGAAACTAATTTTTGTGTGTTTGTGTTGATAATACGTTTTGAATTTTTAAAGATATATTGCAATTTGTGAAGTAATTTTGTAAGAGAAACTTCATCAAATGCCTTTTGAAAGGCCATAAAAATGACATCTAGCTGTTCTCCTTTATTTAGTGCGGCAGCAAAATCGTGTACGGTTTCAACCAATTGCGTAGCGGTTGAATATCCATGTGGAAACCCATGCTGTGGTCTCGTTAGTACTCGGTTTTCATCAAGAAATGTAACGATGTGTTTTGAACTATGTGCTCTAATATTTTACAAGCTGTCGAGGTTATCAAAACTTGTCGATATTTTTTTGTGTTTTGTCACCTGCTTTGTGTAGAGGCTCAAGTCGGGCAACCTTCCAGTCATCAAGTAACACACCTTCGTTCAGAGACCTAGTATACAATACACACAAATACTTTGCGCACCACCCTGCGTACCATTTTAAGAAGGGATTCGATATCTCATCTCGTCCAACAGATTTTTTTACATCCAGATTTAAAAATACTTTAGATACATTTTTTTTTCAGAAATGATGATATTTGATATTGGATGTAGGTTTGCATCGAAGGATAGGAGATGATTATTACCTCTTGTGTACGCACTGCTGAAATAGTTAATAAAAGCCTTACAGGCAACTTCGTCGTCACTCTTGAAGTTTCCCTCTAAATGAAATACGCTGGTAGAGCACGTGCCTGGAGTGACCTCTTTCCCAAATTTCCTTGGACACATCTTAATAAATGACGGTAATTCTTCGTTTAAATACTTTGTTAGTGACGAAAGAATTTTCTTTAATTTCTTCGCGTATATTACAGATCTTTGTTGTTAAACTAGCACTGTTCTCCTTGTTCGATTTTTTTAACCGTTTCAATTTTCGCTTCAGCTGTAATGTCTCTTGTTATCCAGGGATTCTGATTTTCTGTTCCCTTAGTAATTAAAGAGATGAAACGGGGCACACAATCTTGGAATATACTCTTAAAGCAAAGCCACAGATCTTCCACACTACGATTAGCTGCATTGAAATGATCATATTGAAAGGCGAGAACATCAGTTATTGATTCGTCATCTCCTTTCGACAAATTGGGAAATTAATTCTCTACCCTCTGCGGATTAAGTGCAACTCCCTTTAGTGTCAGTACCACAGCCTATTGATCCGATATGTCACTTCTAACCTCAAACGACATACTTTCTTTTAAATTGCCACTCACAAGATATATATCTAGGACACATTTCATCCCCTGACCTATTCTCGTAGGATCAGTAACTTTTTAGGTCAGGTCACATTGAAACATGACGTCGCATATTTCAGTATCAGCACTATTGAAGGCGAAGCTCAAGCGTCCTCCTAGTGTGTTTCGCGAGAAATCCAACAGTGACAGATCTGCCTTTCAATGAAAGCCATTACACATAAATGCCTATAATTTCGGAAAACGTCAATGAACTTTAACACAAAGGCGAACGGTGAAACTGCTTACAGCATTGGAAGTATTCCGTCCCATGTTTTGTCAGACAATTCGGTCTTGTGTGCTGATTCCTGCACTGGCTTTTAATTTTTGCACATGGTTGATGGCCTAGAATGCATACAAAAAGCAAAATTATTGCGTAACCTTTAAAACATGTGACTGCTTTCTAAAAATTGACAAGACAGAGAGGTTTCTCAGTTTCTTCTATAGCGCCTTGAGAGCATCATTAACTGAAAACTCGAGCTCCTCTGTGCCTTTCAAAGCACATACAGCTTAGAAGGTGGTATTGGGCCGAGTTTAATTTACAGACCACACTAACAACGGAAACGCAGACGTACAGACAACGTCAACTTTGGCCTTTAAGTAAAATATTTAGTGAGCGAATCATTTGCTAGCTCAATTATTCCCTTCATTGTTAAGAAGGTAATGATAGAATACGAAAAAAAGATAGCATTTAGCTCAGTCCAGAAACCGAGCATAACGAAAGCGAAATAGGCTTCGATAAGAAAAATTGTGCATGCTTGCGCTAAGCCACACCAGCTTGACACAGCGGCACTGGACGATTCTGTAGACTAATCTGGTTGCTTATGGGTTGCTTCAAGCCCTTAGCTAGGTGATGAGGTTTGTTTTTAGGTTACTTCTAGGTCGTTGCTAGGCTTTAGCTAGTTGATAGTGGGTTGTTTCTACGTTGATGCGCAGCGCAGGGAGGTTCAAGTTAAACCACAGATAGCCACAGACATGACACGCGTGTCCAAACTCCAGAGACAAATCTTGGGCTGAAACCAAGCGCTCGCACCTCTCATACACTCACAGATATAACACATATGTCCAAATCGAGACGGAAACTGGCGCTGAAAACAAGTCTTTGCACCTCTCATAGATCGACGGTAGGGTCGTCGTTGGCGTAGGCCTTCCATCGCTTCGGGGCCTTTTCGCAGCCGCCGTTGCCTTACCCGTTATCTAGTGTTGGGCTAAGTGTTGTCTTCTTTATTTTTAAAGGACCATTGGTGATCAGTGGGATTTACCCAATTTCTGTGGCACACACCTGATAGGCTGCACAGGATAGGCCACACAGGATAGGCCGCAAAGTTACGCTGTCTTCAAGAGCTTCGCTTTTAAAAAGAATTTCGGCAGATTCCACGCAATGTGGGAGTCAATATAATGCGAAACCGTGGACGAGTTCCTCTCGGTGGCTGATTGTTTGGCTTTGAGCTAGGTCTCACAGGGCGGATCTATGTCTTTGCCTGAGGTGATAATACTGCGGTTTAACGCCCTAAAAGCACGATATGATTATAAGGGACTCAGTAGAAGAAGGCTCGGAAAATTTCCACCACCTGGTGCAGTTTCACGTGCACTGACATTGCAGAGTACATTGCACACGGGCCTCTAGCATTTCGCCACCATCGAAATGCGACCGCCGCAGCCGGGATCGAACGTACGACCTTCGGGCAGCGGGTGCGATCCGAGCAGCCTAACCCGAGGATCGACCCGAGGACTGAAACCGCTACACCACCGCGGCGGAATTGACTAAAGTGAGCTGTGTGCATACTCCGCTTGACCAGTCCAGGAACGACGACTATACCAGCTCTTAAAAGTTAGCTTGTGGTTTCGCGTAACGTAGCGTTAGAGCACAAACATCCTAATATCTGGGGTTTTACGTGCCAAAACCGCGATTTATGGTTATAGGCGCGCCGTTGTAGAGGGCTCAAGAAATTTCGACCACATGGTGTTCTTCAACGTGCACTGATATCGAACACTACACATGTCTTTAGCATTTTGCCTCCATCGAAATGCGACCACCGCGGCATGGATTGAACCCGCGACTTTTGGCTTAGCATCCAAGCACCGTAACCACTGTACCAGAGTGGCGGAGCCCAAGCGTTTGTTTTATTGAAACGGGGTGCACGCTATGGTGCCACAATATCCATATCATAAGCTTTCGTTGGCGTATTCCTGCGGGCACGAGTCCCGCTTGACTATTGTATGCTGATTCATAGCAGTAAATAGGTTACATTTGTCGTCGTTACGAGAGCAGAGAGCAAACACTGCAAGCACAAGTGACGTTAGACAAGCACCACCAGAACTAGTGTTACACAACCGTTATCACAACTGCTGATGTAATAGAGTTACGTTATACAACATACATTATATCACATGCAAGTACAGTATACAGTATATGTAGCGCGTTCAGCAAATGAAGTGCGATACTCGGAACGCGTGGCTGCCGGCGTTTGTGTCGCCACCGGTGAGCGTTCGTGAAAGCAAGCTGGTGCATTGTTGTATATGCTGAGGATGACAGTGTTGGTGTCGTATAGATTCAGCATCCGGCCGACAATTTTTAGGTCTGTGGCTTGCGGTGGGCCGCGTGACGCTGTGCGCCACGGTTGTTACACCCCGCTACCTTGCCGCGCGGCCCTGCTTGGCGCGCATGTGTCGCAGACGCAATTTCGGAGGTGCTCCTTGTGCACCCGCGAAAAATGATTTTAATTCCTCTGCGGTGACTGCTAGTATGGCCCAAAGTACCTTAGTGAGTTCTCTGGGCCCGCTTTCCTCGTTTTCCTGAGGACGCAAAGTGCCGTGAGTGCCTCAAATTTCCTCCAAAACATTATGACACGCTAGGGGGCCGCCAAAGGTACAGAAAAAGATAATTTCAGACGCGTCAAACGTGCAAAAGGTACCACGGCGGGAGGCGTGCTTCGAGCAGTGGGGCATGAGAACGCCGTGTAAAATTCATGGCTTTCAGTGCTCCGGCAGCTCCACTGAGCGACGCGGACCGAACGACTGTCGGCCGGATGCAGACTTCACACGTCACCAGCCCTGTCACCCTCAGTGTATGCGACAATGCACCAGCTTGCGTTCACGAAGGCTCACCGGCGGCGCAAACACCGCCGCTACCTACACGTTCCTAGTATTGCGTTTCATTTGCCGAACGCTGTACAGCTGTACAGCATATGTATTACCTATCATACAGGTAAGCCATGCCAATCAATACTGTATAAGCAATCTTGGCTATGGAAATAAATCTAAAAATACTGTCTAAATAGCTTCGCTGGTACGATGTGCCTCATTACATCTACGCAAAATTGCGGCATTTGCATTGGGTGATGTTTTACGTGATGTTTCTGTTTTCTGACATCGCAGAATCACGAATTCCTTGATTTCGCGACGGTGCTCAGTTTCTTTGGGCACTGCAAGCGTAGACTTTAGCCCCTGCGCGTAGAAATTTTCCGGCTTCGTCAGAGAGCATTTTCCATGTTTAACGACACACGGACAGGATACCTTTATCGCGATAGCAATATTATGGACACTCTCGGCAGGTACTTGCCGCCGGCGATAACGTGTCGTTTTGTTTATGCAGAATTAGTTCGCGAGAACATTTTTCCGAAACGCCGGCCGGGGCTCGAACCTGCGATCCCTCGCTCCGCAGCGTGATGCGCTAAGCAACTCCACCACGTAGCGTACCTTCCCCAGCATATATAGTCAAGTGACATGTCTAGAGAGGTCTAGCCATAGTACTACTAGCAAAAGCTTAGCATCGCTAGCAAAACGCTTGGCTTCACTAGCAAAACTTAGCTAGGTCGAACACTATCTCCGCTGATGGTTTCAGCCTTGTGCCACTATAGCAGAAGCTGGGCACTTTTTTCTTTCGGGTATTGCCATAGACTGTCTCCCGATTGACTTCATGCCATTCTCTTGAGCCTTTTGTGCGTAAGCCAATTGAAGTTCTGTTCAATTTGTTGATGAAATGATGCGGTGATAGTCTGGTGTAAATCAGTTTTTAATTGGTCATTCTACGTAGCTTTCTACATATACCAATTACTCTGCGGGCAATGTGCTGGTCAATCAAAACACGGTGAATGTACTGCATCTAAAGTAATGATTGGTACTGCGAAGGCAGAAGACATTCGATGTTTGCGATGGCCTCCGTGATGGCCATGCATACCCGGCGTATTCCTTCAAATAAGGTATTCTATTCGCTACAGTGGTGAAAAGGTAGGCAATCACTGCATAGTCAGCTGCGTTGCGCGGCAATATCGGCCTAATGATATCCGTCAGGAATGTTTCTTACAGTAAAGTTCCATAAATCATTCCGGACCGCATTTGCCACGATCTGGTTCTTGGAGCTTGTGAGGCCTCACACACAATCCTTTGCCGAGAATGTGCACCATACTACTCTAAGAATGAAGTGCTGTCGCGAATACCTATGTACCGCTCGAACTCGCCTATGACGGTTCTTTCTCTCGAGTTTCATGGCAATGAAACATACAGTAAAATAGTTCAGATGTGCGACTAAGCAGTCCTTACGAATTTGAGAGTGCGATTGGAGCCATTGAAGACTGAAACTGCACTCCACATGGTGGAGCCTGCGCTAACTCACCATTAACTGAATGTACACTTCACGATGATCGTCACTTCCTCTTGTTCTCGGATTTCAACATGTGCTTCAACGGCGGTGCACAGTGTCGGCAAAGAACAAATGAGGCTGCTACATCAACGCGAAGCATTTACGGCAGCATGCTGGCTATCGATGGCTCAATAAACGGTGAGTTATATTGTCACGTGGTCGTGACGTCGACGAAGACAACAGTCAGCACGTACGAGATGAAACTGTTTATTTGGCCGAACTTGTGGCCGAGAAACTGAGAACTAGAACTACAGCAATACACGCTGTACAGTGATAGCGGCGAACAGGGCGTCGTCCGTCGATCAACTGACAAGCGGTCACGCGCGTCGGCTTTTATACAGGCGCTATCGAACTTTCTAGCAATATCGCTGGTGGCGGCGTAACCTCTAGAGAAAGCTGGAACATTCGCGTGCGGGGCGCAATCTTAACAAACCGATCTACTACAATCGCGACGCTTCCAGAACACTACTTCGCGGACAGCGTCGAGCGTTGATAACCGTCCCTGCCGGTCACACCCGGATACATCAAAACAAGACGAGAAGTGGGCGTGGCATTGCCCCCCCCCCCCCTCTGAAAAAGCATCGTCCCGATGCTTGTGAGAGAACATAGAAGAGAAAAAAAACAAATGCATACACACATAAATTACAATAACAAACGAAAAAAATAGAGTCTCCAGGCGCGCTAACGCGCGAAAAACGGCTTAAGGCGCACGACATGGACGACTTCAGGTCGCGCTCGGCGCCGCTGAGAGTTCGTAATGCCGTCAGGGACAACCTCATAGTCGAGTGCGCCGAGGCGTCGAAGTACCCTGTACGGTCCGAAGTATCGTCGAAGAAGCTTCTCACTAAGTCCTCGTCGGCGTATTGGCGTCCATACCCATACACGGTCACCGGGTTGGTATTCCATGTGGCGTCGTCGAAGGTTGTAGCGGCGGCTGTCAGTCGTCTGCTGGTTCTTGATCCGTAGGCGGGCGAGCTGTCGTGCTTCTTCGCAGCGCTGTAGGTAGGTGGTCACGTCGATGTTTTCCTCGTCGGTCACGTTTGGTAGCATGGCGTCGAGCGTCGTTGCCGGGCTCCGTGCGTAGACCAACTTGTATGGCGTCATCTGCGTCGTTTCCTGTACGGCCGTGTTGTACGCGAAGGTCACGTACGGAAGGATGGCGTCCCACGTCTTGTGTTCGACGTCGACGTATATGGCCAGCATGTCGGCGATGGCCTTATTTAGACGCTCGGTGAGGCCGTTGGTCTGTGGGTGGTACGCGGTGGTGCGGCGGTGGCTTGTGTGGCTGTATTCCAAGATCGCCTGAGTCAGGTCAGCCGTGAACGCCGTACCTCTGTCGGTGATGAGAACCTCTGGGGCGCCGTGTCGAAGGACGATGTTCTCAACGAAGAACATGGCTACCTCAGCGGCACTGCCTTTGGGCAGGGCTTTTGTTTCGGCGTAGTGGGTGAGGTAGTCGGTAGCCACGACGATCCATTTATTTCCGCAAGTCGACGTTGGGAACAGCCCCAAGAGGTCCATCCCGATCTGCTGGAATGGTCGCCGAGGAGGCTCGATCGGCTGAAGGAAGCCTGCTGGTCTTGTGGGCGGTGTCTTCCGTCGCTGACAGTCTCGGCACGTCCTTACGTAGCGAGTGACGTCGGCGGCAAGGCGCGGCCAGTAGTACTTTTCTTGTACTCGTGTGAGCGTTCGGGAAAATCCGAGGTGCCCAGCCGTTGGGTCGTCGTGCAGGGCATGCAAAATTTCTGGTCGCAGTCCCGAAGGCACAACGATAAGGTAGCTGGTTCGGGCCGGAGTGAAGTTCTTCTTTACGAGGACGTTGTTTTTCAAGGAAAATGATGCCAATCCTCGCCTGAATACTTTTGGGACAACGATGGTCCTACCCTCCAGGTATTCCACTAGACCCTTCAGTTCCGGGTCGGCTCGCTGTCGTTCGGCGAAGTCTTCGGTACTTATGGCTCCCAAGAAGCTGTCGTCATCCTGGTTGTCGGGCGTTGGTGGGTCGACGGGGGCACGATACAAGCAGTCGGCGTCGGAGTGTTTCCTTCCGGACTTGTACACGACAGTAATGTCAAATTCTTGAAGTCTGGGCTCCACCGTGCGAGGCGACCTGAAGGGTCCTTCAAGTTAGCTAGCCAACACAAGGCGTGATGGTCGCTCACAACTTTGAAGGGCCTGCCGTAGAGGTAGGGGCGAAACTTTGACGTAGCCCAGATGATGGCGAGGCACTCCTTTTCTGTTGTGGAATAGTTGACCTCTGCTTTAGACAGCGACCGGCTAGCATAACTGATAACCCTTTCCTGTCCGCCCGTCCGCTGCACAAGGACGGCGCCGAGTCCTATGCTGCTTGCATCGGTGTGAATCTCCGTATCGGCGTATTCGTCGAAATGCGCAAGTATCGGAGGTGTCTGCAGGCGTCGTTTCAGTTCATGAAATGCTTCGACTTGCGCTGTTTGCCACCTGAATTCGACGTCGGTCTTCGTGAGCTGCGTTAGTGGCTCGACGATTCGTGAAAAGTCTTTGACAAAGCGTCTGTAATAGGCGCACAAGCCGAGAAATTGGCGCACGGCCTTCTTGTCGGTGGGTGGCGGGAAAGCGGCGATGGCAGCTGTTTTCTGCGGGTCTGGAAGCACTCCAGTCTTGCTGATCACGTGACCCAAAAACAAGAGCTCCTCGTACGCGAAGCGGCACTTTTCTGGCTTCAGGGTGAGCCCGGAGTTCTTGATTGCTTGAAGTACGGATTGAAATCGCTGGAGGTGTTCGTCGAAGTTCGAGGAATACACAACGACGTCGTCCAAGTAAACAAGGCAAATCTGCCACTTCAAGCCAGCTAATACAGTATCCATGACTCGTTGGAAAGTCGCAGGTGCCGAGCAAAGACCGAAAAGCATGACCTTGAACTCGAACAGGCCGTCCGGTGTTATAAAGGCGGTCTTTTCTCGGTCTCTCTCGTCGACTTCAATTTGCAGTAGCCGGTCTTGAGGTCCATCGACGAAAAGTAATTCGCGTAGTGGAGTCGATCCAGGGTGTCGTCTATTCGTGGAAGAGGGTACACGTCCTTCTTTGTGATTTTGTTCAGGCGACGATAATCGACGCAGAAACGTAGGGTCCCATCCTTCTTTTTCACTAATACCACGGGAGACGCCCACGGGCTGTTGGACGGCTGGATGATGTCGTCGCGTAGCATTTCATCGACTTGTTTCTTAATGGCTTCCCGTTCCCGCGTCGAAACCCGGTAGGGACTCTGACGGAGTGGTCGAGTATTTTCTTCTGTTATGATGCGGTGCTTAGCAAGGGGCGTTTGTCGGACCCGCGATGACGACGAGAAACAGTCCCTGTATTCCTGCAGAAGGCGTCGAAGCTGTTGCTGTTGACGAGCGGGAAGACTTGGGTTTACGTCGAAGGGTGGCTCAGGGATCGTCGTCGTAGCTTCGTCAGAATCTGAAAAGGCAAACGCATCGCTGACGGTCAAGATTTCTTTGATGTATGCAATCGTCGTGCCCCTGTTCAGGTGTCTGTATTCCTGGCTGAAGTACGTTAGCATCACGCTTCCTTTTCCTTCATGCAACCGAGCAATGCCCCTTGCGACGCAAATGTCACGGTCTAGCAGGAAACGCTGATCGCTCTCGATGACACCTTCGATGTCTTCAGCTTTTTCGGTGCCGACGGAAATAATGACGCTGGAACGCGGCGGAATGGTCAGCTGCTCTTCTATCACATTCAATGCATGGTTCCCTGGCGTCGCGCGGGGCGGGAGCGCTTTATCTGAGGTTAGTGTTATCGACTCGGACCTCAGGTCGATGACGGCGCCGTGTTCACTTAGGAAGTCCATTGCAAGTATTGCATCCCTGGAGCAGCTTCGTAGGATTACAAAGCTCGCAGGATAAGTCCGGTTATTGATGGTGACTCTCGCCGTGCAGACACCAATCGGCGTTATAAGATGGCCTCCAGCGGTGCGGATTTCGGGGCCTTCCCAAGCGGTCTTAACTTTCTTCAACTTCGTGGCGAAGGGCCCACTGATGACGCAATAGTCGGCTCCAGTATCGACGAGAGCGCTGACGTTGTGGCCCGTCGATGAGAACGTCGAGGTCGCTAGTTCGTCGTCTTGCGTCGCGGTTGGGTCTCGGCGTCGGGTCACGGCTTCGTTGGTTTGTTCCGCTGCTTCCATGTTGCGTCGTCGGGTCTACTTCGGTCCGCAAGATCTCGTCGTCAGGGGTCTGTCCGGTTCGCGTCGTGTTCTGAAGGTTTCGTCGCGACGTCGTCGTCGTCGGCGGAGGATCTTCGGTAGTTCGTCGTACAGCAACCGCACCTCCATCGGTTGCTGCCCTTAGTTTTCCGGATACGGGCTAGGTGACCGGCCCCGGTTTGGGCCAGTGTACTGCCGGCGGTGCGGAGACATGTAGCGGCCGGGCGACGGCGAGCGGGAAGGTCGTCGTTCTTGCCAGTGTGTTCCGGAGAGGTAGTCGTCGACGTCCCGAGGCTGTTCGCCTGGCTGCGGGCGCGGCGCGTTGACGGCGAATCCTCGAAGCCCCATCTGTCGGTACTGACAGCGGTGGTACGTGTGGCCAGCCTCCCCGCAATGGTAGCAGAGCGGGCGGTTGTCAGGGGCGCGCCAAACGTCGGTCTTCCTCGGCGTGTATCGCTGGCCGGCTGGCGGGCGGTATGACCTCGGTGGCGGCGGCGGTGGTGCCTGGCGGCGGAATTGCTGGGGCGGCGCGGCGTCTTGACGTGGGCGAGGAGGGGGGGCGTTGCGTCGGGCTGCAGCAGCATTGCTCACTGCTTGCAGCTGCGGCTGCGCTGACTCGAGGGTGCCCAGTGCTGGACTTCCTCTCGGACGATGTTAGCAATCGAGGCAACTTCAGGTTGTGGCAAGGGTAATAGCTTGCGCAGTTCTTCCCGCACGATCGCTCGGATCGTTTCACGCAGGTCGTCGGAGCCGACGGCATGAGCAGCTGGGCTGTCTTGAATCGATCGGCGATTAAACTGGCGGTTGCGCATTTCCAGCGTCTTCTCAATGGTCGTCGCCTCAGAGATTAATTCTTGAACTGTCGAGGGTGGGTTCCGCATCAGCCCAGCGAAGAGCTCTTGTTTGCCCCTCGCATGAGCAACCTGACTTTCTTGTCCTCGGGCATGGCTGGTTCAGCGTGACGGAACAGTCTGGTCATTTACTCTCCAAATATGGCGACGCTTTCATTTGGAAGTTGTACCCGCGTCTCTAGCAAGGCTGCGGCCCTTTCTTTTCTGACGACGCTTGCAAACGTCTGCAGGAAAGCGCTGCGAAAGGCGTCCCAAGTTCGAAGAGTGGACTCCCGATTCTCGAACCAGGTCCTTGCTGCGTCTTCAAGGTAAAAGTAAACGTGGCGCAGCTTGTCCTCGGAGTCCCAGTTGTTGAACACTGAGACCCTTTCGAAGGTCTCGAGCCAGGTTTCCGGGTCTTCGAATGACGACCCGCGGAAAGTTGGCGGCTCCTTGGGCTGCCGGAGAAATATCGGCGCAGGCTGCACGGGGTCGGTCATCGTCGCTGCGGTCGGTGTTGGTACCTGGGGCTGTCTGGTGCTTTCTGGAAGGAGCCCGTACTCTGGCTGCAGTCCCTTCTGCCTGCGGCTTGTTCGACGATCCGGGTTTTCTTTGCCGTCGTCCTCCTCGCGGCTTGGGCTTGGGTCAGCGCTTCGCGGGGGCGTCCGGATCATGGAAGAAGCAGCACCTCCACCAGATGTCACGTGGTCGTGACGTCGACAAAGACAACAGTCAGCACGTACGAGATCAAAAAGGTTATTTGGCCGAACTTGTGGCCGAGAAACTGAGAACTAGAACTACAGCAATACACGCTGTACAGTGATAGCGGCGAACAGGGCGTCGTCCGTCGATCAACTGACAAGCGGTCACGCGCGTCGGCTTTTATACAGGCGCTATCGAACTTTCCAGCAATATCGCTGGTGGCGGCGTAATCTCTAGACAAAGCTGGAACATTCGCGTGCGGGGCGCAATCTTAACAAACCGATCTACTACAATCGCGACGCTTCTAGAACACTACTTCGCGGACAGCGTCGAGCGTTGATAACCGTCCCTGCCGGTCACACCCGGATACATCAAAACAAGACAAGAAGTGGGCGTGGCAATATTGACTTTGGCCTTTGGAATCATTACAGAAAGTAAACAAGATTCATCTCGAAAATTGAAAAAAAACGCCAGGCCTGCGCTGATACCGCAGCACAGTCACAGCGAAAGCTGGAAGAGCGGCGTTTCTAGTGCCCGTTGTAAGCTCTCTTGGGGCTACAATACAAGTACACTAGAACGGTACCCACTACGCCATAAATCACAATTTTTGTGAAGATGGGAAGCACCTACTAAGCCATTATTCGTCATCCGGCGGAGAAGCGAGGCACAGGTCTGTAAGGCATTATGTGCACTTTGTTGACGCGACGACTGACGACGATGAAGAATTATGGCTCAGCCCTGTGTAATGGGTCGGAAGGTTTAAACGGCCCACCAGTTATGTAATTTGCATTCGGTGACGCCCGGTCGCTATTTCCCTCGCCCGTCATGCTGTATAACATACGTTGACGTGGGAGAAAGACGGAGGGGGGGGGGGGGAGAACTTTACTGAGACCCCGAGGAAGTGGATCATGCGCTTATGGGCTTCCTTGGCAACCAATACAAGTGCACTTGCGAAGAACCCACTAGGCTATAAATCATTGCAATTTTACTGAGACCCCGAGGAAATGGATCATGCGCTTATGGACTTCTTTGGCAACCAATACAAGTGCACTTGCGAGGACTCACTACGCCATAAATCATTGTAATTTTTGAGAAGTAGGAAAGCAGGCATATGACATTTTTCGTCATGCTACGGAGAGCCGTGGTACCTGCTAAACGAATGTAAGGCATTATGCGCACTTTGTTGATGCTGTGCCTGATGACGATGAAGAATTATGGCAGAGCTCTTTGTAATGGGTTAGAAGCATTCAACAACCTACTCGTTGCGCAATTCGCATTGTTTGACGCCTGGTTACATAAATCGCGTTGTGCGACGCTTGGTGCTTATTTTACTCTTCTACCACGCCATATTGCATATGCTAATGTGGTTCCTTCCCGACATGAAGGCTGTATAGCACCTTTTTGCGAAGCAGTTTCAAGCACCGGCATGGCTCAGAGGTTGAATACTGGGCTCCCACGCAGAGGGCCCAGGTTCGAACCTCGATCCATCCTGGAATTTTTTCTTATTTCGTTTTTTTCTTATTTCGAGCGATACTGGTTACGGACACCGGCGGCGGCGGCGGCGGCGGCGGCAGCGGCGGCGGCGGCGGCGGCGGACAACTACGGCACCAAAAACGGCCGGTGAAATGATCTCATAACAGCTTTCGCTGTAAAAGTTAGGGCAGGCAGGCAGGGAGGAACAGAGGTTTTTTAAATCCTGGGAACGCTTATGCTCAAGGCGGTGAAGCAGCAGGCCGCTGCCACATCGGCACGGGGAGATGAACAAAAATTAAGGCAGCTTCGCTCTAGTGGTGCCAGCCTGAAGGAAGAGCCGAGCTATGCGGTCTGCCTGGTCTCTATTTATTATTGCGATAGCACTTATATGGACAGTCTCGACGGGTTTACCCGTCGCCGTCATGTCCCTTCCGTATGAAGTCCAAACTGACAAGATCCTCCCGCGCATTGTATGTTCTACCGCGGATAAAAGCGCACGAGCGGGGGCGACGAACGCGGCCGAAGCAGAGATCAAACGAGCCGGCTTATTTCCGTAGCTCGGAGGGTGCACGCGATAACATCACCCCGCTCGGGAGGCCTGCCGTCGAAGCGGACAGAAAACGCCCCGCCCGTCTTTAACGAGCCTAAAAACACGCGAGGAGGGGTGTCGCGCGAGCAGCAACCTTGAACTTTGAATCTAAGGGCGCACGCGCTATCTCGACAGCCATCACAGCAGGCGGTTCGTATACGCCTTCTGCGTGCTGCGCTCTCAACGCGAAGTGACTATTCGGAGAGCATTTCTCCCTGGAGCGCCCGTATTGTCTTCCGCCAGCGTTTTGTAGTTACGCGAGATCGGATACAAAACAGTTACCTGCCAGCCTAACTTCGTATAACACTACAATTTCTTGCTGTCGCATTCATTGCTTCGCCCTTGCGGTGAAACTGTGACTTCTTTTTCTATATTTTGCTTCCTGCTTTTATTTCTCTTTTTCTATTTCTCTTTTTCTATCTCATTTTCATATCTGTTTATTTATATTTATGTCTTTCTCTATTTCTAGCTGCCTCTTTTTTTCTACCTCTTACTTTCTCCCTTTTTCTTTATATTTCTTTCGTTGATTCTCTCTCTTTCTCTTTCTGTCTTGCTATTTCCTTTTTCGATTCCTTTTTTGTGTCTGTTTTTTTGTATCTGTATTTCTTTCTCTGTTCTCTATCTTTTCTGTCTGTTTTCCCATTCTTTTTTCTTGTTTTTATTTCTTTCTGTCTCTTTCTTCCTGCCTCTTTTTCCTCTCGCTGTCTCTGTGCTTGTTCTCTGGTCCATCAGAGCTAGTGAATCTCACGCCGAACAAATCGGCGCACATCTTCTGGGAGCGAAGCA
Organism: Rhipicephalus sanguineus; assembly: GCF_013339695.2. Classification (NCBI taxonomy): domain Eukaryota; kingdom Metazoa; phylum Arthropoda; class Arachnida; order Ixodida; family Ixodidae; genus Rhipicephalus; species Rhipicephalus sanguineus. Next base: position 113,113,355 of record NC_051177.1, read on the forward strand.
GATGATGAACAAGAAGGTGAAGAGAGCGCCTTTATAATGATGAAAGCTTTGTGCTCGGTTTGCACGAGTTATCAGTCTACTTAAACAGCGCCGGTGTTAAAAATTCGATTAGGCTTCTGTCCCGAATGAAACGACCGAAAACATGATGAAGAAGAAAAAAACACATGACTGAGTGATGGAATGTAGAACAAAATAAAGATTTGCAGTACCTTCAATACGCACATGCGAGACGTGATCAGAGCACAAGTTCACAGTAAAGAAGGCACTACGCCATTTCTCCACGCAGCGTAGTGTCAAGGCTGTCACTAGGCACCTAAAGGAAGTGTTGGCGGAAAGAACTCGTGTCTACTAAAGCATGCAGGTTCTAGAGGTTCACAAAATCCTTAATTTATAGAACTTCCTAATTTTTTGCAAGATTGGATTGTATGATAGCTTCAAGGTTAAGTTCAATTAGATATGAATATATTTCACGCAAGTAAAGCTGCTATGGGGGCTAATTGGTGTGAATACATTATTCACACAAGTGAAGGTTTCGTTAGCTCACCATCAATCATCCTATCCCAAAAAGAAAGAGTTCTTAAAAGCAGCTATGATAACTTAGATGCGATGCCTTGCAAGTGGTTTTCGTGGACGGTGACCTTTTCACTCATGCACAACATGTGCTTTTTTGTTTTTCACTTTTCTTGTGGCTTACTTTCTTTTCCTTCCCTGGGTCATACATAAGGAAGTGTGTGGCACAAAAATGTTGCACACAACATAAACCGCGCGTTACGATCTTTTTAACAACATCAGAATGTTCTGAATAAAATATTTTATGCTCACCTACACTTTTGGACGCAGTTGCAGCCGCAAGTAGCACAAAACACATTAGCAGGCCCTTGCGCTGCACGGCTGCAAAAAAAAAGCAAGTGCAATGGTCAACATTCATGCAGTGTTTTTATTATAGGTAGTGCAAAATCAATCTTTGCGAATGTAAAAACTTCCAGCGCTAGGTCATGTCTCCCGCCGGGCTAATTACGTTACACAGCCGATGCCTCGAAATATAGGTAAGTAATTGGCAGAGTGGTAAGAATCTCACGGCATTGGTAACTTCACGAAGACAGTAATATAAATAGAAATGTGAGCAGTTGTTGCCGATAAATAGAAGTAGAATATTCTTTCGCCGTTGAATGCTCTACGCAGCATGTAAGTAAAATAAAATTCTTGAATATCTGTCATAACTACAAGCATATTTCGCAGTTACTGGTTAAATAAATATTTACTATAAATGGCCTCATGTGCTGTATAAGCGTCTTATGTAAAAAACGTGGCTGATCCCTCTGTCATAAGAATCGGTATAACAGGAAAGTGAAACGTGTCTTCAAAGACGTAGTTCAGCGTTTGTTGGGCATTCTATTGCCCCATCGTTGAAGAAATGAATGCTATAGCAACAAATTGTAATGTCACGCGAAGAACGGCAAGCATCTCGAAACTTGCAACGCACTGCTCAAGCAGAAAGGACGCACGGAACGAACATGCACAGGATAAGCACGAACTGTCGCATTTGTAACTTAGTTTTGTGTGAGCAGCGCGCTCCTCCCGCAAAAGCGGTCGCTACACTGAGCGAACTGATCTTCGTGCTCTCAACGCAAACTTGCGGTGAGAGCACAAGACGTACAAACCACCGCCATCAAGAGATAAGCGCGCACGAGCGACCACGCCCTGTAGAGGCCCCACTCATCACGACGCGCGGGGCGTCGATCTTTAAAGCACGCGCTTCGAGCCCTTCGTGCCATCTGGCGAGTGATATCGAAAACACGCTGATGTACCACCGATGTCTGAGTAACAGCACCGGAAAATGGTGTATGTAAACAGGTCGCCGTTAGCCTACCGAAGAACGTGCTTTCTGTGGCCTAATCGTTTCGCGCCGCGCGCTGCGGAGAGAGGGGTCGTAAGTTCGACTCCGGTGACGGACCTTGTTTTTTTCTTTGCCATCTGCTATTCTTTATATTTTACAACGTCTTATCCGTGACGGAAATACGTCAGTGGAGCCGTGGCGGTCCCCGGCATAAAACAATTTCCTGTTAAAAAGCTGAATGAAGTTCGCAGAAGATGGAGCACTATTTCAGATTAGACCTAATTTGCAGAACTTACTTGCGTGCATCACTTCAAATAACCTTGAAGCGCTCAGAGGTACTCGAGTCCCATAATTAGTGAAAATATTCACCGTGATGGCTTTCAATATATTAGTGAGGAAGACCAGGACTCGAAGACTAGATAGGATCAAGACGATGCTGGCCGGTTAGTACTAGCAATCCCATCCTGTCCACTTGTCTTTTGTAGCCTCTATTTTCAGAATTCTGGAACGCGATGCAATACTCAACAGTGCGAAATTAAGGCGAAGCCCGATATGCGCAGAAATACGCATGCCGGTGACGAGAAAAGGGATGAAAGTGGCCGTGGCGCGACAGATCGCTTGGATGATCACTCCGTTTTGCGAATCAAGAAACTGTCGCTCGTCGACGAAAAGTCGTATGAGCGACAAGACAACAGCAAGAGACTAAAACAGTGTGCGCGTGAGTGATGCACTGCCAGCACTGTAAAAAATTGCAGCATATCCACGGGTGAATGATGAAGAGCTTGGCCGAAGCTCCTGAAGTAATTATGGTCTCGGGATCGGCTTCTCGTTGAGCCCGTTTCGCAGCGGCGTCCTTGGCGCGCACCGTCACGGGATCCGCCTGGCTGCCGCCAAGCGAGCGCCCGCCGCTGCGCATCGTTCATGCTCCACCAACGATCCGACACGTACGGGTACGGCGACGATACAGGAGAATGAGAGAGGCGCTCGCTCCACACGCATCCCCGCGCAGCCCGCGCAGCAGCCAATGGGAGAGCAGCGGCACTTCTAGCGCCATCTAGTGTTGATTCACACAAGTGCCATATTGCATACAATTCTATTGGACCAACGCCATCTAGGAAATGAGACGAGAAATGGTGATGACGACACGGATTGTGTACAGCGCCATCTAGAATATCGTCCCTGAACTGCAGTTTGTATGTACTTCTATGAGACAGCTCCATCTGACGTTTACGCCGGACAGAGATACTGCCGTTCACGCCTGACAACGGAGACGTGACAAGGTTAGACTAAGAGCAGCTACGCCCCTAAAACAAGGCTGATCCCTTTGTCATGGCACACTCGGTATAACACGAAAGTGAAACGTGTATTCATAGGCGTAGTTAAGCGATTGTTGTGTATTGGTTCGGCACAAGGGCGAAAGAATGAATTTTATAGCAACAAATTGTAATACCACGCGAAGAACGGCAAGCAGCTCGAAACTTGCAACGTGCTGTTCGAGCAGATAAGACGCACAGAAAGAACATGCACATGATGAGCGCGAACTTACAAATATCACAGCTATACAGTTAAAGCGGGCTGCTCAAACACAAAGGAGGACGCACGAAACGTACGCACAAGTTTACACAGGATGAGCGCGAACTAACTGTCACAGTTGTAACTTCATGTGTGCGAGCAGCGCGCTCCTTTCGTAAAAGCGGCCGCTGCAGTGAGGGAAGTGACCTTCGTGCTCTCTGTAACCTCAACACGAACGTGTGGTGAGAAGACGAGACGTGCAAACCATGCCCCTTCACGAAATAAGCGCGCGTGCATCACGCACCTCCACAGGGCGCACCCCTCGAGCCCTTCGCGCCATCTCGCTAGTGATAACGAAAACTCGCTGAAGTGCCACCGATCTCTGAATCCCGCCTACGGTAAATCGTGTATATAAGTGGCTCGCCGTTACTCTGCTGAAGAACGTGCCGTACGTGGCCGAGTCGCTTCGCGCTGCGGAGCGAGGGGTCGTAGGTTCGACTGCCGGCGACAAATCATTTTTCTTTTTTTCTTTGCCATCTGTTAGTTTATATTTTACAACGTCAAATCCGTGACGGAAATACGTCAGTGGACGCGTGGTGGACCCCAGCATAGAACACTTTCGTTTTAAAACGCAAATCAGCTAACGTTTAGACACACCAGGAGAAAAAAAATGAATGCAAGACGTATCTGGCTAGTTAATCTCTGGAACACCTTCCGTGCTCTAGAGCATCTATAGAAGTGTATGTGAGGGTCCTGGCGTTCCGTCTCTGGCAATATTACGCCTGGAACGCCTACCACGCTCTGGAAGACAGCGCGTGCCAGGTCATGATGATGATAGCTTTCGGATTAAGCAGCCACATTAAGCGAGGCTAAAGCCGCTCCACTGTAAAAAACTCCAGGCCTGCGCTGAAACCGCAGCACAGTCACAGCGAAAGCTGGAAGAGCGGCGTTTCTAGAGTCCGTTGTAAGCTCTCTTGGGGCTACTAATACAAGTACACTAGCAAGGTACCCACTACGCCACAAATCACAACTTTCGTGATGTTGGGAAGCACCTACTAAGCCATAATTTGTCATTCTGCGGAGAAGCGAGGTACCAGCTACACGTCTGCAAGGCATTATGTGCACTTTGTTGACGCGACGACTGATGACGATGAAGAATTATGGCTCAGCCCTTTGTAATGGGTTGGAATTTTTAAACGGCCCACCAGTTGTGCAATTTGGATTGGGTGACGGCCGGTCGCTATTTCCCTCTCCCGCCATGCTGTATAACATACGTTGACGTGGGAGAGAGGGTGGGGGGGGGCGAATAACTTTACTGAGACCCCGAGGAAATAGATCATGCGCTTATGGGTTTCCTTGGCAACCAATACAAGTGCACAAGCGAGGAACCCACTACGCTATAAATCATTGTAATTTTCGATAAGTAGGGAAGCGGGCACTGTGCCATTTTCGTCATTCTACGGAGAAGCGTGGTAGCTGCCAAATGCATGGAAGGCATTATGCGAACTTTGTTGATGCTGTGCCTGATGACGATGAAGAATTATGGCGGAGACCTTTGTAATGGGTTGGAAGTATTCAACAACCTACTCGTTGCGCAATTCGCATTGTGTGAAGCCTGGTTACAGAATTCGCGTTGTGCGACGCTTGGTGCTTATTTTACACTTCTACCATGCTATAATGCATATGTTAATGTGGTTTCTTCCCGACATGAAGCATGTATAGGACCTTTTTGCAAATCAGTTTCAAGCACCGCCATAGCTCAGAGGTTGAATGGATCCCACGCAGAGGGCCCAGGTTAGAACCTCGTTCCATCCTGGAATCTTTTTCCTATTTCGTTTTTTAAATGCGAAGCATTTCTTAGCGAACTTCTGCGACTTTGAGCGTATCTGTCTATCTATTTATCTATCTAGCCGCCTACGACTTTGTGCTCTCCTGGTCGCTTGGTTAATCGAATGTACACCAAAATTGGTATGGCGTAACATGACTGTATGACGAACATCAATGACAAGTCCTAACATGAAAATCATGACACGCAAGTCATGTACAGCATGACTTACGTGTCACGCTCATGGGGCGCTGGCGGCCGTTTCGCTATCTTGATATACCCCGAAATTGGTATTTCGCGACGTGACTGTGTGACGAACATAAAAACACGAGTTAACAGGAAAATCATGACACGCATGTCATGTACAGCATGACTTACGAGCCACGCTCATGGCGCGCTGGCGGCCGTTTCGCTAGCTTGATCTACCCCGAAATTGGTATCTTCCGACGTGACCGTGTGGCGAATATAAATAACAAAAGTTAACATGACAATTATCACACGCATGTCATGTACAGCATGACTTACGTGCCACGCTCATGGCGCGCTGGCGGCCGTTTCGCCAGCTTGATATACACCAAAATTGGTATCTTGTGACGTGACTGTGCGACGAACATAAATAACACGAGCTAACACGAAAATCATGACACGCATGTCATGTACAGCGTGACTTACGTGCCACGCTCATGGTGCGCTGGCGGCCGTTTCGCTAGCTTGATCTATACCCCGAAGTTGGTATTGCGCGACATTACTGTGTGACGAACGTAAATAATAGGAGTTAACATGAAAACCATCACACGCATTGTCCTCAGTGACATACAAGACGATGTGTGCAGCTCTTTGCTGGCTGCTTCGCATTACATCGATTCCCACAATGCGTGGGATCTGCCGGCTTTTTAGGGGCGAAGCTCCTTATAGCGGCACCCGTTCGTCCCTCGTAGCGTAGTATGTAACCAATCTTACGCTTTGACCTGCAAGGTGGTGCCGGTGGGAGATTTTAGGGGCGAAGCTCCTTACAGCGGCACCCGTTCGTCCCTCGTAGCGTAGTATGTAACCAGTCTTACGCTTTGACCTGCAAGGTGGTGCCGGTGGGAGATTTTTTCTGTGCGTTGTTGAACAATAAAAAATTCGCGGCGTTGGCTAAAAGCCGACTTCTTCTGTCTCTCATTCCCATTAGCAGCCATTCTTTACCTCCAAGGTAGTGCCTGTTGAGATTTCTCCTGTGCGTGATTAAACAATAAAAATTTTGTTCAAAACGCCGTTGATAGATGAAATAAGCCAACAAAAGACGCCAGATGTTTTGTAAAAGCAAAGCGAAAGAACGCCAGATGTTTCTAAAGCAAAACGAAAAGACGCCAGCTGCTTAACGAAAGACGCCAGATGTTTTCTAAGCAATGGTTTTCTAAACAATGAAAATTCACAGCGTACATGTAAAATTAAAGTGCGCTGCAAGTCTTCATAACTCATCGAACCTTTAGTATAACGCGACCGATCTCACGTCGGTGATGATGTACTGGGCAGAATTCACGGAAGATTCACGGTTTACCGATGAACCTCCGCAGCTTCGCCCACTCATCATCATTCACTCCGTGGATATGCTGTGATTTTTTTCCTGTGCGTTGTTGAACAATAAAAAATTCGCAGCGTTGGCTAAAAGCCGACTTCTTCTGTCTCTCGTTCCCATTAGCAGCCATTCTTTACCTCCAAGGTAGTGCCTGTTGAGATTTCTCCTGTGCGAGATTAAACAATAAAAATTTTGTTCAAAACGCCGTTGATTGACAAAATAAACCCACAAAAGACGCCAGATGTTTTGTAAAAGCAAAACGAAAGAACGCCAGATGTTTCTAAAGCAAAACGAAAAGACGCCAGCTGCTTAACGAAAGACGCCAGATGTTTTCTAAGCAATGGTTTTCTAAACAATGAAAATTCACAGCGTACATGTAAAATTAAAGTGCGCTGCAAGTCGTCATAACTCATCGAACCTTTAGTATAAACGCGCCCGATCTCACGTCGGTGATGATGTACTGGGCAGAATTCACGGAAGATTCACGGTTTACCGATGAACCTCCGCAGCTTCGCCCACTCATCATCATTCACTCCGTGGATATGCTGTGATTTTTTTCCTACTTCGAGCGATAGTGGTTACGGACACCAGCGGCGGCGGCGGACAACTACGGCGCCAAAAACGGCCGCTAAAATGATCTCATAACAGCTTTAGCTGTAAAAAAAAGATGCAGCTACCCTCGTTCTTTTTGGTGAGATACGGCAACTGCCGCTACGTTCGTCTTTAAATAGGGTCGGACCCGCTTCCTTGGCAGAGTATCACGTAGATCTTCAAAAAACGGCTGTATCATGTGTCTTCCGACGCTCTTTCTGTAAAAGTTTTTCTGCCAGAAACGTGGACATCCAGGTGTGTTGATCTTGGGGACCTGTCACGGTGTACCGTCATGTTGTGCAGTATCCACCGTAGCAGGTTCCTAATTACAGGTAATTAGGACGAAGCACACTTTCTCTGACACACACACACACATACACAGAATATAAATTCTTACAACACCCGCTTTATATACGAGATACAACACAACACTCGCATCATACACAATAAGTACAAGGGTACTATCTAACACTTCAAAGTTAGTAGAAAAGAAGAGAGAAAAGTTGATGTGCGCACATCACCGTTGGCACCTCGCTGTGGAAACCAGAGCGTCCCAGAAGCGACGCTCTGAAGTCTTCGGCTCGGTGCTAGAGGTTCCACGCGGAATCAGGTGGCTAGTCGGTGTGTTGCGAACGCGTTCCGTCGGTACTTCGCAGGATCACTGACGTTTAGGTGCACTGTTCGGCCGTACATGACGTTGCGCCCAACGTTTACAGCAATAATCTTGAAGACTTAATCCATCGGCAGGAGTCAGGATTCCTTCCCCCCATGACTGCTTCTTCCGCCGTTCTCTCCCCGTTCCTCTCGTTTCTCCACGCGCCCCTGCTTTTTTGTTCTTTTAGGGGCGAAGCTCCTTAAGGCGGCACCCGTTCGTCCCTCGTAGTCGTAGTCGTAGTCCGTAACCAGTCTTACGCTTTGACCTCCAAGGTGGTGCCGGTGGGAGATTTTTCCTGTGCGTTGTTGAACAATAAAAAATTCGCAGCGGTAGCTAAAAGCCGACTTCTTCTGTCTCTCATTCCCATTAGCAGCCATTCTTTACCTCCAAGGTAGTGCCTGGTGAGATTTCTCCTGTGCGTGATTAAACAATAAAACTTTTGTTCAAAACGCCGTTGATTGATGAAATAAACCAACGAAAGACGCCAGATGTTTTGTAAAAGCCAAATGGAAGAACGCCAGATGTTTCTAAAGCAAAAGGAAAAGACGCGAGCTGCTTAACGAAAGACGCCAGATTTTTCTAAAGCAATGGTTTTCTAAACAATGAAAATTCACAGCGTACATGTAAAATTAAAGTGAGCTGCAAGTCGTCATAACTCATCGAACCTTTAGTATAAACGCGCCCGATCTCACGTCGGTGATGATGTACTGGGCAGAATTCACAGAAAATTCACGGTTTACCGATGAACCTCCGCAGCTTCGCCCACTCATCATCATTCACTCCGTGGATATGCTGTGATTTTTTTTTATCCTCGTGCCACGAGAGTTTCTCGCGTCGCTCCTCTTCTTCGTTTTCTTCCCGTGGTTTATACTCCGGTGTCACAGCAGCTTTTTTCTTATTTCGTTGCTGTCGTTCATCAATTTTTTTTCCTTTCCCGCACCTACACGCACCACATCACATTACCTCGGAGTTCAAGTTTTTTTTCGAAAAAAAAACAGACAAAGAAAAAATGAAAGGCATGCATAACAACAAGATGGTGTTGAGTAGCAGCATGAATAGCACTTCTGCACGCAGGTGACATCCACTATGACCTACACAACCTAACTATACAACAGTGGGCACTACGAGCAGGTAAACAAATGCAGAACATCTTGTGAGAGCAATGATATTTTACTCTAAACATGCTTTCATTGTAGCATGAATGCCTCATCACCCTAAGCAACCAAGGGCTGTAAAAGGCTGTAAAGTACTCATCATACTCGACTTAGAAAGTTTGCTCCGAAATTTTCGACTCCCTTGATGTGCACGACCCTAAAATCGAACTCTTGCAGCACTAACGCCCAGCGTAGTATGCGTGAATTCTCTAATTTATTCTTGGCTAAATATTTCAATGGTTGATGGTCTGTCTGTACTGTGAACCGCCGACCGTATAAATTCAGGGAAAACCTGCGAATCGCCCACACCAGAGCTAGACATTCTCGCTCAATAGCGGCGTACTTGGTTTCCCTTGGTAGTAATTGAGATAGGGTGAAGGTTACCTTCGTGTTCCTGCATTAAAACAGCCCCCAGAGCGTTGTCTGATGCGTCTGTACGCAGTATAATTCCTTGGAAAAATCGGGCGCACGGAGTATTGGATGCTTTGAGAGTGCCCCTTTTAGTGTTTCAAATGCCATATGATGTTGTGGAGTCCACTGGACGATGTTTCGCGCTTGTTTCCGTGTAAGCTCCGTCAACGGCTCAGCTATTAGAGCGTATTGGTCAATGAACTGATGGTAATAACCGGCTAGGCCCAGGAATGCTCGAACCTGTTTCTTTGTCTGAGGTCGCTCTGCTTGAATTACTTTCTGAAGAGTCGCTGGTAATGGTGCAATCACTCCTGAGCCGATTACGTGTCCAAGGAATGCAATTTCTCTCGCACCAATCTGGCACCTCTCGGGCTTTATAGTAAGCCCAGCATTCTTGATTGTTTTTAACATCATTTCTAACGTAAGCAGGTGTTCCTCCCACGTGTCGGTCGCCACTAAGATATCGTCGATGTAGTGTTGGACGTTTGGTATGCCATCTAATACCTTCCTCATCGAACGATTGAAAACTGCTGATGCTGTTTTAATGCCAAAAGGCATGAAAAGGAAGTGATAATGACCTGATACTGTTGAAAACGCGTTTTCTCCTTCGACAGCTCCGTGAGTGGGACTTGCCAATATCGTTTGACCATGTCAAACTTCGAGAAATACCGCTTTGCACTGACTTCGGCAAAAACCATATCGGTGCGGGGTATTGGCTCTGCGTCTGGGATCAACATGTCGTTCAAGCGGCGAAAGTCGATGCACGTTCTATATGAGCCATCCGGTTTTTTCACCAATACCAAGGGAGAGTTGAACGGAAATGATGATCTTTCAATGATGCCGAGTTTCAACATCTCTTGTATTTCATTTTTAATGACCTGCTTCATGGAAAAAGGTATGGGATATTTTGTGGTATTCAGAGGAATGGCTGAGGTCAGTTGTAAGTCGCAGTGTACCAGTCTCGTCGCACCGGGTTTGCTGGAAAAAACTTCTTTGTAGTCTCTGAGGACTTCGTTCACCTGGTGCTGTTGTGCACAAGTCAACTCGTTACACAGTGGCACACAGACACTGTCGTCATGCTTCACCTCAAGCGGGGGGATTTCACTTGGGAAGCCTGAGTCTTCGATTGCCACGAAGTTGGTTACCACATTTGTCTGGGATGTTGGTTCACGATCTCTATATGCCTTAAGCATATTTATATGGAACAATTGTTTCTTGTGCCCAAGGTTCAACAGATACTCGACGTCATTGTGTTTTGCAAGAACACGGAACGGGCCTTTCCAATGTAGTAACAGCTTGTTGTGACTTGTCGGCAGCAAGATGAGTGCCTTGTCTCCCACCTTTAGCTGTCGACGTGAAGTGCGCAAGTCATATTGTTTCTTTTGATACGCTTGTGCCACCTTGAGTTTCTCATGAGCAAGTCTTGTCGTCGCTTCCAGCTTTTCCCTTAACTTGAAAATATACTCATAGGTAGTTTTCACCTCCCCGTCGAGGTTATCCTCGGTCCACAGTTCCTTCAGCACAGTGAGAGGGCCTCGTAGGTGCCGGCCGTAGAGCAACTAGAAGGGAGAAAATCCTATGCTGGCTTGTGGGACTTCCCGGTAAGCAAAAAGGAGGGGAGCCAAATAACTTTCCCAAGACTTTGGTTTTTCCTGGCACACCTTTCTTAACATTAGCTTCGGAGTTCCGTTGAACCGTTCAACCAACCCATTACTCATCGGGTGGTATGGGGTAGTCCGCAGTTGTTTAATCGACAACAGATCGTTGACCTCTCTCATTAGGCTTGATGCGAAATACGAACCTCGGTCACAGAGTATCTCGGGTGGGAAACCAACTCGTGAAAAAATCTGGATTAGTCCCTCCACAACAGACACTGAATCAGTCTTCTCAAGTGCGACTGCGTCCGGATACCGCGTGGCAAAGTCTACGACTGTCAGGATGTAGCGCTTTCCAGTCAAGATGGGGGTGACAAGGGGCCGATGATGTCGACTGCTACCCTTTCAAAGGGCGTATCGATAACAGGCATCTTGCCCAATCCACCTTTTCCCACCTTGCCTTTAGGCACAGTTCGCTGGCACTTATGGCACGAGCTTACAAATCTATTATTATCTGATTGGATTCCGGGCCAATAGAAAGCTTCTAGAATCCTATCGGTGGTCCGCTTGATCCCTTGGTGTCCAGCTAAGGCACTTTCATGTGCCGTCTCCAAAATCTGCTGTCGAAAAGCCGCGGGAACAACTACTTGTTGCAATTCTTTGCCACTTGATAACTCGTGACGTCTGTACAAAAGTTCCTTCGATAGATAGAACTTCCATTTTCTTCCTTTACGACTGAATTCTCGGTTCATCGCCTGGAAACAATTTTTCAAACTAGCATCCTCTCTTTGTGCTCTCTTAAGAACATCTTTGGTCACGATCTCCTTCTCAAAGTTAGCTTTTGGCATATTCGTAACATTTGGGACCTTAGCAACTGCGAGAACGTCCCGTGCCTGTAAGTCACCTGACGCCGAACCATTTACTTGAAGTACGCCACGTGTTGTCTTGCTTTGACAACATACCCATGTGGGGTCGGGGTCGCTCGGTTCGCGAGCTCCTGAAATGTTCCCTAGGATCACATCATAAATAGGCGATTCGATACACTTCGCCAATATCTCTCCTGTAAAATGAGGTGACGACAAAGTGATCCGGGCCTCTGGAAGAACGTGAGTAGACCCATCAACTAGTATCACAACCCGATGTTCGCCGGTAAGGGATCCTTGAGGCACCAGGCTGCGGCGCACCACAACCGTATTGCTGCCTGTATCACGCAAAACTGAGACCTGGTGCCCATTTACCAAATCCTTTGTCACAGGCATGTTGCTAAATTGATGAGTTCCTTTGTATTGGTCATGTAACGTGCTTATCATGTCACCTAGAGAAGCCCTTTGATTTTCTTCTTCGGTCGTCCTTTCACCAGACCCAGGCTCAGGATGCCCTAATTTCGCCGTATCTTCGGACGCGGGATGGAAGTTTTCGAGAAGACAAGATGCCTCGTCCCGTCGTGACCCTTTCTCTGTGCACTGTTTTGCCTCATGCCCCTGTCGACGACATTTCGCGCAAAATGGTGATTTCGTCTTGGCACGGCAGTTTGGAGCCGAGTGCCCCTGTCTGCCACATATGAAAGCACTTTGTGATGCTAGTTTTTCCATCGCGGACAGGTTTTCGGTTGTGTGTGTTGCTTCCCTCCGAATCTTCCTTGAAGAATAACAAATTCTTCTGTTGCTGAGCATCCATAAACATATCGGCTGCTTCTGTGGTAGCGTTCAATGTGCAACACTCTCTCTCGCGGAGGTAGCTTCCTGTTGCAATTAGATAAAAACTGCTCCCTAACGACCAACTCGACCAGACTCTCGAATGTATTGGGAGTCTCCGAGAGCTCAATCCACCTATCGAAGTACCCTTTAATTCTAGATGCGAACTGGGTAGCCGACTCCCCGTTCTCTGGTTTCGATGCTCGGAAACGCTCACGATAACCTTCGGCCGTGAAACGGAAACGCCGTAGAAGAGTTATCTTTACCTTGCTGTAATCTAGACAGTCCTCAGGAGGCAGTCTACCATACACCTTCAAAGCTTCTCCTGTGAGGCACATACTCAACGCGATCGCCCATTGCGATTTGTCCCAGCTTTGGCTGGTCGCAACGCACTCGAACCTCTTGAGGTATGCGTCTAAGTCGTCTCGGGCATCCTCAAACTGCGGGAGAAATTTGCGAGGATTTATCGTCTGCGAACGAACCGCTTGTATGCCTTCATTCGGTTCTCCCTGCTGTGTTCGGTCCTCTCGTGCCGCGTCTTAGCCTTATACGTAGCTGAAGGCTGCGTTCCTCTGCTTCGGCTCGCGCTCGTTCGCGGACGCCCGTTCGGCCGCTATTTTCTCACGCTCCACAGCAAGCAGATCGCTTTCCTTCGCAGCTTCACGCTCAGACGCCCTTTCATAACGCTGACGCTTTTCCTCCTCTGCCATCCACTCTTTCAACTCTGCCCCCGACAAGCCTACTCGTTCTCCAAGTTCGACTAATATCCGCGTGTCCATTGCCTCTGCTATGTGCCTGTGCGGCCGAGAACTGCTTCGTCCTGTCCAGCGGACGCCAAAAATGTCACGGTGTACCGTCACGGTGTGCAGTATCCACCGTAGCAGGTTACTAATTACAGGTAATTAGGATGAAGCACACTTTCTCTGACACACACACACACATATATAGAATATAAATTCTTACAACACCCGCTTTATATACGAGATACAACACAACACTCGCGTCATATACAATAAGTACAATGGTACTATCTAACACTTCAAGGTTAGTAGAAAATAAGAGAGAAAAGTCGATGTGCGCACATCACCGTTAGCACCTCGCTGTGGAAACCAGAGCGTCCCAGAAGCGACGCTCCGAAGTTTTCGGCTCGGTGCTAGAGGTTCCACGTGGAATCAGGTGGCCAGTCGGCATGTTGCGAACGCGTTTTCTCGCTACTTCGCAGGATCACTGACGTTTAGGTGCACTGTTCGGCCGTACACGACGTTGCGCCCACCGTTTACAGCTATAAGATTGAAGACTTAAACCATCGGCAGGAGCCAGGATTTCTTCTCCCCATGACTGCTTCTTCCGCCGTTCTCTCCCCGTTCCTGTCATTTCTCCACGCGCCCCTGCTTTTTTCTTTTTTTTTGATCCTCGCGCCACGAGAGTTTCTCGCGTCGATCCTCTTCGTTTTCTTCCCGTGGTTTATACTCCGCAGTCACAGCAGCTTTCTTTTTATTTCGTTGCTGTCGTTCACAAATTTTTTAGATGCGAAGTATCTTAAGGCGGAGCTCAATCCGGTGGTGGTGGTGGTGGTGGTGGTGTGCGGCGTGACCACCATTACTGCGCATGCGCATACCCTCTCCACACACCTCCTCTCCACTCCCCTTCACCATTCCCCATGTCCTCTACCCCTCTCCCTTTCCCCTCACCGCTTCCACTCTACCCTTCCCCTCTCCCATACCCCTCTCCACTTCCCCTCCCCTTCCCCTCACCTTCCCCTCTCCCATACCCCTCTCCACTCCCCCTCTCCCCCTTTCCACTCTTCCTCTGAAACGCGGGCTAGACATGCCGAAATTCTCTCCTGCGCAACGCCGCGATGAGCTCGAGCGCATGCGCGTCCCCTCCACCCTCTCTCCTCTCCTACGCTGCCCCCCTCTCGCCCGCCTGTCGATCGCGTTTTTCGAATAGGCAAGACCTCGACGTCCCCACGTGGAAGGCCTAGGCCAAGGCACTTAAATTGCTGGTTCCTAATAAAGTTTATTCCTCCTCCTTCACGCACCTACACGCACCACATCACAGGATCATACACTCGGCAGGTAAACGAAAGGAGCCCTCCAATATACCACGCATAAACATGGTCATTCCTTCTGTCATCTGCTGGATATATGATATCACTCTTTACAATAATCTGCTTTCGCGTAACTATCATAGACGTTTACAGAAGGCAGACATTTTTAACGCGATAGCGTTAAAGAGCTCGTATCGCAGAAATTCCGCCGTCGGCGTCGGTGTCGGCGCCGTTGGTTGTGAGCGAAAAATCATCATCTTGTCCGTGACCGAAAAATCGAAAAAGCTGCAAAAAAATAAATAATAAAAATGGTGAGTCCGAGTGAGAATGGAGCCCAGGCCGTCTGTGTGGCAAGCAGGTGTTCTACCACACAGCCACGCCTCTGCTTGGAGCTGCAGTGAAAGTAACTTTCATGCTTCTCAAAAATACGCGTCCTGTATACAGGTGTCACAGTACGAGATGTAATATCGCAGTAATATTGCGTGTGTGATGAAGAAGTGCACCCTGAAGAGCTAGCTACACAGTCGTATCGTCAGCGCTACACAGGAGCGGCTCGTGCTGAACGTTGTTGCTGTTTGCGCTGGCTAGGCTTACGGTACTACACTGTCATATTACAGTTTCTCTTGTCCACGCCGTGTCTCAGCTCTTTATTATAATTGGTGGAGGTTGCTAGGTCTTCTGACAATCCTGGAGTTGCGCAACCGGACTCTACATGCCGCCATGACCACCGAAACTCACACAAGCCCGCCGCTACCTGCTCCGCAGGCCACCGCATGCTCCGGCGCGGTTCGTCAGCGGGACCCTCCAATATTCAGCGGCACTGATGACCACGACGTCGACGACTGGCTGTCTACCTATGAACTTGTGAGTGTCCTCAACAAATGGGACGACGCCATGAAACTGGCCACTGTCGGTATTTACCTCGCCGGCATTGCTCACTTGTGGCTTCGGAACCATCAATCCGACGTTCCCACCTGGACCGCGTTCAAGGCTAAGTTCAGCGAAGTCTTCGGCCGTCCTGCTGTCCGCAAGCTTCGCGCGGAACAGCGCCTGCAGTCGCGCTCTCAACAACCTGGCGAGACCTTTACCAGCTATATTGAGGACGTCATCGACCTGTGCAAACGCGTCGATGCGACCATGGCCGAGGCGGACAGAATCAAGCACATCTTGAAGGGCATCGACGAGGATGCATTCCAGATGCTGATTTCGAAGGGCCCGGGTACTGTCGCCCAAGTCATTGAGCTGTGCCAAAGCTATGACGAGCTCCGCCGGCAACGCCTCGTCACCCGCCGTCCTGTCCAACATCAGGAATCGTTGTCCGGCTTAACTCCCTCGCAAGATCCCGTACTTCTCTCGCAGATTCAAGCTTTTGTGCGCGAGGAAGTTGCTCGCCAGCTCTCACTAATCCCCAACCTGCCGGAGCGAAGTACGCCGCTCAATCCCGCACTACAACGCCTCATACAAGACCAAATGTCTGAGGTTCTTCCACCAGAGCTGCCGCCAGCAGTCACCGCACCGTTGACGTACGCCGAAGCAGCAGCACGACCACGACCACAGACGTTCCGCGTGCCGCCTCCGTTGTCTACTCCTGCTTACGCCACGATGCCGCCACGACCTCCGGTCCATCGAGTCGCCAATCCTTGGCGCACAGCCGACAATCGGCCAATCTGCTTTTCATGCGGTCTACCCGGACACGTTGCACGCCTGTGCCGCCGCCGACCACTACATTCACGTGACGACCCCCGCGCACCTGATTACAGCCACACGTTCTCCTACGCTTCAGACCGCGAGTTGCCCCTTCCACGACCAAGCCTTCGACCAGCTTCTGACCGTCGTTCTCCTTCTCCTCGTCGTCGCTCGCTCTCCCCGATGCGTCGACGTCCATCTGCAACCGACACGGAAAACTAAATGGCGCAGTTCCCGAGGCAAGAACTGCGTCATCGTCGCAAAGTACAAGCCCTCTTCTCCCGCCGCCGAATGTTATTAATGCCGTTCTCGAAGGTGTATCTGTTCTTGCTCTCATCGATACGGGTGCCGCAATATCTGTCATAACCGAAAAATTGTGCCGCTCAATCCGAAAAGTGACGACCCCCTTCTACGGTCCGTCTCTTCGCACTGCCACAGCACAGCCCGTCCAGCCTGTTGCGGCGTGTACTGCCAGACTCACCATTGAAGAAGTACCCTACACAGTCGAGTTCGTCGTACTTCCGCACTGTTCTCACGATATTATTTTAGGTTGGGATTTTCTGTCCCGTCACCAAGCCGTCATCGATTGCGCCCGTGCAGAAGTCGCCTTCTCATCTCTTGCCGATGCTTTACCTGCTGGCGATCACCTTTCCTGCGCGAAGTTGGTCATCACCGACGACACCAAGATCCCTCCGCACGCTACTGTCTTGGCACCTGTGTCATGTTCCGCTGCCTCCGAAGGTATCGCGCTCTTCACGCCTTCCGCTGCTTTCGTTCATCGCCACCTCTCACCGCTCCCAACCGCTCTGCTTACCCTTCAAGGTGGTACGACCGACGTCCCTGTGGGCAATCCATTCCCATTCCCGATTACATTGCTTCGAGGTGAATGTATCGGCACAATGGAGCCTTGCGAAACCATCACGTGCGTTCCTGATGGTTCATCAGAGGTCAACGCCCTCTTCTGTAGTCCCTTAACTGGCGCATCGGCCGGTGACGTTTTCAGCCATGTCATCGACAACGATCTAAACCCGCAGCAACGCCGTGACCTTCTATGCCTCCTTGACAAATTTCGCCCAGCTTTCGACAGCCACAGCACTTGTCTAGGCCGAACGTCAACTGTATGCCACCGGATCGACACAGGTTCTCACCCACCACTACGGCAGCGACCGTACCGTGTGTCGTCGACTGAACGGCGCGTCATTGATGAACAAGTAGGTGACATGCTAAAGCGCGGCGTCGTTCAACCGTCCGACAGTCCGTGGGCATCACCAGTTGTTTTAGTTAAAAAGAAGGATGGCACGATACGCTTTTGCGTAGATTATCGTCGTCTAAACAAGATAACGCGAAAGGATGTTTATCCTTTGCCCCGGATAGACGACGCCCTAGACTGTTTACAAGGTGCAGAGTTCTTTTCCTCCCTCGATCTCCGCTCTGGTTATTGGCAAGTACCTATGGATACAGATGATCGGCCAAAAACCGCATTTATCACACCGGTTGGCTTATACGAATTTAATGTGATGCCATTCGGCCTTTGCAATGCGCCTGCGACATTTGAGCGCATGATGGACACTATTCTACGAGGCCTCAAATAGAACACATGCTTGTGCTACTTGGATGATGTGGTGGTATTTGCGCCTGACTTCCCAACGCACCTTCGTCGCTTGGAGCAGGTTTTACGATGTCTCGCTGAAGCTGGCCTTCAACTAAACTTAAAGAAATGTCACTTTGGGGCACGCAAGCTGACCATTCTCGGACATGTCGTATCGAAAGATGGCGTACTCCCTGATCCCGCTAAGCTACGTGCCGTTACAGAGTTCCCGAGGCCTGTGTCTTTAAAAGAGTTGCGCAGTTTCATCGGCCTTTGTTCATACTTTCGCCGATTCATTCGCAATTTCGCCTCGATTATGGCACCTTTGACAGACCTGCTTCAAGGAGACCCCAATCTGTCCGCGTGGTTCCCGGCTTGCGATCATACGTTTGCGACGCTACGTCAGCTACTGACCACACCACCCATACTGCGTCATTTCGATCCAAGTGCTCCCACAGAAATCCACACGGATGCTAGCGGTGTCGGTCTTGGAGCAGTCCTCGCCCATCGAAAGCCCGGCTACCGAGACTATGTTGTTGCGTACGCGAGTCGCACACTAACAAGAGCTGAAGCAAATTATTCAGTAACTGAAAAAGAATGCCTAGCGATCATCTGGGCCATTACAAAATTTCGGCCTTACCTGTACGGTCGACCCTTCGATGTCGTTACCGATCATCACGCACTTTGCTGGTTGTCCTCCCTCAAAGATCCCTCCGGCCGCTTGGCAAGATGGGCTTTGCGGCTCCAAGAGTACGACATCCGGGTTATCTACCGCTCAGGCCAGAGAGCATGCCGATGCCGACGGTCTTTCGCGTTCGCCTGTTTCCACTGACATTGCGAGTGTCTCCATTCTGGACAACTTATGTTCGCCATTAGGATCCATCGACATGGCTTTGGAGCAACGCAAAGATTCGTGGATTGCGTCTTTGATGGATTACCTATCTGACGCGCTCGCACGCCCGCCATCTCGAGCACTACGCCGACAAGCCTCTCACTTCGCCATCCGTGATGGCATCCTTTATCGCCGCAACTACCAATCTGACGGCCGCAAATGGCTACTTGTCATACCCAGGCAACTCCGCGCCAGCATATGTGCTGCTTTTCATGCCGATCCACAGTGCGCACACGCTGGTCTGTTTAAGACCTATGCCAGACTACGTCTTCGGTTTTACTGGCGCGGCATGTACACATTCGTACAAAAGTACATTCGATCTTGCACAGAGTGTCAACGCCGCAAGCCCGATCCTTGCCGCTCTTCTGGACCAATGCAGCCGTTGCCGTGCCCAATGCTACCATTTGACCGGGTTGGAATAGACCTTTACGGTCCTCTACCATACACATCCGCCGGAAATCGCTGGGTTATTGTGGCGATAGACCACCTCACGAGATATGCAGAAACAGCCGCTCTGCCAGCCGCAACGGCACGTGACGTTGCGTCTTTCCTGCTTCAACGCTTTGTTCTACGTCATGGCGCTCCTCGTGAACTCCTGAGCGACCGAGGGCGCGTCTTTCTCGCGAATGTTATTCAAGAACTTCTCGCTGAATGTCATGTGATTCACCGCTGTACTACCGCATATTACCCTCAAACAAACGGCTTGACCGAGCGTTTGAACCGAACTCTTGGACACATGATTTCTATGTATATCGCGTCTAACCACACCAACTGGGACCTTATTCTTCCCTACGTCACGTACGCCTACAATACGGCACCCCAGGCGACGACCGGCTTTTCTCCCTTCTTTTTACTCTATGGCCGAGAACCATCGTCTCTGATCGACACCATTCTTCCCTACCGACCCGACTCCTCAGAGGGCACACCAGTTTCCGAAGCTGCTCGATATGCAGAAGAATGTCGGCAACTAGCGCGCTCCCTTACAACTCAGGAACAGGGGCTACAGAAATTTCGACACGACGACGGACGGCCCCACAATCAATTTTCGCCCAACTCTCTTGTTTGGCTCTGGGTGCCTCCCACTCCTGCGCCAGGTAACTCCTCGAAGTTTGTTAGCCGGTACCATGGACCCTACCGCGTGCTACAGCAAACTTCTCCCGTTAACTACATCATCGAACCCCTCACGCCCACTACGGACCTGCGTCGCCGAGGCCGCGAAACTGTTCACGTGGATCGCCTCAAGCCATATCACGAACCCCTTGTTCTTACGACACCTTAGAACGCCTACTGGGCTCCGTCTTCAGCGAGGGGGAAAATGTGATGAAGAAGAAGTGCACCCTGAAGAGCTAGCTACACAGTCGTATCGTCAGCGCTACACAGGAGCGGCTCGTGCTGAACGTTGTTGCGTTTTTCACTGGCTAGGCTTACGGTTCTACACTGTCATATTACAGTTTCTCTTGTCCACGCCGTGTCTCAGCTCTTTATTATACGTGGTACAAGAGTACATTGCCATCGGGCGTCACACAATGTCAATATCATAACAACTTGGTGGTTTAAAGACAGCCACCCATTACAAAAGGCGCACACATTACTGCGCGTATTCCCTTCAGACCAACGTTACTAGAACAAACTCAGTTTCAAAGCTCCGTATCTCCGCCAGCGGAGGAGGGTGGTCCGAACGGCGGTCGCGAGAACTAGCGGCGCTGCAGTTCCGTCTTGCGCCACTATCGGCGCGTCGTCTGCTGCCACGGCATAACGCTGCGGTGCGCCGCGCAGTTGCTCGCGGCAACTGCGCCGACTGCGCGGCAACTTTCTTATTGTACAAGTTAGGTGGATACTTAGGTGGATATGCATAAG
Source organism: Rhipicephalus sanguineus (assembly GCF_013339695.2). NCBI lineage: Eukaryota > Metazoa > Arthropoda > Arachnida > Ixodida > Ixodidae > Rhipicephalus > Rhipicephalus sanguineus. Next base: position 113,134,263 of record NC_051177.1, read on the forward strand.
GTCGTCTGTATGCATTGGCCCGCGTGCGTTGTTCATTGATTGGCTAAGAATCGATGTTCGGTCTATATTGCCACGCCCACTTCTTGTTTTATTTTGATGTATTCGGGTTTGACCAGCAAGGACGGTTATCAACGCTCGGCGCTGTCCGCGAAGCAGTGTTCGAGAAGCTTCGCGATTGTAATAAATTGTTTTGGTAAGATTGCGCGCTGCACGCGAATGTTCCAGCTTTGTCGAGAGATTGCTGGCAAGTTCGATAGCGCCTGTATAAAAGCCGACGCGCTTGACTGCTTGTCAGTTGATCGACGGTCGACGCTCTGTTCGCCGCTATCAGTGTATTGCTGTAGTTTGACTGACAAGTTTGGCCAAATAAAGAGTTTCATCTCGGACCTGCTGACTGCTGCCTTCGTCGACGTCACGACCCTTTGACAATATTTGAGCTGTCTACATTGCGCTTAACTTCCAAGCATAAGTGTTTCTAAGCGAATGAGGGTTTTCAGGGTAATTTTTATAATTACTACCACAATTTTAGCCGCTGCCGTCTTATCTAGACCAAGAACAACCCAACACATTTGTAAAAGCCTTTATAGTGCACAAAGAAGCGTACTTACTCGAGATACAAAAACGTTCTAGAAAAACAGTACTCATGTTTCTACAATTTATTGAAAAAAACTTTCTCGAAAAACATCACCAATGCTTTGCAATGTTTACAAGACACGTTTTCGCGACGGTTAAAGGGATACTGACCCAAAATCGGAAAATTTTACGAGAACTCGGTAAATGAAATCTCAGTGTGCGATTACATCGAATAGATTTCTTCTCTGAGCAATTTTTTCAGCGGATAGTTGTATTTTCGGTGTCTCATCTTTCTACGTCGCATCCTTCTACGCTGCCTTAAACAATTCGAACAGATCGGCCGTGATGTGAGCACCGAGCAGTTATTCGCGCGTACTCTGTCGCTAGAAGAGTCGTCAGTATTCAACTTCAGTTTTTCAACTTCACCGAGCAGATGTTCCATGCCCGCAGCACTTTACACTGTACGACAGCCGTTTGCGTTTCGTGCTGTAGCCGTTCACTACGCAGTTAAACTGCTCGTCAACTACAATTATCTTTTTCACAAGTAAGTCTCCCTTCCAGAAGCAACGTGTGGGATTGGGCTTGTTGGTATTCCATTATTAAACTGCTCAGCACAAAAAATTTGACACGGTACACATAGAAAAGACGAGGACCAGCGCTGGTCCTCGTCTTCTCTATGTGTACCGTGTCAAAGTTTGCGCTGAGCAGCCCGTTCCCGAGACGGCGAGTGTAAAATATTCCGCACATCTTGTTCAATACCTCGTCGTAAAATCTCTCGAAAATCCGCTGCTTTGAAGGCATAGCGACAGCTGACTACTGATCGAATGTCAGTGTGATGCAACTCTCATTCTCGGTAGCGTATCTATGCAATCGCCTGCCTTTCGTTTTGCTGTTCTATTTCTGGCGGCTCCTCCAAATTGGGCACTGGGCTTTCGCGGGACGCCGTGCTTTTGGGGGGGGGGGGAAGGATTTGCGCCTAAACCCCGAACATTTTGGCTTGGAAATGTGGGGTGGAAGTGCTGGGAACAAGCGCGACACGGCACCTGGCGCGAGTTCCCACTTTCCACGTGGGATGAAAACTTCTTGTCCCGCAATGACACGACGATAGTGCTTTACAATGTCGTCATTCTCAAAATGAACGTCACAGACCTTGCAATTCGCAGTAAGCTTCCTATCTTTGCGATGCAAAGCTTGAATGGCGTAGGGTCTTTTTCAGGTCCGAAGAAGTGTCGTGAAGCGGAGTCGTCGTTGCGGTAGCCGCTCTTGCAGCCCGGCGCAAAGCAAGTCGGCATACCGCACTGTGAATCTGTTCGCCCTCTTTACGCTTCGTACATCATGCACGTGTCTTCGTACAAGACGCTAAGCCTGGTCAAGAACTGTCGCAAAAATGACGAGCTAACAAAGCGCAGACGACGCTGCAACCCACGTGCGCTCGTACATCGGCGGCGCCGATCACAACAGGCGCCAGCCGCGGGAGCTAGACGTGACTGCAGCGCCACTAGTTCTCGCGACCGCCACGCGGACCGCCTCTCCGGCGGAGCTTTTAAACTGAGTTTGTTCTAGTAACGTTGCTTCAGACCGCGTAGTGGGTGCATCGCAACTTCGAAAAAGTTTCTCGCGCATAATTGCTCCTGGTTTAAAGCAGGCTACCCATTACATAAGGCACAGACCTTAGTGCGCGCATTCTCTTAAACCCTCGTAGTGTTCGAAGTGCGCACAGGGTATCGCTATCGCGTTCAACTTTTAAACGCGAAGCTTAAAGGGGCCCTGCAACACCTTTCTTAGTTATATCGGAATAGCCCCATTATTGACGTATGACTCTTCACGAGTCATATGCCGCAAACATTTTTCGAATCCATCAAGTCTAAGTAGTGTTACCAAATATAGAGATCACGTTCCGCAGCTTTCTTCCTCCACTCAACGCCGCGAGTGCGCGGAAAGCTGCGCGGGGCGTGAAGGGAGGGAGGACGGAGGTGCGAGGAGGCGCCGAACAGTTATGTCAGCGCCGGCGGCATTTTTTTTCTTCATTTTTTTCTTTCTGGCGTCTCGGCGCAACCACGTGGTATGTGGCGCCACTTCCTTTCGGCTTGCGTGGACGTCGTCTCCATCGCACCGTGTATCGCGCGTGCTTGAAAACTGCGAGTCGGTTTTTTAATGTTGGGTGTGCACATCGAACTGCCGTAGTGTTTTCATCGTTCTGCCAACCATGGACGCAAACCTGCGTGCGCGTTTGGAACGAATGACAGCTGAGATGGGTTTCGACCCACACTCCGATACACCGCCTCGTCGCACTGCTCGCGCTTGAATCGTATTCAACACGGCAAAGCTGCGTGCACCCTTCTCCCAGTGGCGGTACTTCGATGCTGTTTGCTCTTCGAATGCGGGCGCACAGCGAGTGCGGGCTGACAACAAAGAACTAAAGACTAGAAGAAAGGATCGTGGGGCATCGGGCCGGCGCGGACCCATCCCCCGGCTGTCTGCAGCTACCGTGAAAATGCGAGTCTGCTTGGTTGCAGTGTCGCGGTTTCTCGGGAACCTGAGACTACGGGGAGGATACGCCGAGGTACGGCTCGATGACCTACTGAACAGACAGCGAACGGGACTCTCGCCATACAGCGAACACAGGTATCCTAAACTAGTCGGCGCCAGCATTGTTATCGGAGAAATGCAGCACCGCTGCCTCGGTCGGTCATGAGAACGTGCCGACGATGCAGTTTCCAGCTGACGAGGCAAAACTCGAACGGCTGCCACTCTCAACGGCAACCGGTGATGGTCAAAAGCACAGAAACATTCACGATTTCGGCACTGCGCATGGTGAAGAAAACGCAACCACGCAACTACGAGCAGACGAGCTGTCGGTGAGACCGGAAGTGCTAATATTATTGTTTGTTTTGTGTTTTAACGGCATAACACAATATAAACATACATATTATCTACTTATTGAACTCAAAATTGACACCGAAGGTAATAATGAGGGTGTTATCGTGATTATAACATCAGCCAATGGTGGAACTGCCGACAATCGCATAATATATTGCGGACTAATACATCATTTGTCGAGAGAAGAGGGAGCGATTTTCAGCTGACTGAGAATTTATTGTAAATTCGAGGCCGCTCGCTGCGCTATAATATTTGGCTCGCGTGTTCTCGGGAGCCTCGACTACCGATTGGCAGCGCTTTTTGGCCCTGCTCAAAAAGTGTTGCAGGGCCCCTTTAAGTGTCCCCCAATTTTTCGCACGTCAGGAACATTGCTATTACTTACCACTTGAAATACTTCTTTTGAGCTGGCTTCGCTTCCACAACGTCAGCGCTTCATCCAGCATGCCGTGCCTTCTTGTATTTCAGCGTAAAGTAAGAAACTGCTGTGAATTGGAAACAAATTGTGATAAACTAAAAAAACATATCTATGGCTTACAAGTCACAATTTAGATGTATGCATAGGTAGTTATTTTGATAGTTCCGGTGCTGTAGTTAAGAAAGAAAATCCACGTTTGCATACGTTTGCGTAGGAGAAATTCACTAGAATTGAAGTGAAACAGTGGGTAGTTTTGCTTGCCTGCTGTCCTTGCAAAGAACTGGCCGACTGGCCTGTCACAGCGAGGTATAAAATAGAACAATGGCTCAGTAATAACGCTTCGTTGCTGCGTAGCTATTCTTTCCCGAAATGACAGAATATTTTTTTAGTGTATAGGTGTCACGTATTGTCTTTGTATAAACACCCGTTACAGCATTGAACAGCGTGTCAGGTATCTTGGCCCGGGCTACGATATTTTCCTGGCAGGCTCACTTTCGATTTGTTATCACTCCTGTCATGTCGTTGTCGTTCTTGTTATTGTTGTAGATAACATGCTTTGGATTGACTTTTGTTGTTTGTAGATCTCGTCTCCTTATAATAAAAGGAACAAACAGCTCTGCCACTGCTAGTGGTCTTACACAAGGGCCATTGAAGCTGCCTAGAGCCGGCTTTTACGTCCCTGTATTTATGATGCGTATTGGAAAGAATACATTTTGTATAAAGCTCCGCGTCGGATAGAATCAGATTCTTCTATTTAGGTGCACTGTCGTCCTTTATGAAAGGGAACACGCGAGCACGTGGCCTGCGCTCTGCCGCGGCTGCCTACAGCTCCACTAATGAAAGCAGGCCCAGTTTTGGCGTCATCTATTGGCAAACAAAATAACGAGTCATGGCCGATGGAAAAGCGCTGCTAGATTACACTGCCTATCTGCTCGCGCAACGGGCGATGCCTGCAGCGGGTCGCCTGCTGCCAACAAATCGAGCGTGGTCCGCCAGCACGGCGCGAGCTGCCGGCATCGTCCGTTGCGCGGGCAGTTTTGGAGGGAACATGTCACGTGACTAGCTGTTAGGCCATGTTGCGTGATTTTAGTCTCGTGAATAGATGCTACGGGGTTTCGGTCACGTGACTAGATATTGCGTGATGTTACGTGATTTTACGCCATTTCAGTCCCGTGGCTAGTTGTCACATGATGTTACGTACATTTAGCCTCGCAACAGCCTCGTCCATCATTTGCATTCCAGGCCGGACAAATTGGCGCAAGTGTTGTAGAAGCGAAGCAGAAGTTGAAGAGTTTCAAGCGCATCATCATAATTGTAATGTGCGCTTCCGTGGCAATCATGGCAACAAGGAAATGCATAGCAATACACTATCATGTTACCTAGTTCAATTGTTATGTGTCGCTCCAATTGATGATCAACCCCTAACAATGTGCGTTGTGACATAGAGTTTCCTAAAATAATTAGAGGGGACTCTGGCGCTGCGATCGTTCAGCTACCATGGGAATAATGGGTAGTACACAAATTTCCCTAGTCTTCATGCTTGCGGCTTCAAACGTGCTTGTGGCTTTGTTTGTTGCTGTGTTTTGGCGTTCGTTTCGGATAAAGGAATAGACCGTCGTGAACTTCATGACCAGGTTTGATTTGGTGAGCCTAAAAAAGTTCAAGTGGTGAAGTGTAACGGCTGACTTTTGCTGAACTTCGTTTTGTGACAAAGGGGATGCAGCCGACGTGGAGATAAACAGAGTCGAAAGAAGGAAGTTTAGACAAACTTGTGTACTACCCATGATTCCCATGCTGGCTGAAGCGTCATGCGTTGCAGCTCCCATAGACACTAGCGCCAGAGTTCCCTCTGGAAGTATTGTGGGAAACTCTATGCATTGTGACCTCCTAAATAGATGCAAACAAGCATTCGCATTCAGCGACCCCGCGTAGCGTAAAATGAAGCAGAAATCAATAAAGACTATCATTCTGCAATAGAGCCGCCAGTACCAAGGTAAGCTTTTGTATTTGCACTGTTGTATTATGATAGTAGCTCGAGTACCTGCGCTGGTGACGGGCACGGTTTAGTTTCCGGAGCTGGCGCATCTCCACGTCGTGCGTTTCACCGTAGCCCCTGAGTGATAACATAATATTTGAAAATACTTTAAATCTGTCATCTATGCTATAAAGCCGGCGGATACAGGCTTTTGTTGGAGTAAGAGGTCTCTGTGCAATTTAGACATGTATCAGCCACTTCTGTCGTATTGATCTTGTAAGGCTCTATAACGTTTCTGTATAAGCAACCACCCTGATAGTGATAAGTAAAAAGTTAAATATTTTGACGTGTAATTCTTTCAATGTAACTTTAGCAGACGCGAAGTATTTTCACTTCGACGTAGAATGCGGCTGCGAAGACTACAGGTGTCTTACTGTCATAGAGCTTTGATAAGAAAATCAGTATTGTTTGAATAATACCTTGTACACCTTGCAAAAGATCGGTGTTATGAAAATGGTGTGGTCACCTTTACAGCTTCACGGCTGGTGCAAGTTGTTTAGTCATACGAAAGCAGACAAAAACAGCTCGCGCTGTTTCATGTCAAGAAAAGGCGTCGCGGGAGGGTCCAGGTAGTAATTATAATTATTGGTGGGGATATGCTTACCAAAAGAACGATGTAACAATCAGGTACGGCGATTCCGTATTTATTTTGACCGTCTGGATTTTTGTAATGCGTTGCTGAGTCTATGTGCACGGGTGGTCCCGCACTTCGGCCCATCAAAGGGCAGGCGCTGCGGCGACTGACTGGGTAGAGGCTTTAAGTACGGTCGCGTTCAATATGGCTTTCAACACGGGAGCACGGGACCTCATGAGCGGGAAGATTGCTCATGGTTTCCAGTGACCCTTATTTGCATAAGTAAACGCTGTTCTCTCACTTCAAGATGATCCCAAATAAGAAATATTATTTAAGTGCTCAAATGAGTACAAGTTGAAGCCATGCGCAATCTTTGAACCTATGAGGCCACACGCTCCTGTGTGGAAAGTCATACTGAGTGGGACTGAACGCTCCAGTACATGTATACGTGTAGTTTGCAGTGTCCGGTATATCCTCGAGCAGTTAAACTTCTTGCGAAATCGCGGTGTTGGGATTTCGTTTCCTTCACGATTCAAGCGTTAATGTGACTTTGGTCATGGGCACAAGCGCTGAAATTTTGCAAAGCAACGCCAGTGCCGTCCTAGCGCAAATACTTTTAAGTGTCAAATTCTCCAATTAGCTTTAGCATATTCGCCGCATATATCAAGCTCAAGTGCAGACTGAAAGCTGACGTTCTAAAATGCAGTACCGCACAACACTTCAAACCTGATCAATACGAGAACTTGGCAAGTTACGTAGAAAACAGGTGCTTGTAGGGGCGAATATGTCATACCATTTTTGCGCCTCTCTTATCGTGCCTGCCTATCATATACATTCACTTGTATTTTTTAGCTTTTGCAGCACCTCCAGCACAGCGCTGGTCTCCCATAGGTCTCCCATAGGTGTGCTCACAAGTGGCACTTGACCATCTTTGTTTCGTAAAGACATCTTTAAGGGTGCTGGTTTGTCCTCGATGCGATTCCGCTGGCATCGCCAGTGAACGGCATTTAAAGTCAAGACACGGTGCCTGGCACGTCGCACTGGGACACTCCTTCCTTTCAAATAGGTCCAACGTTCACTAGTACGCGTATGTACTTTGTGTAATGAAATGTAGGTGTGCAACTCAGCTTCGAAAGCTACAATTTCAAGTCTCGCTAATACGTGGTGCTCACGCTCTTGGCTATCAGGTTTTTGAAGTAACATATCTTGAGACGACGTGCAAGGATAAATGACTTTCTGTTTAGTACATCTTTATGAAATCACTTCGTGGCAAATCGCCTTCTTTTTCATTTTTGATATTGTCCTCTTTGCAGGTGGTTCATGTGGCAAGCGTCACGAGAGATGGGACAATGGACAGCTTATGGCAAGCCAAACGAAACGAATGAAACGCAGATAGTGGCTAGCATAATATTCTTCTGCGCATGAAAGCTGTGCCTAGTGGTGGTTCAGCGTACGATAACGTCCATGGAAGAGTTTTCTCTTGCGTTTGCACTCTTCGTTGTTCTCATGGAGCACCAGTGAAGTAAGTTTACAGCAAATGCACCCGCATTCGTTGTTGACTACGATCATGCCAGCGCTTTTGTCTACTCTTGGTCTGAAGCATGTCGGCAGCTGCACATAAGTTGTGAAGCCTTGTCTCTACCTTAAACAATGTTTGTGGTGTGATGCCCTAACTTCCAGTTATACGAGTCACCATGAACACTTTGTTCAAAAGAATTCTATTTAATTTATTTTAACGAGACACTAAGAAATACGAAAAAAACAGACGTTCCTTTTGTTCGAAAATGGAAATGTCATAACGTTGTGGCCATAAAAAGTGATCTTTTGTTTTCCTATAGTAATATTCAAGATTGCGTTATGAGCTTTTTTAAAGGCAAATAACAGAGAGTGTGAGGCAGCCAGCTGGAGAGATCGAGCAGGTGTCTACACACACTATAAGTAGCCACAACACCCATTGTGATGAAGCGCACCTTACATGCACCTTCAATGTGTCACGCAAGAGCTGGAAATACACAGCAGTTTTCTGTTAGCACTTATATGTTTGAAATAAATTAACGCAGAATTGTGACAAAAAATCAACTGGCTTTTCTCGTCACAGCTGCTAGCACTGGCCCTTTAGTCCCTGATTGCATAGTCGCTACGGTGTAAAACGGTTTTTTGGCTTCATGAGTTATTTTTTCGGAGAGATAATGTAAATGTAGCGCCCATTTTTTGATATTGTAGTTTTTTTGTGGTAGCATAAAGAAGCCGCTAAAAATATCGAAAGAACTAAACAAACGCTTCCTGAACACTGCTGCTGAAACACAAGGGCAGAACAAGGGGAAAAATGAGGGGTCATTTATTTATTTATTTATTTATTTATTTATTTATTTATTTATTTATTTATTTATTTATTGATTTATTTATATTTGCAGGTATCTGCTTATGTAGTTTAGACATGAACCAGGAACGATTCCTCAGAGAAGCATGACAATTTAGCGAAGTCTATTGCGTCACGTTAATTTCTGGCTAGTACACTGAATATATGTACTTGTAAAGGAGAAGCCGGCGCGTTTTCTGCTGTTTTGATTAGTGTCGATACTGCATTGCATAGCCAACTTCGAAAAAAAAACCGCTACCACTTTACTTGCGCTTGAGACCTCCGAGAAATGAAAAAAAAAATCCTTTCATGTATATTCATTCGATTATTGCCGGCGTTCGGAATGCAGTTTCCTCAATATATTATGCTAGGAATTGAGGAGCACCGAGCATCTGACCCAGCTGGGTATAACAGCACCCTGTAAGAAATAGCCGAAGCACAACGCATTTCGCCGCTTGAACGCCTGTCGACCACCACGACGAGAAGGCACATTATGAACAAGCTCGGCATAAGTTACCACAACCAGCACGGCCTGAAAATTCAAATCCCCAACGAAATCAGAGACACCGTTACGGTGGCAAACATTGCTAGGAAAGTGCACCCCTACTAAAACCGAGGCAGAAGGAAGGGAAGAGCGGAGGCTTTGCTCGGTTTTCATCAGGAATACGAACGCGTGCTATGTGGACGCTGCCGAATATACACTGCTGTAGTAATCGACACTAACCCGAAACCCAGAGTTGCACGCATCGTATGCGACGAACATTCGGACATAGCGGAGGAAGTAGCCATCGCACTGCCCTTGACAGGTCAGAAATGTAAAGCCATCCTATGTGACATGCCAATAGCAGTGAATAACTAAGTCAAACGTAGAATTTCTTAGGAGGCCCTGGTCATTCTGATGAAAACCAGCAGACCCTAAAGCGCGAGCTCGTTGATCGTATGGTTCCCAGCTCACGTGACCACGGAAGGCGACGCACGCCGTAATAATATTTTAGAGAGAAAAAAATTTTTGGTGCGTGGGAGCATTTGGAATTTCGCCGATTGTTGTCCGAGTGGTGTTTATCAGAAAACTTATACTTAGAGTACCGTTTCTTGTTTCAATACACAATTTGGTTTAGATAACAAGCAAAGGTGTTTCTCTTAGGAGTTCGAAGCTCAATAGTATTACTGCAATTTTTCAGTAATGCACGCCTCCAAAAATTTACCGAAATGTTCCATGTTTGCATTTTTTTCTTGTAACATTTGTATTGTCTCGAACAGAAGACGAAGAGGAGCGGTAGCGACAAGAGAAGACGAAGATGGAATGTCGAGATTAAACAGTTAACAACAGCAACAGTTGATCAGTCTCGGATCCCTATTTTATATTTGGCGCAGCCCGACAGGATGTGGGTAGAAGAAAGAGTTGGTTCTACTGCTGCGGGACAACCGTACGTCACGTCCTACAAGGCTGAAGACGAGCAACAAGTCTAACTCCAGGAGTCAGCTAGGTCACCAAGCCTGCTACAGTTCGTCGCAAGCAAGGCGAATGTCAGCGAGGCGGACCTCATCAGCCAAGGTACGTGGAAAATCAATATCAAGATGTCAGACTATGAAAAGCACTTCAGGCAGCTAACCCGTGACGAGCCGTTTTCAACTGGCACAAACCAGGCCATTGCGGTGCTTATGGAGCAGATGTTGCAAGTGCAGGCATTGCAAACTGAGCAACATGGACGATTACTTGCATTGCAAACGGAGACACTACGCGCTAACACCGGCCCCAAAAATGATTTAGTCAAGCCGGACATGTTCGATGGGGCGTCCTCGTCAGCAACTATTTGGCTAAAATTCTTCGAGTACGCTTGTCAGAAGAATAGGTAGTCGACGTCACAAGATAAAGTGCAGAATATGAGGTTGTTCCTCATTCACAATGCCAAGAAGTGGTACGAGCTCTGAATATTAGACCATCAAGACGATTCCTGGGATCACTGGACAGCAAGTTTCATCGCGGCTTTTGACCCAAACCCTGTCGACCGGTGAGACAGGGCTATATTTTTCAAGCAACGTTCAGGATCACTAATTGATTACTTCTATGAGAAGAGACGGCTGTTGCAGTTAGCAGACTCTGAGCTGCCTGAATCATTTATTGTGCCTTTAGTCATCCATGGTATGACGAAAGAATGTCAAAAGCAAGTGCAAATAAGATCGCCCAAGACTGTTGAAGAATTATTGGGGTGTCTTAAGGACGTTTGCCATGAGACGTCTCGGCACGCTGCACAGCATAACTGGACTCATCCAGTGAGAGTTCCTGCTTCATACTATTGGCCTAGCAACGGAGACCCCCAGGAGACAAAAAAACTAATAAACGTGGGTGTACAGCCCCACCCGTGTAATCAAAATGAGGCTGTCTACTTGATTCAGTCAAATGTTTTACACTGTCTGCACTGATTATAAATGGAAGAAAAGTAAATGCATTAGTTGACACAGGAGCTTCAGTAAGCCTGATCAATGAAATCATGGTGAAGCTAGAGGAGATGCGACGAGGTAAAACGATAACAGTTAGGAGCTATGATGGATCATCTCGTACACTGCATATCTGGACCTAGAGCTAATGTACATTTGGCTGGAGAAGACTTCACAATAGAAGCACTGGTCATGCGTGATGTCGAATTTTCGTTTATACTGTCAAGACCCGACATGAAGAAGGTAAGAATGAACATTTCTTGGAAAGATGAAGTCACTCTAGATTCCATGGTTTCATCCATCCAGACACCGACGCAGATGAGAATTATCAAGTGCGCTCGTGATGTATGGACAGTTTTTCCGGAGCTTGTATGCTTGGACGCATATCCACCTGCAGATTTCGTACCTGAAGTACCTTTCAAACTTTGTGACACGACTATTGTGCGAAAAAGAGCCTGTAGGATATCCCATGAAATGAAGACATGGCTGAAGCAAGAACTGCAACAAATGCTAAACGCTGGAATCATAAGGCCATCGACGTCACCTTTTGCGTCGCCTATAACTATTGTCCCTAAAGAAGATGGTTCACTGCGACTCTGTACCGATTACCGGCAAATAAACGCCCAAAGAGAGCTATATCCATACCCTATGCCCTTTGTTGATGACATCATTAACGACACCGGAGGTTGCAAATAGTTCTCCCGAATTGACTTGTGCAAAGGTTACTGGCAGATACCTCTCCAGGAAGAATCGAAGAAGTACACGGCATTTGTAACGCCATTTGATATATACGAATACAACCGCCTGCCATTCGGTTGGAAGAATTCAGGCGCTTGGTTTCAGCGCATGATGAACACTGTACTTAAAGAGTTCATAGGAGACTTCTGCATAGTTTATGTCGATGACGTCATCATTTATTCTAGTACGGAGGAAGAGCATTGTTCTCACTTGTCTCAGGTACTAGAGACACTGAGCAAATCACACCTGAAAATAAATAAGAAGAAAAGTGAATTCTTCCAAATAAAAGCAGTGTTTCTTGGCAGAGTCCTCGATAACTCCACAAAGACCACAAAGGAACAGCCCGTTCAACGCATCAAGGAGATGCAGAAACCCTGCGATGTCCACTCACTGCGCGTCTTCCTAGGGCTAGCCGGACATTTTAGGACATTGATCAAAGATTTTGCCGCAATATCCAGGTGCCTTACAAGACTAAGTCAAAAGGAAGTCCCTTTCGTGTGAAGCGATGAGTGCGAACGTGCATATCAAGAACTGGTGCGTGCCATATCTTCAGACCCAATCCTCATATTACCCGATTTCACCAAACCATTCGAGCTCTGCACCGATGCGTCCAATTACGGAGCAGGAGCAGTGTTATACCAAAGAGACATAACCCAAGACCGAAGCCACCAGTTGAAGGTCATCGGTTATTATTCCTACACCTTTTCAAGAGCTGAAGTAAACTACACGACCACGGAAAAGGAGGCCTTAGCAGTGGTGCTGGCGTTGCGGTACTTCAGAAGCTATTTGGAAGGCCGTCAGTTTAAACTTTTCACAGACAATCAAGCATTGACGTACCTAAATTTCGCACAACTTGAAAAAGATAGGTGACAAGGTAGACGTTAAGGTTTTATTTTCAGCTCCGGACAAACTATCAATCCTTTGTAAGCGCGTGAATGCCCAAGCCACACGAAAAAGCGTTTGTATAACAAAACACAAGAGGCAGTTCGTAGCATGCGCTGTGGGTGTTGTGTACTTGATCCCGTTATCTTGTAGTAAGAAGTACGTTGGGCAAACCAGCAGATGTTTGAACGAGCGTTTAAAATAACATCACTACCACATCACCACAGCTGTTCAAGGTCATCTCGGCATACATTGCAGAGATTGTGGTTGCAAACCAAAATTTGAAAAGTGCGCCGTTGTCGCGAAACACCGAGAGCAGCTTACTCGGGAAATCATAGAAGCTAATCAAATGCAACAGCTGGGTGACCTCTATGTAAGCATGCCATCAGTTGCCCTAACCAAAAAGGAAATCGCCTATCTGGCGGTGATGCAATAGGTTTGTGCGTTTGTGCTCATGTGTGCTGGTGTTATCAGCTGTATATATTTCTAGCGTTTTCGCTAATAAAATTTAGTTGAAGTCAGGGCCTGTGTTGTGTCCTTCCTTACGTCCTCGTTTACGTAGCGCTGTGCAATTATGTTCGGTGCGACTGAGGATTGACGGTTTGCGAACATTTATTGGGGTTATCTGACATTATGCGATGAAGGTCATTATGATAGGAGTGTTTAGTTGTGCGAATGGCGTTCAAATATGCGCGCTCTGCTTCATAGTATTTGTCCCATGCGCCCGGTTTCGCTTTCGTTTTTGCAGACCTAAACAAACGTTTCTTTTTGTTCTCGAGATTTTTTAAAGGGATTTATTATACCATGGCTGATTTCGGTTTGATGGAACGATGCATGTTGGTATATACTTATCTGCAAGGCTGTTAAGTTTATCTTTAAAGAGATAGCAGTTATTTTCTGCTGACTGCAAATGAAAGCGCAATTCGAATGACTCGTAAAAATATAGTTCCCGGGTTATCGCGTCATATTCGCCTTTATCATATCAACGAATTCTCTTTCTATATGTACGGCGTAATATGGGAGTTAAGTGAAGATAGCATGGATTATTTTATGATCACTAATTTCAGGAAGGTAGTCAATGCTAGTAAGGCTATCAGAATGAGTGGTTAGTATAAGATCCAAAATGTTCTCGGTAGTCTCGGTTACACGAGTTGGTTTCGTGACCAGTTGAGTTAGATTAAAGTTAAGCAAACGTCAAAGAAATCCTTAGAACCAGCTTGATTTGAGCGTGGCAGCGCTGAAGACCCGTCCATATTTGGATAATTAAAATCCCCCAAAAGTATGATACGGGCATTTGGATACTTCTTAGTTAACTGGCTTAAGATGTTGTTAAGTTTGTAAGAGAAATCAGCTGGACAGTTTGGAGGGCGATAGCAAACACGAACAAGTAACAGTTGTGGACTAGCGTGGAATTTTAACCAAAAGATTTCCAATTCCGAGGGTACGTTTACTAGGGAGCAGGATAATCGTTTATTTACAGCTATAATAACACCGCCTCCTCTAGATCCTTGTCTATCTTTGCGGAACACTACAAAGTTTGGAAAGTCTGTAAAAAATTCCACGTCGGAAACATCATCACTAAGCCACGTCTCGGTGAGTACAAGAAGGTTACTTTAGGAGTATGACAAAAGACCCGATATTATATCACGTTTCGGAAGAAAACCTCGTATGTTAGAAAAAATAACTGATAGAAAAAGGGGTGGTTCATGATCATGTGTAGGAAGTTTAGTTGGGCGTCGGTTGTTACGTGGTAGCTATAATTCCATGACTTGGCATGATTTGTCAAAAAAACACCATTTCCCGCTAAAGGGGACCATGAGGCGATGCGAAGCCGGAGCACTTGCATGATCGCGTTCCGTTGGCGTTCTTTGCGTTCCACGACGCGAGGTCGGTAGCATGACCAAAGAGGAACGCTACTCGCGTCTTGTCTTCCCTCTAGCCTGGCCGTGTATTCTCACAGGGCGAGCGGGGAACGCAGTCGGCAGGCGTGCGAGAGGGGGCAGCGTAGGAGAGGAGAGAGAGGGGGAGGCGACGCGCATGCGCTGGTGCTCATCGCGGCGTTGCGCAGGAGAGAATTTCGGCATGTCTAGACCGCGTTTCAGTGGAAGAGTGGAAAGAGGGAGGGGAGAGAGAAAGTGGGGAGGGGAAATGTGAGAGGCGAGGGGAGAGGGGAAGTGGTGAGGGGAAGCGGGGAGGGGGAGGGGAGAGGGTAAGTGGAGAGGGTATGCGCATGCGCAGTAAGGGTGGTCACGCCGCACACCACCACCACCACCACCACCACCAGCTGATTGAACTCCGCCATAAGATACTTCGCATCTAAAAAGTATTGCTTGAGACCGATATGTAAGGTTCTATACCGTAGTGTAAAAGGTGTCGATTTGGTTTTTCCAAACGCTGTAAGATGCGTTCGCGCGGTCTGAGTTTGCTTTGAAAAGTCTTTTCTCCAATGGCGTACGCAGTACCTTTTAACTTTCGGATATTGAACAAAATTGCCTCCTTTGTTTTAAAATTACCGAATTTCACAATGATGGGCCGGTTATGGCCTGGATTACGGCGTCCAAGCCGATGGGCACGTTCGATGTCTTCCGTTTTAATATTGAAATTTAGATATTCAGAGCAATGATGAATAATTATTTCCTCAGATGGCGCGAAAGATTCGTTGGAAAAAGTGTCTGGTAAGCCGTAGAACAAGATGTTGTTACGGTCTGGAGCGATTTTCTGCATCTTCCAATCTATCTTCCAGAGAAGTTACCCGACAAGCGGTTAGATTAGAGTCGCTTGCACGCTCTGCAGCTGTTGATGTGCTGTTCTGACAGATGTGCTGACAGTTGGTTTCAACAGTAGCCAGTCTTTTGTTCAGTTCCGAAGAATGTTGGTTGTTTCTTTCAAATGAGTTTTTAAATCTTGCACGTCTACGAGTAACTTCGACTGTCCTGCCGACAGTTTTTTAGTTCCGCCAAGACGGCAGCCATGTCAGGACGAGGGTTTGTCTCGAAAAATGAAAGCAACGCGCGAAAATATACCTGACAAAAATGTAATGAAACCAACAGAAACTGAAGCTAAGGAAGTTATACCGGACATGACTTGTACGTTTTAACTGTAGTGTAGCAGTTAGGACATGAATGGAAAGAAAATGAAGATGATATGAAATCACTCACGACGGCCAGCTCAAACGGAACACGGAGGAGAAAAACAAAGGACGACGATGAGAAATCAATCGCCACAGGCACAGGCAGGTACTGCCACAGGCAGGTACTGAAGCTACAACCTCCCGACAACGCATCCGATGGTCTACGAATTGAGCTACAGGAGCGGTCGCTTTCCCATCCTCTTCACTAGGTATTTCTTTTCCGGCACTTCATTAAATGCGAAGCATTTCTTAGCGAACCTTTGCCACATTGAGCGTATCTATCTATCTATCTATCTATCTATCTATCTATCTATCTATCTATCTATCTATCTATCTATCTATCTATCTATCTATCTATCTATCTATCTATCTATCTATCTATCTATCTATCTATCTATCTATCTATCTATCTATCTATCTATCTATCTATCTATCTATCTATCTATCTATCTATCTATCTATCTATCTATTCGCCTCCTTAACTTTGAGTAGACAAAAATTGGCATGGGAGGGTAAGAGGTTTTCACGAATATGACGAATAACATGAAAATTCTGCCGCGTATGTCGTGAAATCCTTTTCTCCAGACTCGTGTGTACGGGAATGCGCCACAGGTGACTCACATTTTATATCTAACCAGGAACGTTGAGAACAAACATTGTTAATTTAAATGCGAGAGCGTTAACAGAAACCTACATGGGCACCGTTGACCGGATGAATGGGAAGAATAAAAAACATCACACCATCTCCCGCTAAAGGGGACCATGAGGCGATGCGAAGCAGTGTTTCGGCACGTAGACCCCGCGTTTCACAGGAGAATTGGAGAGGGTTGCGCATGCGCAGTAAGGGTGGTCACGCCCCACACCACCACCACCACCGGAATGAACTCCGCTATAAGATGCTTCACATCTAATAAGGATCCTAGGAAGAATCGAACACAAGCATTCTGCGTGGCAGTCAGGTATTCTACCACAGAGCCACGCCAGGTCTATAAACTGGCTTGGAAAAACACTCCATGCAGGCGTAATGTCGTCGAAACGTCAATTGTGGTTGTGTTGCTTGCTCTCTAATTTTACAAGAAAGCAAGAAACTCGACATATGTGCTCCTACGATGCAGGCGTCATATGAGATTAACGTCTGTGGTTCCAGCGTTGTCTCAGCTTTTACAGCAGTCTAATAAACTTTACATTTGTATCCCTAGGATTCAGGAAGCTATATTGAAGCATTGCTCGACCCCGCAGGAATACATTAACGAAAGTTAAGTATGATAATCACATGAGTGCACTATAAAGTGCACTTAGTTTAGATAATATTGACGTATGTACTCTAACGTGAGGGCTCACTTTACGTCGCGCCATAAGTTACCCTTTAAACGCCAAAGATGTCGACGTGCCTGGTAAGCCCACAATTTGCACACAGCTACTACACTCACAAAAACGCGTCGATCCAGCTTGTAACGCTTGGCTCAAAGCCATAAAATACAGCATAGAAGTATACTTCTCTGCTGTATGCTGCGTAAGGGCGCAGTGGCCTAGTATGGGAGGAGAGGTCAACAAACGACGGAGCTTTGCGAACGCGTCCTCGCACTCTGACGACCACGAATGGAGGGGCCCATTACTTCCGAGGAGCTTCGTCGAAACGGACAGGTTTCTCTAAATCGTGTGGGCTATGTGGCATGTCGTGTCTAGCGAAGTACGAATGCCAACATAAAACGAAACAATCGTTTATTCGATTAGCAGCAGCATCGGACGCTCGTCTGGATGCGAAGCAATTGCACTCTTCCAAGCTTGGAATCTTGGTTTGTTTGCCAACAGCGGTGGCGTACACCTAGGGTGACGCTGTGGTGGTGCTGTGGCTTATCGGAAAGCAGTGAAGCGTATAGCCATGCCATGACAGGCTGTATGATAGTTTGGTGGACGCTGCGTGGCATTATGCTCAGGGTGTGCCGCTACATCACCCCCAGCCCCCCCCTTTCCGCGCAGTGGAGAGCCTCAGAACTTAAACAAATCCGTGGGGCGTACGCGACGAATTCACAAAGTTGACGGCTACGGTTTGTTCGATGTTGGGTAAACTCATTCCTTCTTTTCTGTAATAAAAGTTCGTAAAGCGAGTCGCTTTTTTTAGTAGGGATGCAAAAGCCCTTAATTGCTTAATGCGATCGCACGACAGTCTTCTCGCGTTTCAACGTGTTATGAGACCAACATTTGTAATTCCGTGTCACTGTACCCTTGCCTCTGAGCTCAATTCTGAGTCAAGTTGTGGACTGTGTCACGTCTATTGTCTATGGCGACAAAGTTGTTGCGGCGGGCCACATTACTGAATTCAGTGCGGGCCCTTCTACGTGCTGCTCTGACGATGCCGTGTGCGTTATCACATTCGTGCTCCAGCCTTCCGCCAAGAAAGACCCCAAAAAAGTCTACGCCAATTTACTTACGAGAAAACTGAACTGCTCAGCTGAACTGCTCATGCCCTGCAGGATGCTAATAAAACCTCAAGTTGTTCAGCTATTGTTCAGCTATTGTTGGTCAAGGCGCGTACTGTAATTTCTTCGATTGCAACTTGCGAGGAATCTTCTGCTTATGAAACATAAGCTAAGGGAACTTCAATTTTGGTAGCATATCAGGCCTCAATCATTTCTGGAAGATCCATTTAAAAGATTCAGAGAAGAGATTTTCCAGCATGAGCAGTGGCGATAAACACGCTCGCGCATGTTCATTCATCGCTTACATGGTCCATCCGTTTCTAGCTCTGGAAACGACATTCTTTTACTCTGTACGAGATCGTGCACAAGATGGACGAGTTTGGCCGCTAATATTATTACTTCGGAACACTGAGAACGCTGTTTGTACTTGAGTATATAAGCGCGACGGAAAACGCGCAAACTAAAGTGAGGCTCGGTGGCGCTCGCTTAAAAGGACTTACAGCTAGCGAGAAAAAACCTTGCATTCAATGTAAATTGGCGCACAAAGGATGTAGAACGAAATAAGTACTTGGAGGCTCGATTAAGTTACTTGCAGAAGGGCGCAAAAGCGTAAGCATATAATTACTGGCAGGCATGGCGAAGCTGTCACGACCGTTCGCGGGCAACCATGTTGACGAATGTAGCATGCAGAAGCTACGCATGCAACAAGCATGAACGCACAAATTTTTGACTATCAGTGAGAACCGTGTTTGAGCATTTGACTGAGCAGGCAACAACACTTTTCGGCAGCGAACGCTTCAAGCTGCCGTCATCGAAGTGCTTGCTGCGCACCATCGGAAAGCTCCTTGCCGTTCCGATACATGACTAGCCACTTTCGGCGATGTTACGAGCCGCCGCGATAGGAATCAAAGCTTATCTCTGGCTCTGTGCAATATGTGCGTCATTGCGGAATCAAACAATACCTACCCTTGGAAACTGAAACGTTTTCGAATGCTACGGAGCGCAGAGTGACGATATAGAAACAGCAGCCCCGTACACATCCACACACAACACGGGCGACGTATCCACACTAACGCAGCGATGGTGCTGCCACTTGTAGGTCAATCTAGCGGCCAATCGCACTCCTTGATTCGCCCTTGCGACGAAAGCATGACCTTTTTGTCTCTAATATTATAGACTACTCGCCATGATGCTGCATAGCGAGTATATATTCTGCCGGTCCCGCTTTATATCTCTTGCGTCACTAAATTACAACTTTTACTTTTTGGAATGAGGTGGCAAAGTTAGGCACTCAAACAATTTATGTCACCTAATAAGGTTTATTTATTCATTATAGGAGTTGTACATGTATGCAGAGATCCATAGCCTCCACTGAAGAATCCGAGAACTCATAAATGCAAGAGCTCATGCCAAATCAAACTTTTATTGCTTCCGAAAATGCCAGATAGGGTCTTTTGGAATTTGTTGACAACATGCACAGAAGGCCAGGAAAAATGTGCAGTGGCACATTAGGTTTCTTGATATCACTGGCATTCCCCAGTATCAGATTGCTGATGTTCTGGATTGCCTTAGAATTTCAGAAACGCTGTAAAATTGAGATGATCTATATGAGGATAGTGTCTTAGGCATAGAAAAATAATTTTTAAAGGAAATATACCTGCTAACAACGTGTGGTAATTTGAAACGTGCAGTCACACACGGTCACATACAATGCGTTCATTCACGCAAAATTTATAAAATTCTGCAAAGTTCTAGCAAACTTTGTAGTGAATGCACTACCCAGGTCTCAATTGAATTTACTTAATCTTAGTCTGAAATAATTCATTTATCTGTCAGTAAAATAAATGTGCTAGATATCTCTATAGATGCTGCTGAAGGAACTGTAAAGCTGTTTTTCTTTTGACAGCTTGACACGCTTGCGAGCTCGCTGGGAAACGCGCATCACTATCGCAAAAAAGTGAGTTCTTTTGCTCACCCCAAGCGAAGGAGTCAGTACTTTTTTAACGTGCGATAGCCTCTTAAAAGTGTGACGATGATACCTTGAACAATAATATTGATGTTAGCGTGTTAGCGTTGAGGAAGCGAGGTCCACAGACATCGACATCACAACGAGATCGAGAAAAACCGGTGAATATCCTAGGACATGAAACAGTCGACGAGGTGCCTTCACTAAATGCGAATATTAATGCCATACCTTACCGAAACCGACGAAGCTGCTCTAGGCAACTCTAGACAGACGTCAGCGTGGACCGGCTCAAGATGAAGAAGAAGGCCTTGAGAAGCGAGATGATAAAAGTGATTTCGGACGCTGAATTATGCTTGGAGAGTCATGCGAACGTGCGAAAGACGGAACTATTAGCCGCCTAGGCTAAGTGCCCAGTAGACGCAACTGAGAGAGCTCGACGCAGCCAGCGAGCGAACAGTTCATATGGCAGACACTGACCGAACACACATAAGAACTATTGAATGCAGCAGCCAAGAGTTCGACGAAAGTTCGTCTGGTCAGTCATTGAATGAGATGAAACACTGTCACTGCCATTGAAATCAACAGCCTATCGCCGAAAGTATCATAATGCTCAGCCCAAAAGCCAAATAACAGAAAGTAGCAAAATAAGTAGAAATCGCTAGGAGGCCATTGGTAGTCGTGGTTTCCGATCCGACGGCATTCCTACGGTTGCGAAGACACACGTGAAACTGCCTAATCTTGACTTACAGCAATACAAAGGAGATGTCGCGTAGTGGCAGTCTTCTTGGGAGCCGTCCGAGCAGAGGATGAATGAAAAGGACGCCTTCCGCAAATCAGGAGTTTCTGCACTTTCGCTTGTCAATTTGGGGAACAACTGTATCAGCCATCCATGGCATGGAAATGAAGGGATGCAATTACATCACCGTCGCAGAGGTTCTGAGATAGCGCTTAGGTTGACGAGACGTGCTGTTTCACGAATATCTCACTCAATCGCTCGCGTTTTCACCGTCACGAAACGAAAATGACCCTGTCGGTCTGTGTCAACTCCACCTGCAACGCAACATAACCCCTCTCACAGCGCTCGGAGCCAAACAGAGGGCTACGATGCCCTGCTGTGCTCCACATTCTTAAGAATTCTGTGAGTGGAACTGCTGAACTGCCACAAGGGTCTCAGCTGAGAGCAAGAAGGAGGTCAGTGCTGAGAGTTAACGGGCTTTGCTCAATTCGAAGGTGCAGGGCTAGGAGGTGGCGCTGCAGGCTGGTGATAGCTAGAGTTACTACATATGATGCATTTAAGTTGCAGAGTCACGCATCTGTCTTCCGAACGCCGCTAGTAACCCTGCATTGCGGTGAAGCTGACGCTTGGGCCAATTTTGGTATTTCTCTACGCCGCTGCTACAGCGAATTGGATTGACACCAGACATTAAGAGTTAAGGTAATAACCGGTTTTCGACGCGCCGGCCATGTCGATTGGCAACACGGTAGGCGTGTCGCCTGTAAAAGCGGAGAGCGGCTTCACCGCATATGCGGTTGCTTGTCAGTTCTATGCGCAACTCTGCTACCTAAAAGTAGTATATATAGAGCTCTAGTCAAAGAGAAGTAAAAGAGTACACATCGAAACATCGAGATAAAGAAAAGAGGAAACCCGGAAAAGAGAAGCGGCTTTGCTTTTTTATGCGGGCAAATTGAGGCAGTTACGATGTTCTACAAATACCAGAGTACTACTCTGATCATTCGAGAGTTCCTGAGAGCCATATGCAAAATGTAAGAGCAGAAATGAATCAATTGGCAGGTACCACTGCGACCCCAACCCATTTGTTGAGAAGCGGTATTGACATTCTTTTTGGTGACAACTATTACTAGTCATTGGTGTCTGGCGACGTCAAAAAGTTGCAGGGCATGCTTCTTGAGTGCGAGAAAAAATTTGGGTGAACGATTTCAGGAACAATAGCCTGCGGTAGCTCAGCTGCTTGAGGCTCAAATGCTGCGGCTCTTTGTGCTGGAGTTTGGATGACAAACGAGATTTGTTCAAAAAGCGTAAATAATTCAGTGTACTATAGGGCTTTTTAAATAGTGGCGCTAATACCAAAAAGAAGAAAAAATTTTAGCAGCATTAGACCAGCCATGCGAGAAAACGATTGAAAGACGACGCGATGCTGAACAGGTATGAGTTGGCTATTTGTCAAAACCTGTAATAGGAGATTGAAGAATGAATTCCACAAGAAGAAGTAAAAAACAACTCAGACAGACTATACTGCATGCCTCACCACACTTCTTTAGACCTGAAGCCAGCGGACTAGAATTAAGCCCATATTCGATGTCTCTAGGGACACTTGATGCATACCTCTGAACTAACGCCTGGACCAGGACCATTCTTGAAAGAAAACTTACTGCTTAACCTCAGATTTTATGGGGCCTGACAAAGTGAAGACATTCAAAAGTTCTTCCTGCAAATTTCAGTGACACTGGCAGATGGCGATGCCAGCCGATTGTTATGGTATGAATATTTTCCTACTAATGAAAGCTCAGACCACGCGATACAAGCCTGGCGAATGACAGGGACGCCTTTCGGAGTGACAAACAGCCCATTCTTCCTGGTAACCACAGTGCGTCATCATTTGTCTATCACAAAGTGTGTTTACTTATAACCAACACTATGAACGACAGCCTGAACGTGGACTACCAAATAGCATTAGCGGACACAGCAGATAATGCTGTACGCTTTTACGGAGCTGCATTGGGCATAATAAATCGAAAAACTGTGACACTGTGCAAGGGAAATCTAATCTCTAAGAAACTGCTTAAGCTGTTCAAAAAGCTGTCAAGATATACCTGGACACCGCATATGGCGAATCCCGTGCATATATGGCATCAACAAACAAATAGTCAACACTGGTACTCGATATGCACTCCTTCAGCGCATCGTGAAATGCGGAGAGAAACTCTACGAGCGCCGTGTCATCCCTATAGGCTGGCCGTTGTGGGGTTTCGGGTGTCTTAGCTTGCGGCTGCATCTTCGCAGAGCTGATAGACGAAGCGGACAAGGCGACGGTGAGTTAAGGCAAATTTATATACGTATAAACAGATGCGTTACCTATTCGGCACTGGGGCTGACAGCTTACTGGGCTTGCACTGAGGTGCGACGACGACCCGGGATTTCTTCGTGCGCTGTCCCTTTTCCCGCGCAGCTTTGTTCTTTTATAGCCCTGGCCAATTCCTTGCATCAGCCAGTAGTGCGAAGCCTCCGATCAGGAACCGCCGTTGGTCGCTGGCTGGAATCGGATCCGCGGATGAGAGGGCTTGCCGCACGTTGCGCCAGGAATTGCTGTCGGTTGCGTCAGACGCATCGCAGGAGTTGCCGGGGGTTGCATCAGACAGTGTATCGATGTTGACGCCACTTGCGTCAGACGTTCTACCAGCTTGAATGCCTTGCCGAAGCAAGGAAGTTTGGGTCGAGAGCCCTGGAATTACACCGTTAATTCTCACACGGCGAACGGGAAACCCAGTGCGACAGCCAGGCGAGCGTCGGAGAGCTATTTTTCGATATGGATGGATGCTATGAGGGAGGCTTGGGCTAAAGCCGCCGCCTCGCGGTGTGTTAACGCGTTGACAGAATTACACTTCTCCTATTGCAAACGCGCCGAACGGGATGGTCGTAGCAACGGTGCGTTGCCCGAGCTAATTGCGGAGGCAACGAAGTTTCTTGGTTTTTTTAGCCTGGTGACACACATGTAAACACCCCGTTATAAAGGGGACGCTCATAGCATCTATCAAGCCATTGAAGAGTACAGTGGGCGAAAAGTGTGAAAGATAAAAGGCGAGTTCACGTAGCCGCCGTTATGTGTTTGACGGTAGCTGAGTGGGCTAAACGCCGCCAGCCATCGTCGCAGACAGAGAGGTCGTGGGTTCGACTCCTCTCAACGGAACATTTCCCTGGTTTTTTCCTTTGCCATGTGATGGCGTTCACTTTGCTAACGTACTTCCATGAGGGAAATACGTCATGAAAGTCTTGGTGGACCCCGGCATAAAACACTTTCGTGTTAAAACCAAGGAAGCGGACGTGCTCTCATATACGTGGTGTGTCCGACAGCAAGTGCCTCACGTGTCCTTGGACTTTAGGGATAAATAGGGCGGTCAACTGGCGTTTTCCATGAAGGCCATGTTTGGAATTCTTTAATAAAAACAAGAAAACGAAACTATTCATTCTTTATGCATGAGCACGTATATATGTCCAGCCTGGTCTTATTCCTACTGTCACAGTGACAAATCGAGCTGATGCTTCAGACACTGGGAAAGGGACATTCAGTTGCACGAACCTCTGCCTGAAAACGCAAGAACAAATGAACACAGCTGCGCATACGGCAACGCTACATAACGGACGTAACAGTTCTAAGACGATATGGTAGTTGCCTGTAGCTTGCCTGTAGCTTAAGTGTGGCTTGCCTGTTCAAAAATGAGAGACTCAACGCGGCCAACATTTCTACAACGTTAAGCATGCGATTCTCCTTCTACCTAGGCATCTCTTTAAAATCTTTAATCTGCACAGCTCACAAAAACCTTCTTCATCTTATGCTTAATGGTAGCTAAAAAACACCGTGAAAGCACTCTGTACATATGGTTAAGTGAAGCTGAAGCGTGCGGCCCCGGTGTTAAGCAGTGGGGTAATCCCAACGTTGCATTGAAGCCTTTCTCAATTACTGGTATGGTCTGAACAGCGAAATCCGCCGGTCTTTGAGGATGCTGAGGATGACGTCGAAGAGCTTGTTGACTTATATTCCACACGCCTCAGGATCAATGCTTCAAAGATCGACGCGTTCGAGCAACGCCATCTTTTGCACAAACCAGCGTTGCGTGTCGTCGCCGTCCACCCTGATGCGTTTGAGCAGCCCAGTTAAGTGGTCCCAATGATCTCTGGGGCAGACAAAGTTAGAAATGCCATCGGCATGCCGAGTTGCGTTGTGATTGCGAACACCTCCCTCTTCCGTTCTTGCCAGCAATGAACCGTGTTTGGGCAGACGCGAGGCCACTAGTCGTTTCTTGACGACGTTGAGCCTAAGCAAATGTGAAAGCATCGGTGGGTAAACGTGCCTGTTAACGGGGCTTAAATTTGGCATATTGCATTTGATTAACGATTCCTTGCATGTCCCACAGACCCGAAACTTACCGAGGTCGGTTTCGGGTCTGACCGACCGCCGGGGAACCACCGCGCCAGTACCTCCGTAGCGTTGTTTCATTGTTGTTGAGACCCGATCCTGTCGGTCGTAGTCAGGTTGTTTTCGAACCACAGGAGTTCGCAGGCGTCACAGCCGCAGCCTAAGGGCCGCTCGAGAAGCGCGTTCCGAAAGCGGGCGTTGGCCCCGGCGAATGCGCTGCGCCATTGCCATGTTGACGCTACTCTGCCGGCACTTCCGCCTCCTCGCTGCCTCCGCCAAGCATCCGCCTGCCATGGCGTGCATGCTTAGGTCCGATGGAGAGAAGACGTCACTGACGGCGCAGCCAATGGTGCGCGCGCGCTTGGGTGTGAAGCAGGGAACGACTTAATAACGGCGCAGGTAATGGAGACCATTATTAAAACATGTGGAGAACGGTTTTTCGCTTCGCCTAGGCGCCATATACAACTTTCGTTGCAAAAGATGTACACATATTCAGAGATGCGAGCTCTTAAGCTTATGTTGCTTTTTCACATATGCGCACCTAGGGAATCATGGAAACAACAATGACGCTGCTTCTTTCAAACTCCCGAGCAGCATTGACTAAAACGTTGTGTGTTCTAAGACTGGAATTTATGGGCATGGCGATCGGTGCTTGGGTAAATGAAAATTTAGCGCGGACACTTGGTATCCTAATACACAAATGGTACTTCTGGAGAGGTTCATTATTGCACTGCATTTGGGTCAAGGTTGTGCACAATAATGGAAGCCCTTTGTATCACCCGCCATGTTGGTGTAGTTGTTATGGTGCTCGACTACTGACGCAAAGGTGGCGGGATCGAATCCCGGCCACGGTGGCCGTAGTTTCGATGGAGGCGAGAATGGTTTAGGCCCATGTACTTAGATTTAGGTGCGCGGTAAAGAGCCTCAGGTAGACGAAATTTAGGGAGCCCTCGACTATGGCGTCCCTCATAATGATATCGCTGTTTCGAGGGATTAAATCCTAACAATTATTATATACTAGCCCTTCGTATCTACCAAATTTTAGAAATTCAGCAGCCAATTGATCCAGAACACTGGAATCATTGTCCTGGGTGCGAAAATACCGCCGATCTTCACACGCTCAGTGTAGTCGAGTGGACCTGCCCGGCTTTAATAGCGCATCAACTTGCCGGCCAAGTCATGAAAGCACCGCTGGTACGACCATTTCACAAGAGGAATGAAGACTTCGCGCTCATAAGCTTGTAACAGTGGAATCATTGTTGCCTCTGAAGAAATGCAGATCCTTCTTTAAACTGGTTTGGTTTACCACTTTGGCACTAGTATTTTTCCACTACGCAAGCACCCCAGTCAGAAGCATGAAGCACTTCGTACGACAGAGGAAGTTTAAAAGCACGGACTTGTTTCATCCCTTCAAACACATTTCAAGGCCTTTCAATGTGAACGCCACTGTCTTGGCCGCTCGACACGCATGTCATCTGATTCCTCAACACGTGATGTCAGCGTCATCTGCAACGACGAGAGTGTGCTAAGACCAGAAGAAAGACTGAACGCGACCGACATTTCTACAACGTTAAGCATGTGATTATCCTTTTATCTAGGTATCTCTTTAAAAAGCTTTTAATCTACGCAGCCCACCAAAATCTTCTTAATACTGGTGCACTAGAATCACGTACCAAAAAAGTACTGACATCAGGAAGGGAAGTGGTCAAAAATGTACTAAACAATTGTTTGACGTGCGACGGGTTTAATAGCAGTGGTGCTACTGGTCCAGTCACTTCTAGTTAGAGGGTGGCGCAAGTGCCGACTGTCGGTAAAACAGGCGTACATATTGAAACAGCGCAAAAGACGAGCACACAGACGAGCCATAATTCTTTATCGTCATCAACCATTGCAATAACAAAGTGCACATAATGCCTCACAGATGGTACCTCGCTTTTCCGCAGAATAACGAATAATGTCATGGTGGGTGCTTCCCAACTTCCCAAAAATTATGATTTGTGTCGTAGTGGGTACGTTCCTAGTGTACTTGTATCAGTAGCCACAAGAGAGTTTATAACGGGCTCTAGAAATGCCGCTCTTCGAGCTTTCGCTGTGACTGTGCTGCGCTTTCCGCGCAGGCCTGGCGTTTCTGCAACGCAGTTTCAAGCACCGGCATGGCCCTGAGGTACAACACTGGGCTCCCACGCAGAGGGCCCAGGTTTGAACCTCGTTCCATCCTGGAAATTTTTTCTTATTTCCTCTTTTTTTATTTCGTGTGATAGTGGTTACGGACACCGGCGGTGGCGGCGGACAACTACGGCGCCAAAAACGGCCGTTCAATGATCTCATAACAGTTTCGCTGTAATAGCGACCTCTCATTTCTTCTTCTTTTCCAAGCCATTGTTTCTATCATCACGCTGTTGATCGAAGAAATGAAGTAGTCGAAGAAATGAAGGAGCACACTCACACAAATCGCATATATTTTACTGGTTCACGTTACGGCCGTGCCACGGCCGTAACGCAAACTAGTAAAAAGTCTGCGATTGTTGCAAGTGTATATATATATATATATATATATATATATATATATATATATATATATATATATATATATATATATATATATATATATATATATATATATATATTGCAGTGTGCCACCACCAAATGCTCGTTACGGTCTCTTGCCTGGTGCCCGTCACACTGTTTTTGTGTTCTTTGCCTAGTTAAATTAACCAACTTTTGAGGCAGTGAAGCTGGGCGTGAAATTCGAATGAGCAAGTTGCAGATAAGTTTGCAAAACGTCCGATTAGAGGGTTTTAACTTTCTATCTATTCAGTATAGTGTTTTTCTGCTTATTACGGAAGCCCGTGAAATAAGAAAAAAAACACGTGACATGCCCGCTCGCACGCCTACGCGTGCCGTGACTGCAGTGCTCCCTGAAGTTCCACGTAAAAACAACATGCTTCGCTGACGGTGTTTCAAGACACCGACAAACAGGCACAGCGTTTGTTGCTTGGGCTGCCGCTATCAAAACGTGCGTGATCACACAGCCGCGACCATAGCGCTGCCCTGTCGAGTGAGCCCACCCGGCCAATTTCTATGGACTTTTCCAAGCAGAACGTGAGGGATCACTGCAATCACGGCGCAGATAGGAGTGCAAACGAGATTGCCAAATGGTTTTATTTTTGTTTTGCGGGTATGTGTAGTAAGCAGGAAATTATTATTTATATAGATAAAATTAAAAAACTGTCTAATCGAACGTTTTGGAAACTGATCTAGGACTTTCTCGGTGGACTCTTTCAGAAAAGCTTCGTTGCTTCAAACGTTAGTTATTTAAACATGCATAAGTTGCCAATCAAGAAGAATAAAAAATAGTGTGACGAAACTCCAGGCAACACTCTGTCACATGCATTTCGTCACGTCGTCGTATTTTTGAACTCTAGCCAGGAATTGCAGTGCCACTCTCTCTTTCGCTCTCTCTCTATATATATATAGATATATATAAACGGAGTGGCACAGCGGCACCGAAGCCGGCGGATAAAAACCCGCTGATAGTTTCCATGTAAGTACTAAAGCAATAAAATGTGCTTTAACACGAACATTGCGGCTTTTGCTCCCATCAGACTACCACTGTGCTATAATGTAGTATGCTTTGAATAGCAGAGAGCTGAGCTAGTAGGTAAGTATAAATTCTAAAAAACATGGCGTCCAAAGACGGACACAAACAAGAAGACACCACAAACGCTGGCGTTCGTGGTGCCTTGACGTCTTTTTGTAGCGCTAGCTATACTGGCCTAGCCAAGCCAGTTTCGCGTGGCTCCTCAAGAGACGCGCTGCGCATGCGCGAAGATCAGTGATGTCACACAGCTGGCGCATCGGAGCCCGCACCTCCCGCGCACTCCGCCGCTGCCGCGCGCGACTCGCTGCCGTCGGTCTGCGCTCTCCAGAGGAGTGACGTCGTAGCGCAGCTATTCGCTTTCGCTGTGCAGTCGCCGTCTGACACTGGAGCCGCCGTCTTACACTGACACTGGAGCACTGGAACCGCTTGATAGCGCCTCTGACTGGCGTTTGCCAGTGTTGTTTAGAAATGGAGAAGGAGAACGCTAATGCTGCTCAACGGCGCAGAAGAGCGGAGAAGCTTAACTCATCCGATCCCGAAGTAGTTGTCTGGCAAAAAATTGGCCGCGTATCTGCGTGCTTCGCTGCAAATGTCGTGTAAAGACGATAGAAGAGGTGCTGTGTGAGATATGGACGCCATCTGGCAATACGTCGGGAAACATGAGTGCTGTGTTGCGTGCTGGTAGTCCCGGCGCAGCAGCAGGCGAAGACCGGCGGTGACCAACGCGACCGGCGGGGACGCCAGACAGCCCGAAAACGCGGTTTGGCGCGAAGCGCTGAAGCAGAGAAACGTCCGCACTCAACGAGTACTCTCCACACACTCTTTTATTTACACGTCGCCTGGGTAAAACAGGAACGCCAGAGCGGCGCCCACAACCGGCAGCCTGAAGGCCGCCCACAACGCTGCTTTTTCATTTTTTAAATATTTTTTTTCACCTTCTTGGCCTTCTCAAAACTAAAGTTTTTCAACACCTACCCATGGCATTCGTACAGTGCAATACAGAACCGAAACCGAAACACAACAATGAGCTCGTGCGAAGGGCACGGAGGAAGGCAAATTTCAGCGCAGTCGCATTTTCAGCTTTGTTCAAACAGCGCTCACTAGACGACGACGAAGTAAAAGAAGGCACACGACAGGCAGCGCCTGTCCTGTGCCTTCTTTTACTTCGTCGTCGTCTAGTGAGCGCTGTTTCAACAAAGATGAACGCATACCAACTCGCTCAAGCTTCCATTCTTATGCATTTTCAGCGGAGCCTAAGAAACTACGGTCCTTAAAATTACGTATGTATGCATTTTCTATTAAAGGAACACGCCACCTAATACTTACCTAGTGATGTTGCACCTCAGATATGCATGATATTTACTTTTTGATCGACAACGTTCACAAGTATGAAAAGCCATACCAGTTCAAGACGGCTGGCCCTTGGGCAAGTGGTTCAACTTTGGCCGAGTGGCTGAATCGAGGGACGTGCCGACAAACAGAAAGACAGAAAGACAGACCAAAATTTCTGCGTTTAAGTTCCCCAAGAAAAAAAAAGACTATCGTCTTTAATAAATATACATGTGCCACATAATAGGTATACCATGTGTGTGTCATTGGAGCAGCAGTAAGCATGTTAATCAAGCTAATCCTAGACAATCAGGAAAGCTAAGAATAATCAGCTGAACCTTCGCTAACGCTACGTTATCCTGGCATAGCCGAGCTAAGCCACTGCAGCATTTTTTTGTGTCTGTGTTTGCATGGCCTGTATTTTCGAACGGGTGTAGGAAGCCTTACCCCCGCGCCCAAGGAACAACAATTAATCGTTGCGTTACAATGCGCGCGCTTCTGTTTTTCATTCTATATCCTTCCACTTCACTTTGCAGGTCATGTCAACTCAGAACCATTAACTTAAACACGTATACTAGGTTGTGTTCAAGAAATTCCGCCATGTTATTTGGTGCATAACACAGGCACGATGTCTTCTTACATCATTGTGGAGAAGGCAAATGTGAGTGTCTAATTTTTGTGTACCTTGGCGGAATAACGACATATTTCCTAAGAAAGTGAAAATAATATGCAGTCGACTTAGCGTAAAGCAAAAAAGTTAACGTCATCGCCATTAAAAAAGTGAGTTCGCTAAGCGCACAGCCATTCATGGCCAAAAAAGCCTTCAATATTGAACAGTACAGGGTATGTCCAGTGCATAATCGAGTGTTCTATGCAACAAAACACAATAGATGTCACACCAATAAATGTCAGCTTTTTTTCTGACCAGCAATTTTAAGGTGCGAATTTCTTAGCAATATAGGCCCTGCTGCTTTAAATGGTGTTTAGAATTTTTATCTCCAGAAAAACGCATGTAATCATAGGCATCGCTTTAAGCTTCGCCAGAGAATAATGATTTTGCCAGTGCAAACGTAAAAAATGGTGATCATTTTATTTTTTGACCAGCCCCTAAAATATTCAGCTTGTCGGCAACGCTAGATATAGTAGATAGGTAGACTCTGACTCAAGAGCATGTCTAGCTCGTTGCCCTGCTCTGTAAATGACATCTGAGAGAACTGCGAAAAGCCTATGCCTTCGAGCTGCAAGCAATGCTACAATGCTACCTTAGGTGACCCAAGATTGTCAGAAATTATATCAAATAAAGTGATTTTTATTTATTTATTTTTAAAGCAATTACAATGGACATCTCGCTATATAAATGTTTGATGAGTCACTTTCTCGGTAATTCAAGATAAAAATACTTTCTTAACGTGTATAAAATAATTATACATATTTCACAACAGCAATGGTTTTTTAGATAAAGAACATGATACACTCGTAATAGCTTTAAGTAAACCAGGAGAAATCTTTGGTATGGGTGTAGGTTTGTAAAGGAAAATTACACTTACTGCAAAAGCATGCACAGCCACCGGGACTGAACAGGCAAGAAAAGCTGACAGAGCCTTCGCATATTTCTCGCCATGGGACAGTACAGTCCTGATCGATCGGGGCTGAAAATATGTGCGAGAAGGAGACATTAGTGCATAGCTGGAAGTGTGCAGAAAACTTACTTCCTGGTGTAAAGTGTTCGTCAGCTAAGAAAATTCTTCTATACATCCCTTGTATCGAGTTTCCGAACCTTCTAAAACTGTGAAGCGTTCGTCGTATTTTTCGACATTAACGAAATAAAGCAACATCATTATTTTGATAAAAGTCGCCGTAAAACGCTTCGTAATATTGTTTAAATTACATGAATGAAGTCACCTTCACATTATGTATTCGATAAACGACGCACTCTGACAATGTCTTACAAATAAAGACTGAATTTCATTTCAGTGCATGAGCTATGCTAGTTTACCAGATATAACAATATGATTCACGTTGTATCTTGGACATAGCCGCAACCTGACAGAGTACCGAATATTTCTCCTGTTCTGCTTCTATTTACAAGTTTAGCATGTGATCAGATGCAGCCCTGCTTGTAAGAGGCGTGATCTGATGAATTGCAGAAATATCGTCAAGGCGACAACATGACAGATGATTGGCCTAAGTGCACCGACCTTTTAAAGGGACTAATTAACGTCGTTCATCGCCCCCCTCTTTGCATAGCAATAGAGGCGTACCATTCAAAGTGTCCAGGCTTGCAGTGGTTTCTCTAGATAGTGAGTGCAAAATAAAAAAAATTCTGCAGATCCCACGTACCGTGGGAGTCGATGTTATGCGAAGCATGTGGGGGTAGTGACTTTGGCGTAACCTTTTTTTACTGAGCTACACGTTACAAAATGACGCTAAAGATTTGTATAAACTTTATACGCACACTTATACATGTTGAAGAGCCGCATATGTGTTATATACCAGTTTACGGTTGGGTAACGCTGCCAATGGCAACGTGGGTATTACTAACACCAGAAGCGGTAAGCTGTATGTAGAGCTTATACGTGTCCCGAGAACGCACGCACGTTTCACGAACCCGTGTGCGTGTGTGCAAGAAGTTCTTGACAGTTCTTGAACAAGGGCATCATCACCGTGATCAGTGAGCACCAGCAGCTGGTCATGACTTGTTATAGCTTCCGGTCGTGATCGTGGTGACGAGGGGTCCATGTGTAGTGAAGTATCTGGTATCGTAGAGCTGTTGGAATTCATGGATGCCTCAGTCATTTCGTCGACAAATTGTGTGTCGACAGAGCCGGCGACATGTCGGAACCTGAAGCCACCCTTCGCGTTAGTGAGGGATAGGCCGTCGAGGCTGGTAGGCCTGGATAATGCTACGTAGACCAACATCTGTGGATGGTGTTTGTCGTATTTGTAGACTACCTGGGGGTATGTGGCCTACGTACCCTAGTCTACAAAGCGGCTGTCAATCAATGTGGTATCATCCTCGGTCAGCATGAGGCCATCGCCCAACCTCGTAAGAAATGAAGAGGACACTGCATCGTTCTGGCGGACTAAGTGCACTATACGGTACGGTGATGTGGATATCATATGTAACTTTCGTGATTGTATTCCTCCGGGGTGGAGCAATGCTTCAATATAGCTTGCTGAGTCATAGGAATACAAACGTAATGTTTAATAAACTACTATAAAAGCGGAGCCAACACTGGAACTACAGGCGGTAATCTGATATGACGCCTGTATCGTAGGAGTAGACATCGTAGGAGTATCATGTAGTGTTTATTGCTTTCTTGTAAAATTAGATAGCCAGCACCACAACCACAATTGACGTTGCACCGATATTACTCCTGCGTAGGCTGTTTTTCCAAACTAATTTATAGACCTGGCGTGGCTCAGTGGTAGAATATCTGATTGCGACGCAGAATGCTTGGGTTCGATTCCTGCTGGTATCCTAATTTTCATTCTTTCCATTCGTTGAGACATCGCTGCCGATGATTCGTTGAGACATCGCTGCCGATGTTGGTTTTCCTTAACGCTCTAGCATTTAAAGGGGTCATGAAACGTCCTCCAAAAATTTTCAACTACGTGTGTATTCAGAATCCTGGCCGTCCATTTAGTACTATACATCGACTCGTTTGATGTCTGGGTTCGCTGAATTACTAAAAAAGCGCAATTTCGGTTTCCCCGCTCACGTTCCAGTCAACTGTGTAGCTGACGTCATTTTAAGACAGCCAATGAAAAGTCTCTGTCGTTGACAAAACATGGCGACGCAGCGATGTTTTTGAGTTTTAGTTGACCGTGGTTCGTAGCATCATACTGTTTAGATTGTGGTGCCGGCCAACGTTTGCGGTGAACAAGCCTGCGCCGTGGAGGCACCTGTATCGAGACCACGTGGAAAAACCTGCGCTAGCGGAAGCCCCGACCATCACCCTCCTGAACCCGATCGGCTCGGAAATACGCGCTGGTACGGTCAAGTCTTGAAACCTATATTGAGCAGTATGCCAGTGTGTGCGATCGCTTATCTAACTATTCTAATAGGTGTACCACTCTCTGAGCCCAGACCATCGGGGCCATCGCGGTTGATAGCTCGAAGCCACACTGCTCTGCGCTGTGGCTCGCTGGGCAGCTTGTGAAAGCGAACGTGTTTGCACTTTCATAAGTTGTGCGGCACTGTCTGACGACGCACACAGTTGGCATAGCGAGGACTAAGCCACCGAGAACACACAGTAGAACACAACTTGCGACGCTGCACTGACTGCACCGACCGAGCCCAGCAAACCGACGGGAAGGCATGGATACACACGTGAAAGAGCCCGGATGTACTTGAAAGCGGAACCGAGCAGATCACTCACTGTGATTGTACAGCTTAGAACTCAGAGCGCCAAAATAGCTCTGCTGCTTTTTCTTTTTTTAGTATCCTATAATTATATTACTTCAGAGCAAAATAAAGCGAACGCTCTCTTTGTAACTTCTCTTAACATGACGTATCACTGACGTCACATTTTAGTGCTTTTAGCGGCCGACGGTCGCGCATGGTCGCTAGCGATCTCCAAAGAACTGTGATTTCAAATGGGTGTCATTAATTACAGAATGGGTATTGTGCCGAAATATTTCGGAATTGGTATGTCTAATCCGTATTAAATCAGGGAAAATTGCAACCGGGAAGTTTCATTTTCGTTTCATGACCCCTTTAAGTTAACAATGTCTGTCCTCGCCGTTCCCGGGTAGATATAAACTGTCAATCACCTGTGGCGCATACCCGAACACCGCGGCCCGTGGTAAACGGGTATGTGCCACACGTGTCTAGTGGAAAGGGTTTGACGACGTGCGCGACAAGGTTTTAACGTTATTCATGTCATGACCCGCCAGTCATATTCGTCAAATCCTCTTACCCTCCCATGCAAATTTTGGTCTACACCAAATTAAGGAGGCGATGATGAGAGCACCCAGACGTAGGCGGCTGGATAGATAGATAGATAGATAGATAGATAGATAGATAGATAGATAGATAGATAGATAGATACGTAGATAGAAACGCTCAAAGTGCCAGAGGTTCGCTAAGAAATGCTTCGCATTTAAAATAAAAAAACGACTTTTCGATGTAGTCTATAAAAACAATGTGGGAAGCTCACTAGTAGTTTCTATAAGATTCGTTTCTGTTTAACATGACAATTACTATCATACAAGTCTCTGACACGACGTAGTAGTTCAAATAAAGCATTAATAACCCGATAGCGTTAAAGAGCTCGTTTCGCTGAAATTTCGGTGTCGGCGTCGGCGTCGTTGGCAGTGAGCTAAAAGTCAGCGTTCTCCGTGACCGAAACATTGAGAAAAATGCAATATGAATAATAAAAAAAAGCTTTAGTTCAAGTGAGAATAAAACCCAGGCCTTCTCCGTTGCAAGCAGCTGTTCTATCATAGAGCCAGGTGATTGCTTCAAACTGCTGCGAAAAAAAACACTGTGCAAATATAAGGCAGTGGACAGAGTTTCCTTAACCCAGGTAATGTTGCGCGGCAGAAGCGTAAACTCACGCCAAGCGTCAAAACTTGCGAATTTCGCAATGAGCGGATGTTTTAAATGCCCTTCATTACAAAGTGCTCAGACTTATTTAACAGTCATCATCAGCAAAAGCATCAACAAAGTGAGCAGTTGCGTATGTTCACGTCTTGACTTACGGGCACGTGGTGGGCCCTTCGCTTATTCGCAAACGGAAGAATTATGGTGTAGTGGGCGCTTCGAAACTCTACTTTCAGTAGGCTTTCTAGGATAGTTTGAAACAGCCAATGTTACGCGTATAGACGTTCGCTTTCTTGCAGCACTGTTGACGCGTCCACCGACAAACGAAACCAGGCTAACAATTGAGAAGGCGATGCGGACAGGGCCCGATAGCGTTATCGCGTTCTACTTCCGAAGGCGAAGCTCGAGCGTCCTCCAAGTTTTTTGCACCCTTTACAGTTCTCCTTACACTCAATGTAAAAAGCAACCACACTCAAGTGCAGAACTTGATGTGTTCCAAGAACACTGGCGTGCCACCAGCGTGAAGCGAACTATATAGTAGCTAGCACTCAGGGCGTACGTGCGCCTGAAGTGAACGTGCTTGGCAGGATGTGCTTCCTAGAAGAGAAGGTGCGTGCTGTTATTTAGTTGCAAATAACACTTTATAGGCAGCGCGAACGCCTTGATTAAGGAGACCTTCGTGGCAAATTCTTCTACACTAGTTAACTCCATGGGGTTTACTGTGTTGCGAAGTGTCCTCCCTGTCAGTACACTTCTCTAAACGAGCATTCACATTAATTGTTTGAAAATTCCGTGAAGTCAGCTATTGTAGTGAGGGAATAGTGGATAACTAGTGACTACTGGGGATCTATCAGCGTACTGTACATAATGCAACTGTGTACACGCACCGGGCGGCGCTTTCCTAGCTCATTGTACATTTCCCCCATCGACCTCACTAAAGTAATTCATGTCAGCCAAAGAGTTTGAACGCCCGATTTATTGTGCTCGCTCGGCCGTGGCCCGGGCTGGGTAGGGTTAACTGAAAGGCCACTGCCTGTAGGCTGATGTCGGCCTAAAGAGAACCTCGGGGACCAGATATAGGCAGGATCCGCAGCGACGCTGATATTCGACACGTTCCGAGTCAACAGAATAATACATCGACGACCACAACACTGGCGACGAGGATGATTACGCCACATAAAAGACGACGTAAAAGTCACCACATAATTCTGCCTGCACCTCTCTTCGATCTTTGTTCCTGCACAGCGTCTATTTCCTTCCGAACACGGATCTCGTCCTACTCCACCTTTCCTCTCCTCACCCCGTATGACTTTTCCGATACCATGATTGGTGTGGTAGCCCATGTTTGTGCATTTATTCAGGCGGTGGGAGGCGATGAGTTGACGAAAGCGAGAAGCTTCGGTCTGCTTATATGCCTAGGAATAGAAGAACAAGCGTTTTCTAACGACGTCGTATCTCACGATGACATGTTAGCGACGACATGTGGTGCGCTTTTCAAGTGTTTGACAAATGCTATAAGACAGGAAAACATTCCTTGGTGAATCGGATGACTTTGAAAGATAGACGCAAGCAAGAGGGCGAAAGTTTCCCGGAATTTCTATGAGTGATACAAAAGTTAGCGGTGCCATGTCATTTTCTTGGGCACATGGCGGAACAAAGCTATCAGGGGCGATCTTCTCTATGGCATGTCCTCGACGTGACTACAGCGGTGTCTACATCACGAAGGATCCGATTTGACTCTGAATAAGGCAGAAGTGGCAAAAAGCATAGATCATGCTAAAGAACATCTCCGGGTTTTTCAAGAGGCATCTGTGCTCCGCGCCTCACCGAAGGCGCTAAATGGCGTGCGGAAAAACTCTTTCACGTCACCTCACAGGAGATATGATGGTCGATCAAGTGGTAGGAAAGCCAGTTCCAGGGAAGACGACGACCAACATTGCCAACGCTGTCAAATGTTGACCTCCGTGCAAAGAGGATCAAGTTGGCGTTGCGGTACGACGCGACAAATTGCAATAAAATTGGCATGTAAAACATGGAAGGCAAAGTGCTTCTCTTGCGGGAGGATGGGACATTTTGCTGCAGTTTGTCGCTCGAAGACGTCACCTGCATAAACTTTTCCTAAAAAACACATATGATGGAGATGGAAAACTTTTCCAATTCAAATGCCACACGCTTAGCCACCAAAAAGACAAGGTCATCGAATTTAGTTTCGTACTCGAGGATTTCTTGAGCTTTAACTTTAGAAGTGGTCGCTTTCTAGACTGCACTGCTGTTTGCCAAACTCACCGTGGAGGATGTGCCTCTTACGATAAAAGTCGGCACATGTGAAGCTATGCCATTGATATGTTTGGAAACTTATCAGAAGCACCCTGCAAAGTTTCCGCTATCAGCACAATTCATCAAGCTACAGACTTATACCAGCCAGGAACTAAGTCATGTGGGTTATTTTCTGGCACCTGTCAAGTACAGAAGAAACATGGCACTTGTGTTGTTTTCGGTCACGAAACAAGGATTGTCATTACTGGGTCTCGATGCCACACAGGACTTGGGCATCGACATTAAGGGTTACGAACTCAAGTCACAACAAGTTACCTCAACAGAAGTCAAGGTTTTAGATCTTTCAAACGCAGAGTCCAATAAGTTCGCGAACCTAGTTGCCGGTCAGCTGGGACTCGTCAAAGGATTCGTACTCGAAGTATTTCTGCGACCTTCGGTGTCACCGGTCGCAGCCCGTCTTCAACCTATCCCTTTGGCTTTCTGGGAGGAAGTCGCCGTGGCGCTAGAGCGGCTGGAGACAGCCGATGTCATCGGGCGTGTATGAGCGTCCGAGTGGATCTCTGCGCTCGCCTATGTCCTCAAGAAGGACAACGTTATTCCACAGTTTGTGGGTTGGAGAGAGCCAACAAGGCCATAGTTGTCGTCGTCGGAGTGAGCATTATCTTTATTTGTGCAACGTTTTGGCTAAAATGAGGGCTTCTGGAATCACGTTAAATAGCAACTGTGTCTTCAGTGTCCCAGAATTATCTTTCTTAGGAAATCAGCGAATGGAATTTCTTATTGCTATTTGCCTCTCTGGTATGAATAACGGTGCCGATAGCGGAAACCTAGCTAATGGCTTCTGATAAATTTCCAAACTGGTCAATAAAGGTAATTCTCGATGGTCTACGCCCTTTTTAACATTTTTAATACGTCATAACACTTGGAAAACAAATTGTAACATTATGTATCTACAGAGCTTAGTGATTGATCATACGTATGGGCAGAAAAAAAACGAAGGGTAAAAAGGAACAAGAATATGTTAGATAGCGTATAAGAAGATGATATCAAACAGGAAAACAAAAATGAACATACGAAAATAATATACATGCATTCGAACACTTTGAAAACTAATTATTACATACCATGTATCTAGAGAGCATAACAATAAAGCATAAGGACAAAAAGCAAAGAAACATATTGATATTTATTCCTAAACCTACATGCATTTCATTGTAAGGGAGCGTATACATAAGTAAATGTTGCACGCGACATGAATATACATGGTAGTGAACACAATATGGCTGTTTCTAGCATTGATACGTTGGGTGTCTATATGTTACTAAAGAAATATTTTTTTCAGTTTAAAAGGGAAATTAATATTCTGCTTTAGTTTTGTGATAGGTTATTCCATACGCAAACTGTATTAGCTGTAAGTTTTCTGTTACTGCATGCGTTCTTTTGTCTGCTGAGTGAGAGAGCGTCATTTGACCTTGTTGCACCTTTCGTAACAAGAACATACAAAATGTGATGAGAAAACTGGATAGTTGGTGTTATTACGAGAATGCACCATAAGTGTAGTTGTTTATTCTTCGGAAGAGTGGTAGCGTATTTGCCCTGTATTCTAAATTGGTTATAAAGCATTTCTAGTCTAAATTGGTTATAAAGCTCGTTTCTGAAGTTTCCTTACTCGTTCTAGGTACGTGCTCTATGTGTGACCCCAGGTAACCACGCGGTAGTGTGGTTCGTAATTATTCGTAAGGTCGGTAACTCAAATATGCCTCGGAATTTCTGCAGAAGCTAACAAGCTTTACTGAGTTTTTCACTCAGTTATATTACAGAACTAGAGGAAGACCTCATGGTTCTCCGCGACAACGTGAACTACTGTTTCGGAGGTCGACACGCCAGAAAAGTCCTCCTGTTTGGTCAAAGGATAATGCTACATAATGCTATAATACTACGAACTCGGCCATTATGCCTGAAGAACAAAGTCTCTGAGTGGGTGATTTAATACATTGCTTCTGTGGAAACCAATCGCTGTTTTTTCTCTTCGGAACAGCATAAGCGTGTCCATCGTGGAACAAAGTCAAAGCGATGTGTAAAGAAAATTTTAGCAGGGTGTCGTGGTGCGTAAGCACAGGACAAACGCAATTTTGAGTACGTGTGCAGTGGTGCCTTGACGCACGACTGTGAGCTATATAGATTGTGTCTGTGCAGGGTCTTCTTCCAGTTTTAGTGTTTGCTGTATCTGACTATTTACTCTAGTTTTGGATGATCTTCTTTTTTGAAAGCGGGAAACAAGTGTAGCTGTGCGCAAGATTGGATTTCCTGCGTGAACTTGTACAGGGTCTCTCTGTAGAGTATGAGACAGGGTCTGGTAAAAAGAATTCATCGATCCGATCAGTACATAATATTTATATTCACAAAATAGCTTTTTTGGGTGTCGACACATACATCGATTGCAACGCGATTATCACGCTGGAAAGGCTCCCTGAAGGTCCGCTGTCGTGACTTCTCTTAGCAACTCTGTGAGAGCCTGTTGGATGGCGGGAACACCGTCGGAATTGTGGCCATTTAGGCTTCACTTGAGATTTGGGAACACAAAGAGCCAGCCAGGCTCACACCAGGGCTGTATTAGGACTAGTGATGCGCGAGTAGTAAAATTTTTTCTCGAATCGCATTCGCATCAAATAGTGCCGAACAATGGCAAAAATATTGAATGTCGAATCGAGTATCGAATACAGAATGAAGTCTGTTAATGCATTCGAGCACATAATTCGGTGAGCGACTGTTACCGAAAGACTGCAAATTGTTACGCAGTGAGCCTAGCTTTAACACATGACGTGGCTTCAGGCTCTCTCGCCGAGATGCTACGGTGTTTACGGCTCATCTGACAGCAGTAATATTGTGCTTCATCGTCATGAGTGCTCCGGGCCCAAAAATCTTCGACTGAGCGTCGGAACGATGGGAATTTCTGAACGAGTGCTGCTTTCGGGCAGTGGCGACTGCACAGCGTGAAGAACTTTGCACAAGTGAAGCCAATCACCGAGGGTTTCCGTGCCAAAGACTGGACGTTTTATGGCGTATGCGGCGTACGCGACCGAACTACGCGAGGAGTCCGTGCCTTCGTTTAGGAAGCAAAATTTTGAATGGCTTGACTGTTCTCTCATGTGTTTTTCACGTGCAGAAGTAAGCATGGCTCGCTTTCGAACCAGGATATCAGTGAAAGTTTTAATGAAAGGGCTACTGTAACGACGTTAGCATTAGTTTTAGCCACCTTCACCCTGACAAAGTTGAACCATTGGCCTTTGTCATGTTATAGATGTTCGTCCTGTCGAATTATTCGAAACGTCGAATACTAGCTGTTCGAACGTCGAATCCAATTATTCGATGAATTATTATTCAATTCGAATTCGAGAGTCGAATATTCTGACACCCGTAATCAGGACTGTATCAGCTCTGATGTGAGCCCGGCGGACTACTTCCTGTTCCCAAAGCTCAAAAG
The DNA here is from genome assembly GCF_013339695.2 of Rhipicephalus sanguineus. Classification (NCBI taxonomy): domain Eukaryota; kingdom Metazoa; phylum Arthropoda; class Arachnida; order Ixodida; family Ixodidae; genus Rhipicephalus; species Rhipicephalus sanguineus. The sequence goes on from NC_051177.1 coordinate 113,176,066, forward strand.
AAGCCAGAAAGGTCACCGTTTCGGCGATTTTCCTGTCACCCAAAGGGCTATCGCCGATTTCGTGAGATAGGTCACGGCAGATGACTTTGAGGGATCCTTTTCAGCGTGAAAGTCGTGTTGTGGTAGGTGCATCGACGTCCAAGGAAACTATTTTGAAAAAATTAAATAATATATACTGATCGGATCAATAACTATTTCTTACCAGACCGGCGTTGCACCGGTGTTGCTAGGTTGTAGGACGCTTGTCTGACATGCAGTAGGCCTGAGTTAGATTCTGGCTCTAGCGGGGATTTTTAACAGCGGATCTGCTGGATGGCTGGGCCGGACGGCAGATGAGTGTCGAGAGTAGTCACGCTCCGGCTCCTAGAAATCCATACATGGCCTACATGCCTGACGGGCGAAGCGGTAGCCGCGGCTACCAGGGACCACTGCTCGAGCAAACCGAAACACGTGGTGTGTGTATGGTGGGCACAAACCAAAGGTCTTGAGGTGATTGTGCCGTAGGGGTGCTAATGGCGCGAAGGCAGTGGTGTTGGGCAACCATGCAATAAATGTGTCACCATGCCGTTCTCTGTGCACCACAGCTCTGCAAATGACGTAAGTGACGTACACGTACTCCAAATCACAAAACATGACAGAAAATAGCAGAAAACCACACGGAAACACAACAGAACCGCAGCTCCGCTGTTCCTGCAGATCTCACACAAGGTGTAACCGGGTTCATTTTTCATTGCATGCTCCATCGAGATATTTTACTCATCGAGAACACCGATACCGACACCACATTTTATGTGACATGGGCTCATTAAGACTGTTGTTTTAAGGTTATCGAATCCTGGTTTGATATAGACTGTCAATCACCTCTGACACAGACCCGAATACGAGAAGCCGCGGTATGCGGGTATGTGGCACACGTGACTGTTGGAAAAGACATTGTCACGTGGTCATGACGTTAAAGTACGTCGTGACAAGCTGGCGCAGTTAAAGCTCTTTATTCGGCTAATTTGTGACAACTAAAAGAAAAGTTAAAAGTATAACCGATGCTCGCTGTAATGATAGCGGCGAGCACAGGCGTTTGGGGTTCACTAGTCTTGCTGTCTCTGAAATTCGTCAGCTTTTATACATGCCTTACTGATCCTTCCGGAGTTATCACTACCGCCCGCGTCAGCTCTAGGATAAACTGGCTTACTTGTGTCCTGCACAAAATTTACCAGAACAGACTGAAACAATCGCGGTGTTTCCAAATACTGCGGTACTGGCTGCCACGAGCGGTGGTAACAGGATTTTGTGGGCGAAGACCGATAACATTAAAAAACAAGAATTGGCGCGCATGATTATATCATGACGTAAGCAACAGGGAAGTCACATTATTCATGGCATGACTTGCGAATCGTGTTCGTCATATGCTCACGTCCTCCTATGCCAATGTTGGTGTATACCAAAGTAAGGAGACGATCACAAGAGCGCCGAGACAGAGGCAGCAGACATACATACATACATACATACAGACAGACAGACAGACAGACAGACAGACAGACAGACAGACAGACAGACAGATAGATAGATAGATAGATAGATAGATAGATAGATAGATAGATAGATAGATAGATAGATAGATAGATAGATAGATAGATAGATAGACAGACAGACAGACAGACAGACAGATAGATAGATAGACAGATAGATAGATAGATAGATAGATAAATAGATAGATAGATAGATAGATAGATAGATAGATAGATAGATAGATAGATAGATAGATAGATAGATAGATATAGATAGATAGATAGATGGATAGATAGATAGATAGATAGATAGATAGATAGATAGATAGATAGATAGATAGATAGATAGATAGATAGATAGATAGATAGATAGAAACGGCCAAATGTCTTTGTGTGCCAACAAATGCTTCGCATTTAAAATCACATCTACAAATGCTTAATTTTTTAGCATAACAGAGAGCTGAGCTAGATGGTTATCTAGCTCAGCTCTCTAGCTCAGCTCAGTTCAGCTAGATGGTTAGCTAGAGAGGCATTCATGGTTAAAAGACAGGGTGTGCTACACGGACAAAACATAGAAATCAAGATATCATAATGTCGTTAGTCACCGTTTGTGGCGTCTTCACTACTGTCGTGTGTCTGCCTTTGCACGCCCTGTCTTTCAATAGCGGAGCTACTTACGCTATAGGTTCGGTGCCGAGGCGTTCGCATAAAACTGCGCCTAGCGAAGCGTCACAACGCGCTGCTTAGCAGCCACCTGGTGCAGCTGCGCCTAGCACGTGCAGCGCAATTAGTTCGCCGGTGCGCCCTCCCGTCGTCCTCTTCTTAATCTTCCGCTTCGCTCCCCGAACACGTGCGCCCAGCGCGCGCTTTCCCACTGTGCCGATTTGTCCGGCGTGGAATGCCATAACTAGGATGGGCCGGAGGACGAGCACAGAGAGATAAACAAAAATATAAAGAGATGCAAAGAAGGAGAAATCGAAAGATATAAAAAAAAAGATGGAAATAGAAAGAACGCAAGAAAAAGAAATGTATAGAAGCAGAGACAAAAAGATAGAAAAAACTGAAAGAGAGAAAACGAAAGAAAGGAAAAAAAAATGCACCATTTCCCGCTAAAGGGGACCATGAGGCGATGTGAAGGCGGAGCACTTGCACGATCGCGTTCAGTTGGCGTTCGTTGGGCATGCTACCGACCTCGCGTCGTGCAACGCGAAGAGGAACGCTACGCGCGTCTTGTCTTCTCTCCAGAGCTGTATATTCCCTTTGCTTCTCTCTAGCCTGGCCGTTGATTCTCACAGGGCGAGCGGGGAACGCGGTCGACAGGACTTTAGGTCGACAGGCGCGCGAGAGGGTGGCAGCGTAGGAGCGGAGAGAGAGGGGGAGGGGACGCCCATGCCCTGGTGCTCATCGCGGCGTGGCGCAGGAGAGAATTTCGGCATGTCTAGCCTGCGTTTCAGAGTAAGATTGGAGAGGGGAAGGGGAGAGGGGAAACGGGAGAGGGGGAGTGTAGAGGAGGTGGGGAGAGGAGGAGTGGGGAGCGAAAGTGGAGAGGAGGAGTGGAGAGGGTATGCGCATCCGCAGTAAGGGTGCACACCACCACCACCGCACACCACCACCACCGGATTGAACTCCGCTATAAGATGCTTCACATGTAAAATACAGAGAAACAGGGAAGGCTGCCCAGCTCCGCTGTTCCTTCAGGCTTGGCACCACTACTGCGAAGCTGCCCTAATTTTTTTAACATTCTTAATTTTAGCAGTATGTATAGTTGGTTTGGTTGGTGTTTCATTATGTGAGGCGTCCTAGTACGCGGATAGTGAGACGCAGGGCAAAAAAACGTACGCGCACACCACAAATGCTCCACTGAAAGAACGCTTGGGGTCTGTGCGCACCTTTCTTCTTCCTGCAGCGTCTTCCTATTCGTGCTCTATGTTTTCTATTAAAAGTGGTGAAGTTTAGTTGAAAAATGAGATTAAATTCCGAAATTTAATTATCAAAGGTATACACTCACTGTGACGCAATGTATATTGGAATAGAGTGAGTTACTTTTGCTGCTCTTTGCCATGCATTTAAATAAAACTCGCGAGCCTGTTTGAATTTTCCACGCTATCGGAGTGTGGCCACCGCGGCTTGCGTTTGAACAAGTGACACGTGCTTAGCAACCACTAAACTACGACGGCAGCCTGCTAAAGCTGTCTGTATAAGCTTATTCAGTGGTATAACTTTTACCGAACGCGGTGGTCTAGCAGTTGTGGTGCTTGTCTGCTGACCCGAAGGTAGCGGGACCAAGCAACGGTGGCCACATATTGATGGAGGCAGAATGCTAGAGGCCCGTGTGCTTAGATTAGGTGCATGTTAAAGAACCTCAGGTGGTCGATATTTCAGGAGCCCTCTACAACGGCGTCTCTCGTAATCATGTCGTGGCATTAGGACGTAAAACTCCAAGTAATATTATTATTCTTGATATATCTTTTACTAAAATGGCATCAACGACAGATATGCGAAAACGCACAGCAAAAGCGATAACGCTCTTCTATACCTATAATCAGAGATCTTCAATGCATCTTAACAACGATAGGTACATGGAAACTGCTCACAGCATGTGAAGTTTCGCTCCTTCCCGTTTGATCTGAGACAATTAGGTCGCGTGCTAGGATCACTCCGGCACTTGTCCATCTGGTCCTCACAAGGTGTAGGACCTAGAAAACATTTAAAATTGAACTTGTTGAGTGAAATTGAAAAATACGACCCTGTTTTTTTGAAAAAATATTCCCAAAATACCCGCGGCCTTTTCTCGTTGCTAGGCAGCCCTCAAAGCAGGACAATCTTAAAGTTCAAGGACATGTAGGCATTTAAAAGTATAAACAATTTTAATAAGTCGTTGTTTCCTCGCAAGGGCGAAGCAATGAATGCTTCGCCTATGCTGCTATTGGCCCGGCATGTTGAACTTCGTCAGCAAATAAGTGCGCACATGCATTGTCTGTCAACGGCGCAAATCTCTCTCGCTTCTCTCCATCGCACCTTGCCAGGTGTTTCCCTGGCCAGCCCAGGGAAACTTTGGATCGCGCCTTTGGATCGCGTCGGCATTGATTTGTACGGTTCTCCTCCATGTAGTTTAGCAGGAACCATATAAATGGTCGTCGCCGCCGATTATTTGACATGGTACGCTGAAGCCGCAGCATTACCGCTAGTCACCCACATATCAATGGCTTAGCCCCTTTATTTCGCGGACAAAAAACTTATTCGGCTGTCCGAATACACGGGGCCACAAAACCAATATTAGTTTCGTAACGAAGAGCGCATAAGTGAAGCCAAGTCTCTAAAAATGCGATAATTTAAAACGATCATCTTACGTGACACAGGGACGAATGAGCGCACAGTTTTCTTCGTTGAGTAGGCATAGGAATATTTACGGAGTAAAAAAAAACGCCAGGCCTGCGCGGAAAGCGCAGCACAGTCGCAGCGAAAGCTGGAAGAGCGGCATTTCTAGAGCCCGTTGTAAACTCTCTTGGGGCTACTAATACAAGTAGACTAGCAAGGTACCCACTACGCCATAAATCACAATATTTGTGAAGTTGGGATGCACCTACAACGCCATTATTTGTCATTCTGCGCAGAAGCGAGGTTCCAGCTACACATCTGTAAGGCATTATGTGCACTTTGTTGACGTGACGACTGATTACAATGAAGAATTGTGGCTCAGCCCTTTGTAATGGGTTGGGAGCTTTAAACTGCTCACCAGTTACGTATTTCGCATTGTGTGGCAAGGAAAACCCGGATCGCCTAACAAGCCGCAGGCAGAAGGGACTGCCGCCAGAGCACGGGCTTCTTCCCGAAAAAGCTAGGCAGCCGCAGATCCCAACATCGACCACAGCGACGATGACCAACCTTATGCAGCCTGCGCCGATCCTTCTTCGGCAGCCCAAGGAGCCGCCAACCTTCCGCGGATCGGCGTTCGAAGACCCGGAAAGCTGGTTTGAAACCTACGACAGAGTCGCCCTTTTCAATGCCTGGACCAGTGAAGACAAGCTACGGCATGTCTACTTCGCCTTGGAGGACGCAGGGAGAACAAAGAGCGAACCCTGACAACATGGGACGTTTTTCGCACCAGGTTCCTGGCAACATTCACCAGCGTCGTCCGCAAGGAGAGGGCCGAGGATCCGTCCGAAACCCGCGTGCAGCTGCCAAACGAAAACGTGCCACTTTCCACAGAAGAAATGACGAGGCTGTTCGGCCACGCAGACCCTGACATGCCCAAGGAGAAGAAAAGTTCACTTCCTCATGCGAGGAATCAAGCAGGGCTGTTCGCGGGACTGTTCAAAAACCCACCCAAGACCATCCAAGAATTCCTCGCGGAGGCAACGACCATCGAAAAGACGCTCTAGATGCGCACCCGGCAGTGCAATCGCCGCGCATTTAGAGACAGCGCAGCTGTTCATGCCCTCGGCTCCGACGACTTGCGCGAGAAGATCCGAGCAATCGTCCAAGATAAGTTGCGAAAACTTCTACCTTCACCGCAACCTCAAGTAGATTCCATCGCCAACGTCATGCGCCAGGAGACCCAGCATTCACTGGGCGCGCCTCAGCTAGCAGAGCCGCAGCCGCAAGCAATGAGCTATGCTGCTGCAGCCCGCCGTCATGCTCCTCCTCCACGCCCACGCCTAGACTCCACACCCCCGCTTCACCGTCGCCAGATGCCGCCGCAGCCGCCGCCACAAACGCCCTACCACCCGCATGTGGACCAGCGCTACGTGCCAAGGAAGACCGACGTTTGGCGCGCCCCAGACAACTGCCCGCCCTGCTGCCACCGCGGAGAGGCCGGCCACACGTACCGCCGCTGCCAGTACCGACAGATGAGCTACGCGGATTCGCCGTCAATGCGCCGCGCCCGCAGCCAGGCGAACGGCCTCGCGACATCGACGACTACCGCAGCGGAACAGAGTGGCAAGAACGACAGAGTGGCAAGAACGGCGCTGTGTGTGTGTTTGCGTGTTCCTTCTCCGTCCGCGTCCAGTCGCGCTGTAGAAACTAAGCATGAACAACCAACTAGCCCGCCAACGCACTTTCGACGACGTACCCGCTCGCCGTCGCCCGGCCGCTACATGTCACCGCACCGCCGACAGTACACTGGCTCAAACCGGGGCCGGTTGCCTAGCCCGTATCCGGAAAACTAAGGGCAGCATCAGATGGAGGTGCGGTTGCTGTAAGACGAACTACCGAAGATCCTCCGCCGCCGACGACGACGCCGCAACGAAACCTTCAGTACACGACGCGAACCAGACAGGCCCCTGACGACCAAATCTCGCGGACTGAAGAAGACCCGACGAGGCAACATGGAAGCAGCGGAACAAACCGATGCAGCCGTGACCTGAAGCCGCGACCCAACCGCAATGCAAGACGACGAACTAGCGACCTCGACGTTCTCATCGATAGCCACAACGTCACCGCTCTCGTCTATACTGGAGCCGACTATTGCATCATCAGTGGGCCCTTCACCACGAAGTTGAAGAGAGTTAAGACTGCTTGGGAAGGCCCCGAAATCCGTACCGCTGGAGGCCATCTAATAACGCCGTCTGGAGCCTGCACAGCAAGGGTCACCATCAATAATCGCACTTATCCTGCGAGCTTCGTAATCTTGCAACATTGCTCGAGGGATTCCATACTTGGCATGGACTTCTTAAACCATCACCGCGCCGTCATCGACATAAGAACCAAGTCGATATCTCTATCGTCGGAGAAAACGACTCCGCCGGATACGAACCCATGTCAACATGCCCTGAATGTGCTCGAGGATCAAGCCACCATTCCGCCTAGACCCAGCGTCATAATTCCCGTCGGTACCGTAAAAGCTGACAACTTCGAAGGTGTTATCGAGAGCGATCAGCGTTTGCTGCTAGACCGTCACATTTCTGTCGCCAGAGGCATTGCTCGGCTGCATGAAGGAAAAGGAAGCGTGATGGTAACGAACTTCAGCAAAGAACACAGACACCTGAGCAGGGGGCACGGCAATTGCGTACACCGAAGAAATGTTGGCTGTCAACGATGCGTTTGCCTTTTTAGATTCTCACGAAGCTACAACGACGGCCCCAATGCCTGAGGCATTCTTCGACGTAAACCCAAGCCTTCCCGCTCACCAACAGCAACAGCTCCGATACCTTCTGAATGAATACAAGGACTGTTTCTCGTCGTCATCGCGAGTTCGGCAAAGGCCCCTTGCTAAACACTGTATCATAACGGAAGAAAATGCACGACCACTCTGCCAGAGCCCCTACCGGGTTCTGACGCGAGGACGGGAGGCCGTTAAAGAACACATCGACGAAATTCTGCGCGATGACACCATGCAGCCGTCCAAGAGTCCGTGGGCGTCTCCCGCAGTGTTAGTGAGGAAAAAGGATGGAACCCTACGTTTCTGCGTTGATTACCGTCGCCTGAACAAAATCACGAAGAAGGACGCGTACCCTCTTCTACGGATAGACGACGCCCTGGATCGACTCCACAACACAAAATACTTTTCGTCGATGGACCTGAAGACAAGTTTCTGGCAAATCGAAGTCGACGAGAGAGACCGAGGAAAGACTGCCTTTATAACACCAGACGGCCTGTTCGAGTTCAAGGCCATGCTCTTCGGCCTTTGCTCGGTACCTGCGACTTTCCAACGTGCTATGGACACAGTACTGGCAGATTTGGCAGATTTGCCTCGTGTACTTGGACGACGTCGTTGTGATTGCCTCTAGCTTTGACGAACACCTCCAACGCCTTGAAGCTGTACTTCACGCAATCAAGACCTCCGGGCTCACCTTGAAGCCTGAAAAGTGCCGCTTCGCGTACGAGGAGATCTTGTTTTTGGGTCACGTGTTCAGCAGGGATGGTGTTCGCCCAGACCCCCGGAAAACAGCTGCCATCACTGCCTTCCCACCACCCACCAACAAAAAGGCCGTACGCCGATTTCTCGGCTTGTGTGCCTATTACAGATGCTTCGTAAAGGAATTTTCACGGATAGCCGAGCCACTAACTCACCTGACGAGGACCGAGGTGGAATTCAAGCGGGAAGGGCGCAAGTTGAGGCATTTCAAGAACTGAAACGACGCCTGCAGACGCCTCCAATACTAGCGCATTTCGACGAATACGCCGATACGGAAATCCACACCGACGCAAGCAGCGTAGGACTCGGCGCCGTCCTTGTGCAGATGACCGACGGACTGGAAAGGGTTATCAGCTATGCTAGCCGGTCGCTCTCTAAGGCGGAAGCCAACTATTCCACAACAGAAAAGGAGTGCCTTGCCATCATCTGGGCTGCATCCAAGTTTTGCCCCTACACTTACGGCAGACCCTTCAAAGCTGTGAGCGACCACTACACCACGCCTTGTGTTGACTGGCTAACTTAAAAGACCCTTCAGGTCGCCTCGCACGGTGGAGACTAAGACTTCAAGAATTTGACATAACCGTCGTTTACAAGTCCGGAAGAAAACACTCGGACGCGGACTGCCTGTCTCGCGCCCCCGTCGACCCACCGCCGTAGGACGACCTGGAAGATGACTGTTTCTTGGGAACTATAGGCACTGACGACTTTGCCGAACGACAGCGACCGGACCCAGAACTCAGGGGTGTTGTGGAATAACTCGAGGCCAGGACTGCCGTTGTTCCGAAGGTATGCAAGCGAGGACTGGCGTCGTTTCTCTTGCGAGATGGCGTTCTTCTGAAGAAGAACGTCTCGACACTTCGAGCCAACTACCTTCTCTTGGTGCCCTCAGCATTACGACCAGAAGTCGTCCAGGCCCTACACGATGACCCGACGGCTGGACACCCCGCTGTTTCCCGCATGCTCTCAAGAATACAAGAAAGGTAATATGGCCGCGTCTTGCCGTCGCCGTCGTTCGCTACGTAAGGACATGCCGGGACTGTCAGCCACGCAAGACACCGCCAACAAGACCAGCAGGCTTTCTTCAGCCAATCGAACCTCCTCGCTGACCATTCCAGCAATTCGGGATGGACCTACTGGGGACGTTTCCAACGTCAACTTCCGGAAATAAATGGATCGTCGTAGCTACTGACTGCGTCAGGCGCTATGGCGAAACAAGGGCCCTGCCCAAAGGCAGCGCCGCCGAGGTAGCAAAGTTTTCCGTGGCGAACATTGTCCTCCGTCATGGCGCCGCAAAGGTATTTATCACCGATAGAGGTATGGCCTTGACCGCTGACCTAACTCAGGTGATCTTGGAATACAGTCACACAATCCACCGCGTACCCCCCACAGACCAACGACCTGACCGAACGTCTAAACAAGACCATCGCCGACATGCTGGCCATGTACGTCGACGTCGAACACAAGACGTGGGACGCGATCCTTCCGTATGTCACCTTCGCGTACAACACGGCCGTACAAGAAACAACGCAGATGACGCCATACAAGTTGGTGTACGGACGGAGTCCGTCAACGACGCTCGACGCCATGTTACCAAACGTGACCGACGAGGAAAACATCGACGTGACCACCGACCTACAGCGCGCCGAAGTAGCACGACAACTCGCCCACCCACGGATCAAGAACCAGCAGACGACTGACAGCCGCCGCTACAACCTTCGACGACGCCACATAGAATACCAACCCGGTGACCGTGTATGGGTATGGACGCCAATACGCCGACGGGGACTTAGTGAGAAGCTTCTTCGACGGTACTTCGGACCGTACAGGGTAATTCGACGCCTCGGCGCACTCGACTACGAGGTTGTCCCTGACGGCATTACGAACTCTCAGCGGTGCCGTGCGCGACCTGAAGTCGTCCATGTCGTGCGCCTCAAGCCATATTACGCGCGTTCGCGAATCTGAGGACTGTAATTTGGCTTTATTATTGTACTTTGTTGCTTTATTCTTTTAATGTATTGTTGCATGCATTGGCCACCCCCGTGTTCTGTTTTAAGCATCGGGATGATGCTTTTTCAGCGCCACGTGATTTTCTTATTGCCACGTGCGTTTCTTATTATCACTTTTGCTGTATTCGGTTTTGGCCCACAAAGATTGTCAGCAACGCTCAGCGCAAACCGCGCCTCATTGTTCGAGATGCTTCGCGATTATTGTAGCTCGTTTTGTTAAGATTGCACGCAAGGCGCTAATACTCGCTCGAGCTCATTCTAGAACTTGCACGACAACCAGCGATAACGCTGGAATATTCGACGGCACATGTATAAATGCCGACGCGCTTCACCGGTTGTCAGCTGATCGACGGTCGACGCTCTGTTCGCCGCTATCAGTGTATTGCTGCAGTTTGGCTTTCATTTTCCCGGCCCAAAGTTCGGCCAAATAAAGCGTCTCATCTTGGACGTGCTGACTGCTGCCTTCGTCGACGTCATCACTACGTGACAATACGTTGACATGAGAAAGAGAGACAGAGAGAGGGGGGGGGGGAAGAACTTTATTGAGACCCCGAGGAAATGGATCGTTGGGGGCTTATGGGCTTCCTTGGCAACCAATACAAGTGCACTTGCGAGGAACCCACTATGCTATAAATCATAATTTCTGTGAAGTAGGGAAGCAGCCACTATGCCATTTTTTCGCCATTCAACGGGGAGACGTGGTACCCGCTGAAAACATGTAGGGCATTATGAGCACTTTGTTGATGGTGTGCCTGATGACGATTAAGAATTATTGCAGCGCCCTTGTAATGGGGTGGAAGCATCCAAGAGCCCACGCGTCGAGCTATTCACATTGTGTGACGCCTGTTTACAGAATTCGCGTTGTGTGATGCGTGGTTGTTATTTCATTCTTCTACCACACTAAATTACGTATGTTAAGTGGTTCCTTCCAGACATGAAGCCTGTATAGCGTGTTTATGCAAGACAATTTCAAGCACCGGCATGGCTCTGATAATTATGTTACAAGACACCACAAACATTCTCAGAGCCATGCCGGTGCTTGAAACTGCCTTGCGAAAATAAGCTATACAGGCTTCATGTATAACCGAAAAAAAAAAGGCATGGCTCTGAGGTAGAACACTGGGCTCCCACGCAGAGGGCCCAGGTTCAAACGCCGTTCCATCCTGGAAATTTTTTCTTATTTCGTTTTTTTTTCTTACGGAAACCCGCGGCGGCGGCGGCGGACAACTACGGCGCCAGAAACGGCCGTTGAAATGATTTCATTACAGCTTTCGCTGTAAAATAGGTCTGAGTTTTTCTTATGTGAAGCAAAACAGCGAGGGCACCGATAGAGTAGAACATCATGCAGAGATGGCATGGGATGAAGTAAAGTTTTCCTGTTTAATCAATACCCTAATGGCAGAAGTTATTGGAGTGCGATATTACATTAAAGCATCACTAATACTGTTTGTCTTGCAGCGTCACTCAAAGGCTTCTGCTAGGTACCTAAAGCGAGCTTGGACTGAATGATCTGGAAGATAACGCAACTTGTAGAACGTCTTAATATATATTTGCTTAATCTCCCGTGGCCCAATGAAATCGCGTGACTGTTTTCTTATTTGTGCATCTAATTCTTGCGCTAACACCACCTTATATCGCAATAATTAAAGATTGTCAGTGTGAGCTGAATTAATTGTGGATATTTACCATTGAAAAATCCAAAGTACATGCTAGAACCTCTCTATAAATAAAAATAAATATACACCACTTACTTGGAGCTGTAAAGGCTTCCTCACCTAGCATTAAAAAAAAAAGAGGCAATTATATTATATTAGGAAAATACATCAGTTTGAGTCGAACGAACTCTAAATATTTATCATAGAAAAACGCAAATTTCATGTTAGAATAACTTCATGAATATAAAAATTTTGCAAAACAATATGCATCACTTACTTGGAACAGCAAGAGTGGTGAAATCCGTGCCTAGAGCTAAACATAAAAACAGGTCCTGGTATTATAACAATAAAACATATAAGTTTGTGTTTAGTGAACTATGAATATTTGCCGTAGAAAAATGCAAACATGATTTTAGCATGACTTTATCAATACAAACATTCTTGCAGCGAAATATGCATCACTTACTTGGAGATGAAAAGATGGCGACATCCTCGTGTGGCACTAAATACAAAAACAGGTCCTTATATTATTTAAGCAATATCCGTTTGAGTTGAATCAACTTTCAATAATAATGGTTGAAAAAACATACATTTCACACGAAAATGTCTTTATATTGTAACAATTTTGGAAACAAGACATCACTTACTGGGAGGTATGAAGTGGATGGCATCCACAACTAGCAGGAAACACGAAAATAGGTAATTCCGTTGCATTGCTACAGAAAAAGAAAAGCTCTGTATAACAATAATGCAATAGTTTCATCATATGCAGTCAAAACGCAAGAAAAAATGGGTTCATGCCACACAGAAGAACTGTTGCCAGTCGTTTATGTACCTTGTGCTTATCCACCGGGCTAACTTCAGCACAGAGCTGGCGTCTTTAGTCGTGTATCATGAATTGATTTATTTATTATTTACATTTGCCACAGCGAAGGGGTTTTACATGAGGGATGAGCTATTACAATGTGTTAACTGTGTAGATGATCGATCGCTGCTTTGACGTTCATGATGATGGAGTGATGCACAACTTCATGATGAAGTCCATTCCAACCTTGTGCTATCTTCACAATGGAGGATGAAAGGTGCGCACTGATGCGAAATTTATGGAAATTCTGAGCCATCGGAAAGAAACCTATATTTCTCACGTTTGTTTTGAAATTTTGGAAAACAATGGAAAATACTAAGTTTTCTTTAGCACATAGCCATAGTTTATTGCGAAATGTCAGAAGCCATAGCTCGCATTATGTAAATGACAGAAGTGAATTGCTTTCTACTTTTTCACAAATGCAGGGTTTAAAGATTGAAGGCAGCCAGAAGCATCACGGCATCACGTTGGCGTGTTGAAAAGGTATCACCAGCTCCACTAGCGTTACTACTGGCGCGGTATGTACGCCTTCGTCCAAAATACATTCGATCGTGCCCATTATGCCAGCAACGGAAGACATTTGCCCATTCACCCGGATTACTTCAGCCTATACCGTGTCCTGCACGCCCTTTCGACCGTGTTGGCATTGATCTGTAGGACCCCTCCGTACACTGCGGCTGGCAATCGATGGGTAATTGTCGCCGTCCACCTCCTCACGAGATATGCTGAAACAGCTCCGCTACCTTCTGCTAGCGCTCATGACGTAGCCAATTTCGTCTTACGTCGCTTCGTGCTGCGTCACGGTGCACCACGCGAACTAATCAATGATAGAGGGTGTGTGTTTTTATCCGAAGTTCTTCAAGAACTCCTTCGCGCTTGCCGCACAGATCAACGCACCTCTTCAGCCTACCACAAGCAGACCAACGGTCTAACTGAGCGCTTCAACTGAACGCTGGGAGGCATGCTCGCGAGATATGTCAATTCTGACCAATGGAACTGGCACGTGTTCTGCCATTTCTGACATATGCATACAATACCCCGACGCAGTCAACCACAGCTTCTCGCCTTTCTTTTACATAGCCCCGTGAACCATGCGCCACGCTTGACATATTTTGCCGTATCGCCGGCACGCCTCCGAATTCAGCCCTGTTTCCGAAATTGTACAGCACGCTGAAGAGTGTCGTCAGTTGGCCCGCTCATTCATGTCGGACAAACAAGCCCTCAAAAAAGAACGCCATGAGCACGACCAGCAAGCCGATACTTTCGTCGTAGGCTCGCTCGTCTGGCTCCGACTGCCCTTTCAGTCCCATGGCCTGTCATCCAAGTTTGCCCCTAAGTATCACAGTCCTTATCGCGTCGTGGAACGTCGATCTCATGTAACGTACGTCATCGAGCCGGTGAACCCATATACAGACAGCCCCGCCTTGGTCGCGAGACTATCCACGCCATTCGCCTCAAGCCATATCACGACCCGCTCCTCCTCTAGTATCCTTGACTCTCCAGGATGGCTTCTCTTTATCGCCGGGGTATTGTAGGGAGGAAGAAGATCATATGCCGCAGTGGGCCACTACCTTAGCCGAAGGAGCCGAGCGCGAGCTGTAGTCGCTTGGAATGTGCCTGTTGTGTTGATTTTCGCCGTCCGCCTTCAGCGTCCGTAAGCCTCCCTCTCAAGTGCTGCTTGTCGCCAATGAACGCGTTTCACTAAAAATAAATGGCTGATATGTGGTTTAGTGACACTGTGGAAAAATCTGGATGCACTTAAAAAGCACCGACGAGAAGGTAGAAAAATATTCACAAGCTAAGAAGCGAGAATGGGCACCGTCCGATTCATGGCCTATCCCCATAAGCGGGTTGCGCCAAACGTCTGAGGAACAACAACAACAACAACAACAGCACCAACATAGTGTCCGGTTTGACCAGTTAATCAAAACATTACCTTTCCAGAAAGAGCTCGAATGGCTGGAGCACTTATCATTGGGCGGAGAGCGCTCCCGTTCGAAGGACGGAAGGACCAATGCAAATTGTTCGTGTAAAATAGCTCAAGCACTTAAAGGAAGAAATCCTGATGAACTGAATAGCTACAGGAATGATGCTTTTGAAGGAGTACAGTGTTATAACTCGTCCTAACGAAAGTCAGTTTTACGAAGTTCCCTATCTAACGAAAAAATTTTGATCCCCCGGCAAATAGCCATAGGGATCAGTGTTGTCGTGAACCCGAATTAACAAACCAATTTGGGCACGAAACCGGACTTAACGAAGTTTTTCTTTAAATAACTCAGTAAAACAGCGATGATTTTTTTTTTCAATTTTTACAGGGACGCGTTTTTCTACAAGCGCGTTTTGACTTTACCGCTTTAAACCATCTAGATTCCCTTTCACAGCCCTAGCTTTAATTTGACGATGCTCCACGCCGCACCGATGCATGTAACAATAAACTCAGCAGTAGGTAGCGCTCCTGCGTACCGGATGCTGCTACGAGCGGCGGTGGTTGGTTTGGTGAATTCTTGGTTTATGCGGCAAACTGCACAAATAGCCTCCTGGCAATTTTGTGGTTTGGCCTGCTGGTGCAATAACTGCATTCGTTCTTCGCGTCTCTATATATCGGCACCTTGTTATTGCTTCACGTAATCGTCTACCTGGCCTACAACACCCGGACAGTGAAGGCTCCATGTCCGGATGGCGCTCGCGGACGTTTCTTAAGCGCAGGTGTAGATTGGTGGCCTCAGTAGTGACCTGGTAGCTTTTGGGTGTCGCTATATTACAGTTTTAGGTTTCGAAGAACGAAATAACTTCTTTCTCAATTTTACGAACTCCGTTATTTGAAGAAATAATTCGAGCTTGATCATCACTTCGTTAAATCGAGTTTCAACAGTAGTTGCTGCATATACATATACTACAGGGGGGCTATTCTCGATGTGTCCACCTAGTGCACTGTCTATTACGGTCGTCGCTGATCAGCTGGAGTTCGGCACGCAACGCGCCCCTTGTTTCCGGTTCTTCCTCCGCAACGTCATTTTGACATCACGGAGCCATCACAACTCTCGACACAAATGACAGGATGGAGCGCGCTTCAACGCAGTAAACGTAGCCTCCAGAGAGCCGCTTTTGGCCGCGCAAATCTCGGGGGCCATGCACGAATATCGATCACGTGATCGCGTTAGCCCTCGAATTAGGTTTAATGTGGCCGCCCATCTAACGCACCCGTTAAGGCCGGTACGCATTCGCTGCATTGTTCTTAAGCGTCTGGGACTTGTTCATATGCCAAAGCAGACTTGTCAAGTTCTGTTACTGCACATTTCGATCATTTTCTTTCTTTTTACGCCGGGATTGTGCTGAGCGGGTTCGGTGCGTTCACGTGTTCAAGAGCTCAAAGATGTCACCACTTGCTGCTTTCTAGAGTAACTCAATGCGCTCCGCTGAAATGGACATGTCCACTAGGTGGACACATCGAGAATAGTTCCCCAGTTATGCGTCGACTAGATGTGTGTGATCATCTGTGTAGGATTCGCTTCCACATACGAGTCTCACGTAGATTTAAAATGGCTCAGTAATGAGACTGAAGACGCAGTTTCTAAAACAACCGGCCAGAAAGCTCGACACCCGATAACTTCTAAATGAGAGCTTGTACGACGCGTGAGCTTCGCCTTCAAGAGTAGAACGCGGTAGCGTAGTCGGGCCTCGTGCGCATCGCCGTCAACCGTGCCGCGAGGAAAGTAACATTAGTGCGCGTAGCACTGGCCGTTCCAAATTATCCTAGAATGCTTACTGCACATACAGTTGCTCAGTGCCCATTACGTCATAATTTTTTTCTTTTGCAAATTGGCGAAGTACCCACTAGGCGCCTGTAAGTTAGTATGCGAACCTGCGCAGCTCCGCCCTTTGTAATGGGTGGGTACCCCCCACTCGTTGCACAATTCACATGTCTTGACGCGTGGTGGGATTCTACGATTCTGCAACGGAATAATACATGCGTTAAGGAGACTCCTCTCACTAGATGACATAGCGTTTTTTACGAAGCAGTTTGAACCGCTAGCTTGGTTCCGTGGTAGAACACGTGCTTACCACGCATGAGGCGTCTCACTCTGACCAAGCATTTTCTTTATTATTTCTGCACGAATCTCGAATGTTCGCTCACAAGCTCTGTAACGCTATCGTGATAATACGAACCGTAAATGTGGTTATCTACACCCCGCAGTGTTTTATATCACAGCTCATAGGCGTCCGTTCATGCGTTTAGCGGCGTCGCCATTGCCGTTGGTGGCGTAACTGATATACAAGATAAAATAAAATGAGAAAAAAAAATACCCAGGATCGTATGGGATTTGAACCGGGTCCTCTGCGTGGCAGTCGAGTAATATACCACAGAGCCACGGTGGTGCTTCATACTCATTAGTTAAAGGACCCTATACAGGCGTTGTGTCGGGCAAAAAATCGCGTTAACCTATGTATTATAGCGCGCCAGAAGATTAATATTACAACCAGTCAGCGCACAATGCTAATTGCGCAACGAGTGTGTCGCTTTATGCTTCCCACCCACTGTAAAGTGCTCACCATAATTCTTCGTCGTGGTCAGGCGCAGGCAGCATAAGAAATGTGCACATAATACCTTACAGATTACAGATTTGTAGGGGGTACCGCGCTTACCGGCAGAAATACGAATATTTTAATGTTTTTGTGTTTCGTGGATGTTATTTCACTCTTCTGTCACGCTATATTACACAGGTTAACGCGATCTCTTGCCCGACATGATACCTGTATAGGGTCTAAGCCACATGCAGCATAAAGGAGTGGGTGCTGTCCTACTTCACAAAAATCTCTTGTGCGATCTTTGCGCGAACACAAGCTGCGCTCAGAATTCACATTAGGCAGTATCGTAATGCTCAATGAACTAAAAAAATTACTTCACAATTACCTTCAGTCGCATACCAACTACAGATATTGTACATGAATAACAATGTCTTTTTTACAGCGGTATCGGTGTTTTACTTGCCTTCCGAGTTATTTCTCTTCATCCTATTCCTCTTCGACTCAGTCAGCCTTCGCTTGTGGACAGCGCCTTCCTGCATTAAAGTGTGGGATGAGAGGCAGTTCTGAATCGAAACTGATAGTGCTAAACTAAAGAATGGCACGATTTACAAGATGCCTTTTTGATTTAAGGAAAAAGGCATCGCAAAATAAGTGCACACGTTGTATAGGAAAACGAGAATCCACTCGCTTGCCTTTGTCTGGTGTGATATACAGCTTTGAATTAAAGCGAACAATCTTACAAAAAACAACAACAAAACGTATTTCTGACTCACAAGCCACGGTTTCGGTGTTAGAAGAACTGCGTTTTCAAATAGTGTGCGCACCTTATGCAGGAATAGGAAACGCACATTTGCATTCACCTGCGAACAGTGATCGAATTCTTAATTCGAGCCAATAATGCCAAACTAAAGAAAGGTGTCTCTGACGCACTAGCTTTTTTTGTGTGGCAAACTAAAGAAAGGTGTCTCTGACGCACTAGCTTTTCTGTGTGTGTCTCAGAAAAAATGCTTCTTTTGGTAGTTCTGACTTTTTATGCAGCAAAGCGAAAAGTAGAGTTCCACATTTTTACCTGAGAGTTATTTATTAAGTTCTTTGAATTGAAATGAATATTGTAAATCTCAAATGGACATTTCGTACTTGGGAGTAAACCTTGCGGTTTCTAACACTTTCAGGTTTACTTGCATAGATATGCCCGATAAAGTGGACGGGATGTAGACCACTGTTGTCGCTCAATTTGGTAGAGCATCGGGCACGTTATCGGATGGCTACAGGTTCGGTCCCTGCCAGCGGCAAGTTGTCTTTTCGTCCACTTTACTTCCTTCAAGTATATCGTAATTATTACAAACAACATGTTTTATACTTTCAGTGGCTTCCTTCTCTCTGGGTTTTCATTAAAACTGAGAACGATATCTACGACACACAAGTCAGCCATCTTTTTTTTTTCACTAAAAACGCGTCTTCAAATAGACTGCTCACTTTACATTGGAAGCCGAAAAACACACGGACATGTCTTTGCCTAATGTAATAGAGTTCTTAGTTCAACCGAATAAAACCGAACTAAACACAGGCGTCTCTGACAGCATAATAACTGTTTTTTGGTATAACGAAAAATGCTTCTTCAAATAGTCCCGACTTTTTATTTAGGAAAGCGAAAAGCAGATTTGCATATTCCTTGCCCGACAGTTATTTAAAAACAGCTGTAATTTGAAACGAATATTGCAAAACTAAAGAAAGATATACCACAGCGGCAATCAAAGCAAAGGTGCTCATTAAGTTCTGACGCTTTATTAGGTAACTAAAAGCCACACACGCATGTGTTTATTTATATAAGATTCCATGAAGTGACGACGACAGAGAGGCTAATGTATATTGCCTGCTTTAACGTGCAAAGGAATGGGTAGTTGACCTTTCATAGCGAGGTGAGAGGTAGAGCGTCCATCATGCGGTATTATCTAGCCGTTAAACCCGATCGTTCCACGAAAAATAATTAAGTAATGTGTGCCTAAGTGCCTGGCGTGTTCTCATTTTACCAAAAACTCGCATAGTGCTGCGTTATTGCTAATAGAGTATGCCAGCTATCATTTGACTGGCAACAAACACTTCCTGGCCTATATTTGTGATTCATTGTTGTTATGGTAGCTGACATGTTTTAGAATGCCTTGTTTGCATATCTGCTCATGTTACCTTAAGCAGCGCACATCGTCCTCACAATGATCGCACGCCAGGTTAGCCAAGCTCTTCACAGCAGTTCATAAGCTGTACGATTGTGATTCTTACCTCAAAATTAGCATGATCAAAAAGCTTCACCGCGAGTGGAACACAATTTTTTCTATTTTAACACGAAAGTGTTTTATGCCAGGGTCCACCACGGCTCCACTGACGTATTTCCGTCACGAATATGACGTTGCAAAATATAAAGACTAACAAAAAAAAAGCTAGAAGAAAAACTTCCGTTATCGGGAGTCGAACTCACGACTCCTCGCTCCGCAGCACGCGGCGCGAAACGACTCGGCCACAGACGGCACGTTGTTTACCGTGCTAATGGCGAGATATTTATAGATACCATTTGGCGGTGACGGTACTCAGAGATCGGTGGTACATCAGTGTGCGTTCGTTATCGCAAGCGAGATGGCGCGAAGAGCTCGAAGAGCGCGCTTTAAGGGTCCTCGCCCCACGCGGGTGAGCGCGCGCTTATCTCGTGATGGCGGTGGTTTGTACAGTCGCCCATTTTTTTAACCTGAACACGCGAGCGTCGACCGCCGAGTTGATGAGCGCCGTACAACGGAGCGCAGTGGCGAAATGAACGAGAATACGCGCATGCGCGCTATGAGCAGTCATGGGCAACTGCCGTCTGCTAGGCTTTTCCGCAGACGGCAGCTGTCCAAGATTGCTCATTGCGCGCATGCGCGTATTCTCGTTCATTTCGCCGCTGCACTCCGTTGTACGGCGCTTAACAACTTGGCGGTCGATGCTCGCGCGTTCAGGTTAAAAAAATGGGCGACTATACATCTTGTGCTCTCACCGCAAGTTTGCGCTGAGAGCACGAAGGTCACACTGCAGCGGCCGCTTTTGCGAAAGGAGCACGCTGCTCACACAGAAATAAGTCACAACTGTGACAGTTAGTTCGGGCTCATCCTGTGTATGTTCGTTCCTTGCATTCTTTCTGCTTGAGGAGCGCATTGCAAGTTTCGAGCTGCTTGCCGTTCTTCGCGTGACATTACAATTAGGTGCTTTAGCACTCATTCCTTCGCGCTTGGGGAGAAAGAATATACAATAAACGCTCAACTACGTCTGTGAAGACACATTTCACTTTCGTGTTATACCGATTCGTATGACAGAGCGATCAGTCATGTATCTTATTAACTTCGAAATGCGAAATACTTGCACTATGGAGCCACTAAAATGATTTCGATTAAATTGTTGCATTTAGAAGATTTAGAAGAACAAAGTTATCTTACCTATGTCTTCCACCACAATCTCCTTTGAAGTTTTCCAGTTTTTTAGGAAAAGCATAATACAAAATGGAACCAAAGGGGACAATTCCTTTCTTTCTGAAGAAAAAAATCACAGCATATCCACGGAGTGAATGATGATGAGTGGGCGAAGCTGCGGAGGTTCATCGGTAAACCGTGAATCTTCCGTGAATTCTGCCCAGTACATCATCACCGACGTGAGATCGGGCGCGTTTATACTAAAGGTTCGATGAGTTATGACGACTTGCAGCTCACTTTAATTTTACATGTACGCTGTGAATTTTCATTGTTTAGAAAACCATTGCTTTAGAAAACACCTTGCGTCTTTCGTTAAGCAGCTGGCGTCTTTTTCGTTTTGCTTTAGAAACATCTGGCGTTCTTTCGTTTTGTTTTTACAAAACATCTGGCGTCTTTCGTTGGTTTATTTCATCAATCAACGGCGTTTTGAACAAAATTTTTATTGTTTAATCACGCACAGGAGAAATCTCACCAGGCACTACCTTGGAGGTAAACAATGGCTGCTAATGGGAATGAGAGACAGAAGAAGTCGGCTTTTAGCTAACACTTACACTTCTACAGAGACAGAAGAATTCGGCTTTTAGTTAACGCGCACGCTGCGAATTTTTTATTGTTCAACAACGCACAGGAGAAATCTCCCACCGGCACCACCTTGGAGGTCAAAGGGTAAGACTTGTTACTCACTACTACGAGCACGACGAGGGACGAACGGGTGCCGCCTTAAGGAGCTTCGCCCCTAAAAGTTGATGCCTACGCTGATCATATAGCGAAGTCAGAACGTAAGCACTTGTCGCAAGCTATTTAAGGCGCTTGCTTTAATTCAGACTTCCTTTTTTTTTCAAAAGTGCCAATTTCACTGTAAGCGCAACTCAGAAGAATTTTGACAGATTCCACGCATTATGGTAATCGATTTCATGTGAAGCAATGATCACGGAGCCACCTTTAGCACATTTGTGGCGTTTTTTTTTCTAAAAGAGCGAAACGCGCCTTAACTGAAACTGAGAAAAACGCACTTTTTTGCTGCTGCGAATATCGTCGGGCCTGCTCCAACAATTTTTCGCCACTGTGTTCCTGTCCACTAAAAACCGCTAATCTATATTGCGGCTAAAATCTATATAGCCCACTATCGTCGGTATTCAAGAGTAAACTTTGTGTTTGGCTCTTATAGATTGGAAACTTTCATTTGGGCCTGAATTAGCTCGTAAAAGAAGTCTAAAACAATTCTAATGTATGGTATAGCAATATTGTGCGATAAAATTAACAGCATCCTTGTGCCTCCGTCGGTGCCGTCCTCCGCGGACGATGAGTAGACTGGCGATGGGTAGACTTGAAGAGCGAGTGGTTGTTCCTGTAAAAGGCACACTATTCTGGAATGTCGGCAGCATTTTCTTGTTGTTGGCATCTATTGAAGGCCTTGAAAAGTGCTCCAGCTTTTCTTCTTCTGAGCTCGTTTTATGCCGTGCTGTTTCGGATCACTTCTTCTTCTTCAAGGAATAGATCGGTGCCCAATATCTTCCTTTCATATATCTTTTATTTCCAATATAGTGTCTTGGAGCGAAAGAAGGACATGACACTGTAGCGCTAAACTCGAAAAGAAACGCCAAGAGGCAAAAAGAAGTACGAAATCGACCTCTGACTCTTTATATTCGAGTTCTGCCCTACAACATCATGTCCTTCAGTAAGAGCCAACTCGCAATAAACAACTAATTGTAGAACATAAACACGTTAGCAAAGCAACAAGGACACAAATGAAAAAGATTAGATGACACCATGTTGGTTGTTTTGGTCACGATTTTGACGCAGCCATGGTTTAATGAATGTGGCTCAGTCTGATTGAAACAGACCCAGCATTTGGCTCATTTTTGATCAGAAACTGGCTTTTTGAGTTCATGTTACAATTAAAAATTGCCCCATTTTGATTCGAACTGCTTTAGAAGTTAAAGATACTTAGGCACGCTTTACGCTCCAGCGAAATTTAGCACAGTTTCGGTTTCTGCATTTGGCTCTTTCTGAAAAAAAAACGCCATCTTTCTTGACATTGAGCCATGTCGTAAAATATGGATAAGCCACTTCCTGTAAATTGTGCAGTGTGTGCAGATTGTTGGCTTAGCATCTTTACCGCGTGGTCGTTGGCTGACAGTCGTTGCAGCACGTTTCTGGGAGTTTGTCTTTGACATTAAAATCACCGAGAAGCGATATGTCTCCCTCGTTTAACAAATCCTAAGTGTATATATGATTCCCCGTTGTGGTAGTTTAGCACGTACAGTATCGCGCTGCTAAGCTCGAGGGCGTGGGTTCGATTCCGAGGCATGGCGGTTACATTTCGATGGTGGCGAAATCAAAGAAAAGCCGTTTGCCTAAACTAAACGAAACAGGCAAATTGTCGGAAACGCACATGTTGGCTGCGCATTCTTTACGTTTGGTACGTAGTGTTCTTGCTTACACTCAAAGTAAGCGAAAAGAACAATTTCGCTTGTCTGCTGCAAGAAGCTCTACAGTGGCTTCCCCTCTAGTTTTACGCTGTACAGTGAAAAAACATGCCTGATCCCCCTTTCATAGGAATCGGTATAACACGAAAGTGAAACTTGTCTTCACAGGTGTAGTTGAGCGTGTATTGTGCATTATTTCGCCACAAGGGCGAAGGTATGAATGCAATAGCAGCAAATTATAATGTCAAGTGAAGAACGGCAAGCAGCTTGAAACTTGCAGCGCGCTCTAAAGTAGAAAGGACGCACGAAAAGAACATCGCGAAATAACAACTGTCACAATTGTTATTTCTTTGTGTGTGAGCAGCGCGCTCCTTTCGGAAACGTAGCCGCTGCAGCGAGCGAATACCTTATCTACATTGATTAAATCTATGTTATTATACCAAAAAAATTATAAATTCACGGTCCATCTCTCTGCCTCTTAAGGCAAAATGACCCTATTTTTTCCCCATTATTTATTTTTGTACTTAATCTCTACTTTTCTGCCACCAATACTCTAACCGACTCTTACTTATTTCTATCGCGGACGTGTTCAGCTTTCCATTGTTGTCCCTAAAACCCAAGGCTTCATGTAGACTCGTGCCCACACGTATACCTGGGTGAATATCGCCACATTCAATCAGTACATGTTCCATCGTTTCCTTAGTTCCCCCGCAGCATGTACATTGTTCTTCTTCGTTACTGAATCTCGCTTTATAACTACGCGTTCTAAGGCAGCCCGACCTTGCTTCAAACAGTAAAGCGCTTCCCCGTGAATTATCATAAAACCTTTCCCTCCTTATTTCGTTTTTTCCCTTTCGGTAGTTACTCAGAGCCGGCTTCTTTTCCATCGCTGTCATCCAATAAGTCCTCTCCGCCTCTCTGACCTTCCGCTTAATGCTCCTTGTTGCCATATCGCCCGCACTGCTAGCCGTATATTTACTGGTGAGCCTCCTAGTTCTTTTTCTCCACTGCGTGTCAACGCTTTTTCTATACAAATACCTGAAAACCTTCTCTGCCCATCTACTCTTCTTCATTTTCCTCAGCCTCTCTTCGAATCTCATTTTGTGCAGTTATCTGCAGCGCCACCACCCGGGATTGAACAAAACCGTAAAGTATGGCCTCTGAGATTTTCGCGAACACGAAACTCGAAACGAGATTTCACATTTTACGTTGCTTCTTGTAGCAGTACGTTGCCACAGAAGCTAGTTTTAAGAAACAAAGAAAAACCAACAGAGCTATAAAAAGGTGACACAAAGAATAAAAACTCACCATCTACCGCTGCGATTCGAACCCGGGCCTTTTGAGCGGGAAACGGGCATTCTACCCTTGAACCACTTTGGCGGAGCCGCGCGCAACCCTTAAACGACGACACATTGCAGACTACCGATCGCAGCGCCACAGGTGGATTGACCCTGTTTGGGCTTCACTTTCTGTATATTGGTGCTGCGGCCGTTCCGAGCACTCCCCTGTTCTAGTACACTCTAGCAGCAGTAAGCGATAACAAACTGCTAGTGAGACGTGATCACGCCGGTGAAGCAGAGCCCGGTGAAAACGAAACCATTCGACCACCCTTGTCCTCAAGGGTTGTGTCAAGTTCTTTTTCCTGTGATTCGAACAAAAACGCGCAGGTCGCTCTTTATTTTTAGAATATCAGATAGCTGAGCTAGTTGGTTCATATTCATGTGTAAAGGCTAAGCGTGCAAACACGGACACAAGAAATGCGGTGTCTCGACCTCTTAAATCTTGCATCGCTGCTTGCACGCCCAGTCTTTTAGCTTTTCATACCACATTGTGATGCACTACATTGATCTTCTCTGCTATGTGTAGTTAGAGTACGTAATTATACTCAGGGGAGTAGTACGTCATCGCGGAAGTACTAGAATATTCCAATGGTGACGCAAACAGTTTCCGACATTTATACTAATTTCTATATTACTAAAGCACTGCTGTACATAACATCGATGTTTCAGATGTTCTCAAAAATTATTCTTCCCCTCTAGCACAAATTATTGTTTGCCTCTAGTGTCCTTTTTCATGGAAGACCATATCTCTCGCTGTCATGGTCACTGTACCTCAGTTTCCGTCGCTGTAAAGTTGCAGTGAATCAGCAACCGCATCACTGAGATGCCATCGAAGACACGCGGCGCACCTGTTTTTACATGGAAATAAATGGCAGCCTTCTATTTGCGATCAAGCTCTCAACATGCGTCTTTGTGGCCTTCGCCGCACCGATCCCTGACTAACTTACGAGTAGTGCCTGTAAATGTGGTCTTCTCTGTGGTCGTTCGTTGCTTCTATATTATGTTCATATGTCTGCGGTGGTCTTCTTCCTTACCATTTTTTCCCCAAGTCATGTGATCCTTTAATGACGTCATCTTCTTCACGAAATTGACCTCCGTAAGGAAAGACACCGGGTAACACCAAAACATTTCTTGATGGAACCCGACAAACAATGTTTTCGTGGTATCGTATTGAGTGTTGAAGCCATTACATAAAAATTCCGGCAGATCATTCGCATTTCGGGAGTCGATTTCATACAAAGCAGTCAGCATGTATCCGGCTGTTCCGCTATTTTTTGCTTTGAGCCAAACGCCGCCAGATAGACTGACATCCTTGTGTACAATGAGTAGACGTGTGGTTATCGTAGGCTTGCCAGGTACATAGTGAGACGTAGCGCGAAGAAAACTGAAAACATGAAAGAAGACAAAGCACGGGCGCTGACTGTTTACTGAACTTCATTGAAAAAAGTATACCGGTTCTTACACTTAGCCCGAACACACCACAAATCAACCAAGAAAAGCAAACGCGTCCACCCCTTGAATTAAACGAAACCAAAGCAACAATTTTTACTTGTGCCAAAACAGAAATCGGAAGAAATCTAGCCACAGCAGAAAAGCTAACAATGGGAATAATGCAAACTGAGATTGTAGGTTTCGGTGAAGGTATGCGTGTTCAGTCTCCAATAATTGTAGCGATGTGTGGCTAACCTAGCTATGCTAATTTTCGGTATTAACAAATTAAGGAGACGACCACGATAGCGCGCATACGTAGGGAGCTAGTCAGATAGAAACGGTCAAAGTGATCTTCGTTCGCAGAGAAATACATCGCATTTTAAATATTTGTTTCTGCAGCGAAGAGGAACGACTGCTAAGTGGGCCGCCCTCTCCAGCTTCTGCCGCGCATTGCTTGTGGGCGCCGCTCGCTCTCGCGGTCTGTGAATTCAGCCGTTGCTGAAGCAACAGCTCGATTCTGACGACAGCGTCCAATAAACGATCTTAAATTGGTGGAGGGACTGGGCATCGATCCCCGTACCTTACGCATTAATATAGACTACTCCAATAACATAGACTGCTCTCCATGCTGCTGCACAACTGAAAGATAAGCTGTGGGCCCCGCTTTATTGCTCTCACGACACAAAATGATACCTTTTTGCTTTTACTTAGGAAATTACAAAATAATAGACGTAATTTGTCTGTTCCATCGTGTTAGTTCCTACTTTATTATAGATGCAACGTAGCTATTCAGGTCTCTATGGCATTTACAGAAAAATCCGAATACTCATAGGTTCAAGAATTCATGTCAAGAGACACCTTCATTCCTCTCGAGAATGCCAGGTAAGATACATTGTAATTTGGTGAGAGCACGCACACTTGGGACTGAGTAAAGTGTGCAGCTGCTCACGAGGTTTCTTGATATCCCCGGTAATTCCCAGTATGGCATTGTTGATGATCTGGATTCCTTTAGGCCTTGAGAGCTGTAAAATGAAGCGCATGTATATAGGAGCAAAAACTTACGATCATAAAGATGACTTTGAAGATAAACTTTATTTACCAACGCATGATATTTTCACACGTGCAGGTCAGAAACATTCACATACAATGCGTTCACTAAGACGAAATTTAACACTTACTGTAAACTTCTAGAAAACGCGAGAACGAATGCACTACTCTGCTGTCGCTTGAAGTCATTGAAAATAAGGCTGGTTACCTTCATTTAACTAGCAGTAACGTAAATGAGTGAAACATCGCCGTAGATCTGCTTAAATAAACTGTAAAGTTCCGTCGGCGTTCCTGGTAAGCCCAATGTGTGCCCACAACTCCTCCATTTACAAAAACACGTCGATGCACCTCATAACGTTTGACTGAAAGCCAAGAAATGCAGCATAGAACTACTGGCTGATTGCTTTGCATCAAACCGATTCCCACAAGGCGTGGGATCTGCAAAATTTTCCCCCTTTGTGTCAAGCGTAATGAAGTAGATCAACAATATTTTGTAAATGGAGTAGTTCTGTGCACATCATGGGCTTACCAGACAAGTCGAGTACACTGGCATTTAAAGGTAACTTATAGATTGTCCTAACGTCAGCAATCTCGTTAGAGCACAGACGTCGTTTTTGCGAAACGAAGTACACGCTACGGTGCGTTGATGTGAATATCTTATGTAGCATTCGTTAGCGTATTCCTACGGGGTCGAGGAACGCTTGAATATTGCTTGCACCCAGAAGTAGGCGGCTAAATAGATAGGTAGATGGAAACACTTAAAGTGCCGTTCGTTCACTGAGAAATGTCTCGCTGTTAAAATCGGCAACTCGCGTGGGAATTGCTTCATGCGAACCAGTCACTGGGTAGCTGTCTATGCTGCAGTTTTTGGGCTTTCAGCCAAATGTTGCGAGGTGGATCGAAGTGTTTGTGGAAGTTGAGTAGGTGTGTTCACATCGCGGGCTTGCCAGGAAAGTTGACCACAGTGGCGTAGCTTATTGCATGGTGTAACATCGGCACTCACGTTAGAGCACATACGTGAGTAAATGAAGTGAACTATTCTGTGCGATGGTGTGCATATCGAGCGTCGCGTTTTCAGCGTGTTCCTTCAGGACCTAGGTACGCTTCAATATAGATTTGTGAGTCAAAAAGTACATACTTAACGTTCAGTACGTTGTTATAAACTGGTCTACCCAACATTGCAACCGCAATTGACTCTGCACCAACATGGTGCCTGCACAGGGCCTTTTCCAAAGCAGTCCCAAGATCCGCCGCGGCCCAGTGGTAGAATAGTTGACTGCCACTTGACACGGAATGCGTGGGTTCAATTCTAGGTCGAATCCTGCTATTTATTCTTTGCATTCGCCTGGAGTACGCACAATCATCGATACTAGGTAACGGGGAGGGCAACCGCGGCTGTCAGAAGACCCGCTGGCGATGGAAGGACTACGTCAACGACTACGTGCACGTAGATCTATGAGAAGTGCGAACGCTTGGTTTCAGCGCGGGTTCCTGTCTCTGTGTGCGGTTTAACTAGAACTTGCGCCGAGAATCAACGTACGAATAACCTAGCATCACCTAGCTAAAGCCTAGCAACGACCCAGAAGCAACCTTGAAACAACCTGCATCACCTAGCTAAGGCCTAGGAACCCTGAAGCAACCAGATTAGTCTTCAGGACCACCACTGTTTCAATCCTTGCGCGGCTTAGTGGAAGCTTCCCCGATTATTTTTTTTAGATCAAGGCAGCAAAACAAACGAATCAGACATCAATTCCTATATATGCCCGGTACTATCTTGTTTATCCTGGCATAGCGACACCCAAACTGGTGTTGGAGATGTTCTGGGAACTGGGGATTTAGTGGGACGCATCTCTGCCAGAACGCGTAATGACAACTTGGACGCAGCGGCCCTACCACCTACACCACTTAAAGGACGTAACAGTGCTAAGGCGATATGGTGGAATGTCCAACGATAGCCTAGAAAAATGTACATCTTTTCACCTATACGAGCCCCAAAGCTTACTGTGCAGTTGCGTAATTGCACGATGACGTTAAAGAGCCCGTGTAGCAGAAATCCCGGTTTCCGTATTGGTGTCGGCATTGGCGTCGCTGGATGTCAGCAAAAATTGGCGCTGTCCATGAGAGAACAGTCACTATGGATGCAAATAATAAGTCCGAGCCCGAATCCAATCTAGGCCATTTGCGTGGCAAGCAGGTGTTGTACCACATAGCCCCGATAGCGTTTGACAATGTTTCCTAACGAACCCTATACGGGCGTAATTGAGTGCAAGTAGTCGCACTAACGCATGCACAGCAGAAGCGCTGAATCACAACAGGCGGCACTCCTTGTGAATTGTGCAACGAGCGAGTGGTTTCAAGGCCCACCCATGAAAAAGCGCTCAGGCGTAAATAATAATCATAATCAGCAACAGCATCAAGAAGGTGTGCAGCTGCATATGTGGGCGTATTGCCTTACGGACGCGCAGTGGGTACTTGCGTAATTCGTTTAATAATGAGTTATGATAAAGTGGGCACTTCACGACTGCACTTGCAGTAGACATGCATTCTAGGAGGTTTTAAAACGGCTAATTTTGCACAGAGAGACGTTCCTTTCTTCGCGGAGGTTCCCACCGAGATGCGAAGCGTGGCTAGCGATTGAGAAGGCGATGCGAATCGGACCCGATCGCGGTATCGCAATTTACTCTTGAAGGCGAAGATCAAGCGTCCTTCAAGCTTTGGCGCACCTACGGAGTCAGCGAACCAGTGGTGACACTGGTTCTTTCGGTGTCCAGAGTGGCACCAAGGATTTGTCTCTTCGGAGGCGGCGGTGCTGATTATTGTAAAGGACACTTAGTGCAGAAATTAAAAGGTTGAAAACGAATTTCAACAGCCATACCTCTAAAAGATATCGTTAGTAAAAGTTTGTGACACTTTTCTTGCATGGATGCAGTTCTGCACTCAGTGAACGACAAACAAATGAAACGAGATGCCTCTGGTTTGAAGACACCACGCAAATTTTTTGTCCGCCCTTGACGTGGCGCCGGGTGGCATCGTAACCAATATAATGCAGGCCGCTGAGGGATAGATTTGGGCTTTGCGTGCTGTGAGTTCGTTCAAGACTGAGTGTCGCCAGAGCTCGGAAACATTCCGAGTTTCGCCAAACTCGGGCCGTCCTGCATTGTTCCCCTGGGCTGATATATACTGTGAATCACCTGTGGCGCAAACCCATATAACACGGGCCATGTCATGCAGGTATGTGCCACAGGTGACTCGTGGAAAGGGTTCGTGACGTACGTGGCGGGCTTGTCACGTTGTTCATGTCAGCCTGTGAATCGTGTACGTCATACACTCACGTCCATCTATGCAAACTATGAAAATTTTGGTATGTACATAGTTAAGGAGACCAGCTTAAGACCGTCCAGACGTAGGTGTCTAGATCGATATATAAGTAGATAAATAGAACAGCCAAAGTGCCTTTTGTTCCCTGAGAAATGCTTCGAATTTAAAATTCTAAGGAAAACACCCACTTGGATTGATGATTCTTCACTGTGATAACGCAGTCCTCTATCCGAATTGCCCATCCCTACACATAGTAGCATGGCAGCAGCATACGGACGCCGGCAAAAATCTGTTTTTCCAACAAAGAGTATCTCTCTCTCTCACACACAGGCAATGATAGGTGGGGCTGAATGTTTTGCAAGAAAATTAAGTGTTCGACCATTCGAAAGGACGAACAAGGTGCTGCTGTTCCATTTTTTGCAGTCCCCCAAAGTACTCAAATAGTTTGTTCGCAACACTAGATAGAATGCATGGGCACACTATGGCGCAAGAACACGGCAAGCTCTTGGCGTCGCTGCGTAATCCGCATCTGCTGGGAACGTTGCTGAGGTTACGCCAAGAATTAAAAGCAATGAGGCAGTCGGTAGACGGACGGAAACCTGTTTGGGCGAGGAAAGACATGAGGATAATTAAAGTGGACACCGACCATGACTGTTCACATGAAAGCAATGAGAACATGTAATTATAGGCAGTGCGGCATCTTGGCTTATTTTGAAAATTCTAAAAAGAAAATTTTATGGAAAAATAAACATAGTTTCTTAAATGATAATAGTGCATATGTTTCGCAGCAGGAATAGTCGTTTATGTAAAGAACGACATCCTTTTATGATAGCGTCTAATGCGCTGGGAAACAATGTGCGCAGAGGTGCACCTTTCTAGAGGAAAATTATACTTACGACAGGTGCACAGACACTTCTCTCCATTAATAAGGCAAGTAGGTGGTGGTGAACCATCGCAACCTCTTGGCCATGCGGCCGCACACGGCTTATTTTTCGGAGCTGCAAATATGCCCGGAAAGCGATATTAGTAAAACGAAAGCTCACATGAGGTGTACTCCTTGTTGGTAATTATTTGCCTTTCTCACAGTTAACGAAGTAAGGCCAGCGTCACGGTGTTAGAAGTACAGGTGGAACGACGCAGCACCGGCGCCATGCGCTCGCTGCGTCGAACTTCGGTTCCTCCGCGCCGTCACGCCGCGAGATGGCAGGAGCAGTCAAGAGGCTCACAGCGGCGCGCGCCGGCCTCTCTTCTGACAAAGCCACGGTGACGAAGCAGTTGTCGCCACATTGCTTCCTCGTTTAATTCTTTTTGTGCGATGGCAGGTCATGCTATTCGAATGAGAAAGCCGTGAAATGGGCAAAAAGTGTTTTGTGCCGCGGTGCAACTCTGTGTACAAGACCTGCACTGAAAAGTCGATTTTTCTGCACCCCGAGATGCGGAACGCCTGAAGTTTGGCGCCATGCGATTCCGCGCAAGGACCGCGTGCTGCAGTCGACTGATTACGTGTGCGAGAAGCACTTCGAGCCGAGGTACATAACGAAGACGTGGGAAGCAGTGTACAAAGGGCACGTTCTTGTGAGCACACCACGAAAGGCGGCTCTGGCTAATTACGCCGTGCCGACGAAGTTTTGAGTTCGTTTTGAGTTCATCGTCTTGAGTTCATCCACGCCGTGAGTTGGCCCGTTTTTTTTAACACCTACGTGCGTGTGCAGTCTCTCTCTCTCCGTGCGAAAGCTACGCTTGTTAACAATGAGAATATCTGGGGTTTTACGTGCTGAAACCACGTTATGATTATGAGGCACGCCGTAGCAGAGCTCCACAAATTTCGGCAATGTGGCGTTATTTAACATGCACTGACATCGTAGAGTACACGGGTCTCTAGCATGTTGCCTCCATCAAAATGCGACCGCCGCGGCTGGGATCGAACTAGGGAACTTCGGTCAGCAGCCGAGTACCGTAACCGGTGTACCATCGCGGTTGACTGGCTACGCTCGTAAAGACTCCGCACACCGCGATCGACGTGTTCCTTGAAAGACGAAGTAGTAATGCTGTATTCGGGTGACTATGCGAGACAATAACAGTGAAAAATACCCCTCAGTTGGCAACAAAGAAGAATCGGAAACATATATCCACCAATCTTAATGTCCCCCCTTCTCCCAGTGCCAAATCAGGATGCTTTTTCATGTCCTTCGTCGGTGCCTCAAACGTAGCTGCTGGCATTCGCTGAAATTCACTATTTTATGCTCGACTAGCTAAAAAGTCGTATTCGTGACACATTTTTTTATCCGCGACCAACGACCGCAAATTACTTCGAATGTTCGCGACTGCAAAGACAGCATGCATTTTCTGTTGTAATACTACGGAAATACGTTATTTTTTCTAACTATCTAAACTGTACTTCTACAAATAGAACTAGTGTCTGTCATATTTCAGCGTGACGTCACTGTCATATCTTTAATTGTCCGAATGAGGAAAGCATATGTTGAATTTGCCACCGCGAACCTTCGCGGTGGCAAATTCAACGTATTCAACAGGTAACGGCTGTATCGTCCAAATTTCGATTTATTCGAAGCTATTATTTATTTATTTATTTTTGCGCTCGTTATAGCGCGAACGCACAGTTTTTTATTCATTTCGAGGGGCGTTCGCGGCTCCGAAGCGACCATGCCTGATACCGCTCATGAGCCACCAGTAGTGTAGCGCCATCTAGGGCCCTGTGAACAAGACGCCACAAACCACGGACAGAAGTTCGCCACTTCCGGAGGCGCCGTCGGTCCACCTATAATACTTCTAACACCGTGGCCAGCGTCATTATTTTGGGGAAAGTCCTGATCGAAGGCTTAGTCATACAGCATGAAACGCACAAAGTTTGCTTCTCAGGACGCACTGAAGATGTACTGAGATGACATAGCGCATCACAGAGAGGCGCTCAGTAGCATCTTTGCATATGATCTATACAATTTTACCTAATCGAACAAGTTTATCGCAACTTTTTATTTTGGGGATATCCACAAGACAATACTAGACCGTGAATTTCGCATTTGTTTTTATTTATTAGTTTATTATGTATTGAGATGTAACCCTGCTTCTACGAGACTGGATCTGATGCACCGCGGAAATATTCTCAGAGTCACGACACAACCTATGATCGGTTTAAACGCGCCAACCTTTAAAGAGACTGTATACCGCCTTTACCACCGCCCGCCTTTGTGTTGCAGTAAAAGTGCACCATTCGAACCATGGAGGCTTGCACTGGGTCCTCTGGAAAGTGAGCAGACACTTTTAAAACCGAATTTATCGAGGTACGAAGTATCTGCTTCAAGTTGTCTGGAGCCCCCCAGATGGACCTTTTGAAACAGTAATTTGTTGTTGTTTCACATAAGGTGACAGGACGTAAATTTCTCATACATTTTTTTGGTGCACGCAATGTCTCCACAGGATGACGGGATAGACAGTCGGCACCCTGACACACACACACACACACACACACACACACACACACACACACACACACGCATATATATATATATATATATATATATATATATATATATATATATATATATATATATATATATATATAGTTGCAGCTAGGAGGTCACGCTGGGTTCGGTAAAATAAGGAACAAGAGAGAGTACGCCACACGTTGATTTTGCGCGGTATATATACTGAGGTTTCGGCTGGTGGACTTCAACAAAGGCTGGTCCACCAGCCGAACGTCAGTAAATATACCGCTAAAAGCGTCGTTCTCTATCTTGTTCCTTATATATATATATATATATATATATATATATATATATATATATATATATATATATATATATATATATATATATATATATATGGAAGAGAACAGACGCACCACCCGCACACTAGGCCAGTTGTTCTATTGTCTGTCTTCGTCCTTCTCTTTGTCGCGCTGCCCGATCTCGCGCCCGTGTCCGAGCCCCGCTCTGTCTTCCTTACTCTCAGCCATGCTGCGACATTGCAAGGCGAGCTGCGATATCGCCTCTGGAGGGCGGCATTGACTGTTGCGTGTCGGTCGGGCTTGGACACGTAGTGACTTAGTCTGATGAAGCGCCAACGATGCCTCTGGCTTCGGCATCGGCTGTGTCGCGGAGGTCGGTCGTGTGTCTGGTGTGGTCGTGGTGGTCGCGATTTCTCTGGCGAAGCCGACGAACATTCTCGGGGGCGACACTGGCTGCGTCGCGGTGGTAGTTCGTTTGCACTGCACGACGTGTCACGCTGAAGTGCTGAATACTCAGGTGGCCGACATTGGCTGCCTCGTTGTGGCTGCAGGTCTCGGCCACTTTGGGACTTAACGTGCTCTGCAGTATGTGCAACAAGCGGGTAGCACTGAATATTCGGTGCAGCTCGAAGGTGCCTCCGACGATTGCCCCGTCGCAGTTCTCAACTTGCTGTCGGAGGTCCTTTACGCCGTATGGTGGGAGGCAGTGAAAATTCAAGTTGAGGGAAGATGAGCTCAGCAGCCATTAGCTCTTGGCACGCTTTAGCTGCAACGTCGGGTTTGTGTCAACCCAAACGTCAAGCGTCGCAGAGCTGGCCAGGTCAGGGGAGTTTAGGTCACTATTCGAGCCATCGGTACACTTGAGCTGTGTTGGGAGGTCTATTATGGAGTCAGCCTTTTTGGCTGCAAAAGTGGTGATAATTGCCATAGTGTGTTGCAGCTACTTCGCCAGTGGCTTGTCATGCACGACAGGAGCTGGTACTTGCGCGTGTCCCAGCGAAGGCAAATATGGGATCCGCTCCTCCAACTGCTCTTGATGAGGAATGGTCTCGGCCTCTCTCAGTGATGTAATGGCGTCGGAAAGCGGCGCCGAGCATGAGACCGGCAGCGGAGTGTAGCACCTGCTTTCCACATCTTTGTAGGGCAGCCAGAGAATCTCTCTATTCTGGGACTCGAGCGCAGCCATGGACGACCATCAAAGCAGTGCCCCACATCAGCTCAATCTCCGCGGAAGGGGAGGTTGGTGGACGCCCGAGCTGCATCACCGAGGTCGTGTAGTTCGCAAATGCCTTGCGTGGTAGAGGCTCGGTCGGTAGGTAGGGGGTCGCAGGCATGAGAAAGGGGACGAAAAAGATTCGACAGTTTGGCACACCATACAGGCCAGGATCGTAGCACGATGCCTTCGCAGGCATGTCATTCCTTGGCGGCATCGGGAAGGTGGTCGGTGGCCATCCACAATTTTTGCTGATCCGTCCAGGCCTCGCGAGCTCCGACAGCTTGATGGTCGCCATCGAATTTTCGGCATCGTCTCGAGATATGCGAAATACCGGTAGTCCACAGGGAGCCGGTGATGGCGGGACGGCGGCCGAAAATTCGGAGTGTGCCTACGCGAAGCAGCCCAATTGCTCTGACAGCTGCGTGATGGAATGCCGCAGCTAGCGGTGGTTCTTGGGTGAGCTGGCCTCAAGTTTTTGTGAGGCGGCCGCAACCAACACGGCATTGATTGCGCACAGTGTTGGCAAGGCGGCATGAGAGAGTTTGGAGCTGGATGCTATCAAGGCGTTAGTCATCATGCGGAGTTGCGCGATGGTATGCAGCAGCTCCACGGCGCTGTCGGGTGATCCTCGTGCAGAGCCAAGGCTGGCATTTGTGGAGGATACAGTGACTCCGGTACTCATGGTGGTACAACGCATGGCCAAGGACGTGTGGACGGCCTCCCTTGGAAACCCAGATCTGGTCAAAGTCCTGGACACGGGACCCATGCTGTCGACAGTGTCAATGGCATTCCTAGGCAAGCGGAACCCGTGTGATGTAGTGTCGTGAAGTCGTATTGCGGCGTCAATTAAGGGAGCTTGAGCAGCCGAGGAGGCCTGCACGCCGTCCGCGGATGGTGTCTGAAGCGCCGACAGGTTTGCAGGTGCCGAGGAGGCATGTACGCCGTCCCTAGGAGAGAGGAGCCCATGAGCATTGTTGGCGCGAAGTAGCATGTCGCCGGACAAGTAGTTCCCCGGAACCACAATGGAGGCCTGGACGCCGTCCGCTGGTGGGGGGATGGATACTTGCTGCGGTGGTCTACTTGCGGGTTCCATCAGCGAGGAAGCGTGACGGCGTTCCTTAGGACGACGTGTTACCTCAAGCTAGCAGCTGGGATTCGCCTAATCCTTTCGACGACTGCGCCATTGTAATGGAAGAGAACAGAGAGAACGCCCGCAGAATTGGGCGGCTGCTCTATTCTCTGACGTCGTCCTCATTGTAGCGCTGCTCGATCTCGCACCCGTGTCCGAGCGGCGATACACACACACACACACACACACACACACACACACACACATATATATATATATATATATATATATATATATATATATATATATGTGTGTGTTTGTGTGTTTGTATATATATATATATATATATATATATATATATATATATATATACATATATATGTGTGTGTGTGTGTGTGTGTCTAATAGTGGAAGTGACAAATGCATTTGCTGACTTTATATCTGTTCACTGAAAGAAAGTTGCGAGGAAAGAGTTCTATTAAAATAGCAAGAAAATGGCCGCTGCACCAACAGGAAACAGCATAATACACGTTAACTGGTAAGGAACAGAGAGCATGGTGAGGAAAATGTGGCCGCTAACAGCAAGAAGTGGGAAAAGTGCTTCTACAGTAGCAATTAAAACGACAAACGGCTACAACACCAGCGCTTTCCCGTTCATCTCAAACCTGCTCCCCCCTCGCCTCACTGATTCTTTCCCTTGACGTTCCGTTGTTCTGTGAGTCTTTGCTCTCTCTCTTACTCCTCAGCCTCGCTTGCTCATCCCGTTCACCACCCTCCTTGCCTAATTCGTTGCCTTGACACTCCATTGCTTTACTATGCTTTACATTGAAATTGACGGCCTTGCTCTTCGCGAGAATAAAAACCTGTTTGAAGAAATAAAACAGGACGTTGTCTTCAGATCCCTGAACAATCTGAGGATGACACTGATGGGTTGAATTAATTCTGGACCAGAAAAGACAGGCCTCCAATCGCTGCTCTCAAACTTGCATCGAGGATAGTGAGGGCAAATGGTTTGCCAAACGGAAGTGACTAATGAACAAACTTCCGGGAGCAAGTGGCTCAAGGAGAAAAAACAGGAATAAGATATGGTGTGCCTGAAGAATTTGTACTCGGCCCTGTACTATTTATAAAGTAAATAACATTGCTAATATCTCATGTACTGGAAGATAATCATGTATGCTGACGACGCAAGTTTTCTGTTCTTGGACAGATTTGAAGGAGCTCACGGCGATGTCAAACAACTGGATGTATGAACTTGATTTCTGGGTATCTCCTAATACACTAACACTGAATGTCAAAAATGCAAAGTTCTTTTTATTTATCTTAAGAATAAGGAATTAGATTACACTATGAATTCATAATACGGTGATTCGCAATTAGAACTTCTAGATAATCGTGTATTTCTAGGTGTTGCTATTCAATCAAAATTAACCTCATCACGACAGGTGAACAATTTAACAATAAAGGTAACGATATCCATCAGCATGTTGAACTGTTCGAGTTAGTTTTTAACTAAGTTAAGAAGGAAATTATTTTTCCATATACCACCCTCATTTCAGCTACTGTATGTTGGTGTGGAGAACAAGAATTAAAAAAAAATACTGAATATATTTCTTGATGCTCAAAGAAAACCATTATATTTCTTCAATCAGTAGATAATGTAGGTAAATTAGAACCGGTGCTTAAGTGTATAATTCAACGTTTCTACTTTACTTACAAAATAAGGTTGTCGTGTACATATATTGTGAAGTATCAGGAGACTAGGCTTCATCTACCCATCACTACTTAAACAGGAACACCGGTCACGACTTGCGCATATTAGACATAGTTGTTAAAAGAGCATGCGCCATACAGTTTCATCCTATAAAATTTTATGGTACGCACCAACTATGGGATGGAAATAATAGACCACCAAATTATGAAATTATGTAATGAGCACCCTGCAGTATATCAGTTGACATTATCATGCACACTCTCTCAAAACATTAAAATGAAACTTCGGCCCCTGTTGAAAATTTAGAGCATATTGTACTTTTGGTCACTGGTCAACTGATAAAGCGAACTGCTCATAATGTGTGCGTATATGTCGAGGTATTGCGCTCATCAGTGCTTAATTTTTTTTCGCCGTTAAATGTGGTTGAACTTATACCCTCAAAGCTGCGATGGGTTCTTCGAATGAAGAACTTTAGTTCATCCATTTGACATAAACGCATAACCGCCTAATTAAACAGTGAATAAATGTATCTTTTTAATTACTGGCCGAAATGATGTTATTGACTACCCTAAGATGCATGTGGCTACGGGAAATGCAATTGTGAAGGTATCGAGTTAATATGGCGTTTTCCTGGTTTTTAGAATTTTGAACACATTTCTCAAAACACCCTGTACTCTAAAGGCATTTAATGGACGCTGGCGTAAGAGAAGACAGAAACATGGACGGCTGTAGATGCCCATGGGCGTTTCGTAGGTCGAATGACTTCGCGCTGCAGCCTGTCGTTGACTTGTTCATGTATTACACGACGATCTGTCGATGAAACGCGATATAGGCGCTGGTGCAATGGTGGTTGTGAGTCAGCGTCGATGTGATGCCCAGGCAAGGCCGTCCGCGTCGGATGAAGTATAAAATTTTTCCAACAATAAAACAGCGGCGAACGCCGGTCCGCTGTAAGTTTTTCAGCAATGGATGAACAAATGATATCGCTGGCAACGGCGTCGATCATAGGCGTATCTATCGGGGGGGGGGGGCAAGGGGGGCGCTAGCCCCCCCACTGAGAAATGTTGGAGGGGCGGAGCCCCCCCACTTTCGACAGTGGTTATTGTCGGCTGCAGACTGGGAAACTAACAAGTCAGGCAAAGTCTTACTTGAACGCAGCAATAACGTAATTTTGTAATAAAATTTGTCCTACGATTCTGCTGTGACGACTGTCCTGCGGGTGTCATGACCACGCACTGTAGACTACCTGCGGTGCGGGCTACCTATTTCACTCTTGTGCGTCTTGCGCTCGAGCATTGCAGAGGAGGCTATCGCTCAGCAGGAGCTCTATAACATTACAGCAATCTGTCATGATTTTATTATGTCCTGCCTGGCCTGAAATTTAAGTAATCCGCGACGCAAATATGGGCGGGAGCTAGTAAAGGTTTCATAACCTGATCAAATGCTCTCCTTTTTCAGGAAATTCAGTTTCTTTGAAAACGAATAGCATCGCCACTGCTGCATATTCAAGCTGCTGTGAGTTGATGAGTGTGCCGAAGTGCCCAGTATTTTAGTTGTGCCTAGTTAGGACAGCAAAAATATATTCCCACTTTAGTCTCCGATTAGCCTGCTTCACTTGGCTTATATATGGTAGCCTGCAGCGATCGCGGCGGCTTGCAACAAGGCAGTGGACTCCAGCACATTGAGAAGCCCAGCTTTCAAGTTTGCCCCATTACTTGATCTACCTCACCAGGGAGATCATCAGTGTCCACGGTTTTCTGGACTAAGAAGGCTGCCTACCTGCAAAGGATTGTGTCTGTTCCTAATTTTGTTTATATCTCTCTCTACCTCTCTGTCAGCAACGATGAGTTCACAGAGAGTTGTACACGCGCAAAAACAGCTCAGCATCGTTATACTACAACTGAAAATATCTATTATACACATATGAATCCATCTCGCCCGCTGCTATAAGCAGCCACTGCCAATGTGATTGGCGGGCAGCCTTCTTAA
Source organism: Rhipicephalus sanguineus (assembly GCF_013339695.2). Taxonomy (NCBI): domain Eukaryota; kingdom Metazoa; phylum Arthropoda; class Arachnida; order Ixodida; family Ixodidae; genus Rhipicephalus; species Rhipicephalus sanguineus. The sequence goes on from NC_051177.1 coordinate 113,216,275, forward strand.
ATTACGTTCAGAAAGGGACACTGTCTGGCTATTCCGAAAAAAATGAGTTATTGTTCAGCACAGTAATGTGCTGCTTATTGTGCACACTTCATTTTAAATCCGCGAGTTTTCGCAGACTTGTGACGTCGCGTAACAAGGAGGCGATTTTATGGCACATTGAAAACTTTTGACGAATAACGAAGAACCAATGACAGGCAATACGCCGTATTGAAAATAGTTCATTATTATAATTTTTTACGCAGTCATGCGTACTTGGTAATTACGCGGTGGATCACTTACGCGTCATTTGTAGCGTCGTTTTAGGTCCTGTGAGCATGACCCAGAAAGTTTCGACCAATCATTAACAGCTAACGACCTATACGGAAGGAAACAATTCGGGGTAGCTTAACGCTATAATCGCCCACATTTTTCAAGGAAAATATGAGTTCACACAGTTTACGTAGGCTGTTTACTTGGAGGAACCGGAGGGGAGGAGTACAGTGCCATTACACCGCTTTTTCGTCCACCCCTCACCCAAGCTGGGAAAAGTAGGAGTGCAAGGAACGACACCTAGTACATAAATTCGTAGCAATTTAAAATCTCATAACTATACACAATCAGTTCAATATGGTTTGCGTAAGTATTAATCGACTGAACTTGGTCTTCTTCTTAAGAAAATTTTTATATTAGAGGGCCCTAACAGTAAAGAAATTGGCACTCGACTTATCCTGAAGACTTCTGCGAAGTACCTTGCTTTGTCGGCCACATGTTTTGTTTAATAAGTGAGAATTTAGGGTACTAGAGTCATAGCAGGTTCTTCATGCTCATCGTATCTACAACCCCAAACTAAGACTGCGAAGTTTGCTGATGTAATGCTCAGATAATCAGGTTATATTTGGGTGTACTTTTTAACCTTCATGGTATTCTTTCCAAAATGTTATTAAACACTGCTGTGTTGTCGCGGTATAGGGCGGCCCAGCCTGCACAATCTGTTTGTGCAGATTCGTCCTTGATTTAAAACAAACAATTTTGAAAAGCAATAATCTGATCAGCTCTATGAATAATTAACGGCACAATTAAGCTAGAGTTTGCTTAAGTTGTTTTTATGATCCTTCAGGTATAGGGCACGCGTTGGCTTATACCTGAACGATCATAACAATTACGCAAGCTATAGCTTAGGTACGCCGTTAATTATCACGTAAGACCATGTATCGTAATTATCAGAAGCCAAACTCGACGCCTTAGAACAGCTCTGCAGGCCATTGACTACATTATGATTCTGCCCCTTTGGACGATGAAGCGGTTGACTATTCCCTGCCCTTTTTTGGTCCAAGGGGGTAGTACGATTCCATAATTTTAGCACTATTGCCATTTTTGACGTTATGTACAGCAGTATTACTAAAAGAAGTGGCAAGTAGTTGTATGACTTGCATTACTTGCTGCGAAAAGACCCCTGCTGTAATCCTGCGCTGACGTGCTATGTAGTGAATGCCAGGCAAAGGAACACTTCGTACGACCATGTGGATGTTCAGTTAGAAAATGTTTTTCTCGCTTAAAAGAAAAACTACTCTTTTCAAACTTCCTGTACGTCATACCCACAAAGCATACTACACAACCATGCAAAAGTCATATTTTTACTTGGACCGCTACCTTGTGAAAATTAAGTCGCAATATGGGTCAAAACGCTCTTTTCCACAAATTTGTCCCAATATTGTAGCAGCGTTTGTTCGTCTTTCGATCCCACAGTATTTTTATCACCAACTATAGGAACCTACAAAGCCCTCAATGTGAATATATTACTCGCGGAAAAATCGGTGCTTAAGAAATGCTAAACACGCAGCATTTTGCGACTTTTGGTCAAGGCCAAAAATAATGAAAGTTAAACCAAAAATGAATAAACTATCATATTCAAGAAAGCGCAGCGCCTTGATATTAAGAAAAATATTGTTTCGTAGTAATGGCTCAAACCAGTAATTTTATATAAATTGTTATGTACGACACAGTTTCACTTCCGTGCCCCTAGTTCGAAGTGCCCTTTAGGCAACACAAAATTGTTTCCCGAAATATAATGCCTCAATAACTATGTCTGACATTCACACATACCAGCCCAATTTATTTCAGCATGATCGGATATGATCGCAAATTTACCGGGTGCACTTCATATAGAATGACCCATATATATATATATATATATATATATATATATATATATATATATATATAATTATATATATATATATATATATATATATATATATATATATATATATATATATAATTATATATATATATATATATATATATATATATATATATATATATATATATATATATATATACGGCGGACAGAGTCAGCCCCCCATTCGCGATCGAGTTCGTACGCCACTGGCGTCGATGTAGACATAGCACAGAGATTATGGCAGCGTGCACAGTATATCATTGGGCACGGCACTAACATGCTCGTCGCCGATGGCTGCCACGATGCCGATGCGTTCCTCTCTTAGGAGCGTGGGAGTGTGTGTAAAATGGTTGCAAGCAAAAATTGCGGTAATGCCCTTTGTGATGTTTACGATGACTGCCAATTGGGCATGTTGGTAAAGGTTCATGAGGAAACAAGCGCAATATACACGGAGACATAGAAAGGACACAGGACGGAGCGCTTACTAGCAACTGAACATTTTTGATTTCGGAACAACATTCCTATATATATGCATCACATGAATGCACGTCACCATAAACCACTCTTATTATCACAAACAGCGTGAATCAACGAAAGAACGCCATGATAAGCAATGGCATACAACAGGTAAGCACGTGTTAACCCCCCCCCCCCCCAAAAAAAAAAACAATTTAAGAAATGCACTGATTCATGTAACGTCCAAAAAAGCGAATTCAGTATCTGTTAGCAGAACAGACGTCTAGCTGACGCACCTATAGCCACCTTTCTTAATTCGAAACGCTGCATTAATTTCTCTTGTCGTTCGCTTCTTGTGCTTGTCACAGTTTTGGCTGGCAAGTGCGCTCTTTGCAGTGCATCGCTAAGTGCGAGTACAGGGCTCCTTCATTGAACAGTCACGTTCGCGAAGGCGCACATTCAGGCAGCGACCTCTTTGGCCGACGTATTTTTTTCCACAAGTGAAAGGAATTCCGTACAGAGCGGATAAGGTTCATCCTTTATCTGCATAACGTGTCACATCGGTTGAAAATAGTTGCGTCAAGGTATGGGGTACGGGTTGTTTTTTCAGCAAAAACAAATTGTCAAAGATTTACCCGGCAGTACAAAGGTTGGCCACAAAGAAAGGCAAGGAAGAAACAGATGGATGTGGCATAAAACATGGGCGGAGGTATGCTGAGTGCGAAAAGATGTCGTGTACGGAATTCTTTCACATGTTGAAAGGAATACGTCGGCCAAACAGGTCGCTGCCTGAATGTGCGCCTTCGCGAACATGTAAGTTCAGTAAAGGGGGCTCCGTACTCGCACTTAGCGATGCGCTGCAAGGAGTGCACTTGCCAGCCCAAACTGTGTGACACAGAAATAATTGACAAGCACAACAAGTGAACGACAAGAGAAATTAATGAAGCATTTTGAATTAAGAAAAGTGGCGATAGGTGCGTCAGCCAGGCGTCTGTTCTGCTAAGAGATACCGTATTTGCTTTTTTGGACGTTACATGAATCAGTGCATTTGTTTACTTGTTTTTTGGAGGATTTAACACGTTCTTACGTGCTGTATGCCATCGGTTATCATGGCGGTCTTTCGTGGATTCATGCTGTTTGTGATAATAAGGATGGTTTGTGGGGACATGCATACATGTGACGCATATATAAGAATGTTCTGCCGAATTAAAAAAAAATCCACTTGCTAGTAAGCGCTCCGCCCTGTGTCCTTACTAAGTCTCTGTGTATAGTGTGCTTGTTTCAACATGAACTATTTGTGATGGCCATGGTCGCAAGATGTATGAACAGGCCCTGCCGCGCGAGAAATCGGCCAGACGGCGAAAGTTATGCAGCAGCTTTACAGAGGCCGCTACAGTGCACAGACATGACCATTGACGCGTTGGGAGGACCGCGAGCGTCGGCTTTGAGGATACTGGAATGCGGTGTTGTATCGATGGTTGTCAAATCTATGTGCTTCGAGAGTTCTATTTCGGGCCGTGCGCAGTCATTCACACAATTGTGGCGGGTAAAAAGGCGCAGCCGAGGATGAGGTCACGAGAACAGGAAGAAATGATCACGAATTTAATGGTATACACAGCGTCCTCACTGTCAGCACGAGCACTACAAGGTGCTAAGGGGCGAAATAGCCATGCGGAGAGACAGTCCAAAAAAAAGGGCATCGTGACTTTCAGAAGTAAGCGGGAAAACTTGGTGTACATGACGCTCACGGCGGCTCTCATTACCACAAGTACCGATATGTGGACACCGTCGACAAGCACTTGTATCGCATTGGACGGGCTGCGAGGAGGACTTCACAGTTCGACAGTGTCGCAGTCTTTGCCTAATGAACTGGGACTGTTAGTTTTCCTCTTTCCGAGTGACGGGAGGATGCCGCATTGGCGATAATGATCGATGACGCGGAGACTGATAACGGCGGGTATTTGGAGGCGGTCGGTATATCGGTGACATAGTGGTAGGTGGACAGTAATTTTGACGGGTTGGATTGCTTGTCACAAGTGGTGCGTCGCTAGGTTCCTGCAGCCGGTTGCAGTAACGTGCGAATTGACCTGTGTAGCCGCAGCGAAGGTATGTACGGTGGTTGTCCGAAACGGGTCATCGGTTCGCTGAAGCGGGCCTTGTCCTCGTCGGACGATGCGGTTCATGGAGCGTCCGGTGCTAGGGCTGCATGGCGAGATGCGCACAGGGCCTAAACACCACGTCCGCATAACTGAGAGGTACACGAGGAGTCGTTGGGTGGCCTCGCGACGACCTCGGCGTAGGTGAGTGGTGATGGCGCGTGACCTGTTGAAGGTAGGGTGGATGGGATGTGGAACTGCGCCAGCGTAGCTCGATGGTGTGGGCGTGGAATGGTGTATGCTGTGGTCGCTCAATATGTTAGCGATTTTACAGCGAAAGCTGTTATGAGATCATTTTACCGGCCGTTTTTGGCGCCGTAGTTGTCCGCCGCCGTCGCCGACGGTGTCCGTAACCAGTATCGCTCGAAATAAGAAAAAAAAACTAAATAAGAAAGAAATTCCAGGATGGAACGAGGTTCGAACCTGGGCCCTCTGCGTGGGAGCCCAGTATTCAACCTCTGAGCCAAGCCGGTGCTTGAAACTGCGTTGCAAGAAGGTCCTATACAGGCTTCATGTCGGGAAGGAACCACATTAGCATATGCAATATAGCGTGGTAGAAGAGTAAAATAAGCACCAAGCGTCGCACAACGCGAATTCTTTAAGCAGGCGTCACACAATGCGAATTGCGCAACGAGTAGGTTGTTGAATGCTTCCAACCCATTACAAAGGGCTCTGCCATAATTCTTCGTCGTCATCAGGCACAACATCAACAAAGTGCGCATAATGCCTTACATCGTGTTTAGCAGGTACCACAGCTCTCCGTAAAATGACGAAAAATGGCACAGTGCCTGCTGCCCTACTTCTCAAAAACTACAATGATTTATAGCGTAGTGGGTTCCTCGCAAGTGCACTTGTATTGGTTGCCAAGGAAGCCCATAAGCGCATGATCTATTACCTCGGGGTCTCAGTAAAATTACAATGATTTATAGCGTAGTGGGTTCCTCGTAAGTGCACTTGTATTGGTTGCCAAGGAAGCCCATAAGCGCATGATCCATTTCCTCGGGGTCTCAGTAAAGGTCTTCGCCCCCCCTCGTCTCTCTCCCACGTCAACGTACGTTATACAGCATGACGGGAGAGGGAAATAGCGACCGGGCGTCACCCAATGCAAATTGCATAACTGGTGGGCCGTTTAAAGCTTCCAACCCATTACAAAGGGCTGAGCCATAATTCTTCATCGTCATCAGTCGTCGCGTCAACAAAGTGCACATAATGCCTTACAGACGTGTAGCTGGTGCCTCGCCTCTCCGCAGAATGACGAATAATGTCTCAGTAGGTGCTTCCCAACTTCACAAAAATTGTGATTTATGGCGTAGTGGGTACCATTCTAGTGTACTTCTATTGTAGCCCCAAGAGAGATTACAACGGGCTCTAGAAACGCCGCTCTTCCAGCTTTCGCTGCGACTGCGCTGCGATTTCAGCGCAGGCCTGGCGTTTTTTTTCTCTCCATAGCGTGGCGCAGCGGATGCGTGATGTTCGAAGCGGATTTTCGGATGAGGAGAATGTATCAAAGACAGTTGTTGCGCAACTTCCTGTCGTATGAATACTTTCATATCCGCAGGCAGCGCAGACTGGTTGGAGGAGGCGGTCAAACCAGCAACGTGTTCGTAACGCAATAAGGGCGACGAGTAAACGAGCGCGGCCTCTGTGACTCCTCGTAACTTTGACGTAGGGTGCTAATTTCTGTCTGGGACTGAGGGTTTTTCGCAAGAAACATGTTGATGGCAGCGTCCTCTATGCCGTTCATGGCTGTTTCTAATCATGTCTCATTCCAACATCGTTGCGTCCGCTCACATGCAAAAATCCACCATGTCGTCAATACAGCTTCAATGCTTCCCCGGGCTGCTGGGCACGTTCCAGCAAGCGCGATTGCGTGCGCACCTTGCGCACACCAGGGCAACCAAACACAGCTGCTATCAAGGCCTTGGATGTGGACCATGATGGCATGTCCATCTATTGGTTGGTGTACCAGAGGCTGGCCACACCAGCGAGGTGAAAGAGGGCGTGGCTCGATTTCGCGACATCGTCACATATGTCAGAATGCGTACTCTCTCGTATGACGACAGCCAGTGCTCCACGTTGTTGCCGCCTGTGCCGTTGAAAACAGGAGGGTCCTTGCAGTGAGGCAGACCAGAGCACATGACTGTTGGGGCCATAGGCGTGCGCAAGGGTTCCCCATCAAGGGGGGCGAAGGTTCATCGCAGCGCTCCCCACTCTACTAAGTTGATCCCGCATACCTGCCGCCGCACTGAGCACAGGTTAGGGATGGCGCCCATGCCTCCTCTTCACCTGTGAACCAGTAGGCGCTTCAAGCACCATCCGAGGGATGGCGTGCAGGCCTCATCGGTGGCTCAACCTCCCTTCATGGACGCCGCAGTAACAATTCATGACAACACATCGCACGAGTTGCGCTTGCATGGGAACGTGGTTGCCGCATCCGATGGCACGGGTCACGTGCCCAGGATTCTGACCAGATGAGTTTCCAACGGACTCCGGCCACACGTTCTTTGCCCCGGGTTGCGCCACACCGGGAACACTGGAGTCGCTGAAACCTCCGCAGATGCCGGCTAGCTCAACTATCAATCTTGCTACAATTAACCACATTCCATGTACGATATGTACATTAAAATGTGTGTTCCATGCAGGAATTATTCTTTACGAAACAGCTGCTTGATCAATCAGAATAAATTTCCGCCTTTTGAACAAACAGCGTAAATTTTAGCAAATATAAAATGTAGACATTTGCATAGATACTGTCCATAAAACAGAAGTGAAAGACCCACAGGCATGGTGACGACATGGGTCACTATAATGACATTGTAAGCTGCATTCAGGAGACGTTTTAGCCTCATCAACAAAAATAATGGCTATGTGATACGTTAAGCTACACAGCACTGTTTGGGGAGTGGGTTGAGTGCTCATAGGAAGTGAAGCTGAAGCGACTAGAGGTCACGAATAAGATTTTAAGCTTCAACTACATATTCTTGGCCCATCCCCCAGAGTGGGTACGTGCCATAGAAAAGAAGGCAAAACAAACAAACAAATCACGGGCACCTGACGGGTCCAACATTAACGAAATTTAGCGCATTCGCGACTGTTATACCTTCAAGAAGAACGGCTATTTGGGCTATTTGGTTAAAATGCATATTGAAAGGGTTTGCAGCGCAAGCACTGAAGGAAAGGTTTAAAAGCGAGGAATGGAAAGCAAAGCGCTCGTGTCGTCCCTCTTTGCTTTCCGTTCCTCGCTTTTAAACCATTCCTTCAGCACTACCGTTCTTGCGCTGCAAACCCTTTCAATATGTTATACCTTCCACAAGGAAACTGCACTGTACGTTAATTTCTTCCTCGCGGTATGCGGCATCACTCATCAATATCTGGAAACACAATTAGTTGCGAGCCTCTTGTGCAAGTCTTTGATTTGCACAGAAGCTGTCAAGTAATGGCGAATTTCGTGGAAGAGAATACCAGCAGTACACTGTGCGGTAGAGTAAATCCGATTGCTATAAATGCCCCAAAACACCGGACCAACATAGGAGTTTGCACCTTTCGTAGACGAAAGGATAATTCGCTGTTAGCAATTAAAATGGTGTCTGCAGTGTCCATAAGGCCGTTAACGGAAGCACCTTCCACAGAGGCAGTGAAGAAATTTGCAGAGCGAGCAGGAGACATTGTGACCAACGCGAAAACCTTTGCGCGCAGCATAGGAGGGAAAACAAAAATGGAACAGGCAGACCACAACACTAAATGTAAGACTACGGGACAACTTGGACGCTTTGAAGGGAAGGCCGTTCTCAAATTCCGGAGTGCATTGTGCACTGTGTCAGTTCAACCCGAGTGAGCCTACGATTGGCCAAGCAAGCGCACTGTTAGCAATTTTCATCTAACTACCAGAGGGATGTGGAAGCTTGCCTTATGAAAATGTCATATATGGACCTATATAAAAAATTTCACCATCTCCCTCTAAAGGGGATGCGAAGGAACGCATGCGGGGATGCGAAGGAACGCATGGGTCGGCTTAAAGGGCCCCTCACCAGGCCACATAGCAAATTTTAGTTAGACGGTGGAAGTTGTTGTGTGCCGAATGAAGAGCAGTATGTAGCAAGAATTTTTCAATTCGGTTCATTACGAGCTGAGGACAACAATAATTTGTAGCGGAGCGAAACCATGACGCGAGGAGGCGAGTTTCAAACCCTTGCCACTCGCCCCGTCTAGCCTTCGAAAGCCAAATCCCTTCCCTGTCCTCTTCACTTGACACATACGCATGAACATGTCATGCGCATGCATGGTCATGTGCGCATGACGTGCCCGAGCGAGCCCGAGCACGCAAGCGGCGTGTCGCGGCCGCTACCTTTGTTTTAAAGACGATAGTCTTTCTTGGGGAAATTAAACGCAGAAATTTTGGTCTGTCTTTCTGTCTGTCCTTCTGTCTGTCTTTCTTTTTGTCGGCACGGCCCTCGATTCAGCCACTCGGCCAAAGTTGAACCACTTGCCCAAGGGCCAGCCATCGTGAACGGCTGACTAGGTTCATACTTGTGTACATTGTTGATCAAAAAGCAAACATTACGCATATCTGAGGCGCAACATCACTAGGTAAGTATTAGGCGGTGTGTTCCTTTAACAGAAAATACATAGATACGCAATTTTAAAGACCTTGATGGTATGCGTTTAACGTTGAGACAGTAACGCGTTTATTAAAAGATTGCCACAGCTGAAGCGATCAGCGGTCCAAGCCGAGCAAGCAGGAGCGCCAACAACAACCGTCTTCTTCTTCTTCTTTCGCAGGCGTTCTTGTCTGCGCCCTACCATGTTAGAAATCACTCCCCCGCGGAAAAGGAGCCATCCTGGCGACCTAAGGAACAGGTACAACTGGTGGGTCATAATGCGGCTTCAGTCGATCGACGTGAACAGTCTCGCGGCTGCGACGACGGCGGTCCGTAGATGATTGAACAGGCTCAATCATATAGTTAACTGGGGATGCTTGACGTAGGACGCGGTAGGGGCCTTCGTACTTAGGCAGTAGCTTTGTGGAAAGGCCAGGGGCGGAGGAGGGAACGCGAAGCCACACCAACGTTCCAGGCGAATACGACTGAGGAGGCAGGTTTTCGTCGTGACGGTCCTTCTGGCCCTACTCGCCCTACAATGTTACAACCCTAGTTTCTTAAGGTGCGCTGAAAATGCGACTGCGCTGAAACTTGTCTTCCTCCGTGCCCTCTGCACAAGCTCCCAGGGAGCACACAACGTCGGGCCGATATTGGTTTTACGGCGGCTATGCGCGGCCCCACCTCGGGCTAGCATTGCCAGCCTGGCGGCGTTATCGGCGGAGCCGCTGACTTTTGACGGCAAAATTGGGCCGACTTTGCCGCCTTTCAGCCGATGTTGGGCTTTCATCGGCAACATTGGGCCGAGATTTCCGGCGTTCCGCCCTCCCACCGCCGATATCGGCTTAGCCGATTCCTTCCACCGGCAACATTGGGCCGAGTTTGCCGGCGCTCTGCTGTTCTTCCGCCGATATCGGCTTAGCCGATAGCTTTCACCGGCAACATTGGGCCGAGTTAGCCGCCGTTTTGCCGTACTTTCACCGACATCGGCCGAGCCGATGGTTTTCACCGGCAACATTGGGCCGAGCATGCCGTCATTCTGCCGTGCTTCAGCTGACATCGGCGGAGCTGATGGCTTATCGACGATGTTGGAACTTTTTTGTCTCCCTTCAGACAGTTATACATGCCCTGTTGAAAACGTCCTTGTGATGAAATGATAAAGAAGACGAAGACAGCAGCGAGAAATGCGACACGTTGCGGACAAAAAAAGGAGAGCGCGTGGTGGTGGCGGGAAGAAAGAAAAGGAAGAAGAAGCAAGGAGCTGGCGGGGGTGGCCACGGAGGCACAGCGTTCGAGAGGCCACGTTTCGTGAGGGCTACCCGGGTCAACCGCTGGGCAGCCTCCTGACAGGTCGCGCTCCTGAGGGCGCTGGTGACCAAGGTGTCCGTGTCCTGCCCGGTACCTGGCCGGTTCCTGCCTGCTTCTTTCCTGCGCTTGCTGGTTCCGGTCTGCCTGCCTGAACGCGTGGTCCACCACCACTCACCCTGTTGCTCACCTAGCCGCGCCGCTACGTCCCGTCTATCTGCTGAGACGGTCGACCGTCGGCCCGCTGTGCTGCAGACGTTTACCCGGGACGTGAGCAGGACGTCAAAGAATGTGAGCGCATCACTCTAGGACATTCCACGCTTATTGACCTTTTCGTTTGAAGTGTATTTGGGGGATATCTGTTATGCGTGTATTGTCTTCGAAGGTTGTTTCTGCTTAATAATATATGTTGCTTACCAGCCTTATCGTGCACGGCTCCTTCCTTCATTGCACCGTACATGAATCAAAGTGACGGTCCGCACCTTACTCTTTACATTTCTGGCGTCCGCGAGACAGGACTAAGCTCTCTTAACATCTTTTGAGAGCCTCACTTTGTTCACGTGCGGTGGTTGAAAGATGGACGCCGAAAGACTGATAGGTGTAGGTAAAGAGTTGGGACTCACAGGCAAGGCACTCCAGCAGTGGATAGAGAAGGAACGCGATAGAAAAAGCGAGGAGTACGCGCTAAAGCGTGAGGCAGCCAAAGAAGATCATGAACGGGAGTTGCAGCGGCAAGCTGGAGAACGGCAGTTGCTTGAGCTTCGGCTGCGCATGCAGGAATTGCAACAAGCTGGTCAAGCAGTCCTCGCCGAACCAACTGATCGTGACACAAGCACTCAAGGGTTTCGAAGCCCGCACAAGCTCATTCCGGCGTTCAATGAAGCCCGTGACGAGCTCGATGCGTACATTCAAAGGTTCGAGCGAGTGGCCACTAACCAGGGATGGCCGAGTGACAAGTGGGGCCTCTCCTTGAGCTTGTGCTTAACGGGGGAAACTCTGTCGGTAGTCGGACGCATGTCCGCTGAAGATGCGACTGACTTTGTGAAGCTTAAGTCGACATTGCTTCAGAGGTTCCGGTACACAGAGGAGGGCTACCGAGTCAAGTTCCGGGAGGCCAAACCAGAAAATGGCGAAACAGGACGTCAATTTGCCGGCAGATTACTGGGGTATTTCGACCACTGGCAAGAGATGGCGAAAACCGTAAGAACATATGACGCCTTGCGAAACCGGGTAGTCTCGGAGCAATTCTTGCTTCAATGTGACAGAAGCTCGCCATATTTCTGAAAGAGCGAGGTTGTAAAGACTTGGATAGTTTGGCCGAAACAGCCGATCAGTACCTCGAAGCTCAGGGCCTGACCCACCTGGCGAGAGGTAAAGATGGAACTGCGTATACGAAGAGTGGGACACCAGCCAAAGAGCCATCAGGCGCTCATGACAAGCCCCATTGCTTCATATGCAACAAGCGAGGGCACAAGCCATCAGATTGCTGGTCTAAGTCTACGGGAAGCAAGTCGGCGACAGGTCGGAGTGGAAAAAAGCCGGACAGGTTTCCCAAAAATACGAAGGGCTGCAACGAGGCTTTGTGTTCTTTCTCTGAATCTGCCCAAACACCACGAGAAGATAATAACCTGTCCATACAACACCGAAGTGCTGCATGCATGGAAGGCGTCAATTTTGACAACATTGGATCGAGTGCACAAAGCTTTTCTGGACTAAAATGTCGATCAGAAAGAATGGTAACAGTGCAAGGGTACCTAGAAGGACAACCCGTTACGGTTCTGCGAGATTCCGGCTGCAACACAGTCGTAGTAAAGCGTGCACTCGTCCCAGCCAGCACGTTCACTGGGAAAACGCGGACTGTTTATTTATTAGATAGTTCCGTTCGGTACCTTCCTGAAGCTAAGGTCTATATAGACTGTCCGTTTTTCAAGGGCACGGTACTTGCTATATGCGTGGAGCAGCCACTTTATGATGTGGTGTTGGGTAACATTAACGGCGCCTGCCACTCCCTCGTGCTTCCTGAAAGCAGAGATGACGCGAGGAAGCCTAGCACGCTGGAGTCACGAGGAACAACCCAAGACATCCCGCATCACAAGTATGCAAGCTACGTTCATGGCAATTACGTGGCTGCTGCGTCACAGTGTGTTCCAACATCACCGAAGCCGTCAGTAGGCATCGCAAACCTGTTAGACGTCGATCCCGAAGCATTGGCGACGTTACAGAAGGGCGATCGAAGTCTCAGAGGTTGCTTCGCGGACGTGGGCAAGACCATAACAACGCGATCTACCACTGCCACCTTCGTCGTCCTCAACGACCTGCTCTTCCGGCGCTATAAGTCCGCCACAAACAGAGAAGTGGAACAGCTCGTTGTTCCGAAGGACCTTCGAGCATCCTTCTTGAAGGTCGCGCTTGAAGGTATCCTTTCCGGACACCAAGGGACAAAGAGGACGGCGGACGGAGTTTCGGAAGAGTTTTACTGGCCTGGTATGCAAGCAGATGTCACGCGATACGTGAAGTCATGTGGCATTTGCCAGAGGACCGTCCCAAAACACCTAGTAAGACGTGTACCTCTTACAAACATGCCAATCACTAATCAACCGTTCCAGCGTGTCGCTATCGACATCATCGGTCCACTAGCGCCTACATTGGGTAACGACAATCGTTACGTTCTTACTGTGGTGGACCTTGCAACGCATTACCCAGACGCGGTTGCTCTGCCAAGTATTGAAATTGAGAGGATCGCCGAGGCGATGTTTGAGATGTTTTCCCGCGTTGGGATTCCGCGGGAAATAGTCACTGACCTAGGTACTCAGCTTACCTCGCAGCTAATGAAAGAGTTGAGCCGCCCGCTTTCTCTTCAGCAACTACCAACGATGTCATACCACTCGACGGCCAATGACCTAGTGGAATGGTATACCGGAAAGTTGAAGCAAATTATCAGAAGAATGTGCCACGAAAGCCCCAAAAATTGGGATCGGTACTTGGCCCCACTTTTGTTCGCCTACCGAGAAGTCCCACAGACGAGTTTTGGTTTTTCCCCTTTTGATCTTCTCTACGGTCGCTATGTACGAGGACCAATGGGTATCCTCAAAGAGATGTGGTCAACAAGGCAGTTGGACGAAGATATAAAAACAACGTATGGCTGCATTTTTGAACTTCAAGAACAGCTGCACCAGACGTGTCAACTCGCCCACGAGCTGCTCCTAAGTTCGAAGACAACCCGGAAGCAGTACTGTGATCGCACGACGAAGGCGCGGCGCTTCTCTGTAGGAGACAAAGTACTGCTTTTACTTCCATCAGAGCAAAACAAACTTATACTGACATGGAAGGGGCCATTCAGGATTAATGAGACAAGACACACTGATTTCGTCGTTGACTTGGGCACAGGACAAGGTATCTTCCACATAAATCAACTGAAAAAGTACGAAGAAAGCGACTCCTTGCCACCGGCAGCACGCGACACTGCTGCCGCTGTCAACCCTTGCGAACATATGAGCGACCCTGTATTTATCGCGCTGAAGCAAGCTGAAAGCAAACGGATGAGGGCAAAACAAAAAACTGTCAGAGACTTGCCGTTAAAGAGATCCAATCGTTTTTGCCAAGTGACCATGAACCGCTTTCGTGGTCCGACTATTTAAGCGGAGTATCGTAGCTCCATGTTATGATGGATATATGTGTAAATATTTCTTTTCCTCCTTTGCAAACGCGTGTGTGCCCTCTAGTGATGCGTGAACACTGTTAAGAACTGTGAACTATGTCCTGTGTGTAATATGCGATAGTCAAACACGCCCTCGTCTGTAAGCGGACTATACAGAGCAAGTTGTTTAAAGGGCCCCTCACCAGGTGACCTAACGAATTTTAGTTACACATTGCAAGTTGTTGCGAGCCCAATAAAGAGCATTATGCCGCAAGAATTTTTCTAATCGGTCGGTTAGAAGCTGAGAAAAACAATAATTTGTAGCGGCGCGAAACCATGATGCGAGGAGGCGAGCAGCAAACCCTCGCCGCTCGCCCCGCGTAGCCTTCGCAAGCCAAATCCCTTCCCTGCCCTCTTCGGCACGCGAGCGGAAGGATCACATAACGCATACGCATGAACACGTCATACGCACAGAATGTCACGAGCGCATGACGCGCCCGAACCAGCCCGAGCCCCCGAGACGCGAGCGGTGTTGTGGCGGCGTTCTTTGCGCTTCATCTCTGCAAGTTATGCCGAATGCGCCCTCGCCGATCACTTGGCTTTCAACCTATTACTGAGCACGAAAGCTGCAACATTTGTACGGATGCGAGTAGACGCGAGACTAGCGGTGTGCCGCATAAACATCTAGTTAGACGCAGGAGGATAAATGAGCCTAATGAGCGCTGGAACGCAGTAGAAAATTACTTTCGTTGTAAAGGGTGGCGTCTGCACGATGCGCAAAGCGCGAGAACACGAACGCGTGCGAAACGGAGGTAGATTAGTCTCGAATCTCGCTGCGATTCGCAGTAAAAATTAAAAAAAGAAAACGCACACATTCCGTTTGTGTGTTTTATTATTGCTCTCAAGTTTTATTCATCCATTCAAGCAACAAATTACAAAAACTACGCGCCGTGTAAAATAATTATCGCAGTGTCACGTGCTACTGTTGGCGACGTCAGAGCACACTCGTCTACGTAGAGGAGCGATTTCACAGCACTACCATCTACGTAGGGCCATTCTCTCATGCACGTCATCCCCTCATTCTCTGGGCGCGTGGACGCGAGAAGAAGGGCAAGCAGCGTTCAGCTTGAAATTTCACCCCTTTACGCGGCGCGTAGCGTTGCAAATTTTGGCAGACGTAATGGTGAACGCCTAGTGCATGGATTGCGCTCGTCAGCTCAAAATTGTCAAACCTGGTGAGGGGCCCTTTAAAGTGAAACAACTTTCTTGAGTGAGGGGTAGTGTGATGAAACGATAAAGAAGACAAAGACAGCAGCGAGAAATGCGACACGTTGCGGACAAAAAAAGGAGAGCGCGTGGTGGTGGCGGGAAGAAAGAAAAGGAAGAAGAAGCAAGGAGCTGGCGGGGGTGGCCACGGAGGCACAGCGTTCGAGAGGCCACGTTTCGTGAGGGCTACCCGGGTCAACCGCTGGGCAGCCTCCTGACGGGTCGCGCTCCTGCGGGCGCTGGTGACCAAGGTGTCCGTGTCCTGCCCGGTACCTGGCCGGTTCCTGCCTGCTTCTTTCCTGCGCTTGCTGGTTCCGGTCTGCCTGCCTGAACGCGTGGTCCACCACCACTCACCCTGCTGCTCACCTAGCTGCGCCGCTACGTCCCGTCTATCTGCTGAGACGGTCGACCGTCGGCCCGCTGTGCTGCAGACGTTTACCCGGGACGTGAGCAGGACGTCAACGAATGTGAGCGCATCACTCTAGGACATTCAACGCTTATTGACCTTTTCGTTTGAAGTGTATTTGGGGGATATCTGTTATGCGTGTATTGTCTTCGAAGGTTGTTTCTGCTTAATAATATATGTTGCTTACCAGCCTTATCGTGCACGGCTCCTTCCTTCATTGCACCGTACATGAATCAAAGTGACGGTCCGCACCTTACTCATTACAGTCCTCCTGCGTCGCGGCGCTCCAAAAGTCCTCGTCACCGACAGAGGTACGGCTTTTACGGCAGAGCTAACGCAAACCATCTTGAAATAGAGCCACACAAGTCACCGACGGACATCACCCGCAGGCGAATGGCCTCACTGAGCGGCTAAATGAAACCCTCGCCGACATGCTGGCAATGTACTGTACGTCGAACACATGACATGGGACGCCATAATATCTTCCGCACATAACATGAAGTTAACACGGCAGTGTAAGAAACGGCGCACATATGACGCCGTTCAAACTAGTTCACGGAAGCCCCTCAACGACGCTGTACGCTGTGTTGTCGGCCGTCAGTGACCAGAATAACCTCGACGTTGCGCTCTACCTTCAGCCCGCCGAAGAAGCCCGGCAGCTCGCCCGCCTAGGATACAATCGTAATGCACTAGAGCATTAGGCGCTTGAATATTTGTAGCTTAAGCTGCAGAATGCCGCTGCATGGATTGCTGTACTAGCACAAATAACAAAGTTCAAATATTGTACCGTGCTAATGCCGCACGTACGACTCGGGGCGCGAAGTATTGCCGACTGAGTAGCTTGCATTCTCTTATTAGTTTCTGCTATGACAATGACTAACAACTATCACTAGCACAGTTACTTTTCTAGCAAAAAAAGTGGTCTTTAGAAGAATAACTGACTCAAATTAGATGGCCACTACGTTGACCAATTGTTCAACGCTATCAAAAATGTTGAAACGTTATAACACATACCATTATCTTCATGGGCCAAATTCGAAGTACTTCTGTTTTGTAAATGTTTTTGCCACTGGTCGGCCGACTTCACTAATGTATCCAGCATCAAAATTCACCCAAACATTCCCGCACGAATGCTTTTAGCGGAAGAAGTTTTATGTGAATACTAATTCTGTGCATAAATCGAGCCTGTCATCACATTTATAGCACTATATCCTTTCAGCCGCTGAATGTGTGGCGCGAGCGCTCATATACTACACGGACAGTTTCCGATCTCTGTGTTTACACATATTTACTCACGCGCGTGTTTGGGTCAAGCGTAACAAGCGCATTTGCTTCAGTGATGTCACATAATTTTACTTTATGAAAATAGTAAAAAGCTCAGCAAGGCGTGTTGCTGAGCTAGTTGGTTCATTACTTGAGAAAAATAGGTATGGTGCAATAAAGACCGGGCGAAGTGCAGACACGTTTTGTCGTTTGAATGTTTCCAAATCAACTAGCCCGCTGACCATCTTTAACGAACTGACAAACACGTGTTTGCCACGTGTTTGTCAGTTCGCATTTGCACTTCGTTGCCGTCCATTTTGTGACATACATATCTTCTTCAAGTAAAAATCTCGCTCAACGATTGCTTTCCACGTGCTTTCAGAAACAGTCGCATAAAATTATTATTATGGCACGTGAAATACGATGAAAAATGCGGCTCAAAAGTGGTGTACGCAAAGTTTTCATGTAGCGACATGTGGCAACAAGTGATGCATTGAAAATTCGACGAACGCCTTTCTCAAACGGCATGCCCATAGACATGCTGGGGCATGGCCGGACTAGAGGGGACTAGAGGGGCGCACTCGCCCAAGGAAGTGCGCGCGTGCCGCCACTGTAGTCCGGCCGTGGCTGGGGGGATCGCACACCATTGTGGTAGGCTGAGCCGTGCTTTCGAGAAGGGAGAATTCGATTTTTTTTTCGTCTTCTTCAACCGCTAACCCCCCCCCCCCTCCCTCCCTCCCTGCCCCTCGTTTAGCGTCATTGTCGCGAAACTCGCTTGAGAAGGCAGTGTAGGGTGGCAGTCCCGACGGAGGGACAATCGTAGCTGCAGGAGCAGGTTTTTTTCACTCCGACCAGCAGAATTCTTCAAGAAGTGCGGTGTGTGGACATGTGTGGTGGAAAGTCAAAATCGTGCACGGACGGATACGCGGCAGGATTCCGGCATTGTTTTCGGCAGAGATCACCGCAGTGAGAAACCAGTGGCCCCCTGCTTCCATGTTGAACTCGCTCACCTCATATAAGGCCACGTGTTCACTACTGTTACGTGTCATCAGATTTTTGTTCTCTTCTTATGGCGTATTTTCTATTGACCATCGTGTTTTGTGTATTCTGATATGGTGCGCTTGCATTTTTTATTCGCTCGTGTTTTAGCGATCCAACGGGCACACGTGAGTGGTTTTTATGCACGATTCCTTTCTGTTACAATCTTACCTTTAGATTAGGAATGCGTGCGTGTCTATCTTGTTTAGATGTAGAGTTCATGGGATCTTGTGGTACCGCTCGCAATGTGTTTCGCGTCGCGTGCAGCAGTTTATCCATCTTTTTGTCCTTTAAGTTATCACTGAAAAAATTGCAATTTTCTCTTAGAGGATAACGCTAACGCTAATTAGAGGATAACGCCAGTCATGTGTTGCGAATGCCTACCGTTCCTTGGTGAATTTAATAAACGTGGGGGGGGGGGGGTGCTCCTCTGCTCGTAATTAGCTCACGCGTATACACAATCTTCTAGTCTAGTTGCCACACTTAATCTCGCTTTTTCAGCAAACCGCCTAACGTTATCTTTCTTTTCTTCGGGTCCGTCTTTATTCGTACTTTAATGCTGCCTTCGTTTACACCTCCAGAATTTTTTTCGTGATTCGGCACCGTCGTTATTGAAAAGCGCGATATCGTCCGCAAAACGCAAGTAGCTCAGATATTCTTCGTTAATCCTTATTCCTATTTTTGCCCGTTCTAGTTCTTTCAATATTTATAGTGAATGTGCCGCGCATAACGTTGAAGAGATTGTAACTCTTCGCATAGGCGTGCGCACAGTGGGGCAGGGGGGTGGCCGGCCCCCGTACTCACCTAAGAGGCGGGCGCAAGGTCTGCCAAACACATTGACCTAATAGGGAGGGGGGGGCGCCGCGATGAACCTTCGCCCCCCCCCCCTGAAGGGGAACCCTGCGCACGCCTATGATTTTGCGCCTCACCCCATTCTCGGTTAGGATTGTCTTGCTTTTTTTGAGGAATACGGTGGCTGTGGGGTTGTTTTAGATGTTGGCTACGGTATCTGTAGATGTTTGGATATTTCATTATGGCATAATTATTCCGGAACTGCTGGCGTGTGTTCATATCTGTGAATAAATTTGTGTTTATCACCTTGCAAATGTGTTGCTTCTTAATTTCTCAGACGCATGCGTAGTTGTTGCAGCAGGCCTTTCATCAATTTAGTTCTGTGAGAGACAATATTGACTTTCATTCTCGGCCTTGCACGGTTCGACAGAATAGCGGGTCTTAATCGCACACTAAGACATCAGTGGAGCAGTCATTCTAATTAGGAAGCATTTTTCGAATAAGGCACCAATGGTAGTCGATGAATGCCGTTGGGCCGCGAATAGTCGATTTTAGCGCTGCTGACTTACAGTACAGTAACCACAGTAATACCGAACTGCCGTGGTCGGCCCGCAGCCATTTTACTTTATAACATATGTATCAGCCTGCCTGACCAAGTTACTTTACGCATCAAGCAACTACCGCTGGTGTCCCCATATAAACTAGCTACGTGCAGACCACGACGGTACAGTACTTAAGGCACGGTAAGCCACCACTGCTAAAGCATAATAACGGGAGTAAACGGTCACGACGGCGGCTACCCGACGTCGGCGGGGCCGACACCACGCCAGCATTGGCTAGCATACATAGGCCCAATGACGGCTTGCCATCATCGGCTGAATAACGGCAGGCCCGTCTCGGAGCGACGCTGGCTAGCCTACGTCGGCCCGAAGCCGGCACGCCCGCATCGGCCCGACGTCGGCTAGCCGCCGTTGGGCCGATGCGGGTGAAAGTAGCGCGAGCGTGATTTGCCGACGTGGGGCCAATATTGCTGCCGTCATTTGCCGACGTTGGGCCAAGATCGGTCCAATGGCGGCGTGCTGCCTGGGCTCATGTTGTGTTTCGGTTTCGGTTCAGTATTGCATTGTACGAATGACAGGGGGCGCCGCTCTGGCATTCCTGTTTTACCCAGGCGACGTGTAAGTAAGAGAGTTTGTGGAGAGTACTCGTTGAGTGAGGACGTTTCTTCTCCTTCGGCGCATCGCGCCAAACAGCGTGTTCGGGCTGGCCGGCGTCCCCACCGGTCGCGTTCGTCACCGCCGGTCTTCGCCTGCCGCTGCGCCGGGACTACCAGCCCGCAACACAGCACTCGTGTTTCCCGACGTATTGCCATATGGCGTCCATATCTCACGCAGCGCCTCTTCTATCGTCTTTAGACGACATTTGCAGCGAAGCACGCAGATACGCGGCCAATTTTTTTATGTAGCGGCCGTGGGCGTTTTGTCGGCGTTCTCTGTGGTGCACTGGCTGTTTCTGCGGGACGGGCATGAAAGTTTTGACATTTGTGCGGGCACGAGAGTGGCGGCATCATGAGCCAGTGCCGCAATAACGTTTACTTGGACGCGGCAGAATAAATGAGCATAATGGGTGCTCGAACGCGCCAGAAGATTACTTTCGTTTCCAGGGCTGGCGTCTGCTCGATGCGCTAACCGCGGGGACACAAACGCATGAGAAAGGGAGGCACATTAGCCCCGCATCTCGCTGCAATGCACGAAAAAGAAATGAGAAAGACGCACACATTCCCTTTGTGTGACACACATTCCCTTTGCTGGCACCTTTCGCGACCGTGCAAGTCACTCAGGGCAGCACCTCTATTATTCTTAACCCATCTCCGTACAGTGTTACGTTGGTGCCAGGGAAATGTTTCGGCAGCGTGGAACCCCTCGAAGACGAACAAGTTATGGACGAACCTGATGACTAGCACTGCCCCAGTCCCAGTACACTCAGTGTTGTTTCCCCGTCTCGCTCATTGCCCGCTGATGTATTTGCTTCGTCCATTGCTGGTGAACTTGCGCCGATCCAGCGTTCGCAGCTTCTGAGGCTGCTGGAATAATTTCGCTCTTCTTTCGGTGTCGCTCAAACTTCTCTAGGCTGCACGACCTCCGTTACGCATCACATCCACACTCGCGCCCAGCTGCCACTGCAGCAACGTCCATAACGCGTATCTCCCACAGAACGCCATGTAATCAGCGAGCAAGTCCACGATATGCTTCGACGCGATGTCATTCGACTCTCTAACAGCTCCTGGGCGTCTCCAGGAGAAGCATGGTTCTGTGCGGTTCTTTGTGCACTACCGACGACTCAACAAGATCACTCCTAAGGTGGTGTATCCACTACCACGAGTGGACGACGCAATTAACAGCCTACAAGCAGCAGAATTCTTTTCATCTCTCGATTTGCGATCAGGGTACTGGCAAGTACCTATGGCTGATGACGCTCGACCGAAGACCACCCTTTATGACGCCCGACGGCTTGTACGAATTTAACGTCATGCCGTTTGGGCCGTGTAATGCGCCCGCCACGGTTGAGCGCATGATGGGTACCGTTCTGCGCAACCTCAAATGGCACACGCGCTTGTACTACCTCAACGATGCCCTCGTTTTCGCTCCGGACCTCTCCACGCATCTTCAACGCCTGCGGCATGTTTTGACGCGTTTGAGCGACGCTTGTCTCCAATTCAACCTAAAGAAGTTCTGATTTGCAGCACGGCAGCTTACGATACTCGGCTAGGTCGGGACCAAATACGCTCTGTCAAAGAACTGCGTCAAAGAACCCGTCAAAAAACTGCGCAGTTTCGTAGGACTGTGTTCCTATTTTCGGTGCTTCATTCTAAACATCGAGGACTATTATCTCGCCACTGACGAAGCTCCTCGGAAGTAACGGGCGGGCACCCCCATTCGTGTTCTTCAGAGTACGACGACGCTTTCGTAATGCTCCGTCGTTTGTAGATGTCGCCTCCCATACTACGCCACTACGACCCTGCGGCCCCTACAGAGTTTTACACAGACGCCAACGGAGTTGGTATTCGCACTGTCTTTGCGAAGCGCAAACCAAGGTTCCCTGAATATGTCGTGGCATATGTAAGTCGTACGCTTACTAAAGCCGAGACCAGGTACACCTACACCGATAACGACTGCCTGGCGAACATCTGGGCCCTTACGAAGTTCCGACACTATTTTTATGGTAGCCCATTGATGTCGACAACCAGCATTCACTATGCTGCTTGTCGTCATCGAAGTATCCCTCAGGTGCCCTCGCCCGCTGGGCACTTCGCCTGCAGGACTACGATATCCGCGTGCTGTACCACAATAGACGCCGGCATACTGATGCCGGCGCACTCTCGCGTTTACCCTTGTCTGACGGCAATACCCACAGCTCCTTGTCTGAAAATGCTGTTTCTTCCACCGACATTCGCACCATCGCTACCGAACAGCCCAAGGACCAACGGATTGCTTCGCTGGTAGAGTTTCTGACTGACCCATCGGCAACACCATCCACTCGCGCGTTGCCTCTTCAATCCCACCACTTCGTCATTCAGGACGACATCTTTCACCGACGCAATTACAACTCCGACGGCCGCCAGTGGCTACTAGTACTACTCCGCAGTCTACGTTTGACGAATGCGAATCGTGCGCACTCTGGGTATCGGAAAATTACCATAGCATTCGCCAGCGGTACTTTTCGCGAGAAATGTACCGTTACGTGCAGAACTTCTTTCGCTCCTGCATCAATTGTCAGCGCTTAAAAACCTCTACACACATGTCACCAGCAGGTGTGCAACCTTTACCTTGCCCTGATTGGCCTTTTGGAGCGTTGGCAACAATTTGCATGGACCACTTCCTCTGAAGTCGGCTGATAACCGCTGGGCGATCGTCGCTGTTGACCACCTAACGCGATACGCCGAAACCGCCGCTCTCCCCGCGGCTACAGCGCGCGATGCTGCCGCTACACCGATTCATCGATTTCTGCTACACAGACCACCCCAGGAGCTTCTCAGCGATCGAGGCCGTGTCTTCTCCACGGAAGTCATCGAAGACATTCTCATAGAGTGTCATGCTGTTCACCGCAAAACTATCCCTTACCACCCGCAAATGAATGGCCAAACCGAACCCTTTAACCGCAAGCTCGGCGAAATGCTGTTCCGGCACTATCCTCGGAGCATGCCGCCCTCGCCGTTACCTCCACGACACGGCGAAAGCCGAGCGCCAGAAGCATGTTTCCCTCCCCATCAAATCAATTCGCTGCGTGTCCGAGAGCGTCCGGCACGCAATAGCCAAGGCTGCCCTCCAGACACATTTCAAGGATTCATAGCGCTAGAGAACACGGACACGGACAAATGCGCGTCTAACCAACTAGCCCGTAAATCGGTATTTCTAGACTTCAGAGACGAATGAGGCAGCTGCCCATTTAATTTCGCAGCGTGGCCGAGTAGGACGGAGTGGCGCTTAGGCACGAGCGTGCGCTCTGCTAGCACGAAGACGAGAAAGACGAGGTAGAGTAAGAAAAGCCGGCCCAGCGTACGGGCGTTGTCTCTTGCTTCTCTCCGTCTAATATATATATATATATATATATATATATATATATATATATATATATTATATATATTGTAGCGAAGCGTTGTTAGTCTGTAATGGGTCGCCCTCTCGAACGCTTTCTAGTGGGTCGTCCCCTTCGGCTCCGCTCCTCGCGCTCAGAGCCCGCGCTCTGTCTTGACTGTCGCCGTTGTGCTTCGTCGACTAGTGCTGTCAATAAACGCCTTTATAATTTGGTGGAGAGTGCTGCGCCGTCCAACCAGCTTCGGTCCGTTCGATGCCCCTGGCGCTTCGATCCCGTACCGTGCTCTCTACCATGCCTCAAGACGCCGCCCAGCAAACGCTTCCCCCTGTACCGACACCATGCTCCGGTTCCCCCCGCATCCGCGACCCTCCTATATTCACCGGCGCGGATGGCACTGACGTGGAGGACTGGCTCGCGATATACGAGCGCGTGAGCGTACCCAACAAATGGGACGAGGCAGGAAAGCTGAGCAACCTGGTTTTCTACCTCGCGGGTGTGGCAAGCCTGTGGTAGAACAACCACGCAACCGATTTCCTCACGTGGTCCGATTTCAAGACCGCCATCATCAACGTGTTTGGCCGACCTGCCGTACGTAAACTGCAAGCCGAACAGCGTTTACGTGAACGAGCTCAGCAGACCGGTGAGTCGTTTACCAGCTACATCGAAGACGTCCTCGACTTGTGCAAGAAGGCCGACGTAACCATGTCTGAGTCTGACAAGATCCGACACGTTATGAAAGGCATCGACGACGATGCCTTCACCATGCTGCTCGCCAAGAACCCTCGTACCGTGACAGAGGTGATCACGCTCTGCCAAAGCTACGAGGAGCTGCGCCGGCAGCGGTTGCTGACCCGTCGACCTCCATCACGCGACGCCGACCTCGCTGGCTTGTCGGCCATTTCTGATCACTCGGGCTTGCTCGCCGAGGTCAAGTCATTTGTGCGCGAGGAAATTGCCCGCCAGTTTTCTCTACTGACCTTGCCTCAGTCGCAGCATGTTGAACAGCCGTCCACCACACTGCTGCCTCCCTTACGCCGCGCTATTCAACAGGAAATCGCGGAGGTCATGCCGGAATACCACCAGCCACCTCCGGCGCTTGCGCCACTCAGTTACGCGCAAGTTGTGGCCAGGCCACCCCCAGCGATCCCTGTGTCTGCCCCACATCCTTACGCCGAAGTCGTCACCAGACCACAGGCCTTCCAGGCGAGTGTGCCGGCTGCGTACGCCGACGTCATTCCTAGGCCACGACTGCAGCCCACCATGCAGTCCTATCAGCCGCCGCCCCGTCCACCGCGTCTTGGACCATGGATGGGACCCACCCCGGCGAACCGATGGCGCACTTCCGACAACCGCCCCATCTGCTTTGCGTGCAGTTGCGCCGGTCACGTCGCCCGCTATTGCAATCGCGTGCAGTCGCCCCCAGTCGCTTCAACCATGCCAAGCCAGTCGAGCCGCCCGTATTACGATTCACCGCAGCCTATGTCACCGCCGTCTCGCCCAGCGCCCTCTACCCGCCGTTCACCGTCACCACGACGCCGCTCACTGTCCCCGATGCGGCCACGTCTGGTCCCACGCGACCAGGAAAACTAGTCGTCGCAGTCCACGAGGCAAGGGCTGCGACGCGATCGAACTGCGAAAGCCCTCAGCGAAGCCCATCGAACGTGATAGACGTGTTTGTAGACGGTGTTCGTGCATCTGCCCTTATCGACACTGGAGCCGCTGTATCCGTTATGGACGCAAAGCGTAGCCGAATACTGCGCAAAGTGATGACGCCACTTTCCGGGCTCTCCCTCCGTACAGCCAGCGCCCAACGTATTCACCCTACAGCGGTGTGCACAGCCCGCGTCATGATTAAGGACGCTATGTACGCCATCGAACTGATCATAATTCCTGCCTGCTCTCACGACGTCATCCTCGGATGGGATTTTCTCTCCCGCCATGACGCCGTCATTCATTGCGCACCAGCCGAAATAGAGCTGTCACCATTCTGTAATTTGACGCCGGAAGACAGTCCATCGGCTGCGAGCAAGGTACTCGTTAAAGACGACATCAAATTGCCTGCAAACTCGTCCACGGCGGTGTCCGTCTACTGCGCCAGTCTATCCGACACCGTTGCACTCCTCTCGCCATATGACCGTATTTGCACGAGGAAAGGCTTGCTGGTGCCTTTCGCGACCGTTCAAATCACTCAGGGAAGCACTTCTATTTTTGTAATCAACCCCTCCCCGTACAGTGTTACGTTGGTGCGAGGGGAATGTCTCGGCAGCGTGGAACCCCTCGAAGACGCACAAGTTATGGACGAACCCGATGACACGCACGGCCGCAGTTCCAGTACGCTCAGTGCTGTTTCGATGTCTGGTTCATCACCCGCTGACGTGTTTGGTTCCACCATAGCTGACAACCTTACGCAGGTCCAGCGTTCCCAACTTCTGGACCTGTTGGAAGAATTTCGCTCTTCTTTCGATGTCGCTCAAACGTCTCTCGGTCGCACGTCGGCCGTTACGCACGGCATCGATACTGGCGCCCACCTGCCACTGCGGCAACGTCCATATCGCGTATCTCCCACAGAACGCCGTGTAATCACCGAGCAAGTCGACGACATGCTTCGACGCGATGTTATTCGACCCTCCAACAGCCCTTGGGCGTCTCCTGTCGTTCTTGTTGCGAAGAAGGACGGTTCTGTGCGTTTCTGTGTCGACTACAGACGACTCAACAAGATCACTCGTAAGGACGTGTATCCACTGCCGCGAATAGACGATGCGATTGACAGCCTGCAAGGCGCCGAATTCTTTTCATCCCTCGATTTGCGCTCAGGCTACTGGCAAGTACCTATGGCTGACGACGCTCGACCGAAGACCGCCTTTGTCACGCCCGACGGCCTGTACGAATTCAACGTCATGCCGTTTGGGCTGTGTAATGCGCCCGCCACCTTTGAGCGCATGATCGATACCGTTCTGCGCAACCTGAAATGGCACACGTGCTTGTGCTACCTCGACGACGTTGTCGTTTTTGCTCCGGACTTTTCCACCCATCTTCAACGCCTACGGCATGTTTTGACGCGTTTGAGCGACGCCGGTCTGCACATGAACATAAAGAAGTGCCGATTTGCAGCACGGCAGCTGACAATCCTCGGCTACGTCGTGTCCAAGGACGGAATTCTCCCCGATCCAGGCAAACTTCGCGCCGTGACCGAGTTCCCGAAACCTACGTCCGTCAAAGAACTGCGCAGTTTTGTAGGACTGTGTTCCTACTTTCGGCGCTTCATTCGAAATTTCGCGACTATCATATCGCCTCTGACGAAGCTCCTCGGAAGTAACGGGCCCCTCCATTCATGGTCGTCCGAGTGCGACGACGCTTTCGAAAAGCTCCGCCGTTTGTTGACGTCGCCTCCCATACTACGCCACTACGACCCTGCGGCTCCTACAGAGGTACACACAGACGCTAGCGGTGTTGGCCTTGGCGCTGTCCTTGCGCAGCGCAAACCAGGGTTCCCTGAATATGTCGTGGCATATGCAAGTCGTACGCTTACTAAAGCCGAGACCAATTACACCGTCACCGAAAAGGAATGCCTGGCGATCATCTGGGCCCTTACGAAATTCCGACCTTATTTGTATGGTCGCCCATTTGATGTGATCACCGACCATGATGCACTATGCTGGTTGTCGTCACTGAAGGATCCCTCAGGTCGCCTCGCCCGCTGGGCACTTCGCCTGCAGGACTACGATATCCGCGTGCTGTACCGCAATGGACGCCAGCATGCTGACGCCGACGCACTCTCGCGCTCCCCCTTGCCTGACGACAATACCCATAGCTCAGTGTCTCACAATGCCGTTTCTTCTATCGACATTCACACCATCGCTACTGAACAGCGCAAGGATCACTGGACCGCCTCATTGATAGACTTGCTGACTGATCCATCGGCAACACCATCCACTCGCGCGTTGCGTCGTCAAGCCCACCATTTCGCCGTTCGCGACGACCTCCTCCACCGACGCAATTACGGCGACGGCCGCCAGTGGCTACTCGTAATACCCCGCAGTCTGCGTTCCGACATATGCGAATCGTTCCACTCTGATCCGCAGTGCGCACACTCTGGGGTATCGAAAACTTACCACCGCATTGCCAACGGTACTTTTGGCGAGGGATGTACCGCTACGTGCAGAAGTTCGTTCGCTCCTGCATTGATTGTCAGCGCCGCAAAACATCAACGCACCTGTCGCCGGCAATTCTGCAACCTCTGCCTTCCCCTGACCGGCCGTTCGGGCGCGTTGGCATAGACTTGTATGGACCACTTCCTCTAACGTCGGCTGGTAATCGCTGGGCCATCGTCGCTGTTGACCACCTTACGCGATACGCCGAAACTGCCGCCCTCCCAGCGGCTACAGCGCGCGATGTTGCTTCCTTCCTGCTTCACCGATTCATGCTGCGTCACGGTCCACCCCAGGAGCTGCTCAGCGATCGAGGTCGTGTCTTCTTGTCGGAAGTCGTCGAAGCCATCCTGAAAGAGTGCCACGTTGTTCACCGGAAAACTACTGCTTACCACCCGCAGACGAATGGCCTCACCGAACGCTTTAACCGCACGCTCGGCGACATGCTCTCGATGTACGTCGCCGCCGATCACACCAATTGGGATGCCATTCTGCCATTCGTCACCTACGCCTATAATACCGCCCCTCAGAGCACTACTGGTTTCTCCCCCTTTTTCTTATTGTACGGCAGACACCCGTCGCACACAATCGACACAATCCTTCCATACAAGCCGGATCCGTCCGAGTGTGCGCCTATTTCTGCCACAGCCAGACTTGCTGAGGAGTGTCGGGAGCTTGCCAAGACGTTTACTACGCATGACCAAGAGCGGCAAAAGAGCATTCGCGGTGACACCACCACTTCTTCGCCCACGTTCAGCCCTGGAGCACTCGTATGGCTCTCAGTCCCTACCACTGCACCTGGCCTCTCTTCCAAACTGCTGCCCAAGTACGACGGCCCCTACCGTGTCGTCGAACGCACATCCCCGGTCAACTACCTGATCGAGCCCATTGAACCATCTTCGGACATGCGCCGTCGAGGGCGCGACATTGTCAACGTCGAGCGCCTTAAGCCCTATCATGACCCGCTCATAGTGACAAGCAGTTAGGTCGCCAGGCGGCTCCCTTTTTCGTACCCGGGGTAATTGTAGCGAAGCGTTGTTAGTCTGTAATGGGTCGCCCTCTCGAACGCTTTCTAGTGGGTCGTCCCCTTCGGCTCCGCTCCTCGCGCTCAGAGCTCGCGCTCTGTCTTGACTGTCGCCGTTGTGCTTCGTCGACTAGTGCTGTCAATAAACGCCTTTATAATATATATATATATATATATATATATATATGACGAAGGCCGTGGCACGGCCGAAACGTTAGGCATAAAGTATTGCTTTCGTGTACGTGCACCGTCTTGTTTTCCTATCCGTACCGGACCCACTGAACTTTCCCAGTGAATATATATATATATATATATATATATATATATATATATATATATATATATATATATATATATATATATATATATATATATATATATATGCATTTATGGGCGCATTCTGACGGTTTTTGTCTGCAGTTGTTCAATGTGCATGCACCCAAATGTAGCAACTGTGTTCGACACCTGTACCTATTGCTATTCAGCACAACACTATGATGTTCAATAGTATTTCGGTCAAGCTAACTGCTAATTTTATTATATTGCTAATATTAAACATTTTCTATTTTCATTATTTACATAACAATATGCACTGCTGCTGTTTCGCAGCCTATCGCCCAGCGCCCACCTTCTTTTAGGTGCGAAGCTCCTTTGGGTGTGGGTCTGTCCCTCCTCTGTAGTATGTAGTAGTAGTAGTACTATTTAGCCACCACTAGTTATTGGAGTATTGACTAGATGGCGCTGTCGTAGCCATCTCTAGTTCTCAGAAAGATCCCTAGATGGCGCGGAGGCGCTCGCTGCGTTGGAGATGTGTGCTCTAGTGCCCCCCCTCTCTCTGGCCTCGCGACGCCGACGCTCCACGCTCGCTGCGTTGCAGATGCGTGCTCTAGTCCCCCCCCCCTCTCTCGCCTTGCGAGGTCGACGCAGGCAGTGTCTGCTAGCGAGTTTCTTGATTGAAAAACCGACTTCTCGCGCTGCACAACTGTTCACTGACCACCCCTTATATATAGGCACTGGATTTTGACCTCCAAGGTAGTGCCTGTTTCAGATTTCTCCTGTGCGTGATTAAACAATAAAATTGGCAGCGTACATGTAAAATAAAGTGAGCTGCAAGTCGCCATGACTCTCATCGACCCTTTAGTATAAACGCGCCCGATCTCACGTCGTTGATGATGTACTGGGCAGAATTCACGGAAGATTCACATATGGCGCGTGTCATTGGTGGAAGGCAATCGTTCGATTTAGTGCGGCGACGTACGCTAGGGGGATCGTTGTGATGAACTTAAGAAAAACTTGGCAGTGGAACATAAACGGCACATATGAGCGCAAACTAACAACTATTTATTTGAACTATGGAATGAAATATATACGGTAACCCACGCATGCGCAGCGCTGCCCTAGCTATGACGCCCCCTGCTCTCCTTTATCATCTTGATTTCCATATCGGTAAGCGCAAAGGAAGGCGTGCTCATACACTCGCCCTCTGCTGCCGTTCTGATAATGAAGGCTTCGACGACCTCCCTTTTGGTGCGCTTGCTCGACGTGTGCAAAATGTCCGTTTCTTCAAACACAGGATGACACGTGCACCTGCTGCAGTATGTCGCCAGATGCCCCGGAGCTTGCAGGAGGCCACAATTGTGTCTATATTCCATCAGCCTCTCATTGACACACCTTCCCGTCTGCCCCACGTAATGAGCTCCGCAGGACAGTGGAATTTTGTATACCACGTTTTTGGCGCACTCGACGAACCTATTTGCATGTTTGGTCAAACACACTGCTTCCTTGTCCCTGTCGGGGTCGCCGTTCACTTTTGCGCATAGTCCGATGAGCTTTCTCGGCGCAGTGAAGGCCGTCCTCACGCCGTACCTTGCCGCAACCTTCTTGATTCGGTGTGCCAACGTGTGCATGTACGTCATTGTTATGAAAGGAGGCCTTCTGCCTTCTTCTGGAAGTGGCTCTTTTGTATGCCTTAGCACAAATGACGACATTATCGATGACACCAAATGACGTGGAAAGCCACTCGTTTCAAGGCGCTGCACTTGCATGCCAACCCCTTCTTCGATGGAGTGCTCACATGACTTTTTAATAGCTTCCAAAAGGCATGCTGTGGCTATGCTTCTTTTTACAATCTTTGAGTGTCCGGAATCAAACGGCAAAATCTGTTTTTCACCTCTCGTCTTGTATAATCCAGCACATATAATCCAGCATAAGAAGCCCGAAAAAAATTTGCAGTGGCTTAGCTCGGCTATGCCTGGATATACGTAGTGTTAGCAGCTGATTATTCTTAGCTTTCCAGATTGTCTAGGATTATTAGCCTTCTTCTGTTCATTCTTCGTACGATGAACCGCTAATTGCCAGCAAACTACTTCGCGATCCGATGAGATAAGCTTCTCCGCTCTTCTGCGCCGTTGAGCAACATTTGCGCTCTCCTTCTCCATGGCGTTACCCACCTGCAAACGCCAGTCAGAGGCGCTATCAAGCGGCTCCAGCGCAGTCCCAGACGGCGACGGCACAACGAAGGCGAATAGCTGCGCGCGCGCCGGCGCCAGTGTGTCTGTCATGGCTACGACGTCACTCCTCTCGAATGCGCAGACCAGCAGCGGCGAGTCGCGTGCGGCGTTGGCGGAGTCTGCGCGCGCACCGGCGCCAGTGTGTCTGCCGCGGCTACGAAGCCACTCCTCCCGAACGCGCAGACCAGCAGCGGCAAGCCACGCGCGGCGGTGGCGGAGAGCGCGTGAGATGCCGGTTCCGGTGAGCCAGCTGTCTGACATCACTGAACCTCGCGCATGCGCAGCACTGCTCATGAGGATCCACGCGAAATCGGCTCCGGCTAGGCAAGTGTAGCTAACGCTACAAAAGCAGTAGTGCTCTGACGGGCGGTATTATAAGCGTAGGTGACGAAAGGCAGAATGGCCTCTCAATCTGTGTGATCGGCGGCGACGTACGTCGACAGCATTTCGCCGAGCTTGCGGTTAAGGGGTTCGGTTTGGCCATACATCTGCGGGTGGTAAGCGGTAGTTTTGCGGTGAGCAGCATGGCACTCTATGAGAATGTCTTCGATGACTTCCGTGGAGAAGAGACGGCCTCGATCGCTGAGAAGCTCCTGGGGTGGTCTGTGTAGCAGAAATCGATGAATCGGTGTAGCGGCAGCATCGCGCGCTGTAGCCGCGGGGAGAGCGGCGGTTTCGGCGTATCGCGTTAGGTGGTCAACAGCGACGATGGCCCAACGGTTATCAGCCGACTTCAGAGGAAGTGATCCATGCAAATTGTTGTCAACGCTCCAAAAAGCCAATCAGGGCAAAGTAAAGGTTGCACACCTGCTGGTGACAGGTGTGTAGACGTTTTTAAGCGCTGACAATTGGTGCAGGAGCGAAAGAAGTTCTGCACGTTGCGGTACATTTCTCGCGAAAAGTACCGCTGGCGAATGCTACGGTAATTTTCCGATACCTAGAGTGCGCACGATTCGCATTTGTCAAAACGTAGACTGCGGAGTAGTACTAGTAGCCACTGGCGGCCGTCGGAGTTGTAATTGCGTCGGTGAAAGATGTCGTCCTGAATGACGAAGTGGTGGGATTGAAGAGGCAATGCGCGAGTGGATGGTGTTGCCTATGGGTCAGTGAGAAACTCTACCAGCGAAGCAATCCGTTGGTCCTTGGGCTGTTAGGTAGCGATGGTGCGAATTTCGGTGGAAGAAACAGCATTTTCAGACAAGGAGCTGTGGGTATTGCCGTCAGACAAGGGTGAACGCGAGAGTGCGCCGGCATCAGTATGCCGGCGTCCATTGTGGTACAGCACGCGGATATCGTAGTCCTGCAGGCGAAGTGCCCAGCGGGCGAGGGCACCTGAGGGATACTTCGATGACGACAAGCAGCATAGTGAATGCTGGTTGTCGACATCAATGAGCTACCATAAAAATAGTGTCGGAACTTCGTAAGGGCCCAGATGTTCGCCAGGCAGTCGTTTTCGGTGAAGGTGTACCTGGTCTCGGCTTTAGTAAGCGTACGACTTACATATGCCACGACATATTCAGGGAACCTTGGTTTGCGCTTCGCAAAGACAGTGCGAATACCAACTCCGTTGGCGTCTGTGTAAAACTCTGTAGGGGCCGCAGGGTCGTAGTGGCGTAGTATGGGAGGCGACATCTACAAACGACGGAGCATTACGAAAGCGTCGTCGTACTCTGAAGAACACGAATGGGGGTGCCCGCCCGTTACTTCCGAGGAGCTTCGTCAGTGGCGAGATAATAGTCCTCGGTGTTTAGAATGATGCGCCGAAAATAGGAACACAGTCCTACGAAACTGCGCAGTTTTTTGACGGGTTCTTTGACGCAGTTCTTTGACAGAGCTCGGTCACGGCTCGAACATTGGGCTGATGGGGGAGAATTCCGTATTTGGTCCCGACCTAGCCGAGTATCGTAAGCTGCCGTGCTGCAAATCAGAACTTCTTTAGGTTGAATTGGAGACAAGCGTCGCTCAAACGCACCAAAACATGCCACAGGCGTTGAAGATGCGTGGAGAGATCCGGAGAGGTTCGGAGCGAAAACGAGGACATCGTTTAGGTAGTACAAGCGCGTGTGCCATTTGAGGTTGCGCAGAACGGTATCCATCGTGCGCTCAAACGTGGAGGGCGCATTACACGGCCCAAACGGCATGACGTTAAATTCGTACAAGCCGTCGGGCGTCATAAAGGGTGGTCTTCGGTCGAGCGTCATCAGCCATAGGTACTTGCCAGTACCCTGATCGCAAATCGAGAGATGAAAAGAATTCTGCTGCTTGTAGGCTGTTAATTGCGTCGTCCACTCGTGGTAGTGGATACACCACCTTAGGAGTGATCTTGTTGAGTCGTCGGTAGTGCACAAAGAACCGCGCAGAACCGTGCTTCTCCTGGAGACGCCCAGGAGCTGTTAGAGAGTCGAATGACATCGCGTCGAAGCATATCGTGGACTTGCTCGCTGATTACATGGCGTTCTGTGGGAGATACGCGTTATGGACGTTGCTGCAGCTGGGCGCGAGTGTGGATGTGATGCGTAACGGAGGTCGTGCAGCCTAGAGAAGTTTGAGCGACACCGAAAGAAGAGCGAAATTATTCCAGCAGCCTCAGAAGCTGCGAACGCTGGATCGGCGCAAGTTCACCAGCAATGGACGAAGCAAATACATCAGCGGGCAATGAGCGAGACGGGGAAACAACACTGAGTGTACTGGGACTGGGGCAGTACTAGTCATCAGGTTCGTCCATAACTTGTTCGTCTTCGAGGGGTTCCACGCTGCCGAAACATTTCCCTGGCACCAACGTAACACTGTACGGAGATGGGTTAAGACTGATAGAGGTGCTGCCCTGAGTGACTTGCACGGTCGCGAAAGGTGCCAGCAAAGGGAATGTGTGTCACACAAAGGGAATGTGTGCGCCTTTTTCATTTTTTTTCGTGAATTGCAGCGAGATGCGGGGCTAATGTGCCTCCCTTTCTCATGCGTTTGTGTCCCCGCGGTTAGCGCATCGAGCAGACGCCAGCCCTGGAAACGAAAGTAATGTTCTGGCGCGTTCGAGCACCCATTATGCTCATTTATTCTTCCGCGTCCAAGTAAACGTTAATGCGGCACTGGCTCATGATGCCGCCACTCTCGTGCCCGCACAAATGTCTAAACTTTCATGCCCGTCCCGCAGAAACAGCCAGTGCACCACAGAGAACGCCGACAAAACGCCCACGGCCGCTACATAAAAACAAAGGTAGCGGCCGCGACACGCCGCTCGCGTGCTCGGGCTGGCTCGGGCACGTCATGCGCACATGACCATGCATGCGCATGACATGTTCATGCGTATGTGTCAAGTGAAGAGGACAGGGAAGGGATTTGGCTTTCGAAGGCTAGATGGGGCGAGTGGCAAGGGTTTGAAACTCGCCTCCTCGCGTCATGGTTTCGCTCCGCTACAAATTATTGTTTTTCTCAGCTCGTAATGAACCGAATTGAAAAATTCTTGCTGCATACTGCTCTTCATTCGGCAGACAACAACTTCCACCGTCTAACTAAAATTTGCTATGTGGCCTGGTGAGGGGCCCTTTAAGCCGACCCATGCGTTCCTTCGCATCCCCGCATGGTTCCCTTTAGTGGGAGATGGTGAAATTTTTTATATAGGTTCATATATGACATTTTCATAAGGCAAGCTTCCACATCTCTCTGGTAGTTAGATGAAAATTGCTAACAGTGCGCTTGCTTGGCCAATCGTAGGCTCACTCGGGTTGAACTGACACAGTGCCCAATGCACTCCGGAATTTGAGAACGGCCTTCCCTCCAAAGCGTCCAAGTTGTCCCGTAGTCTTACATTTAGTGTTGTGGTCTGCCTGTTCCATTTTTGTTTTCCCTCCTATGCTGCGCGCAAAGGTTTTCGCGTTGGTCACAATGTCTTCTGCTCGCTCTGCAAATTTCTTCACTGCCTCTGTGGAAGGTGCTTCCGTTAACGGCCTTATGGACACTGCAGACACCATTTTAATTGCTAACAGCGAATTATCCTTTCGTCTACGAAAGGTGCAAACTCCTATGTTGGTCCGGTGTTTTGGGGCATTTATAGCAATCGGATTTACTCTACCGCACAGTGTACTGCTGGTATTCTCTTCCACGAAATTCGCCATTACTTGACAGCTTCTGTGCAAATCAAAGACTTGCACAAGAGGCTCGCAACTAATTGTGTTTCCATATATTGATGAGTGATGCCGCATACCGCGAGGAAGAAATTAACGTACAGTGCAGTTTCCTTGTGGAAGGTATAACATATTGAAAGGGTTTGCAGCGCAAGCACGGTAGTGCTGAAGGAAAGGTTTAAAAGCGAGGAACGGAAAGCAAAGAGGGACGACACGAGCGCTTTGCTTTCCGTTCCTCGCTTTTAAACCTTTCCTTCAGTGCTTGCGCTGCAAACCCTTTCAATATGCATTTTAACCAACTAGCCCAAATAGCCGTTCTTCTTGAAGGTATAACAGTCGCGATTGCGCTAAATGTCGTTAATGTTGGACCCGTCAGGTGCCCGTGACCTCTAGTCGCTTCAGCTTCACTTCCTATGAGCACTCAACCCACTCCCCAAACTGTACTGTGTAGCTTAACGTATCACATAGCCATTATTTTTGTTGATGAGGCTAAAACGTCTCCTGAATGCAGCTTAAAATGTCATTATAGTGACCCATGTCGTCACCATGCCTGTGGGTCTTTCACTTCTGTGTTATGGACAGTATCTATGTAAATGTCTACATTTTATATTTGCTAAAATTTACGCTGTTTGTTCAAAAGGCGGAAATTTAATCCGATTGATCAAGCAGCTGTTTCGTAAAGAATAATTCCTGCATGGAACACACATTTGAATGTACATATCGTACATGGAATGTGGTTAATTGTAGCAAGATTGATAGTTGGGCTAGCTGGCATTTTATATCGATATCAAACATAGAGCGCAAATATAGAACGTGCAGGACGAAAGAAGGTATACACACACGCAACACAAACGTTCAAAAATGCGCTTGTGGTTTGTGTACACTTTTGTTCATTCTGATTATTGCTATTTGCGCTCTACGCTTTCTGTGAATGTGATGATGTAGTAATTAAAGCATGACATTACACTCCGAAATTTACATGTCAAAGCCGTACACTCATTATAAAGTGGACGCTACTGAATTATGTTAACTGCCCTTTACCGTGCGTTAGAACAAAACACTCGAGATTCCTTGCATTTGGATCCCATAGAAGTGCGACCAAGGCGCCTTGGAATTTAACTCGCGACCTCGTGCTTAGTAGCTGCCACTATACTACGACGGCAGCGGGCTAAATCTGTCTTATAAGTCTTTATCCTAGTATAACTTTTACTAAAAGTAAATCAGCGATGATAATGTTTCAGAAAAAAAGCGATAAGGCACATGAATACTTATGTTCAGGGATCTTCAATGCATCTGATCAATGATAGAGACATCAAAACTGCTTACAGCATTTGAATTCTTCCTGGTCAGGCCTTTTTGTGAGGCAATTTGGCATTGTGTCTGGTTGCTGAGCACACTCGCCCTCCTTCTCGGTGCACAGTGTAGAAACTAGAAAGCACATAATATCGAACATTGTTGAGTGATCTCGCTAAATTACGGCCCTGTGTTCGAAAACGTTCACAGAAACGCATTGTCTTTTTAGCTCTCAAGCTGCTCTGAAAGCAGAACAGCCTGAAACTTGCTGGCCGTTCATGCATTTAAATGCACAAAGAGTTTAAAACTTACCATTGCTTAGAAGTTCATCATAACAGCGCACTAAGAACGTATACTTAGGCCCATTGATGACACATTAGGTCAAAACATTGATGACACATTGTAACGTTCTTTTTTGCATGGGGCGATGAAGCAATGAAATAATATGAAACAAGGATCGCATGAAGATGACTTGAGAAAACGACAACGTACAATCGACATAAGAAGTACATTTTAAGGGACAATTCTTTTTGCTTGACACAACCTTAAAGGGGTACTGAGACAAAACTTCGCGGCCGGGATATCCTGCGGGATCGATTCCCGCGAACATGCGTATATCATATGCAAAATATCAACAGCGAATATAGCTTGGAAGGTATTTTAAATGAATTTTGAAGCTTGCGTGAGCGATCCACACCCTCGGGCTATTGACACCCTCAGAGGAAACCCTTGGTGACCCCCTATTTCCCTCACGTGACCACGCTGTGACAAGTTATGATGACGTCATAGCCGCCATTTTTTTTTTGCCGCGTTCGCTCCAGCAGCCTACTTCTGGGCGGCTGCTCGCGAACCGCGCGGAAGTGCGTCACAGTCCCGTGTGCTGACGTGATCGAGCGCTGCACCCACTACGTGGTGGTAGTTGCACCCGGTGGCTTGTCGTTTTTGAAAACCGAAACTGACACTGGTCTGTAATGAAGAGCCAGTAGTTAATTATCTGTTGCGCGCTGCAGCAAACGATGTACCGTGTTTTTACTAACAGGCCCCCAGCAACATTGCAGCAAAAAAACGCAAGGTCAATTTTTTTCCGTCAGTACCCGTTTGATGAACATCAGCCGATAATGAACCCAAGGAAGTTATAGGGGGCATTAATTGCACTGTTTTAAAGGGATACTAAAGTTGGTAACGCTTGGTAACTGACAAAACGCACTAAGTGAAGATGCGGGTAGCGACGCCAGGTTTTTTTTTCTCGCACCAAACGCCGTGACGTCATAGGCTTCGACGGCGTATACTAGGTCATACGTAACTCCTAATCGGTAAAAATGAAGTACATGGTCGTCTGAGGAGGCCATAGACTTAAGAAACCAAGTTTCAGGAAATTTAATTGAGCCAAAGTACTTTGAAATCCGGGACGTCACGTGCGCATATTTCTGCACGGAATTTAAATGCGATACTTTGGCCTTGACGTTTTCTTTCATTAATGAACATGTGATGATTAAGGTAACGACATTGGGGTTCTGAGAGTACAATTTGTCACTCTAACCCGACTAATTGTTTCACTTTAATGTTGCTTGAAGCGTATTGTAATAATTGGGATATTGATGTGAAGAAAGTAAAGTGGACGACCTTTGGATTGCACGCCCGATACTTTTACCAATTGAGCTACGACGGTGGTGGCCCCCCGTCTACTTTATCACGCATTTATGTGCATGCAAACCTGAGAGCGTATGCGCCACTCGTATCCATGGCGACGAGTGGGGGACACTCTT
This sequence comes from Rhipicephalus sanguineus, assembly GCF_013339695.2. Taxonomy (NCBI): domain Eukaryota; kingdom Metazoa; phylum Arthropoda; class Arachnida; order Ixodida; family Ixodidae; genus Rhipicephalus; species Rhipicephalus sanguineus. The sequence continues at coordinate 113,254,805 of NC_051177.1, forward strand.
TATTTTCCAGCTTAGCATGTGGCTTTCCCTCAAAACGTTGGTTAAAATCTCACACATGATGGCAGACCTATGCGCGAGACAGCCAGTCTCGCTCATAGAGTCTTTGCAGTAATTCTATGCCACTATGGTATCCCGGAATATGCTACTACGTGGCATATAATAGGAGAACAGTCTACTGGCTGTTCTCGTTTTCTTATGCAGTAAGCCTGCGGAAGCTATGAAGTTTGCAGAAGCTACAAAAAAAGTAGTTTAGAGACTATCTACAGCATTCTTACAACGATCACAGATAAACGTCGATGCAGAAGACATAGTCGACGGTAGCCGTCCGGCGTCCTTGTGTGTCGCGCGCAAAGGTGCCAAAAGATGAATTCGTTGCAACAGGGCAGAACAGCAGTTTTGCTTAAGTCACTAGGTTCGCAGCACTCAATTCAACAAGGGGCATTCTTAATGCTCGAGAAAAGAAACCACGAGATCATGAGTGGTCGCACAGCTCACGTTAACATGCAGCAGATCCAACGCAGGCAGGCGATGCTCACCGCCAGCTTTAAGTTTCCAAATGCCCGTATTAGTAAATTCTGATGCTGTTCTTTCTTTCCGTTGCTGTTCTTTGATTGCAACCACATATAAGTGTTCTAAATATCGCGGAGAACACTCGTAGGAAAGCCACTCAGACTGGGTGCCTATATGGCATCGCTCAGTGACGCAACGTGCTCTGGGTAGGAGCGGCTGAAAGTGCGAGGAAATTTAAGCTTCCAATTTAGGAGTGGTCATTCGCATCGCCTTTTAATTCGCTTGCCGTGCTTCACTTCTCAGTGAACACCTCAACCATTCCGTCAGGAGAGCAACGTATGTGCGTGCGAAATTAGCTATTATAAACTTCCCTAGTGCGCCTAGTGCAAGCACATTAGCGAAGTACTCAATAAGTTTATATTTACCATTCTGCGAAGTAGCGAAGTACAAGTCTATAAGGCAATACGCGCACTATGTGGCTTCACACTTTATAGGTGCTGTCGCTGCTTGTGATGATGATGCATAATTTCTGAACACATTTTAATGGTTGGGCCACTAACTGGTTGACGCCTGGGGCAATTGTACGCTTCTGCAACGCAATAACACGTCTGATAAGTATGTCAACGTGAATCGCCACCCGGCATGACGCCCCTATGGCGTCTATTTTCAAGCAAGTTTCGAGCGCTTGAATGACTCTGGAAGAACATTCGACCGCCACCCATATTGCCTAGGCTCATGTCTTGATCGAACACTGAGCTTTATTCTTGGCATCGAACGGGATTTTTCGCTCAGGCACAACACCGCGACACCGACATCGTATTTTCAGCGACACACACTCTTTAACGCTGTCGAGTGAAAACGGGATTGGTAGTGTCGCTGTGATATGCAGTGAAGCCCATACTTAAAAACCTTATAAAGTTATACATTTTTTACAAGATGCTTGAATAGGTCTGCCAAAATTCGTAGGGCTTGTACTAGAGGCTCTATGCGAGGCCTTCCACCGACCATCAGATTGCCGACAGCCGACGATTGCGCTCGCCGCAATCAGTGTTGAGCGTGCATTGCTTCTGCTTTGAGGTTGAATTTTCTGGGCCCAATTTCACACAGTGAAGACTTCTGTATCTACCTGATTTGTTGCAGTCTTCTTCACCGTCACATCTACATAACAACATCAACACACCCTAGCGTACACTTAGTTTTGATGGAACTGTCCGTCTAATAACGCGAGTGCCGACGTTACGCTCGACCTCAAGCGGCGCAGTGTAGTCGAACTACCACCTCGTCATACTCGGCTCCAGAAAACAATGTAGCATGGCCATTACTCGCTGACTGCTACGGATGAAATATAATCTCCCAATGCACGGCATCTGCCGGATGTATACAATTTTGCATGCAGCCTTTACAGTTTGTCTTACGGAGGGCGTTTATTATACTACCACAAAATTCAACGAGGGCGTAATACAAAGTGTCTTTTTTTTGCATTTGTTTTTCACAGCTGGTACACCCACAATCTGCAATAGCGAGTACGTAGTCCAGTGGTTAAGACGCTTGCCTTCAGAGCCTGGCGGCTTGGGATGGGGACGGACGGACGATCGCGATCGCATCGGTCGGACAGACGGACGGACGCACAGTTTGCTCGTTGAATCGGCATACCAATGTTCATGCATTTAAAAGTCACAGTTTCGCCTCAAGGACGGAGCAATGAATGCGATAGCAAGAAATTGGAATGTCACAGGGAGAACGGCTAGCAGCTCGACCCTTGTAGCGCGCTGCTCAAACGGAAAGAAGGACGCACGAATAGGACACACAGGTATACATAGAACGAGCGCGAACTGTCACAGTTGTTACTTCAACTAACCCTTACTTTGGTTCTTCTAGCTAGCAGATTACTCCTTTCGCAAACGCGGCCGCTGCAGTGAGCAAAGTGACGTTGGTGTGGTCTATAGCTTCATCGCAAACTTTGCTGAAAGCACAAGACGTAGAAAACTCCCCCTCAAGAGATAATCGCGCCAGCACGGTCGACCACGTCCTGTATGTCAAAGTACAAGTTGAAGGCGCACGTCCCAACCCCGGCGAGAAATAAACAGTTATAGAATTGTGGAACCAAGAAATCTGCGAGCCGCCAGGACCCATGCTGAGAGCGCAAGGCACTAGAGAGTTTGAGAATTGGGGCCCCGAGGAGCTTGGGGACCCAAGAAGCTTGCGAGCCGCCAGGGCGCATGCGCAGAACCCAAGCCACTCTTGGGTTCTTGCGCTCGCGTTGACCCGAGACGCAAAAAAAGAAAACTAGCGTGGGGCCCCAAGGCGTCTTGGGTCACCAGCGAGAGGACACAGACGCAGCGCGTGCTACAGCGCAGTATGGCCCGCGTCTCGCATAATGTTAAATTTCTTCATGCGTGGCGCTCTGTGCGCTTGACCCAACGCAGCCTGCGTCGGCCCAATTCTCAAACTCTGCTGATCATCCGAACGCAAGAGCAGGCTGCCCAACGCAGCTTGGGGGCCCAGCGTCTTGGGTCCCGAATTCTCAAACTCTCTACTATCAGGCTCTTGCGCTCGCGTTTGTCCGAAACCCTGTAGCGGCTTCCTTTGGCCAGTAAAGAAAACCGCAGCGCGCGCGACCTCAAGAGAAGAAAATAATGACGGCGCTTGGAGTGGCCAAGGAGGTTACAAAGAAGTCGCTGGAGTGGCGATTATTGCGCGAAGAGTGAAGCCGTGCCCACCAAAAGATGGCGGCTGCGCCCGCCATCTTACGTAGGGGCACAATAAACCATCGGCGTTTGGCGAAGGAAAGCGATCGTTTTCATCGCACGCCAGACTAGTTTAATATGGCAACTCTTGCGGGTCAGATACTGCTCCAAATGTGTCTTTCTGTTACTACTTTCCATAAATGAGCCTCAAAGTCAATGTAAACTTTATTGTAGATCAATTGCCTATACTCCACTCGACGGGTTACTATTGTCTGCAACAACAATTGTTTATTTTATAATTAACGTAGTATTTACACTAACATATCAAAGCCATTTGATCCCTAAGTAGGCACCACCAGAGAAGAGCATGTTTCCGAGCTCTTAGGTGGGCAAAAGCTGGCTTCACTTTTGCGTGCAAGGCGTTGCGAGAGCTTCCACTTCAGAATTTTTTTTTATACCTCCTTGGGAGTGGCACATGAAGGCGCGGCTCGCGTTCCCTGCGGGCTTCGATTCTGGTCATTAAGATAAAACTTCATTTGGCTCTAGTTGATGCATATTCCTGAGGCTGACATTACAACGCAAAGGCACTTCTGTGTGCTTCATACTGTTTTACTTCTTTGTCCCTGCAGCCCATCTGATTATGATTTCATGTCTTCGTGTATATATTACTCTATCATCCTTATTACACGTTTTCGTTTAGAGCTGTTGTTGTGTGTGCATGTGCGGTAAATTTGCCTTGGGGTAATATATATGTAAAATAATGAAGCAGTTGTTAGTCAGAGCTTGTGTCGTACGCGTTTCTTGCTTTATGGGTGCCTTGTGCGTTTGCGTTGTATTTTAGCCTAGGGATTCTGGTGGCGGTGTGAAATATATACTGTGATTCTGGTTCAGCCGTCTCGTTTCTTCCCTCTTGTGGCATAAGTCTACAAGAGCAAAAGCGTTCCCACTAGCTCGCGCCACCACGAGCCACGGGACGCTCTTCCTTTTCCTTGGCCCACTGGCCACGAGTGGCGTGGCGCTACAACCCCAAAATGAAAAACAGCGCGGGTCGCCAGCGATACGACGCAAACGCAACGCGGGCAACGATGGAGCATCGCCCGCGTCTAGCATAATTTTATTTTGGGTGAAACGTTGGGTGAAACGCACGGCGTCCCGTGCGTTTCACCCAACGCTGCATGCGCTTGTTTATCTGCCATTAGTAGCGTGGATAACGAATGAGGCATGGCGTAATTGTCTAAGGCAGCAATCAGCGGAGTGACCCCATTTGAGCTCGTCGGAATTTTTTTCTTTTGAATTGCTTCTATTTCTGCGTTTTTTGATATCTATATATATATATATATATATATATATATATATATATATATATATATATATATATATATATATATATATCCGGGACATGACGGCGACGGCAAAAATCCTTCGAGAGTGTCCATCTAATTGATATCGTAATAAAATAAGCTTTAGGTGGTATCTATGTATCTGTCGAACTATGCGCCTTCCTTTGGGACAATGATGCTCGTCCCCTTACCTTGGTATAAGCAAAAAAGTCACAGTCTCACGGCGAGAGCGAAGCAATGAATGCGATAGAAACAAATTTTAATGTCGAAACGCGGCTAAAAACCTGCAGTGCGCTGCTCAAGCACAAAGGACGCGCGAAAGAGCACACAGGGAAGATGGCGAACTAACAGCGTTCACAGCTCGACACTTCAAGCGCTCTGCTTAAACACAAAGAAGGACGCATCAAACGCACGCAAAGGTGCACAAAGGGCGAGAGCGAACTAACAGATGTCACAGTTCTTACCTGTTTCTGTTTGAGCAGTGCGCTCATTTCGCAAGCGCGGCAGCTGCATCAAGCGAAGTGAAATACGTGCAATCTCTAACTTCAACGCAAAGATTCTTGTGGAAACACAGGACGAAGAAACTGCCCCCATCACGATAAAAGCGCGCGTGTGGGCGACGACGGCCTGTAGGACAAAGTACATGTTTAGCGGAGCGCTCAAATCGCAACGAGCCGGGCGACAACCTTTAAACACGCCGTTCGCGCCATCCCGATGGTAATGCACAAAAAACGCTGAACGCCCCCGAGCTCAGCGTACAGACAGCTGCAAATAGTGTATATAACTAGCTCGCCGTTAGTATACTGAATGACGTATGCTCCATGACCGAGCCGTCTAACAACACTGCGCACTGCGGAGTGAGCGGTCGCACGTTCGAATCCGAGCTTCGGAAAATGTTTATAGCGAAAGCTGTTATCTGGCGGCGAATGTGGCGAAACTGTCATTTTTCGTGCTCTTTATTGTGCGCCAACATCTCATATCATATCAATATAAAAATATCTGGTTTAAGTAGAATCAACCGCCAGTATTTACAATGTAAAACATCAAACATATGTTAGAATCCCTTTATCAATATCCAAAATTGTGGGGAAAAAATATGCATGACTTACGTGCTGGTCTTCGGCCGACAGTATCCATAAGTATTACTAAACACAAAAACCGGTGCATCCGTTTCATGGCTACAAAAAATAAGCACTGCTGAGCAATGTTGCAATAATTTCATGATATGCAGTCAAAAGAAAAAAAAAAGAAATTCATGCCACGAATAAAAAACTATTCACCCCAGTTTATGTACCATGTACTTATCCATCGGGCTAAATAAAGCGCCAAGCCGGCGTCTTTAGCCCTATATCATCAATTGGTAGAATGTTAAACAACGTTGGCAGTGAGAATTTTATCGAAACTCAGATTGAAAGTATAACCCGTTGCCTACTGAGGAGTAGAGGTGTAGTGTTTTCTCGTGGTTGGATTTGTATTTAGAAGTATGCGAATACAGCAACGCGATTTCTAGTTATAAGCGAGCTGCTTGTTTTACGCAGCGCAAGTAACTTCTGTAGAAAATCTGTTAATGGCACACGACGAGATGCAGTAAAATGTTACAAGAGGCATTCAAAATTATATTCCGGAAAGCCTAAGCATATTTCACTGATGATAACCTAGAAGAATCAAGACGTATAATAACTACCGTATTACATGAAGAGAAAAAAAGTGATGTCCTGAATTATATGGATGAAGTACCTGATTAGAACACAAGAGAGAATAAAGGCAACGGAACGGTGTTACATCAAATGCCCACAGTCGACTTGTGTTTTGGAGGCCCCATGTTTCAGTTACACAGCAGATATACTTACTTGGCGTTGCGAAGTTATATCAATGAAACCATACGGCTATGCTGTTTAACTGGTGACCAACTCTTTCTGTCTATCTATTCCCCGTCGTTACTGGTGGGATGTCCACATCCTCTGGGCTACTTTTGCTTCTTACATTATCGTCCTGGTTTCCCGGCTACTTGGCAGATCTCTGTAAAATTCCTCAGCTACTTTAACTATCGTATCTATATTGGTACCAACTTTGCCTTCCTTGTCTCTTAGTACATACACCTGGTCTTTGCCTGCGCCCATTTATCTCTTTAACCCTTTGAGGTTTCGTCGTTCTTTAGAGAATTTTCAATTGTATCTATGTCATACCTTCATATTTCGGCTACATTATGCCTATTGAGTAACTTCGAAAGCTCTACTAGGTCTACATTGTCAGTTGTGTTTGATGTTTTCCTGGTTTTACGCTTTCTAATGATGTTTTTTGTCTCTTGTGAGTGCTTAGTCAGTGTCCTGTCTAATGACTGGGCCTCTGTCTTTTACTGCACACTCCACAATGATACTTGTCAAATTATCATTCATTGTGTCAACACTAAGTTCGGTTTCCTCGGTTACAGCCGGGTATCTGTTCTGAAGCAAGACCCTGAATTCCCGTACTTCCCCTCTCAGCGCTAGCTCAATAACTGGTTTCTTGCGTATCAGTTTCTGCTGTCGCTTCCTCAAGTCTAGGCGTATTTGAGACCTTACCATTCTATGGTCACTGCATCGTATGTTCCCAACCACTTCCTCATCCTGCACGACGCCAGGTTTTGCGCTCAGTATGAAGTCTACTTCATTCCGTGTTTCGAAATTCGGGCTTCTCCACGTCCACTTACGGTTCGCCAGTTTTCGGTGCATGGCACCTGCCTGCCTGCCTGCCTGCCTGCCTGTCTGTCTGTCTGTCTGTCTGTCTGTCTGTCTGTCTGTCTGTCTGTCTGTCTGTCTGTCTGTCTGTCTGTCTGTCTGTCTGTCTGTCTGTCTGTCTGTCGACAGTGCATTAATAAATGATGCCTCAGCAGTACTACGCTTTGCGTCGTTTGTCTATCCCTACTCCATACGAAGATTTTACGTGTTACCTCTAATTCTCAATTTTGAATATGAACATTACATGTGCTTCACTGGCGTAACAAGGGGGTGCGTTCCAATCCCCCCACAATTTTTCATGCGCATACACACACATACACGTAAAAATACACACAGGAACGTTTATAAAGTATAGTTGAACGCCCCCCCCCCCCCCAAAAAAAAAGAATGCTGGTTATGCTACTGCTGTCCTTAACTTTTTATAACCACCCTATTAACGGCATCTGCAACAGGGGGTGGGATCCACCGTTTGTTAGGACATGTTGGGTATCGGGTGTCTCAGCTTGCGACTGCATCTGCGCAGAGCTGATAGACAAAGTGGACCAGGCGACGGTGGGTTAAGGCAAAATTTATATACATATAAACAGAGGCATTACATGATCGGCATTGGGGCCGACAGCTTATTGGGCTCGCACCGAGGTGCGACAGCGACCCGGGATTTCTGCGTTCGCTGTCTCCCTGTCTCCCCACACAGCTTGGTTCTTTTATAGCCCTGGGATCCCTTGCATCAGCTAGTACTTCGAGGCCTCCAATCAGGAACCGCCGTTGGTCGCTGCCTTTAATCGGATGCGTGAATGAGAAGGCTTGCCGCGCGTTGCGTGAGGAATTGCCGTCGGTTACGTCAGGCGCACCGCAGGAGTTGCCGTGGGTTGCATGAGACTCCCGCCTTGAGACCCATTGTATCAGGCACCTTGCTGTTGTTGACACTGGTTGCATCAGGCAGTCTATCGATGTTGACGCCACTTGCGTCAGACATTCTACCAGTTTGAATGCCTTGCCGAAGCAAGGAAATTTCGGTTGGGAGCCCGACATACCAGCACCCCGCCGCGAGACAATTCGCGGGAAAGACGAGCTGCTTCCACGTGGCTCGAATTCCGGGAGCCCTCATTCACCAAGTCCACCCAGGTTCACCTCCAGTGCCATGGCGTACATGTAGCTCCATGCTTCGTTCCGTGAACAGATCCCATTTGTCACGCCGGATCGCTGCTCCATTGGCTTATCACCAAGATGCGTCTACTAGCGCTGCTCGTCTCTTTCGACGATCTTTGGTCTCAGCACTTGTTGATCGTTCTGCAACTTGTCAGGAACGGTACGACAACAGACAACACAAGCAAATGCCATCGATCACCCGACAGAGCACCAGACCTAAATACCATAATATATTCCTAGCTACGTGTGTATCGAAATTTTGTTCCCCCTATATCAAGAGGGACATGTGGGACACAAAACTCTTAAAAGCAGAACTCAAAATATTACACGCGTAACAGACGCAATCAAACAGAATACAAAATAAGCTGGCCCCTTGAAATCACTCAGGACGGGAGCAGCGCTCAGCTGAGGCCCCAATGAGGATAATGTTTTGGCCCGGTCTGCCACCGAAAAACCGAAAGGATAGCCGAAAACGGCACTCATTAGAACGCGCGACTCAGCGTGTCTGCGTTCGCGTTTAGCTTTCCTTTCTCGTAAGAAACGTTCAAGGTGTGCGGTTGGAGTATCATGCTCCACCTCAGTAACCGGCCGCTTTTGGACATGTGACTCAACCAGGCTCGAGGACAGTGATCCGTTTCGACCCCAAATTTGGAACCGCAGACATAACATGCCAGCCTTTGAGCGGCGCACACGAGGCAGGCACATTCCTTTTCAGGGGTACTATACGCTTTCCTGCAGCTCAGTTTTCGGCTTCAATACAAAACTAATCTTTCGTGACCACTGCCATCTTCTTGGCACAATATAGCTACCACGCTGCGATCCGTCGCGTCACATTGCATGATAAAGTCCTTGGAAAAGTCGGGGGCCATAAGAAAGGGCTTTTCACTTAAGGCTTGTTTCAGCTTGCAAAACGCATTCTCTTTCTGAGAGTCCCATGTTACTTTAACTGGCTCCGACTTCCGAAGTGCGTCAGTTAGAGGGCTGGCAATGGTAGAGTAGTTTTGCACATAACGCTGATAGTATACCGCTAGCCCTAAGAAAGCCCCTATCTCAAACTTTGTGGTTGCTCGAGGATAGTTCACGACGGCGGTTATCTTGATGTCTGAAGGTCTACGCCGGCCACGCCCCACAATGTGTCCCAGTTAAGACACCTCACCGCATCCTACGTGACATCTAGCAAGTTTCGCACTAAGAGCTGTAAATGTTCGACATGTTCTTCCCAGCTGTTGGCGAAGATGGTGAGATCGTCGAGATACGGCAGTGCGAACTCAGGCAGGCCATCAAGAGCGCTGTCCATTAGACCCGAAAAATTATAAGGCGCATTTTTCAGTCGAACACTCAGCATAAGGGGACGATACGTTCCAAATGGAGAAACCAACGCGGCGTAGCGGCTAGCACGCTCCGTAAGGGGAACCTGCCAGTAACCTCGCACAAGGTCTAGCATGGAAAATGTAGTTTGACTTTGACACCGTTTCCACCCTTTCCACGAGATTTGGTATGCGATAAGTCTGGCGTCGAGTTATTACGTTAAAGCGCCGATAATCGATGCAATGCCTAGGACCGTTTCCCGGCACCAATATTAGAGGAGATGTATAGTCACTCTTACCCGGAACTATGACTCCAAACTCAAGCATTCTAACGATCTCATCTTTATAATCCGATTCTTCACAGGGGAACATCGATATGGCTTACTAAGGATTGGTTTCTCACATGTTATCTTTATGCCGTGTTTAATAACCGTCGTTTTCGCAGAACAGGTCTGAACACACGTCTTGAAACTCAGAAAAGAATCCTTCTCAAGTCCTCCTTCTGGACTTGACTTAACCTTCGCTCCAGGTTCAACTGTTCCTACATTGCCTCTGAACCCCTTTTGCTTACATCACTAGAAGTCTGAATTTCTGCCCCTTCCTCCTTTTGAAGCATCCAAAAGCAGATTTACGACCGCCTGACGTTGAACGTCCGGTTTCATCAAGTTGCTGTGACAAATTTTGTAAGAGCACCTTCCTCAATTCACTTTGTAGTTGGTATCAAAAAGCTTCGATATTACTGTAGCGGGCCCCTCCGAATGAACCTCCAGCTTGTTCTTCTTGAAAGGCCGCAGGACCATTACCTGACTTCTCACTTCGAAGGTACGGTTTTTTGCCGATTTATCGTAGTATTCTTTCGACAGTACTTGCACAGACTTCACGTGGCTCTCCACAAGATGTTTTGTTTTTCCGAGCCTCTGAAGGAGCTCGAGAACAGGAGCAACTACATTCGGGTCCTCAGCATATCCCTCCCAAGATTCGCGTAGCATTCACAATGGTGTTCTTAAGCTCGGGCTATATACAAGCTCTGCGGGGCTAAAACCAGTACTCTCATGAGGAGTAGATCTCAAAGCAAACATAGCGGAAGGAATACATGCTTCCCAGTCTCATTTGTGATCATAACAAAGAGCTCTCAGTTTACGTTTCAAAACTGAATGCATACGCTCTACCGGAGTAGATTGCGGGTGATGGATCGAGCTGTGCACCACCTTGATTCCGCATTTATCCAGAAAGGTAGATGTGAGGCAACTGGTGAAGACGCTGCCATTGTCGCATTGAATTTCAGAAGGAAATCCAACGCGCGCGAATATCGAGAGCAGAGCGTCCACGATATGAGGACAATTGAGCTCCCTAAAGGCTACCGCTTCTGTAAATTTTGTTGCTACACAGAAGGCCGTCAGGATATATCGACAACCTTCTCTTGACTCCGGCAATGGCCCAACAATGTCGATTACTAGGCGCCGAAAATGTTCTGTTATAATTGGCACAAGCTTCATGGGCGCCTTCCACTTTTCCGTGGATTTCCCCACCCTGTGACAAGTTTCGCAAGAGCGCACAAGTTTTCGGTGTCTTTCCTGCATTTCGGCCAGTAAAACGCAAGGGAAATTCTAGCCTTGGTCTTTTTGAAGCCGAGGTGCCTTGCCCATGCGTCTTCATGCACAAGTTCCAATAGCTGGCGACGATACTTTTGCGGTATGAAGAGTTGCTCATACTTGCGACCTTGTACATCTGTGTAGCTACGATACAATATCCCAGATTTCTCATAAAAAGATGCGTTCCTTTTCCTTATTCCCAATTTTACGCTTTCCATTAGTGTTTTTATCAAGATGTCATCACGCTGCTCTAGAATGAGCCCTCGACAGCTCACACCAACTTTCAGCTACAGGCTTTGGCGTACTGCCCGCCTCGCCCAACGGCGCCACTTCGATTTCTCCGCCGACGGAGACGACGCTACCCGCTTCAGGTGCAGGGGACTCGAGTAACCCGTCCCGAGAGTTTTCTGTCCAAGGCTCGGTCGACTCGCTGCCTAGTTCACGCAGCTCGGCAGCTTGTTCAGGTGGTGTTGTACTACATGGAACGAGACCATGTTCCTGTGAGAGCTTCCGCGCTTGCGATCGCGTGAGGGCCATGTATGCAACGCTGGAAAAGAACGCTTTACCCTGCTCTTTCAGAAGCTGCTCCGAGCTGCTTCCCGAATTGTTGCAAAAGCAACCTTTTGCTTGCAATTTAACGCGATGTGCGTTTCTTTTTTGCAATTGTAAGAGATTAGCAATTTCCGTGACTCAAACGCCCGTGTGGTATCAGTGCGCTGTTTGGGAAGCTCACTCAATTTCTGCGCTTCCATTTGCCCTTCCCTTATAGTCTCCTTCGTAAGAGACGGGTCTTTTTTGAAATTACGTTGTGGAGAAGGTTTTCGCTCATCAGCTTTCTTTGAAAAAACCCTCTTCCAGCTTTTTCAACACGCAGTGCCCTACTGTGCAAGTTTCGACGAGTGTAGCACACTTCAGCTATCTCTGCTGCCTTGTTTAGCTGTGTTCTCCAAGCTTATCCTGCAGCCAAAGCTTGACTTCATGCTCGATACAGCGGTAGAATTGCTCCAATGCAATGCACTCTACCACTTTATCGCGATCGTCATAAACATCTTCGCCCTTGAGCCATTCAATTACATCGGCTTTAAGACGAAGCGCGAAGTCAACATGTGACTCATTACCCCTTTTTGCATACCGTAGCCATTGCCGGAAAACATCGTGTGACAATTTATATTTTCTCAGAAGGGCTTCCTTAACCTCGCCATAGTTTTCAAACGCCTCCCTCGACAAACACGTTATCACGCCGGATACTTCCCCGGCAAGCAGTGCTAACATGGTCTGTGCCCAAAGAGACCGCTCGATGTCATTTCTATCGCAGACGTCTTCGAACATTACGAGATACTTCACCATGTCGTCGCCTACTAGGAACGGTGGCAGTTGGTCCCAAATTCTATGACCGCTGGCCTGAACCATCGCAGAAGCTACGCTAGGCACCTGCGAACGTTGTCGGAGCGCCAGTTCTATTCTTTTCTTCTTGAGGTGCTCTTGGCTTTTGGTCTCTTCGTGCTCAAGGCGTTGTCGTCTTTCAGCCTCCTCGCGCTCGCGGTGTTCTTGTATTTCCGCTTCCTTGCGCTCACGGCGTTCTTTGATATCCGCCCAGGCCTCGTCGGCTTCCTCAGCCGTTACTCCCTCCTTCTGCGTGATCTCAAGGATCGCTTGCTTTCGTTTCACAAGGCCCAGAGTATGGCCGGGTTCTTCACAAATTTCGATGAGTTCCTTTACTTTAAGGTTCTCTATCGTTCACGCTAGCCTCTTGCTATTTGCCCTCGTTAGAACCTACTTGCCGTACTCCCTGTAATTCTCAACACTGCCGTGTTTACACCCTCCGCATTGACTATGATTTCTAGGCGCTCCTTCTTGACTCGAAACAATCAAAGTTCAATCCGATGCTTCACACAACCTTCTCTAAACTACGATAACCTGCGCTAGAGAAGTCTGGTGTACTGAGGGGAAAACATCAGGCCGTCACCACATCGAGGTAACTGACGCCGACCGATCCTGCAGCTGCCGTCCACTGTTGGGTATCGGGTGTCTCAGCTTGAGGCTGCATCTGCGCAGAGCTTACAGACGAAGAGGACAAGGCGGCGGTGAGTTAAGGCAAAATTTATGTACATATAAACAGAGGCGTTACATATTCGGCCCTGGGGCCGACAGCTTATTCGGCTCGCACTGGGGTGGAATGACGGAGAAAATGACCGGAATTTCTTCGTTCGCTGTCCCCCGTCTCCCCGCGCAGCTTGGTTCTTTTATAGCCCTGGCCGATTCCTTGCATCAGCCAGGGCTATAGCGAGTTCGAAGCCTCCGATCAGGAACCGCCGTTGGTCGCTGGCGGGAATGGGATCCGTGGATGAGAGGGCTTGACGCACGTTGCGTGAGAAATTTCCGTTGGTTGCGTCAGGCGCATCGCAGGAGTTTCCGTGGGTTTCATGAGGCTCGCGCCTTGGTTGGCACCCGTTGCATCAGGCACCTCGCTGGTGTTGACTCTGGTTGCATCAGGCAGTCCATCGATGTTCACGCCACTTGCGTCAGACGTTGTACCAGCTTGAATATCCTGCCGCAGCAATGAAGTTTGCGTTGGGAGCCCTGGCATAACGGCACACACACTGGCATCGGCTTACCACTTTTTAGTAGAATGTATTCAAGTCCGTAAACGATTTCTTTCTGGGTAGTCTACTTATATCCCCCTCTGGCATGTCTAGAAATGATACCATATTCGCCCACTGCCTGCTCTCCGGCCTGCTTCTTTTCTACTTTGGCATTAAAGTGACCTATCAGTACAGTATACTGTATTTTACCATACTCATTGCTGATTTCGCGTCTTCATCGAAGCGTTCAACTAAATGGCAATCATGGCAGGATGTAGGCGCATAGCCCTGTACCAGCTTCATCGTCTTGCACCTATAATTAGGTTGAACTAAGATTATGCCACCATGTCACTGATGCTATACTATTCCTCGATGTCACTAGGTATACTTTTATAAAGAAGCCCCAACCCCTTACTTCTGTGAACTAAGCCGCGATAGCATCGGACATGCCTGTACTTTAGCTGTGTACAGGCCTCATCTGTCCTCCTAACTTCACTCAGACCTATTATATCCCATTTAACCCCCTCTTGTTCTTCGAGTAGCCCTGCTAGACTCGCCTCTATAGATAAAGTTCTAGCACTAAACGCTGTCAAGTTCAGTTTCCAAAGGCGGCCTGCCCTAAAGTACTACGCTTTGCGCAAATTATCTTTCTCTAATCCATACTGTGATTTTATGTGTTACCTATAATTCTAAATTTCAAATATGTACATTATACTATTCATCACTTTTGTAGCCAGGGGGTGGGTTAAAATCCCCCTTATTTTTCCATTTTCATGTGTGTACATACACGCACACATACAAAAGCACGTACGAACGTACAAAAATTACAAAATGATCTCCCAACCCCACCCCCCACCCCCTAAAAAATTCTAGCTATGCTATGATGTCCTTAACTTTTTATACCCACCCTATTAGCGGTCGATCTGCAGCAGTGGGTGGGAGCCACGGTTTATTAGGCTGTGAGAGACTAGTCTGACTGCCTGCCGTTAAACAACTGCATTTGTTCGATGTTTCATTTTCGACCTAAATTTACAGAATTGTTTAGTTTCATAGGTGTTTGCCTTAAGCATCCTGCCGTCCGGTTCTTGGCGCATCCCCTTTGTGGGTGAGCGCCATCAGGAAGAGGACATCATCATCATCATCATGTTCACCATCACTCGGGACATGAACTCGCAGTGGGCAGTCTACTTAAGAGGGTAAACAAGTAGTTCGAAGAATGGCCTAGAAGTATCCCCCTGAATGGGTAGGTGCCGGTCATCCCAGGAGCTTCATTAACATCATCATGAATATACCGCTTTGTGTTTGCCTGAATCGTGCTTCAGAGTGCTACAGATACTGGTGACCCGGACTACGAACGCGACGTTCCTTAGACCAGCGTGAAAACAGAGCGGTTTATTCATTCTCCTACGCCACCTTCAAACTACTTATTCCTTCTCTTAATCAGACTCCCCACTACCAGTTCATGTCCCGAGTGTTGGTGACAGAAAAAGAAAAAAAGTGTGCCAAAAGGGCAACAAAATTTCGGTCGCCATGTTCTAGGGTCTCAGCTTGTGTCTTGAGTGTGCCTGTGCTAGCATGCATAAAAAACATTGCTGTCCGACTTCGCCCTAAAACAGTTTAGTCATGTGCGATTTTTATCCATGGTTAAAGAACAAAACTTCAACAGCGGAATCTTTAAAGCAGGCCCGTAATTGATTTGCATGGTAAACCTATCAAACGTGCCTTTATAACGGCCCGTGAAGTTGCCAAATTGATAACTAGAAGATAGCGCCTGCAGTCGTCTTATGAATTAAACGTTTGCACGCCTTGTCGAAACACGTTTTTGTTCTTCTGCAGGTGCACTACAGGTTTCATATTGGTTTCGTTTCAATGCTTGTAGTACTGGCATGAGTCTTCCTTGATTGGCCAACGTCATTGCAAGAACCATCAACAGTAGCTGTAACACAATTATTTCGGCACCCAAAAAGACACCATTACCGTGTGGCGTGAGCTTTTTCAGAAAATGCATTCCTCTTCTTCATTTTCTTCATTATTATTATTAATATTATTATTATTATTATTAAATTTGTTATATATGTTTCTTCCTTCAAGGGCTGTCACTGTATTTTTCTCCCAAATTCGTCGTGTCCTCGTTAGGGCTTTTCTGCTATTATTCATTAGGTATATAAAGCATGGGTTCCAGAGTTCCTAGGACCTACTCTACTCTAATCACACAGTTGCCTCTGCTAGAGCGCCGCAGTTGAATTATCATCACATAATTGTTGCTAAAGTTTTATTCCAACACCAATTTGGAAATCATTGCACTTGTAATGTTTACATTCCTTCATTCTTGTTTCAATAAGTACCGAGCTTTATATACAAAGCTACATTTTGTAGCATTAGCTGTGTTAAGTTTGTTGGCATAAGTTTAACTGTAGAACATATCGAAAACAATTATTTCCGGGCCATTTGGTTAATATCTATAGGTAAAGCAACAACGCAAACAAAAGGCCGCGCAAGAGACACTGCACACAGAAGCGCTGTGTGAGTGGTTCATGCGTGTGTGGTGGTCTCTTGCGTGGCCATTTGTTGTGATGCTACTATACATTTAGCAGGGCAGCCAGAAATTTTTTTCGGGGGGGGGGGGGGTTCAACCATACTTTATGTATGTTCGTGCGTGTGTTTGTATGTGTGCGTGCCTATATACGCAAGCAAATTGAAAAATGTCGGTCTAAGGTTAAGGTTGAGGTTGAGGTTGAGCGCTGACTCAGAGATGTTTTGCCATTTAAACCTATTCTTATACTAAAAAACGATTAAATATACATCACTGTAAGCGAGTCACTTGTTGTCTATGCATAAACAACTAACACAGTGGTGCGTAATTGTTAATACAGCATGTCAGGTATCCTTTCACTGCCTACAAGAGTTTCCTTGCTTAGATTTGGGCTTTCTTAATATCATTGCTGGTGACGTATTTTCAAAATGGCCTTGTGTTGTGAAGCTTCACCTCGGATAGCTTATTTTCCATTTGGTGTACTTAAAATGCGAAATACTCTTTTTAAGGAGCTGATAACCCATTTTCCCAAAATTTGTTAAATGCAACAGGAACGGGTGAACTTAGTGATGTGTTCCGGTACAATCTTCTCTCAGGGGATATTTTAAAGGAAAAAACCAAATAAACCAAAACTAAAGGAGGACAATCCCTTTGTTTCTGAGAAAGTGCTTCAGGCTTACGCTCAACATGTAACACCGTTACAACGTAAGCTAGAGCAGCTTGGTAAATGTCCGTCGCAAGCTAAATTAGGGTGTTTACTGGAGCTTCTGAGCATAGAAAGTAGCGGTTTAATGCACCAAACATTTCTTAAAGCACTGTCAGGTCACGTTGTAATCGAAAAATATGTTGTGAAACACACTACTTTTGAGACTATAGACACTTTGTTGTTTATAACAGCAACTCCACCTGTGACTTGGGCAAGATTCGGCAAATATATAGGATGGGATTAAGATGAGATTAAGAACTTCGCGGAGATCACGTGCCGCAGCAAGCAAACGGCCGGGTAGATTGGCGAAACGTGGGAACTTTTGCCCTGCATTTGCCGCAGTCAGGCTGGTGAGACGATGGCGAACAGGAGGAATCGAAGCCCGTTTTCTGCTTCCGATGCCGTGAAAGCAAACGCACTAATCAGACTATAAAGGAAGCTACATAGAGCGAAGATGAGGATGACGACGAGTTTTGCTATAGTTTGTTATGTTTTCCATAACATCGAAGATTGCAGGGTCTGACGCGAATAACCTGCGAATTTGTTTAGTTTACGCTCGTATGTGCGGATTACGAGAGGATCGACTTCTCGATCTATGTCTGAATAATTCGGACTTACTTTATCCAAAACGCACAACACTGCTATTCGTGGAGACATAAAAATTGGCATCTTTAAATCCTCACACTGAAAGAGTACTTCTGTCTACAGCGGATTGATTAACCTCAACTAACAGATGCGCAAAGACGTGCTAAATTTAACTCAGAGACAGCTATTGCACTTTTATTACCAATATAAGCACTAAAAATTACAGACGCGCCCCTTACGCACATGCTTAACACAACTTGAAGGCGAAAGCATAGCGATGGTATAATCGATGAACGATCGATAGATTAATCTACAAAGGTATGCCGCAAGGCGAATAATCGTCACCGATGTCCACCTTGAATTAATCGAAATAATTCATTAAGTATTATATTAATCGATTACGGCACCCCCACCCCTTTACTAGAGCGCGTGATTGCGAGGCGAGTGATGCCCAGACGTGGCACGTAGCCAGGAATTTTGTGCGGCGGGGCGCACTTCGTGAAAACCTTGACTATTTGAGAAAAACACCTATTTTCTTTATTTATTTTTGGCAAATAACCTACTTCACCAAACTTTCGGGAGGGGGGCCTTGGCCCCCCTTCCGGGCCTCTAGGCTTCAAGGCTTCAAGCCTTGAAGCCTAGGGGCCCGGAAGGGGGGCTTCAAGCCTGGGCAGGGGTGGCACCACCCCACCCACTGCTTCTCTCGGGCTCACAGCCTACTGCCTTCACCACCTTCCCTCCACTCGTCCTCCTTTCTTCCATCGTTTTCTGGTTAACCACCAGCAAAGCACCCGTGGGGCTTTCGTTCTCTACTGTTATGTTCACATATAGGTGTCTATACTGTTTCCTTGAATGTCATAGTGGCGAGCAATCGCAAGAGGTGCGCGGTGTGGACATTGTTCACAGAATATTCGAAACGAAGGCTGAGAAGTGTGATAAATGCGGCAAGCAGTACTCGAGGCCAGCTACGGAAACTCTTAAGACATCACCTGTTGCACGCCCACTTTATTAGCGTAACAGAGGGCCGTCCATCAAACAAATGTGGTCATGACGAAAATGACAGTATTGATGATACCGTTCCCGTTGCTCTCTTGGTGGAGTCGCTACCTTACAGTTATATTCAGGAAATCACTAACGTCTAGTGCGGGTCGATTCGCCATGAAGAACAGCAATAAAAGTTCATAATAAAAATCTCGTGACAAAAAATATATGTCAGCTTATAAGCCCATCCTTCTAACGCCCTACTCGTGAAAAATGTTGCAGCACATATACGACGCGCGTTTTTCAGACTATCTCGATACGACGTCATCCTGTTAATACTATCAACTCTCAGAATGCCTTTCGACGGAGTCACAGCACAACTGACAACTTGTAGAATTTAGTCATGACATAAATAGTGTGCTTGATATAGGTTATGAAATTGATGTCTTATTCATCGTCCTCTCCAAAGCATTATATACAGTCACCAATTGGAAAATCATATCCAGAGTCGACTCCATGTTTAGCAAATCTTGATTGTTAACTGGATCGCTAGTTTTCTTACAGGCTGTTCACAAATGGTCTCCTTCATGAATAGTAGCTGTCCTACTGTTGTAGTAACATCCGGGAATACCACAAGGTTATGTCCTGGGATGTCTGCTCTTCTGGCTACATAATAGCAATCTTCCATCCAATATACGTGTAAATACAAGTTTATACATGGACGACCGCGTGCTCTACCGAACAATTACGTCAGCTCAAAATCATCTGCATTCATTGATCCTTTTCATAATTTCTTCAAGTGGCGTGAGACCTAGCAGATGACTATAAGGTTATAGAAATAGCGAATATGACATTTTCAAAACGTCTCTCAGCATTCACATATCTTTATGCATTTATTAACTGCACACTAAAAAATGTGTCACAGTAGAAAACACCGAGTCTTTATTCACTAATAACATCTCATGGTAACATTATATTAATTTTATCTGGATAAAGCACTTCGAGGGCTAGGCTACTGCTGTGTACTTTACATAATCACACAAAATCAGCTCTCCGCCAGCTTCTAGAATATGAATGTGGGGTATGGATTCCCCATTAAAAATTATACACCGAGAATTTGCAAATGGTTTAGAAGAAAGCCACCCGAATCATCTATCACCGTTCCGTCATTAAAGCTCGCTGATTTAATTCTAACGACAATTAGCAGCCGTCGCAGCCTAGAGTGCCGGAAGCTATGTATAGCTAATATTCACGCGACCTAACTCTTCTTCTTCTTCTTGTGATTATTGATGAAAGGAAAAAGGCCCCTCATTTCTGTCTGCCTCAGGCGACACGGCGCAGTGCCTTTAGGGGTGGGGTAAGGAGGGAATGAAAGAATAGTAGGAAAAAATAGAGAGAGAAGTGGATGAAGCCATCCATCCAACGAGGAGGAAAAGAGGACAGGAAAGATGTGGGAGACGATCACGGGAGTCAGGGACGGGACCACGAAACACAGGCCAGAGGCACGGTGCACAACATCGACGAAGCGGCGAAGGCCCCGACGATGAGCGGCGCACGGCCTAGCGGGCGAGGCGACCGCCATGGGGCGCCGATCAGCGAGAGGTACGAGGAGTATCCAGGAATCGCGGCCGGCACGTCCGTCTGCTTGAAATCCAGCGAGCGAATCTAACTCTTCTCCCCATAGAACACACGTAAAATTTGCCGAACTTTGCTCATCTCGGAAGTTTCATCATCGTATCCTAGTGCTATATCGGTCTCAACCGATGCGTTTTAATATGGTTTCTTTCTTCTCACTATTGAACGTTGAAACTCGCTACGTGGTATTATTCACTGTCTTTTCTTGGCAGATGTTATGTTGAATCTTGACATCTACTGATACCGTTTTTTTTGTATATTTTGTCCACTGTACA
Organism: Rhipicephalus sanguineus; assembly: GCF_013339695.2. Classification (NCBI taxonomy): domain Eukaryota; kingdom Metazoa; phylum Arthropoda; class Arachnida; order Ixodida; family Ixodidae; genus Rhipicephalus; species Rhipicephalus sanguineus. Next base: position 113,275,404 of record NC_051177.1, read on the forward strand.
ACTGCGTAAATCCCTGTCATAACCCTAACAGGAGTGCAATATGTATAAAAAAAGTTGATGTCATCATGCATCACAGATCGCCAAATTTGTTATGGCCCCATCACGTCATCGAGACGTCACTATGACGTCCCACCATGTGACCTCACCCGATGGCCTAATCACATGACATCGTCGCTTGGTCAAAGGTCAGCCGATCTAGCGAGACCACGTGCTGCGCAGAAAGCTTGCAATGCCTCCATTTCTAGAGGCAGCTATTATAAGGCAGTGAAACCACTTTAGGCACAGAAAGCTTTCGAATTACTTTTTCCCCAAGTGCCACTTACACGCAGCGAATGGACGTGTATCTGATGCGCGCAATGTTAGAGAGTGAGATCCTCGAAGCCATTATTTCATATCCGGGTTGGGCCGGAAATTGGGCACGAGTGAGGATTGGACGGCAGTATTAATGCTTTCGCGCTCCGACATGTGCCCACTCGCGTTGCTGTCTATTGACCCGTTGTACACTGGCACGCGGTTATTTCGCAGCAACCCGTCTCTCCTGTAGAACTCGCTGTTGGGCTAGTTGGTACATGTCTGAATTAAATAGTCAACTTCGCGCCAAATTCACATTCACACAGAAGAAGAAACACAAAACAGGACGGGCGCTCACTTACAACTGTTTATTCCTTGTGGAAAACAGGCTAATATACACCCTTCTCATCAACACATGCGCAACATGCTCGCTTATGCCGTCTCTCCTATATAGGCCTTGTTGCAACTTAGGGGAATTTCATAGTCGACATGTTTTTAGGAGCTTGCTCGCCAAGCTTCTTATGCTCGCGCCTTGTCCTCACCTATGTGACCGTCGGCGCGGCGGCACACACGACGCTCGGCGCAGCTGCGCTCTCTCTGGTGATTTCAAAAATGCTCACTAGATGGCGCCGCCGCTCAAGGCGGCACACACCACGCTCGGCGCAAGCGCTACTGCTCGAGGGCCGCACTGGCCGCACCTCTCGTTTCGCTGGCTTCCTTTCTCTTCGCCGGGAGCTCACTAAGTGAACACTCTTCGTTGCCGCTCCGCAGCATGAACGGCAGCAGCGCGACGGGCTCGCAACGCAGCAGCAGCTTGGGAAGATCTCGCCTTGCCAATAACCAGCCACATGATGTCACGTTACGCTCTCCGATGCGTATCGTACGACTGCAAACATCCCACCACCATCAGGGGCACCTGTATCGATGTTGCCTTCTCGAACTTTCCATTGCGTCCCATCATCGACGATCCCTTGGCAACATACTTTACTGATCATAAAGCAATCATCTTTAAAGGGAAACGAGTCCCCAAGCTCATCGAGGGACGCCCTTCTTGTACTTTGTAAAAGAACATCTCTTGTGTATATATAATGTTTCTAGTTAATCTAAATGTATATATACTTCATCAAAATGTATATAGAGCATCCAGGCTTACATTAATAAACATTGTTTATGTAACGCATATATAACAACGTTGTCACGTTTATAACAATGGTAGAGGAATGTGTTTGAACTTGGTAAAACAACATCTTTTGTGTATATCATGTTTATAGTTCATCGAAATGTATATATACTTCGCCAAAATGTATATAGTGCATCCAACCGTAAATTAAAAAGCATTGTGGATGTAATGTATGTATAACAACGTTTTCACGTCTATATATGATGTAGAGGAAGGTGCACGGAGCATTCGCGGGTTACCCGATCATCTCCAAGCAAGCTCCTCTAACATCATTCACTTCGTGGATATGGCGGTGAATTTTTTTGCACTTAGTCTACTGTACCACGTGTTTATTGACGCAGGTAAGTATACGTGGCTATCAAATAGCACAATAATACACAAATTAGTTGCTAGGCAGAATATCATCCGCTATGGAAACGCGTACTGTAAACGAGCGCACGAACACCGACACACGCGCATTTTTTGTGTTCGTGATTTTGATTACAAGCCTTCACTGTACTGGCCCATTTTTGTGGAACAATAACAACAATCTCTGCTAGTAGTAACACTTTTCGAAAATATGCAGATTTCATTTTGTAACTAGCCGAACATTAAAAAGTAATAGAGGAATCTATTTATTTTGCTAGAGTACTTTCATTGGAGATTGAGCCTTTTTACTTGAATTCATGTAATAATATTCTGTCGACCCAAAGAAATCCCTTTATCGTCGTCGTACCGCTTCGCTGTACCGCTTCATTTGTAGCTGTAAAACATCTATAAAAAAGAATGTCGACCCTACTTTGTTCTCCTTTTTTATCTCATCGGTCGGAAATTTCCACAGATCTCGTATGAGCGGAAACAGTTCGCTCTCACGTATTTGAAATTGATATTTCTGCAGTGCGTTGTTCTTTTCCAAGAACACAGCTCTTACAAAACATCTTTGTGGGTGTGCAGATTACTTGAAAAGACGAAATATTTCGAAGTTGTTTTTCCTCGACTTTGTTCTGACTGCAGCATCGCTTTCAAGCAAGCCCTTAGAAACCTTGTTGGGGGTTGCGTGCGTTCTTTTGTTTGACGCCGCTTCGAGTGAAATTGTATTATTGATTGCATATTTATTCTTTTATTTTCAAGGTCAAGGCAATAACAGCGGAGAGTGTGTGCAAATTCAAACCGGAAGAAAATGCAAGCAAACAACAAGGTCGTGTCACCAATAATAACAAAGACAATTTTCAAACAGCGTAAGACACATGCAATTCCGGTTAGTGGCCGGGGAAAACATTGACTAAATAATGTGCGACGTGGAAATAGAAATTATTTCTTCTTCAGTCGTCTCAGCCAAATAGGTGGCGCGTATATTCCTTCATTATATATGGTGGTACAGCAAAAAGCCTCGGCGGCGAAAGGAAACAGGAATGCTGCAATAGTGCAGCAGATATGTAATGAGGATACAATATGTACTAGGTGCTTCGAGGTCTGTGGAAAAGTGTAATGCTTCCGGGGCTTACACTCGGGAACTCAGTGGTGTGCATGAGGTCACAGGTACAATGTGCACTGGATGTGAACGAAAGGACTGTGGGACACCTCTCATTGCGCGCTCACGGGGAGATGACAAATAGCGCTATAAATGGCGATATGGGATGGACAAGGTTTGAGATGAGGGAAGCTCAGAGAAAAAAAACATGGCTGATGCCTCCGTCATAGGAATCGGTATTACACGAGAATGAAACGTACCTTCACAGCAGTAGTGCTTTTTGTGTAGTGATATATGAGAGCTTGTACAATGTCAATTCGGGTTTGGCATCAATAGCACCATTTGTCGTGGATGGCACCATGTTGACGCTTAGTGGCATGTCTCCATCGCGACCACTGACGCCGATGATCATGATTAAACGTTCTGGTACCTGAAGTTGTGAACATATATGTGGACACAGCGAACCGTGAATCCTACGTCAAGATGACATCAACAAGCCTATATGAAACACCGGTACCCGATATGAATTCCTTCACAACGTCGTAAATTAAGGAGGGAAACACCACGCTGTGCACTTTCTAGTAATGGGAACCGACGCCTGTGTTCATGCATACGCTACCACACTGCGCTTCAGCGACACGGATGCAGAGGTTCGTAGCTTGAGTCGCAAACGCGTGCGTCCCGCTGGCCTGTGTCTCGATGCCACTACTCCGATGGACCGGAGTAGTGGCAAAGAGAGATAAAGAACCCAACTGCGTCTAGGGTGCCTCGGCGACGCCAACACGGCCAGTGTGCCTCGTTTGTATGGAGTCGATTTAACCATGACATCCGATATCGCGTGCAATCTCGCTGTAAGCGCTAGTAAGTGTCGATCGTGGAGCATTACTTTTCACCTCTCACAGGTAGCGGCACAGCTCCGCTCCGCCCCGCGTACCTACACCGCTAACAGAGAGCACTGTGCTAGAGAGAATGTGTGAAAGAGATAAGGCGCGTTTGTGAAATGTCGAACCCCTGCAAAAGGAGCTTAGTCGGTTGGGCGTCAGTCGCTTACCGTCATGGCAGCAAGTTCGTGGGTTCGATTCCCAGCGGCGGATTTTTATTCAATTTTTTTCCCCCGTTTGTGTCCATTCTATCAACGCCATATCCGTAACAGGTGTACTTGGCGCACCCCTGCATAAAACACTTTCGTGGTAAGATAAGGTTCCAAGAGATGCAAAGGAATACGAAAGAGTAGATGGGCAGGGAAGGTGTTCCAGTATTTGTATAGGAAGAGCGTTGGCTCGCCGTGGAGAAAAAGCTCTACGAGACTCGTCAGGAAGTACACGGCTGGCAGTGTAGGGCACACGGCAACAAGAAGCGTTAAAAGGGAAGTCAGAGGCGAAGAGGCATATTTGGACAGCATAGAAACATTTATTGCCAGTGTGTGCCCTACACGGCAACGCCCTACACGGCACGTGGTGCTCCCTGACTATAAGGAGGCACCCTTAGAAAGCGAAAGAAAGGCCCTGAAGCGCAATCCTCTTCATCGCGCAGGAGATGATTCGGCGCTGATCGAAAGCAGAAGTGCGGGTCTTGATGGACTCACAGTAATACACCGCCACAGCCGGTGATGGGAGATGAGGGAAGGTGGGGCATGTGAGAAGGATGTGTAGGAAATCTCTTGGTTTGCCACGAAGTTTGCATGAAGAGAGGAATTGGTCTGGGTAGCGGGCGTTTAGTAATATGGGGTATGGAGCACTTTGAGTTTGTAGGCGTCGCCAATGTGCGGCCTGAGCTACGGTTAGGGATGGGGAAGGGGTGCTGTATACCCTTCGTTGGTCCCGGTAGTACGAGAGAATATGTCGAAAGGAGAGCAGGTGTGTCCTCGGCCTGTGGAAGGGGCTCCATTTCTCCTGCCCGGAATGTGAGACATCGGGCTAGGGAATGAGCCTCCTCGTTGCTAGGGAGGCCGGCATGTGCTGGCGTCCAGACGAGTGTTATGGAACGCTGGGGCTGCCAGAAGCGTAGTAGGCGTGCAGCGGTGCGGGAAATGAAGCCAGTGGCATATTCAGAGTAGCAGATTTTGAGTCGCTTATGATTGTGGAGGCCGATGTAAAGACAAATGCAAGCGCGATGGCTGCCTCTTCTGCATCTGTGGAGAAATTGGTGATTATTGAGCACGATGTTAGAAGGTTTGCCTGACTGTCAGCTACTGCCAGGACCCGGACCATACAGGATCCTGACGCGTATTCCGCTGCGTCCACGTAGACCGTCATGGTCCTCGCTATGTTGTTTCTCGAGAGCCGAGCCCTTGCCTTTCTGCGTTTCTCGTCTCGCACAGGGTGCATGTTCTTCGGAATGGGGGCGAGTTGTGGTGAGAGCAGAGATTAGAAGAAAAAGGGACCCCCTAAGGTGAGTGTGTAATTGGGGTTAAGTTTAATTGGGACAACTGAGTGCGCCAGCCACTCAATTAGACAGACAAGATCTTTGTGCCGTAAAGGTGGCTTCCGCGAGTTCCTAAATGTGTTATATACACCTAGTTCGAGGCGTCGGGCATTGGATGGGCTGGGTTGAAGTCGTAGAGCCGTTTTCGTGCAACTTCGTATTCTCGCGTTAACCAGGTCTCTCTCCTTCTGTCAGAGGGGTAGGTAAGGGCATATGTGGTGCGGCTTATGATGTAAGCCTGGGGATGCGAAGCGTGTTTCGCTCGCGTAGGCCAGCCTGACGGTTCGCGATGCGGCGAATCAGTCGAGTGGTCTGCTGAGCGTGTGTTGGATAGTCCTTATGACTTCTCCATTTGCGCCATGCGAGTAGAGCCCTAGCGCGCGAATTTTAGAGACTAGTGGGATCGGATGGTCACCCAGTGTGAGAGATGGGGGGAACGACTGAATTACATTGCATCGAGCGGTAGATAAAGAGCTCTGACTTGGAATGGGAACAGGTAAGGCCACGCTCCCGTACATATGTGTAAATGGTGGTCAGTGCCAGTTGTAGGTTTTCTTCTATTTTGGCCTCACTGCAGTGGTTTGTCCAGACTGATATCGTTGGCGTAGAAGCTGAAATGGATGTCGAGCATCTGAGCCAGCTGTTGGGGCAGATGAAGAAGCGCAATGTTAAAAAGATGAGGGGAAAGAACTGCTCCCTGGGGTGTACCTCGTGCGCCAAGCGTGACGCCTGGAAGGCTTTGGTCGCCAAAGTTAAGTGTGGCTGTGCGGTGGCTGAGGAAGTCTCGGACGTAGTTGTACGTCTTTGCACCGACTCCCAGAGTTACAAGGTTCTGTTGGATAGCTGAGTGTATAACATTGTTAGTGTTACACCTAAGATAGCTCTGGTGTCACAGGTTTTAGTGTGGAGACTATGATGTTTTAGTTGTAGGAAAATGTCCTGTGTGGAAAGCCCAGGACGAAATCCAAACATGCAAGTGGACATGAGATTCTTGCCTCCTAGGTACTGGCAAAGCCTGTTTTGGAGTACATGCTCCATAAGTTTGCCGACAAATGAGGTGAGGGATATGGGCCTGAGGTTAGAGGTAAGAAGTGGTTTCCCAGGTTTGGGTATAAAGATGACCTTGGCGCCTTTCCATTGAGGTGGAAGGGTGCCCTTTTGCCAGCACTCATTAAAGTGATCAGTAAGGACGGCAATGGATTGGGCGTCGAAACTGCGGAGTGCTTTGTTGTGCACCCCGTCCGGATCAGGGGCTGAACAAGTGTTTTTGTAGTCTCGGCTTGAGCTTCTGCTACTGTAATGGGTTTTTCGAAGAGGTCATTAGGGGGTCATTAAGATCATTCTCAACAAACCCTGCAGTAGCACACCCCTATATAGTCGGGTGTGTTACTGCAGGGTATGTTGAGAAGTAATGATTTCAAAGTTCCTGGAGGAGTTCTGGTGGAGGCATTTCGGAAGTAGTAGGAGTTTGGTGAAGTTGTGCCTTTGTGTAGTCTTAGACTGAGTTGGCTCAATTAAGTGCCTAAACAAGCCAAGTCTGAGGCAAACTCATAATGCCATCTAATTTGTTGCAAAGTTATTCCTTGTTTTGACGTGAAAAAGCGGCTGCGTGGGTCTCTAGCTCTTTGCTGAGGCGGGCGACGCGACGTCTAAGAGTCCGGTTCCAACGCTGCTTTGCCAGCGTCGTTCTAATCTTGTTTTAGCGCCCCCATAAATGCAGGAGGGGGAGTTAACTGTGGAAAGAACCCGGCTCTGAGTACCGAAATGACAAAAACGAATAACGAGGGAGGCATTTTATGATAATTTCATGAGGAGCGCTTTACTGTTTAAAGCGATGGCGGGTTGCCTTAGAATGCTATTTTAAAAGCAAGATTGAATAAAAAAAGACCGAAAATGCACATGCTGTAGGGAAGCAAAGGAAATGATGGGGGCATTTTCGGATGATTGTGGAGATGTAATGCTGGGGTGCATTTGGGGTCAAGCCTAGATGAAACATTGGGTTTTAGGGCAACAATCGAAAAGTGAGACGTCCGCGATAGAAATAAGTAAGATTATTGTAGTATATTGCAGACAGCTAGAGAAAAGGAACACATTTAAATAGTGAGAAAATTAAGGACATTCGGCCGTAAGGGGCAGAATGCGGGATTGTGAATTTGTTGCTTTTCCTCCATGTAAGATCGAATTAAACAAAGTAGACAAGGCATTAGTCCAGCCTAAAAAGAAAGGAGGTTTTTCTTTCTTTTTGCCGAACCTGGCGGCGCAAGGTCACCAGCCCGTTTATAAAGAAAACGCTCATAGCATTATTATTTTCATTACGCTCAGTTTTATTGAGAGTTCAGCTATTTGGACTTGCAAATTCAGTTTTTATTCTGCTGAGGGGAACAGCGCAAAAAACGGGACGGAGAAATATTGAACACACGACACAAGCGCTGACGAACAACTGTGTGTAAATTTATTACACCTAGAAATATATAGCTGGAAACAGAAAACAGAACCATCACGTGCACAATCAGAGTGAAAGGCAAAAAACGAGTCAAAATGCACAAGTTAACTGCTCAAAACCATTATCTCTTTTTCCAGGAGGGCGAGTGAGGTTCACTGACGCTCATGTCCCCTTTCGTCTTGATATGAAAAGCCTCGTTAATTTCGCGCTCTGTCTTGTTACGATATCTCGCGAGTATCTTGCATTCATGAAAGAGCGGGGCGCAGCCGCACAAGAAGCAGTGAGCTGCGCCCCGCTCTTCAAGACGAAAGGGGGACATGAGCGTCAGTGAGCCTTCACTCGCCTCCTGGAGAAAGAGATAATGTTTTTGAGCAGTTAACTTGTACATTTTGAGTCGTGACAGATTCGGTTTTGCCTTTCGCTCTGATGTGCACGTGATGGCTCTTGCTTTCTGTTTTCAGCTATATATTTCCAGGTGTAATAAATTTACACACAGTTGTTCGTCAGCGCTTGTGTCGTGTGTCAATCTTTCTCCGTCCCGTTTTTTGCGCTGTTCCCCTCAGCATCATGTACCAACTGGCCCTTCAAGAAACCCTTCTGCAGTTTTTATTCAGTTCAAAGGTCAACTTTCAGGAACCACTTTTTATTCATACTTCAGAATATAGGTCTCAGGCAGTAAGGATGAATACAATGACAGTTAGCCAAAACGCGGTGTCATTCATTGTCTTTGCTATGTTACTTCTCCTGCAAACGCTCTGCTTCAAGAGAATTTCGTTGAACAGCAGTGCCTTTCGACATAACAAAGAAGTGGACAAAAATAAGAACAGCTCGGCAAATCCTACACCTTGTGGGAGGATTACTTCAGCGCCGGGATTCGATACGGCGATGGGGTGCCACTGGTGGTCCTGGGGAGGCCTTGCGAGTGAACATGACAATCAATTATCATGTTTGCGCGCATGCTAATGCTATAGCTATACGGTACTAGGTGTGTGTACCCCATCTGCTATACATAGATTTGGTGAAGGAGGGTGCAGAGAGAAATAAGAAGGAAGAAAAAAAATACCCTTAAGACACCAGTTCTATACTCATAGCCGTTTTCGCGACACCGGAGATGCGGCACATTATGCAGTAGAGCAAGAGCGCTGCGCACCTAAGCAGAAGGAAGAAATCGATGTAATGACGTAAATCTCGAGGAAGTATAGATCTGACGCAGTATATTTAAAGCCAAAGTGAGCGGAATAAAAACTCAATGGCGCGTCTCGTAAGTTCAAGTGAAGATAAGCGTTGTGGCGACACACTGCAGATGTGGCGACACACTGCGCACAAACTGGCGCAGCCTCCGGCTCGTCACTGCTAGCCCGGCGTGACACGGCTACATGCAGCACCATGCCTCCGATAAGGGACAGCGCCACCGCAGCGTCACCAGAGGCTTAAGTCACGGACGGGGGCTATAAACCCAAGCTGCCAAGCTCGGTAGTTATTATCCTTCGCTAAACCGTTCCAGTGCGGCGTCGGTATGCTCGTCCCGCTGCTGCCACTGCGCTAACAGTCGTTATGTTTTATGTTGGGATACGTCCTTCCTCGACACGGCATCCCATATCTGGTGACCCGGAACCGTACAAACCGCACCACCATGGCCGACCCAGAAGCCCTCACCGCTCTTGGCCAGCAAGTGCAACAACTCCGACAAGAACTGCAGATCCAGCAACAGCAGCATTCTCGCAACGCCTCCACAACCGAGGCCATGCCTACCGGCTCCCCTGAAGACGTCAGAGCTCCTAAAGAAGACGTCCTTCACACTGCCTCATACGACACCTGGCGTGTCGCTGTCAAGCTTCCGCTGTTTTGGGTGAACTCGCCCAAAGTCTGGTTCGCCCAGGTCGAGGCGCAGTTCTCCCTGGCGCGCATCACGCAATGCCGGACCCGCTACGATTACGTCGTCGCGCACCTGGACGCACGTTAATCGAACGAGGTGCGGGATAACCTTGCCAACCCACCAACGGCCAACATTTATGAACACCTGAAGACTGCACTTATCCGCCGCTGTCACTCTCGGAAGAACAGAAGATACGACAACTTCAGTCCGCAGTGCCTGCTGAGCGCAAACCTTCGCAACTCCTGCGCCACATGCTTGCGCTCGCGGGCAACATGCAAGTCCAGGATTCTTTCCTGTGAGCGCTTTGGCTCCAACGACTCTCGCCGCACGTCCAGCATTTCTGCAGGCTGAGGTCAGGCTACCTCTCGACGAACTTGCGGAGATTGCTGATCGCGTCATCGAGGCCGCTTTGCCGCAGCTGTCGCCCACCATCCAGGCTGTCGCCGCACCGCTGAACACCACAGAGCTTGCGCGCCGTATCGACGACATCGATCGGCAGCTCACCTCCATTCAGCAACGCCTGGCTGAACGTCTTCCGATATAACAGCGCCGCCACTTGCAAAGCCGCGACCGTAACAGCACTTCGTCGCGGCAACCCGATAACAACGGCCCGTGTCACTACCACCGACCCTTCGGGGACAGAGCACGCCAATGTCGACCACCCTGTTCCGTGGGACAGGCAGAAACCTCCAACAGCAGCTCGTAGAGATGGCTCCAAGCTCCGACCAAACCACGAAGCAGCGGTTCCTTGTCGACAGCGGTTCCGACATTTGCTCCTACCCACGATCCTATCTTCAAGGTCCTCGTCCGCCTATGTCTTTCGAGCTCAGTGCGGTAAAACGCTCCACAATCAAGACGTACGGCTGGCTTCGCCTGCACATCAAGCTCAGAAATTTATGCCATGACCTTCACTGGAACTTTGTCATCGCCGACGTCGCAGAGCCAATCATCGGCTCAGTTTTTCTGGCCCACTACACCCACCTTCCTGATTGCCGCAACGACCTACTCATCGATGCGACAACTGGACATTCCACACTAGGCCAGCGAACGACCACCCAACAGACCAGCATCAAGGTACTCAGTGTTCACAATCATTCGCCGTACCACGCCATCCTTGCCGAAATCCCTGGATTAACGCGCCCCAGCGGACTGCCATGCAAAGTGCACAACACCACCGTGCACTACATCCAGACCACTTCAGGCCCCCCGATTTTCTGACGCGCCCGTCGCCTTGCCCCGGACCGCATGCGCATCGCCAACGCAGAGTTCGAGGCCATGCTCCGCGAAGGAATCGCCTGTCGCTCTGACAGTCCATGGGCGTCGCCACTCCACCTTGTTCGGAGAAGACCGAAGGCTGGCGGCCCTGTACAAGACATACAGGACTTCGCCCATCGCATTCATGGCGGCCACGTGTTCTCCGTGCTAGACTTGGTGAAGGCCTACACACAGATGCCCGTCCAATCTGGATGACATCTCGAAAACGGCAATAATCACTCCGTTTGGCTTCTTCGAATTTCCCTTCATGAGCTTCGGCCTGAAGAACGCTGGACAAACCTTTCAGCGCTCCATCGATGAAGTCGTCCGCGACCTCGCCTTCTGCTTCGTTTACCTTGACGTCGCAAGGCCCGACACGACAGTCACCCTGCCGACTCCAAGCCCACCACTCAAGCGCGAGGAGCAGCAGATGAAGAATGCGGGAGACTACGAGAGCTATCCGTTCCATCGTTCACTTCGTGGCGAATGAAAACAACCGGAAGTCATGGGATGATGCTGCATCAATGTCTCCATCAGACGTATGGCCACGTTCTTTTAGCCTTTTCGGCGGTGGTTGTGAGAAATCGTGCGGTAATATGTTGCTCTTGTTCGCATGCACTGATTTGTTAACTTATACGTGTCATTGCTTTTGTGCCTGGTGTGTTCTCAGATCTCGCCCGTACGGGGTGCGCTCGCCATGCCTCTTCTATGAGAAACCGGCTGGAGGCTGTCGAAAATGGATGCGTCGAAGTTCAACCATGCCCTTGCAATGCACTTAGCGCCGTTGTTAGCTGTCAGTTATCTTGTCATAACGAATGGGCCAGGGGAGTACCCTTTTTTTCTCTGTGCCAGGTGTCATCGCCGTATGTACTGGGCGGTCCACTGCTAAATGGAGCACCGGAGCGCGTGACAACCGCTCCGCGCCACCACCGGCTGAAACGAGCTTGTGGTGCTCTCTGCTCTTTCGCTGTCAAAGTGAGGCGCAGGCCGCACTTCGAATCCTCGCGCATCTAAAGGTTCGCGCGTCAACATTGTGCCGTCCACGGTGCTCCCTGCGCCTACGCAAAGGTCGTTGTAGGTTGCGGTGTAGCCGAGTAGTCGCCACGCGCTCCTACATCGCATTTAGCAGTGGACCGCTTCGAACAGCAATTTTTTCACGACCACAAAGTGTACAATACACAGGTGTGTATGCAGGTCTACCCGAGTTTGTATAGTGCAGCGGGACGGCTTCCTAAGTTATATAAATATAGCAAAGTGGATAGCTGGACTACTTGGGGACAAATATTCATAACACCTGTGTTTAGCAGCACACAGAACAGGACAAATGGGAAAGAACACAAATAAACAAAACGTTCGGTGCCGCTGCTTCTTAGTTCGCATTTTCTCTCCATTGTCTTGTTTCGTGCGCCCCTTCGCACAAACATTAAGGTGGTATTTTCTCTCCATTGTGTGTCGTCTTTTAGAAAGCAGTCATCGAACTTTCCAGAGTAATCGCTTGTGCTCGCGTATGTTCTAGAATAAACTTCACTATTCGCGTCCTGCGCGTAACCTTAATAGACTGGTCTCCAAGAATCGCGAAGCTTCTTGGGCATTTTGGCGCGGGCTTCACCGAGCGTTGCTAACACTTTTTTGGCCGAAACTCAAAAACATCCAAATAAAATTTATAAACGCGCGTGGCGCTTGCTTAGCGTAAAGAAATAATTGCTTAGCGTAAACAAGAAATAGCGGGAAATGTGAATGGAAACACGCGCAAGCCCAGAAATACATCAGTGTTTAAGCGTTGGAGGTCGTGTTGTCCCTTCCTAACAAAAGAAACAGCATTTTCCCATGCAAAATACGAGCTACTGGCTTCAAGAAACCACGTTTAAATATTACAACCCGCTGTATTAGGCCTTGTGAGGAAGTTTTCTCGTACAATAACACGTATGAACTAGGGGCAGCCATGTTCTAACCTATCGTTGCACTGTAGAGAATGCGGCTGCGCACGCTTGTTTGCTTATACTACAGTGCGATGTAGGTTCAAATATAGGGCAGCACGTGGAATTGAAGAAGCGTATCTGATCAGCAAATCAGGTGATTCGTGTGTCGCGAAACGCTCGGTCACCTCACTTGCCGCAGAGTTAAACATTCTGGAAGCGCTTCAGTTAAATCACCTTTTTCTGCTCATAGATTTTTAACACGTGTTCATCTAACCACACGCATGCATACGTTTGTTGTTTCAATAAATTCTTAGATGAATGCTCTAATACATAAAAAAACGATATCACCATCATGATGTCACAAAACTCTAACGCGACATAAATGTAGTCCCTTTTTCCCCAAGTGCCACTGGCATGCAACTACTGCATGCGTCTCCTGCGCGCTCAATATAAAGGTCTGCGAGGTTCTCCCTCTGTAATATATTCTTGAATCGTGCTAAAGATTGGATACGAATAAGGATTGGGCGGCAGTGGCAACGCTTACTGTGCCGACCCGAATTATTGTTTAGTGTCCATTTGCTATCTGCGTGATGTTATTTTAGCAGCGCCCCGTCTGTCCTATATACACCATGGTGCAATTTAAGGGAACACCATAAAAATTTTTTTTTTGCACTGAGTCTACTGCACCGCGTGTTCCTTCGCACTAGGGTAATTATACGTGGCAATCCCATAACACTATAGAAACACAAACATGTTGCTAGAGGGGACATTATCCACTGCAGAAACGCTTACGGTGAACCAGTGCACGTACACAGTTACACGCGCGTTTTTGTGTTTCTTGCTGTAAAGTGAAGCCTTTATTCTCATGGCCTATTAAATGCGAAGCATTTCTTAGCGAACCTCTGACACTTTGAGCGTTTCTATCTACGTATCTATCTATCTATCTATCTATCTATCTATCTATCTATCTATCTATCTATCTATCTATCTATCTATCTATCTATCTATCTATCTATCTATCTATCTATCTATCTATCTATCTATCTATCTATCTATCTATCTATCTATCTATCTATCTATCTAGCCGCCTACGTCTGGGTGCTCTCATGATCGCCTTTTTCATTTGGTGTGGACCAAAATTGGCATGGGAGGGTAAGAGGATTTGGCGAATATGACTGTCGGGTCATGACATGAATAACGTGAAAATCCTGTCGCGTACGTCGTCAAACCCTTTCCTCCAGACACGTGTGGCACATACCCGTTTACCACGGGCCCCGGTGTACGGGTATGCGCCACAGGTGATTGACAGTTCATACAGGGGGATGGAACTTCGCGGTTTTTCTGTCCCGTGACCGCAGCGATCCTAATGTTGGGGGGCTGTACTACATACGAACATAAATGAACTTTGTTGTTCCATTTTATAGTAATTACCAGGTTACTTACTAACTCCGGAGTTTTTAATACGCAAGTGAATCTAAAGGTTGCAGTTCGAGGTTGCGAAAATTCGAGCGCCACCCGGAGTGTAATAGGAAGCTTATACAGTCTTCTTTAAGAAGCTTATACAAGCTTCTTTAAGCCATATCGAGCAACTTTCCGTAGATTCTGATATATAACAAAGTGACCTAGTCAAACTCTTCCGTGTTTCTAGAATTTTTGGATAGAAGAGACTGGAGTTACAAGAGTCCTGTTTCCCGGGTTCCTTGAGTGTCTCTTGTAACAAACACGGTTTATTCAGTGTCCATGTGCTTCGTGTTGTCGATTAATTCGTCTGCGCTACCAATTGCTAGCTTCCTGGTTAGCTCAAATGGTAGAGCGACCAACCCGGGAAGGTGTTGGTCCCGGGTTCAACCCCTGGATCACAACGAATTTTTCGTCAACTAAAAAGCTTTCTTTCTGAGGAATCTGTATGGATTTCCTTGTGTCTTTTTGCTACAAGACAGGTGGTTGCCAATTTTTCCTTTTAGTAGTTGCAGTAGTGCGTGCAGAACTGTAGCTTCTTTCTCTCTTCATTAATAGGCAGAAGACGTGCGCTGCCTGCTGACGGACGCCATGCCTCCGCATGCCCTTCCTCCTTCGGCTAAAGCATCAACAGTTCAGCCGCAATGTCCTTCCAACGTGCTAGGAGCAAGTCCACTGTCGGCATTGTCATTGGAAGCATTGGAAGCTGAAATCCCTGCTGCCATGAGCCTGCTGTCGACACAGCGTGCTGGTCATGTTCGAGAGGGCTCAGCAGCCAGTGAAGGGGCTGCTCCTTTGGCCGAACTGGCGACACAAAACAAAGAATTCATGCAGTTTCTCACTAGTATTGGCCTGGGGCATCTTTGCGAGCTTTTTCAGAAGGAGATGGTGAGTGGGATATTTACCCAACTGCGCCATCCTATCTCTCACGGCGAAAAAGGGGCGTTTCTTGTTGCGCGCCCATGTGTGCTACGGCCTACGGCGTCCCAAAGGCCGCTTTTACCACCGTAAGGTTTGTTTCAAGGAAACTGGCGAAACCCTTGCAAGCTTCAGCGAAACAGACGCATGAATGGATTCGCGCCGTTATCACAAATCGTGCTGTGCTGAGGGTGTCGAAATTCTTCACGCCACACCGGCATAAAATTCTTTAGGATCCCGGCGGACGAAAGGTACGATCTGCATGCTGCTCTCTGTTTTTCTACGCTTGCACGGCATATCAGGATGCGGTTGCAGCAGTAGCGTAAAATATTCAAGTTGTGCTTTTACTGTATGAATCGTATGTTTAGGCAATAAATCAATCAGACAAACTCTGCTCTTTATTCTTGTCTAATTCATGTGTAGACGTAAACAAAAACAGTCTTACTTAGAATAAGTGGTGCAAAAGTAGGTGGATGGGTAAACCTTCATCCATCAGAACGCAACGATTGCCGTTTTGATCATGTGGCGGGTTGCGCAACTGGAAGAAGCTCGCGTGCTCGCCATCTGAATACCTTCCACTCGCTCAATTTGGCTTGCTGGTGCATCCCAATTGAATTTGGTGCTAAATCGACCCCCCCCCCCCCACCACCACTCCTCAGTCCTCATCAAGATGGCGTCCCCCAGTGCGTGTCAGCAATGCGCCGCCATGTTTTAGTACCGCCCCCAAACACCAGGCGGTCGTCCGGCGCTGCCAGCGAATAATGCGTTCCATGGATGGTATAGGAAGTTTCACCCCCCTGGTTCATATCTAACCAGGAACGGCGAGAACAGACATTGGTAAGTTAAATGCGAGGGCGTTAAGAAAAACCGACATCGGCAGCGTCGACCGGACGAATGGAAAGAATGAAAATTGGGATCCCAGCAGGAATCGAACCCAAGCATTCTGCGTGGCAATCAGGGGCCGAATTCACAAAACTCACTTACGAGCAAATTGTCGCGTAAGAGAAATTTTGTCGCGTAAGTCGATTCACGAAGCGAAAAAAAAAAACGTCGTAAGAGGCCATCGTTATCACATCGGCCGCTGCGGTAAAGCGCGCTGTGACTGTCCAGGAACATGTCAGCGATGGTGATGCAGTTGCTATATTTGGTGACGTCACTGAAAAAGGCTCGTAAGTGGATTCACGAAGCAAAAAAATTGCGCGGAAACAGCGTGGCTACGAGAAAATCCCAAGAGTGGTCTGGACCACTCTTACGAACAATATGGCTGTTTAGAACATGTAACTGCGGCGGGTATCTGGGTGCCGTAGCTAATTTTGAGCTAATTCACGGCCATTTAAGGCTTCTTGATGATTGCTGGTGCGTTTTAATTTATTTGGGCGCTTTGAATTTCGTGTGTTATTTCGCTTGTACGCTATGGACTGTATTGGCGCTCGCAGTCGTCCAATAAACTGGGAGTCGCAGTAATTAAAGAAGCCTATTGGGTGTCAATGGCGAAACATTATGCATGCAAAGACTTGTGGTTGGATTAAAACCAAAGGTCTACATGAATGGTCGATGAAGTCGAAAGCGGCGCGGTATTTGGTCAACATTTTTTTTTGTTATGTTGTTGTGTTGCGTCCGACTTCCTCCAATGAGACGTCCAACTTATCATGATGTACGCAGCATTGGTCGAAACCACCACCAAAGAGGTTCAAGGAGCACATCAGCTGCACGCTATTGGAAATAAAATTGAGCGGAGCATTTCAATTAGCCGTTATTAAAGCCTAATATGTGATTCCACAATTTGTCTAGTTGGATAGGCTTTAACTGCCCAATAGGCACGATCGCTGAAACGCAGCTGTCGCTACGCGCTTTGGGTCGATCCAGAGCGGGCTCGTACATTGCAAATCGCAGCATATTATAGATGTGCGAGATTATGCATGAAATCTCAAATAAATCAAGCTTTTCGATCTTCACTGTTCGGAAACCGAAACGGAACGCGTTTATACGGCGAGCAGTCAGAAGTAAATGGATCCAGTAATTTGAAATGACATCAAAAATATGTGCGAATGCTCACGATTCTCGAGTATAAACAAGCCTTTGCCGGATTCACGACCCTTTGATTACTAACTGCCATTTAACATGGCGTGAGAATATCGATTGAACGTGGCTTCACCCACTCATAAGTGTATTTTGTGCTCAGAAGCGTCAGCTTGACCTAGAAATCATCACGTAGATAAGGCGAAACCCCCGCAGGAGGCTACTATCGTAGCAGACGACAAACGATAGCAGACGACGGCTTGGGCGAGAGGTGCAACTTGTGATTGGTTGGGAAGCAGTACTCTCTACAACAGCCCATCTTATGACGTTGACAAAACACTTCTTTCATCGCGCGCTCCTGTCGTGTTCGTCATATCTTCCCCCTCGCACATAAGAGAACTTTTTATCTTCTCGCGACCAACGCGAAAGAGCTTTTTCTAAGTTGTCTTAGCGCCTACCCCCTGCTGCGCAGTTTGTAAGAACAACATGGCGCCGTAAACTGTAGGTGTCGGCGCCGATGTTCGCAAACGCATGAATTCCTTCAGCGTTCGACTGGATGTGCTGTGAATACCGCTGCTTTTCCGGTGCGCGCAAGCAGTGTGAAGACCGACGGCAGTGTCTCTTGGTGTGCCGTGAAGCGTAGCGAAGCCTGTGCCACGGAGTGTTTATGAAGCGGGGATCGGCGCCTGTGTACCGACGGTAACTGGCACTGGAGGAGCCTGCAATGTGTGTTTGAGTGTCGGTAACAGTTCGTTTGCTTCGCTTTCCTGTGTCTCATTAAGGTGCAGTGCGGCATTTCGAATTGACAGCATTTTGGCACGTTGAGTGATTCCGTGCTTCCGTGATTCCGTACGGTAACGCATGAACTACGCTCTGTATTTGATTCTTCCTTCGCCAGTGGTTAGCCCGTGCGCTTCTATTTTCTTGTGAGCAGTCCAGGCAAATGCAGTGTTCGGGAGTGAAACGATGTGCGTTGTGAACAGTGGTGCTGTGTTGACATTTCCAAGACTTGTAAAGAGGCTGTGCCCGTGTGACAGAAGATTAAAAGCGTTGATAACCGTGTATCGTCCTACGAAGTTGCGATGGTGCTTTTTGAGGGCTTTAAGGGGCGCTGGGCTTGGCGCTTTCTTTTTTAACTCGTTGCTTCTCCTTTTTGTGATAACCGTAATTCGAACGTCATAATGTGTCGAACCGAAGTCGCTCGCCGAGACATTGTGCTGTAAATGTGGCTGCTTTGGCAGTATGCCTTGACTGTTCTCCGGTGAAAACTTGGACTTGTACCTGGCAGCGAAAGCACGTGGACGTCACGCTTCGCTCCGGACAGAACACAATTCTCACTGGTGCTTTGCCTTGGATGAAGTCGTAGACCAGCACCTGCTGACTACAGGTTTTTGAGCCCATCTGTCCTATCGTTTTGCACGGCACTGGAGCCTTGACTACAGCGGCCCACGGCGATTTTTCACGCTTCACCAGTGGACGTCACGTCTTGCTAGCGTTGCATTTCTACGTCAACGGCAGCTTCCAGTCCACGGACGACTTTTGCCTGTGGCTGCAGAGCACATTCCATTCCAGATGACGCTGACGGCTGCTAATATCGTTGTGCCATCGGTGAGTTGAACTTGCGCAACTAATTTCGTTGCTATTCGTGTAGTGCTATAACGTACGTTTGTACGTTTTTCATCCCAGCAGATGTACTGTCACCCCATGTTAAGTTCCAGTACGAAAAGTACTACTACCGCTTTGTATATACGTATATATGGCCAATATACATATATTGCAATATGAGCAAGTACACCAGCAGTTTTTATGATTTTGCTTAAGCAGGCTTTTATCTGATTATTAGGAGGAGCCTGTCTGTTTACCACGCTTGACAGTTGAGAGAAAAATATTTGATGTGAATTTATCTTCCAGGAGCCATTTAGCACTTTTTCAGGAATTCTCTTTATATTGCAAAATTACTTGTATAAAAGATTACCGCTGTGGCAGCACTATACTTTACCAGGACATATACATTACAGTATGTAAAGCTTACATGGGGCTTCAGTTTGTTTCAAATTGAATAAAGCATATTTGATAGCTATGACTAAGTGATAATTTTTGTGTTTCTGCCAAATATGTATTAAGAGCGCTTTCAATGATGTTTTTTTTTAATATATCCTTTTTGGCCTCTTCACAGATTGCAGATTTTCGTAAGGTCGTGGGATACATCGATTGCAAGCACTGGCAAATCAAGCCACCTTATGACTTGGAGCACCTGTACAGAAATAGGAAGGACTTGTGCTCCCTAAATCTACAAGTCTTTTGCAACGGTGGGGGTGTCATCATCCAGCCGACCTCAAAGGGGCCTGGAAGCACGCATGGCAGCCTCATCTGGATGGACTGTGCTCTGCCTGGGAGCTTCAAGGGTAGAAAACTGCATAATGGCTGGTTGCTAGGTTAGTTTTTTTAGGTGTTTTAGGTGTTTAACCACAGTAAACACCGGTTAATGTACACACCTTCACAACCAAAACATTGTTACTAACAGTGGATGCTTGTATTATTTTCACACAGCGATGCTAATTGGACGCGTAAAGAGAAGCAAATTATCATACAATTGACAATGTCGAAAGTGTAAAGTCTACAGCTTATGAATTTTACTCCATACATGTGAGACTGGAAAGTTGTGCTTTTGAAATAGCACAAGTACTTTTATTGCTTATTGAGCTCTTG
The DNA here is from genome assembly GCF_013339695.2 of Rhipicephalus sanguineus. Taxonomy (NCBI): domain Eukaryota; kingdom Metazoa; phylum Arthropoda; class Arachnida; order Ixodida; family Ixodidae; genus Rhipicephalus; species Rhipicephalus sanguineus. The sequence continues at coordinate 113,295,345 of NC_051177.1, forward strand.
TGCTTGTCACTCACACAGTGTATCAAGTGCTCTGCATGGAAATAGCAAGCGGGAGAAAATCGCTTGGCTGTTCGCAACATGCAGGGAGAAAGAACTCTAGTTCAAACCTCAGGCCACACAGGAGCAGTAAATGCGCATTTTACCTGCCGTAGCTTATCTTTTTTCAATGTTGTGGCACGTTGTATTTCCACCGTACATGTTCTCAGCACAATTGCATAGTGGCACGGTTATTTCTACAAATCGTATGTGACCTGAGTACTCGCTTGTTGATCTCTGAAGGTGACTCTCGCTATGGCTGAGAGCCATGGCTGCTCACCCTCCTGTCCGTGGCTGGCCCAGCTGAGCAGCAGTGCAGTGCAGCCCCCACCCATGCAAGACAAGTCATACAGTGCACCTTTGGTGTTCTGAGCAGGACACAGCGTATCCGTCCGGCATGGCAGTGACATCAATAATAATGATGGTGAGTGTTTGTGGAAGCCATAAGAGCCCATTAACGTGCATTTATGGATTACGAGTGTGTTTGTTGCTCGCAATCATTTCTCCTAATCAAGTGCATTTTTTTGCAAAGTGTAATTTTGTTCGGAAAAACCGTTTCGAGCAACAAAAACACACATAATCCAATAATGCTTTGTGTTTTCAAGTCTTCAAAATTGCTCCTTCACACTGTATGATGAGGTGGCTATGTTAGATAACTTTAAAGTGATGAACAATAGCTGTTGTCTTGTAACATAGAAATACATGAGTACACGCTAAGAACAAACCGTGTATTTGGGAGTATTTCTACTACACAGAAATAATCAAAATCTTGCTTGCTCGCATTTCCTTTTTTTCAAAACCCCGCTCTTGCCACTTTTCTATCAAGAATGCTATGTCACTTTGATAACACGCGCGTCATTCGTGACGCGGAAGTCCCGGGACCGTGGTGATGACGCGAGGAAAGTACGTGAGGTGGATGACGTTATAGTTGTGGGGTGGCAATACTCCCCAAATACTTGAATTTTTCTTAGAGTGTAGAATAGTAAACTCATTTTTGGTCGGCTTCTTGCACCTAGTGTAAAGTCGAAATAGAAGATACTTTATTGGCTGATGTCTCACTATTAGGCAGAAGTTTGTTGCCTTCAAAATGAACATCGTAGGTATACATTTATATCATAAAATAATTTTTCAAGGTCTTCATTTTTGGTGGCTCTATGTTCAGACCTTTTTTCCTTGTTTTTTATTATATTTCATACTTCTCATTGGATTCTGAAAATACGACAGCTAGACTTTTTCGCACATATCACCTGTCGATTTTTACACATAGGATGGTTGTAACAATCATCTGTATTTTTCTATGTTCCAGCAGTGCCATGGGATCAGGTGCCCCACTGTCATGTAATATCTCGGACAAAACACACAAGGCCAACAAGTAGAGAGCGACTACCAGTGACTGTGTCCTTCTGTTCAAAGTGCGCGTCAACAGAAAGAATGCATTGTGATAGTTGGAACAGCTTTAATTGTATGGTGAGAATCTGCACAGCTGCAGTTTAATCGTTGAGCAGTTCATCATTAAGCAATTCCTTGCACCGGAGGATTCAAAATTAATTAAATTCTGCATTTAATATACCAAACCTTGACGTTAATGTAAATCACACTGTAGTGGTAATGTGCAAATTAATTTCGGCTACCTCGAATTTTTAACATGCACGTAACTCAAAGTGCATGTGTGTCTCTGCATTTCACTGCCATTGGAAACAGCAGCCATGGTCGGCAACCAAAACCGTGTTTTCATGTTTGGTAGTGCACGAATGAAACCATTGAAGCACGTAGTTTTGCTTTTGGTCTATATAGGCGTTCAGGATACACGCATTATTATAGCACAAATGATTTTATGTATATATAAGCTCTGGAAAGTCATTTTCCACGGATTATTTAGATTCAAAAGGAGCGTCACTATTCCTAGTACGTCCAACAGGCTTTAGCACCTGTGTAATGTTATAATATCGCATGCTTGTCCTCTTCAACGTTCAACCTTTCTGCATGTACTGTGTAAGTTTTAATTTTTTTTCATATAGTGTTTGCTGCCATATGTTTCTCCATAATGTACTTGCACACTCTGCAAATAGTTTATCATCTATGCAGCTTTGCTCATATCACTGCTGAAAGTATTTATTGCTTTTTGTATGGTGACTATGCATGCATTTACTTATGCCTTTTGATGCGCCTGTGCAATGGTTTAGCCTGAAGAGGGCTGCTGGTGTGCTCTAAACTTGAAACTGGTGACTTCGAACAAATTTGAAGGCGGATAACCATTACTACTATATTCAGACAAGCTGTGATAGCTCCATGAAAATGTATTTAAGATTCTGTAAACTGTGCCAGGTAAATGTTCTTAAATTCCTTCATTGTTGTTCATGTTTCATGCACCTGAAACATAATTGTCGTGGCACATTATAAAATGTTATTCTGCCCATTTGTGCTGATCAACATTGCAGCTGAGGCCAGCAGCAAGATATACATGCAAGGTACTGAATCTTTGCATCACATTCCTTGCCCAGCAGTGCACTGAAATTTTTTTCAAGCGAAATGAGAGACTGATATACAGCAGTCTCTCATTTCGCTTGAAAAAAATTTGAAAAAAAGTCTCTCATTTGAAGGAAGTCGGCACATGTGCACATTTTGAAACCTTTTTGAGGAGTGTTTTCAGAAGAAGCAATAGGGTATTTACATGTCAACAACAGCATTATTTGTACCGAGGAGCTTTGTAACAGTGAATTGTTTTATTTATGTATTGTCCAGAATTTGTCCGAGCTGTGCCAATCTTCCAGCCCACGTCACCTGACATAGCTTGTTATAGTGTTGTCAATATGCCGGACTATGTAAATAAACTATGTGTCATCTTGCAGACATGTACCAAAATGCGATGCATTGCGTTTTTCCTTGACATCACATTGTCGGGGGCTCTTTTCTTAAATATCGTCGTAGGCTGCCGCCCTCGAAAATGTATAAAAACTGCTTGTGAGTGGGCAGAAGCAGAAACTATACATGAAATTGTTCCAAGAGGGTTCGAGAAATGCCGAGTTAGCACATAAGAGTGTTGAGAGATTTCTCTCGTAAGTTACTGCCTTGAAACCTCATGTGCTCAAGACTGCGTGTATCAGCATTGTTGTTTTATAGCAGTTCATCCTATTAACTACTACTCAATGTATGTATGTATGTATGTATGTATGTATGTATGTATGTATGTATGTATGTATGTATGTATGTATGTATGTATGTATGTATGTATGTATGCATGCATGCATGTATCTTTTAAACAAAAACTTACGTTTTTTTTGTTTAGTGCAACTTTCATAAAAATTTTGCTATTTGATTTCTAGTTCTTTTTCTATCTCGTTTTCATTTCTCAAATATGTTTTCTACTGCGCAAAAATTAATGTTACCTTACAAAAAATGTGTGAATTCAAACAAGATGTTTCACTTAACAACGTAGAGTTCTCAGCAAGAAGTTGGGAACTATGCAACCAACCAGCAAATATAAGTTTATAGGACAGCGCCTCTGTGTAACATTGCTTCTACACATTGCGTTTGTCGAATATGTACAACAGACTAGTCGACTTCAACCAGCAGAACCAAGCTTTCGCCCGTGGCTGTACATACTTTTACATATGTGCGTGGTATTTCTACGTATTGTCATACGTGTTGCCAATTACTATTAAGGGCAAAAACTAGTCAAGCTGAATATACGGATTTTTGTCTGTTCACCTGTCATCTATACTGTAACTGCTGTTGATAAAGAATAAACTCTCGTTTAAAATTTTCATGTACTTACCAAGGGAAGAGTAGCCCTTTATGACGCATATGAATTTGCCGTAATGTTTTCCCAGGCGTACTGTTTTGCCCTCTCCTCAGAACTCGATAGCCTGCTGGAGTTCTTTATAACCATTGACAGAGGCATTACACAGAGCTGCGCAACACGACAGAGACCGAGAGAGAAGACACAAACACATCACTGTGTTTGTGTGTTTCTCTCTGTCCCTGTCGTTTTGCGCAGCTGCTTGTAATGAATCCCACCCAACTAGCACGGAAACGTGTCCGGACAATGGCAGTCATCTTGGCCGCAAGCATTTTGGCCGCCGCATGTCTCCTGATGTTATTGAAAACGCAGCGATGTCTGACCGGCGGTCGAATAGCCAGAGTCGTGAAAAGTAATGCCCAGGTATGATAATTGGGTTTCGGGACTGGGCACCCTTGCGATAGTAGTGGTTAGAGCAAAAAAAAAAAAAGAAAGATACTCTTATTTCTATGATCCGTGAGGGAGCACGGCGCAGCGCATTTGGGTATAAAGGGGCGTGAAAGAAGAGAGCGGAAAGGCCACCTTCTCAAGAAGAGTGCGCGCAACACATAACCTCAGGCCGTGCTATCCATTTTTCCATTAAAAAGAATACGCGGGTGCTTGGCGACACTGGGAATCGAACCCAGTACCTCCCGCATTGTAGTCTGACGCTGTAACGACTCGACCACCGCTGCAGTGTTTCAGAAGAGAGCTGGCCACTGTAACACTTACTTCATTGTATATATATTATCTTTCCCTCGAAAGACACGTAATTCATGAAGTCCGGTGAAAGTCGATCAAAAAAAGAAGAAAAAACTCGGGATTCTAATGCATTTGCCTAAGGTGACTCGAAGGTTAAAGCCATCAAATGGGGCTATATTACCGTGCACTTTGTATCGAGTGCGACATCACTAATCAACTATCGCTAATTGACTGTCACTAATGACACTTTCACTAATTGAATATTCAATGTGTTTCGATTATTGTCGTTTAAATAAACTTTCACTAAACAAAGCACTACTCACTTAATTTGCTTCGATTCTCATATATAAGCACAATCACACGTTCGCTCGCTTTTGTATGGCTTTCGCTCCCATAGACGTTAGTAAGTAACGCGAACGCCGTCTCTTTTTTTTTCTTATTATTAATCGTGCGAACGCGCCGCACGCGCGCCCTGTGAATCCAGGCGCATGTCACTTCAGGCCGAGACAACACCGCTTCTTTTATGTTTGCTCACGCAAACTCCGCAAGGACGAAGTGACTGCGCCGTGTTTTCTGAAAAGCATTAGCTCGTAGAAACCTCCCGACGAATCTTCCTTGTTTTACGCGTGCACATATCTAAGCGTATACGATTGCTCTCTCATTCCAGCCCTGTCAAAATGCTGCGGTGAATCGGACCTGCGGCATTACGCTATGATACCTTTCTTACTGCTGCTTTGTATTTCAGTACAGTTCTCCGTAGGCTCAAAAGCCGCTCCTATGTCTTGTACTGAGATCGTAAGAAATACAGCATTTTACGTCTAGCTACAAAACACCCTAATGGCAACCACCATACCGTGCTCAAACATGCCTCGTTAGTTTAGTGGCAGCGCAGCTTCATGAAAATGTAACTAAACTGGTTGTGGTAAACAGGGGGAGACGTTTCGGTCACATCTTCAAACCTTCAATGTTTCAATTTACGCGCGGTTTAAAGATGCAGTGCGTCTGGAGCGTTGTTCGCCTGCACTTGACGGGATAGCGCACGGATTATTAACGCCATCGAGCAACTAGATTTTTGTTAGCTATGGTCATCGATGAAACACGAGCACTGGGCTTCGCGAAAGACCCCAGCACGTCTGCGGCAACGCGGCAACGCGTAAGAGCTGTAGCAGACGCCCGGAACTGGAATCTCACATGCAGCGAAAATACATTGGCTATCATCGTATACCCTCGATGCTAGACGCTTCGCGTGCTGCCCCTCTGTCACCTGCGCGCACTTCTTTCCTTCCTTGTCGTTTGATCGGCTTTCGCGTTGCCTCCTTGCCCTCAAAAGTGGCTGGTAAGTTAAATTCGTACCATGGCTATCGTAATCCCTCGAGATACGAGAATTCTTGGCTAAGAAAATGCGTAGGCAAGAGAAAGCTTTGTGAATTCGGGCCCAGGTGTTCTACCGCAGAGCCACGCCAGGTCTCTAAACTGCTTTTGAAAAACAGCCTATGCAGGCGTAATAACGGTGCAACGTCAATTGTGGTTGTTGTGCTTGCTATCTAATTTTACAAGCAAGCAATAAACACTACATGATATTCCTACGATCTGCACTCCTACGATACAAGCGTCATATCAGATTAACGTCTTTGGTTCCAGTGTTGACTCCGCTTTTAAAGCAGTCTAATAAACATTACATTTGTATTCTTATGATTCACTAAGCTATATTGAAGCATTGCTCGACCCCTGAGGAATACATTTACGAAAGTCACGTATGATATTCACATCACCGCACTGTAAAGTGCACTTAATCCGCCAGAACGACGCTGTGTCCTCTTCATTTCTTGCGAGGCTGGGCAATGGCCTCATGCTGACCGAGCATGATGCCAGACTGATTGACAGGCGCTTTGTAGACTAGGCTATGTAGGCCACACACGCCCAGGTAGTCTACGAATACGATAAGTGCCATCCACTGATGTTGGTCTACGTAGCACTATCCAGGCCTACCAGCCTCGACGGCCCATACCTCACCAACGCAAAAGATGACTTCAGGTTTCGACATGTCGCCGGCTCTATCGAGACACTTTGTCGGCGAAATGACCTAGGCATTCACGAATTCCAGTAGCTGTACTATACCTCATACTTCACTACACATGGACCCCTAGTCACCGCGATCATGACCGGATCCGATAACAAGTCATGACCAGCTGCTCATGCGCACTGATCCCGGTGTTGATGACCTTGCTCTCGCGCGTTTCACACAGGTTTGTGAAACGTGCGTGTGTTATGAAGCTGATATGAAGTAAAGCACATCATATCAGCTTACCGCTTTTGGTGGTAATACCCGCGTTGCCGTTGGCAGTGTTACCCAACTGTAAACAACTGATTATATATCACATATGCTGCTCTTCAACGTATATGTGTGCGTATAACATTTATATAAACCTTTAGCGTCATTTTGTAACGTTTCGCCAGTAAAAATAATTACGCCACGGTGACCTTTCCGCCGCGCGCTTCGCATAACATCGACTCCCACGGTACGTGGGATCTGCCGAATTTTTTTTGTAGAGAAAGTATCCGCAATATCAGCTAAAATTAGCACTTTTCTCTAAAATAGGTGGCTTTAATTTTGTATGTAGCCAAACATTACAAAGAATAGAGCAAACTATTTATTTTGCATCAGTATTTCGTTAGAGATGGAGAATTTTCACTCCACTTTGTGTATTGATCTTCTGTTGACAGAAAAAAATCCCGTGATCGTCTTCGTATACTCGTTCGGTGTAAAAAACTGTTTTTGAAATGGTTCGTTACGTCATCGTTAGCTGCAAAACATACTCTATAAAAACAGCGCCTACCCTATTATTTTTGTCCCTTTGTGTTCTCTTCTCTCGGTGCTTTCGAGACATGTTTTGTGTGGAAGCAGTCCGTTCTCAAGTGCTTGAACGTGATATTTCTGCACTGCGTTGTTTTGCTTTCGAAGACCACATTCCTTTCAAAGGGATTCATTGGCGGTGTGCAAATTTCTCGGAAGGAGGAAAAATTTCCAACTTGGTTTGCCTCGACATTGTAATGACTGCAGCACCGATTTCAAGGAAGTACTTAGAAACCTTGTTGGGTGCGGCGTTCGTTCTTTTGTTTATTAAATGTGAAGCATTTGTTAGCGAACCTTAGGCACGGTGAGCTTTTCTGTCTAGCTATCTATCTATCTAGCCGCCTACATCTGGGTGCTCTCGTGATCGCCTCCTTAGCTTGGTGCAGACCAGAATGAACATGGGAGGGTGAGAGGATTTCACGAATATGAATGGCGGGTCATGATATTTATCCTTCTCTTATTTTCACAAAATAAGGTGCTTCTAGAAAAAAAAAAAGATGTCATAGTCATCTTTCACGTTACTTTTCGTGACCTGAAAAAGAAGTAATATTTCTCTATTGCCGCATTTCATAAATGCATAGTCAATGCGTGAAGCGCAATTTAAAGTAACAGTGTACTGGTTTCTAGGTTTGGGATAGAATGAAAAAAAAGTGAGAATTTTGCGTTGAAATGTGATCCTTCTTCTCCTATTCTTTCACAAAAGATATGCGGCCTCTCGCGCTTCGTTGTGCATGTTTTTGTTAGCTTCTGCCCTTGAAATACCCAGAAAATAGCGCCGCAGCAAAAACATAATTTACATTGCTGTTATGGATTCTAAGAGAGGAAATATTCCAGGCGCAACGATTCAAGATATGGCTTTCAGGTAAGATGAACAATACACTTTGTTATATATGCGAACGGCTGCAATGATGATCTATCTTGCTACACAGCGCACAAAACATACGACGTGAAATGATTGAGCAGCGTTCCCCCTTCCTATCCCTTCTTTCGTAATTTCATAGCGATGATCTCGTTCCTGCAGATTGGATGCTTTAGGAAGCATGCGAGGGTGTATTGGTCAACTGCCACTTCCTGTGAAGATCACGTGCTGCGTGACGCCCGCCCGCCGGTAAAAAGAGTGCTCCACATTCGCTGCCTTGGCTACGAGTCGCGGTGGCTGCTGGTTACCACTACCAGAACGTTAAACCCACATAAATACCCCCGAAAAGTGGACGAGGGAGGCCCTCCATCGTAGAGCATTGGTAGAGCATCGGATGCGTTATTCGAAGGTCGTGGGCTGAGACTCCACCGAGGGAAATGTTGCTTTTTCTTCCACATTATTCCTTTAATTCTTTGTCAATGTCATAACATCACAGCTAAGGAAACAACAAATTATGTCCCCTATGTTTTCTTTAGCTTAATTGCCTGTTGGTTACATTACTAATGCTTCAATGTACACAGAGGTCGCCACAACGGATGACTAGAGCAGTATTCCTTCTACTATTTCTGATAATGGCATATCTGATTTTGTCAGGAAAGAAAATCGGCAGATCCCACGCCTTGTGCGAATCGGTTTCATGCAAACCAATCAGCGAGTATTTATCTATGCTGCACTTTTTGGCTTTGAGCCAATTGTTACGAGGTGGATCGATGCGTTTTTGTAAGCGTAGTAGTTGTGTGTACAACGTGGCCTTACCAGGCACGTTGACTATACTGGCGTTTAAAGGGTAATTTATGGTCTGACGTAACGTCCGCACTTACTTCAGAGCACAGACGTGAGCGTTATCAGTCACTTTATGGTGCGATGATCTGATTATCATATGAAACTTTCGTTAGCGTATTCCTCCGGACTCGAGAAATGCTTGAATATAGCTTGCTGAATCATAGGAATAAAAAGATAACGTTTATTAGACTTTTGTTTATTTGCACAGAGATATGTCAAATAAGAGCCGCATTTGAAGAGTATTGTAAAAATCTATTTACCATGGCCGAGCTTCGTGATGATTATGAAGAAAATGCTGACCACATAATTGCCCTTCTGCCACCCTTACAAGAGAATGACAGACTCAGTGTTCATGGGCCCATCACTAGGGAAGAAATAAGGTTTGCAATAAGCACGTTGCAGAAAAATAAATATCCTGGCCCGGATGGCCTTAGTGGGAAATTTTATATCAAATTTCAAGAACTTCTGCTTCTTCTTCTTCTTGAGCAACTTTTTTTAAAGAGGCCTATGAACGTGCTGAGCTTCCCCCTTCTTTCTATCAGGGCCATACAACATTGATTCCAAAAAGTACTGACACTGAAGCGGTAAAGAGAGTTAACGGTTATTGGCCTGTATCATTATGTAACGTTGATTACAAAATATTTGAGAAAATGCTGACAAATCGGCTGCAGACAGTGATCACTTGAAGTGTAGGTGACCACCAAACATGTGGAATTCGCGGCCGCTCTATGCAAACAAATATCAATATAGCCCGGTCAGTCCTTGAGTTTATCAACGGTAGTATGGACCAAGTAGCCCTTCTTCAAATAGACCTCGCTAAAGCCATTGATAAGGTAAAGCATGCTTTCCTGTTCCGGCTCCTAAGACACCTACACAGCGGTGACATACTACAAGGATCATATTAAAACGCACACTTTCTGATATAATAGAGATTATTTCACCCGTACATCATGGGTGTCCGCTCTTGCCTTTGGTCTTTGCATTATACCTGGAAACACAATGTTTAAGTGTGGATCTAAATTCTAGCATTAGAGGATACCGATATGAGGCTGAGAAAATTAAAGTTCTACGTTATGCCGACGACAGTGCATTCTTTTGCATAGATAACCATAGTCTTTAAGAAGAAGTAAACACTACTTAACGCTTCTGCGAAATCGCTGGAGCCACGATAAATTTTGATGATGATGAATCAACTTTTATTAAGCCCAACTGTGTTGGTAGTGCACGCAGGCACCAGACGGGGCGGTTCCCTAGTTTCGGGACCCGTATGTATCTAGCAGCTCCTGGCCCCTGTCCGTCAGTGCAAGCTGAGTCGGTAGGGCGGAGCTGGATAACAAGGTCTCCCATCGCTCAAGGGATAAATTTTGAAAGAAGCAGAGGATTCGTGCTGAGAATGTGGGCTGAAACTGCCTCAGTCTTCTCAAATATCTATTGGAATGCGACTCCTATGCGGTATCTTGGTGCGCCTCTCGACAATTATCGTAAGAGCGGCGCACACTAGACGCCCGCGATAACTAATATCCTACGAAAGCTGTCATCATGGCACGGACGATACCTTTCCATTTTTGCGAGAGCTAAGGCACGCAATATATTTCTTGCATCAAATCTGATCTATGCTCTGCTGCACTGCACTGCTCTCGTGCGCGCATTCAAGCATTTCACAGAATATTTGCTTTTTATTTATTGCTCTTCATGGGAACTCATGAGAAGAGACAACCTTTCTCTTCCACTTCAGAAGGATGGCCTCAGTCTGGTGCATTTGTTTGTGCGAGAGTTGGTGTTGCGATTTTTTCATCTTAACGACGTTTGTCACCCATTTCTTTTGGCAGTACTTCGGAACCGTGTGAGTTACCACGTTCCTTTTCTTTATATCACGACAAGTGTTGCTAAAGAATCGCAATTGTTGGGATTCTGAAGAGAAATTGCTGATACTGTGAACTTTCGAAAACCAGATTTACATTAGAATATTTATATAATATAGACAGAACAACGCTAACGCCAAGAGTGTTAATGCTCAAGCCACCAGAAAGAGCATTTGCACAACAAATCATAAGAGGCAGATCGTAGCATGCGTAGTGGATGTTGTGTACTTGATCCCGTTTTCTTCTGACAAGAAGTACGTTGGGCGAACGGGAAGATGCTTGAATGAGCGTTTAAAGCATCATTTTTATCACGTTAACACAGCTGTTCAAGGCCATCTGGGCATTCACTGCCGAGTTGCGGTTGGAAGCTCGGCTTTGAAAAGTGCACCGCTGTAGCGAAACATCATGAGCAGCTCACATGTGACATCATCATGATCATCATCACCAGCCTGTCTACGCCCACTGCAGGGCAAAGGCCTCTCACATGTTCCGCCAATCAACCCGGTCCTGTGCTTTCCGCTGCCACGTTATACCTGCAAACTTCTTAATCTCATCTACCCACCTAATTTTCTGTTTCCCCCTCACGCGTTTGCCATCTCTTGGAATCCAGTCAGTTACCCTTAATGACCACCGGTTATCCTGCCGACGTCCTACGTGAACGGCCATATCCATTCCTTCTTCTTGATTTCAGCTATGATATCCTTAACCCCCGTTTGTTCCCTGACCCATTCTGCTCTCTTCCTGTATCTTAAGGTTACACCTATCATTTTCCTTTCCATCGCTCGCTGCGTCGTCCTCAATTTAAGTTGAACGCTCTTTGTAAGTCTCCAGGTTTCTGCTCCGTAGGTAAGTACCGGTAAGATGCAGCTGTTATATACCTTCCTCTTAAAGGATAGTGGTAGACTACCATTCATGATTTAATAATGCTTGCCGAATGAACCCCGCCCCATCCTTATTCTTCTGAATATTTCACTCTCCTGGTTCGGTTAAGGAGACGTACTCCTTAACAACTTCCATTGTCTCGCCACCTATCCCAAAGCGCTGTTCTTTGCCAAGATTGTTCCACATCACTTTAGTTTTATGCATATTAATTTTCAGACCTACTCTTCTACTTTCCTTATCCAGTTCAGTAATCATGAGCTGTAATTCGTCTCCCGCGTTACTCATCAATGCAATGTCATCAGCGAATCGCAGGTTACTGACATCATGGAAGCTAATAAAATGCACCAGCTTGTTGACCTGTGTGTTAGCATGCCTTCTGTTGCCTTCACGAAAAAGGAAATTCCTTATATGACTGTGATGCAATAGGTTGTGCAATTGCGCGTATGTGTGCTGTTGTTGTCTGGCACATATATTTCTCGCGCCATCGCGAATAAAACTTACTTCCGCGAGACGGGAGAGGGCGTCCGATTCTAGAGGAAATACAAAATCAAAGAGGCCTAGGAGTCTGCGTTGCTCAGAAGATATGTCGTAAATGTTCATGGCAAAGGCACTACTCACGGAAGTAGACGAGCAGACGGGCTCAGGAAACGAAAGTGATAGGCATAGCGCATAACAATGCTTCCTACGTCAACGATACACAACGGGGATGTCGATATCCTGCAGCCGCAATGCCCATCGAGCGAGCCAACCATTTCAATGTTTTAGAGAACATAACCGGCATATCACATAATAGTCGGCACAATATCAAATTGAGATCCATACAGGTACAGGCGAAATTTTTCAATCGTCCAAATATTTGCGAGACACTGCTTTTAGTAACTCACTAGTTCTAAGCTTTCGTGAGCGCGCGGCTGGCGTAAGCAGCGACGTTCCAACATTATCACTTGCTGAGTTATCGCTTGTGCTTGTGTAGGATCCAGAAAAAAATTCTGCACTTCTGCACTTTTAAATCTGGAATAGCCAAAAATGTAGTTCCCTTTTTTTAATAACGCCACTCCACCAGCACGTGTGGGGCGGTCTTTTCGGACCATAGAATAGTTAGGCGGTGCAAACTCGTGATCGAAAACGTCAAGCGTGAGCCAGGCCGTGTAATTGCTGCTAAGTGAGGCTTATGATCAATGATAAGATTTTCAAGCAATTCAGGCTTATTGATGACGCTTGGTGCATTCAGCGTGAGGAGTGGTTGTTCGCTGATTTTGCAGCACGACGAGTAAAGCTCTCTTTTTTGTTTGATAACTAGGTACGTTCACCGCCATTACTGAACTTGCAGTAGCTGAGTCCGCTTCTACGATTTTTTATTAAGCGGTACATTGTCATCCTTCTCATTGTTCCAAACATATGCGTGATTATTTATATATATAACTTCTCAAAAACAAGAGAATGTTTTTCAATATTTTGTCGGTTAGCTCTCGCACTGTTCCATCGTTTCCTTCGGGTACACGTTTACAAAAGTCATCAGCAATCGATAGGCCGGTATCTTTAAGTTTATATCCCCTCTTTAGTATTGAAAGTTGGTCTCTACAGTCTAGTAATTTAATAATTAAAGGTCTAACCTTGTTTGGCACTGCTCTACCTATCCCATGTACGCGCTCGATTGCTATTGGTTTTAGTTCTAGAGGGCCTTCAATTATGCTTTTATTTACTGTACCTTCAAGTATCGGTGGCTTCTCTCCTTCTGCCTCTGGTAAGCCTATATTATCAGGTTATTTCGCCCGCTACAATTCTCGAGATTGTATCTGTTTTCTTGCATGAATTTTATGAGAATATTCAGATTCGCGATTTGTTCTTGACAACAGTCGACATTTTCCTATAGGCTTGTCGGCAAGTCTACTTTCTTGTCAATTTTAGCCAAGCGACTTTCCGAATCTCTTTTATATCCACAGCTATTTCTTTTAAATGTTGGCTGATAAGAGGACCAGACTTCATCTCGATGTCTCTGCCAAGCAATAAGAGTTTAAGTATAGACGCCCCATGCTCAATCACAACACATAGCGGTGGGCACGGCAGCACAAATAAAAAAGGGCCGTTTGAGCTAATGCATTTTCCATATCGTTTCCTCACCTGTAGGACGAAGACAAGCGAATTGTTAGCTGACCGCATTCCGTGAGTGCCATCGTGTCCAATCTGAGTCTGCTTTATATTTTATAACGGCCAGTTGAAAATCTTTCCCTTATATTTCTTTTTTTTTTGAGGAGTTGGAAAGCTTCAAACATGGTATTTGAATTTTAATTTACTTTTCTAATATGCACGAACTTTCAAAGGTACTGTTGGTGCCTTTAGGTGCAAATCTACCACTTCAAGTTCACTAGAGTTTAGCTTTTCTTTTTAAAAATAACCAATCATACATATTTCGTAGGCACGCTAGCGTAGAAAAGGCTAATCCAGCCTTGCAGCTCCCGAAAAGATAGAAGATAGCAATGATAGCAGATGACAAAGGTAGGAGCTCCCGAGCAAAGCTTTCTTAAGGAAGAGAGATTTGAGTCAGTCTGGGACGGCCTTTATTAGAACCCACATAATTTTTTTTATTGGTAAGAATGAATTCCATCGCATTTTAAGCGCGCCCTATTCTTAATAATAATATCTGGGCTTGTACGTCGCAAAACCACCATACGATTATGACAGATGCCGTAGTGAAGGGCTCCGGAAATTTCGACCATCTGGTGCTCTTTAAATGTGCACCGGCATCTTACACTACACGGGCCTCCGATATTTCGCCTCCATCGAAATATCGATGGAGGCGACCGCGGCCGGGATCGAACCTGCGACCTTCGGGTCACCAGCCGAGCACCATAACCAGTACTCCACGGCGACGGACCGCCCTACACTTAAATAGCAAGATTCAGAAAATCTTATTCTGTCGATGTGGAAAAATTTTAAAAATACATTAAAATCCTGACGTCAAACACATATTTAGGTTCTGAATTTCCGACACAAAAATTAAAGAAAAGCTAATATTTGAACTTCATTTCTCCTTGTGCTATTGCACCAACAACGGCGTAATTAGCAAATCAGAGATCTCATAGTGGAATACATAACTAAAAGGGGATTTAGTGCTTACGTTTACGTACTTGTAAAGGAATCCTAGATGATCATAGAAAGGATGTGAATCCTATACTATTCGACGTTGGTCAATAAAGATGACATCGTCTAATTTTATGCAGTACCTGAGCAGCTTCACTTCTAGCTCATCAAGAGGCCCACGAATCTACAGGATCGACAACATCCAAGCTGAACACCTAATTAGTATTCAAGCCGGCAAAACTGTATGTTTATTTTATGTCACGAGAGCAATGCTCGTTATATGACGTGTACTCATGGTGTCGATGAACACAATAGTATTTTTCGGAATTATGTATTAAACATCAGCTTCTGTGAGGTCTTCAACACTTATGAGATGTTCACTCTAGATGTAGACGGCCTTGTACCTAATACCAAACAAACTAGGATACCATTTCGTAAACGTAATCAAGCTTCTCGGATCACGGAGTCGAACGGTAGAAACGTAAATAAAGTGTAATAAAAAAAGCGTAATGATAAAATCGAAGCGCATGCAACGTCTAGCACCATGTATAGCGTTCGGGGGTTCACGAACCTTTACATTGCCTAGTTTTCGTGATACAGTAACGCTTCCCTAAGCGCTTGGATTAGTACGCCTCATTGTAGAAGTTGCTTATTATTGTTGTTGTACTACACTATTATTCTACACAGCGTCTGTATATTAGTACTGCCGCTGTTGTAGCTAGCATGCTTGCAATGCTATTTCTGGCTCTGACGCTAATACTAACGTTACTGTGCTGTCACAGTAACAGCTCATTGGAAACTGGAACATGGGAGATTCTCGGTTTTATTTAGGCCTCACGTAGGCGCTGTCCAACATGATTTGCTGTTACGCAGCGAAAGCTACACCTGACTGTAGGGTTTGCCGAAGGTAGTACCGTAATCGTCAGCTCTTACCGCAAAACAAAGCGGAAACCATAAAAGAAGAAAGAAAACGACAGGCTAGAGGCATCTGCTGCTCGCTGATACGAACCAGCTTGCACGTGCGTGGTGACAAGCCGCGTTTACCAGTCGAAGCGGGTCAATTACAGAACGCCGCAACTTCTCGTATCTCCATTCACACGAGCATTACCAATATCTCGCAGCTTTTTTCTCCGTAAAAGTCATGCCTCAAATAAAGTGACAAAGGAAAGAAGTGCTACGGGCTTCCCCGCTGGTGTCACCCTTCGGTTGCGCACTGCCGCATCTCGGGGGTGAGCGTGCATTGTGTATGTGTGCATGTCGCTCCGGCTGATCTCGTCTCTCGCGACACGTTAACAATAAACACAATCTAGCGGCGCCAGCGCGGCGACAATGGCTGAATGGCTCCTTGCGCGCTGCGTGAATGCAAAGTATAGCGATAATGTGTCTGTTTTCGCCCCGCGAGTATGATGTGAGCGTGGAGTAGAGAACTGCACGGGCTCGGGCCTACCCGAAAACCCGGGCCCGGCCCGGCCCGTGGGCCGGGCCGGGCCGGGCCGGGTAAAGTAGTTTTCATGGCGGGCCCGGGCCGGGCTCGGGCCTGAAGCTCCGGGCTTAGGGTCGGGCCCGGGTTTGAGGTGGCGGGCTCGGGTCGGGCCGGGCTTGGACTTTGCTCCGTTCTTAAAAGGTCACTAAAGTGAAACACTGAATCGGTTTAGACCGATAAAGTGCACTCTGAGAACCCGAACGTCATTAATTTCACCATCAATGAGTTTAGTAATACAGGAGAAAATTAAGGTGAAAGTTCCATTTTGAAATTTCGCGCTGAAATCTCCGCACGTGACGTCACGGATTTCAAACTGTATTCGTCGTATTTTGGGGACATTGGCTCAACGAAATTTCCAGAAATGGTATGTTGAGTCTATGACCCCCTCAGAGGTCAACGTACTTCCATTTTTACCCCCTATAAACTACGTAGGGCCCAGTAGATACCGTCAGAATCTATGACGTCACGGCGTTTGCTGCGTGAATTTCAAGTTGGCGTAGTTACCTGCATTTTCCTGCGAGTTTTCTCTCTTACCTAGAGTCTTGTCGCGGCGAGCGTGGTGCTTTTGTATGGTAAAAGAGTAATTTACTGATAACAGAAAAGTCGTTTTTCTCTTTAATGTGCCTTGTTCCGCATACGCAGTGCATACATATATGTCCCACATTTGATGTCGAAAAAATGCTTTTTTTATGTGGGGTAAGCTATTTGGAGAAGTTTTATGAGGGATAAGTACTGAACTTCTTTTGCTTCTTGCATATGAGCTACTTGATTTATCTGAAACAGGCGAGCTAAACGTAAATAGTCCAGGCGCTTATATGTAACATCTCGCTATTCCGTGCTTTATTTCCTTTCGTTATTATTTTATATCCTAAATGTCACTCTGTAATCGCAGTAATAAATGTAATATAATAAAATTATACCTATAAGATGTCATCGCAAGAGCGATCACAGAGCTCCAAAGCGGGGAAACGTTGTTGGAAGTTAGAGCAGCCCTCTAAAACGAAAGGACTGCACGGAGTCTCCATACATAGAATCCCTATAAAGGCACATTCTTTTTCTGTGACTCTGTGACGGCACCCCGTGGTCATGTGACGCGAGATGGACATACACATCCTTCTTTGTGTGCCCACATTGTTAATGTCTGAGCTTTCATCTTGTTCCGCCATATCAGGGGTCTCAAACTCACCTTAGCTTAGAAGACACTGAGATCGGGCTAGTTGGTACTGATCCATATTTTCTATAAGCGCAAAGGACACGTTACACAAACGAAGCACACGGGACAAGCGCTTGTCCCGTGTGCTTCGTTTGTGTAACGTGTCCTTCGCGCTTATAGAAAATATGGATCACCTTAGCTAACGGGCCGCATTCACGAAAATTTACTCCCGAAAAGGCTAGGGCAATGACGAAGGCAGGAGCGTGGGAGGGAGGAACAGGTTTTAAAACTACCGTCATTTCACAGCAGACCTTTCCCACATCTCATATACGGGATCATTTCTGAAGGGAATTTGGCGGCAGGAGTCCAACAACGTATGGATACCCACTGTTGCAAAATAGTGCGGAACGGAGCAACTTGGAGTGCGCCAGACTCTATCGAAGAAGAGGAAACAGAGGGGCATCGAGGGCACGTGCACGTGGCCGGCGCAGCAGTTCGCTTTTAATATTGCCACGTCTGGGGAACAAGTCGTTTCCTATCACCCATAATGACTAAAATCTGGACGCCGGCTCTGAAATATAGCTTTTGTTTCACGGTTATGTATCAACACACGGTGACCGCAGGGGGTGCCTCACGAAATATATTCTTTCGATCTGTCATGCTTGTGTATCTCAAGAACATACTTATAAAAAAATGGAATGAAGACAGTCATGTGCAGGCGAAGGGCCGCTAGCGAGAGGTCCGCGAGCCGCGTGTTTGAGGCCCTATATAGTGCGCTATACAGTGCGAGAGCTACATGATACTGCCGCAACATCGTTTAAATGTGCAGAAATAGAATTAGTCAAATAAACAAGGCGTGGGGTGAAGTATATTCGCTTGACGAAATATCTGGCTTGAAAAAGGACAATGACAAATTCCGTGCCGGATGATGTCGCCTTACCTCGAACCATATGCATCCAATGAGTAAGCTTCGAGAAGCTTAGTCACGCCTTTATTACCAAACTCGAACGAACCCCGAAAATATATCAAAATCTCTTCGTCTACCTCCTGCCAGTCCTAATCGCGTAGTCCAATAGTCACCTTCTACCGGTACAACATCGCTGGGAATGCATAAACTATTATAATATGGAGAAAGCGAGCACGGTGCAAACCATGCATAACATCCACTGCTGAAAAGTGCAAGGGGAAGGCCTCAAACAGGAGTTTTATAGATGACATTGCAGAGTGGCACGACGTTCGGGAACGAGAGAAGTGAAGGGATGAGCTGGACAGCTATGGTCATTTTGCAGAGGTCCACAAAGACATCCTAAATTTGCTCCAGTGGTGGAAGTTAAAAAGAACGACTGCCGACGCCTTCACAATTCGCAAGACCGAAGTGGTGCGCCCGTGCGGCCAGCGCGAGCAGTGCAAGAAGCTTTAGCGCAGGATATGTGATGCAACAGCGCATGGCGTGCTTAAAGCAGGAATCTCTTGATACTTTGATTTTCGTACAATAAATTGTGAAGGAGTAAACTATAAACTATGCCATAAGCAACTTATAGAGTGTATATACTAGCACTGGTGTGGTATACGAAAGCAATGCTATGACAACTAGATTTTTTCTTCCTTTCGGCTGATTATACGCATACACGTGGTGCACGCGGTTCCATACGTTTACCTGGATTAGTGTATTTACAACAACGGTCACAAACTTGTTTTTTTCCCTCTGTTTCTCTTGCTGTGGCAAGGTGCTACAATGGTGAAGACAGGTGCTACATATCGAGAAGGGTGCACGATTGGCTTTGCGGTTAGAGCATGCTATAAATTTCAATGGGCTATAGAGTGCAATAAAAACAAAGTGGGCGTTTTGTCCTCTGCCAATCCAATCTAGAACACATGCTCTGGCGGTGCTCCGTGTTACGCGGCGGCGAAGTCATCACGCTGTCCAATTGGGAGGCTGCTATTACCAGCTCCTCGCTAGATGAACAGCTATATGGGCGGTCCAACGGGCCCGCGACGCAGCAGAGACTTGGTCTTTATGTTCCAATGTAGGAGTGGCCCGCAAAGTTCTGGAGCGCGTTCCGATGGACCGAGATGTACCGCGATGGACCGCGATGGATAAAGTTTATCCATCCATCAATCCATCCTTTGTTGTTATTGCGCTCCCTATCGAAACTGAACTCGTGCTGCAAATCACTTTCTTTGCTACAATGTCTGCTACAAAACGCCCTTCATGATCCCCAGTGTATTTGCAGAAAAAATGGGTACAGTATACCACTGCCGAACAAACATGCATTGTATCCAATATGTCCGCTCAAGTGTTTGCACCGCGAGCCCCTTTTTACAAGAAATTACCGTAGGTTAAAGTATAATTGTTAGCGAAACATGCGCCAACAAAGCGTAGATATTTGCCACTTAAAACACCTTGCTGTCGATTCCATATTCGGGCAACAACACCTAGATTACTGGGTCGGGCCTGATCTGTGCTCGGGCCGGGCCGGGCCGGGTAGGCGGAATTTTTTCTCGGGTTCGGGCCGGGCCCGGGTCTGATTTTGAGTCACCGGGCCGGGTTCGGGCGGGTAAATTTGAACGAGGTCCGGGCCCGGGCCGGGCCCGGGCCGAGAATTACGGCCCGTGCAGTGCTCTAGCGTGGAGCACAAGCCTGTGTTTCTTATAGCAACGAGTCGAGCGGCCCTCGCGTAGTGTCAGTGGGGCTCGTTTGTGTTGGTGCTCAGTGATGGTGGTAGCGCTGATTGAGAGTAGAGAGGTGTTGGTGTAGTGGTGTCTACTGTACAGATCGCGCGGTGTCGTCGCGGTGTGAACATGACAAAGTCGTTGGAGGCACTGGAGGATGTGGTTAATGACACCGCGGATGATGCGACAGTGGATCCAGCTACTGCAAGAGAATTATTCGGCAAGGAAATGAAAAAAGCGAAGTGGATGCTCAATGAACCGCCATCGCTCCTCGATGAGTGAGTGAGTCAGTCAGAAATGCCAGTGCCACACGTAAGTCCGGCACTCATACGGGTCTACGCGTGATTACTTCCTTACGCTAGTTAATCGCATACTGGATCACGCAAACATTTACACCACTGCGCTGTCGACACATTGGCTATTACGCTGAAACCAGCTTAAAGAGCCAGCGCCTCGTTGCGAAAATTTTACAGCGAAAGCTGTTATGAGATCACAACAAGGGCCGTTTTGGGCGCCGTAGTTGTCCGCTGCCGCCGCCGCCGGTGTCCCTAACCAATATCGCTCGAAATAAGAAGAAAAAACGAAATAAGAAAAATTTTCAGTATGGAACGAGGTTCGAACCTGGGCCCTCTGCGTGGAAGCCCAGTGTTCTTCCTCAGAGCCATGCCGGTGCTTGAAACTGGGTTGCGAAAAGACCCTATACAGGCTTCATGTCGCGAAGAAACCACATCAACACATGTAATGTAGCGTGGTAGAAGAGTAAGATGACAACCATTCATCACACAATGCGAATTGCGCAACGAGAGGGTTGTTGAATGCTTCCAACCCATTACAAAGGGACATCCCATAATTCTTCATCGTCATCAGCCCCAGCATCAACAAAGTGCACATAATGTCTTAAAGGTGTATAGCTAGTACCACGATTCTCTTCAGAATGACGAAAAATGAAATAGTGGCTGCTTCCCTACTTCACAAAATTATGATCATTTAGAGCTTAGTGGGCTCCTCGTAAGTTCACTTGTATAGGTTGCCAAAGAAGCCCATATGGCTCCCCCCCCCCCCCAATGATGCATTTCTTCAGGGTTTCAATAAACTTCTTTCCCTGTCTCTGTCTTTCTCACTTTGAGCTATGTTATATACCGTGGTGGGAGAGTAAAATAACGACCGGGCGTCACACGATGCGCATTACATAACTAGGGGGTCTTTTAAAGCTTCCAACCCATTGCAAATGGCTCGGCCATAATTCTTCATCGTCATCAACCGTCGTATCAACAAACTGCACGTAATGCCGTACATATGGTAGCTCGTTTCTCCGCAGAATGACGAATAATGTCGTGGTGGGTGCTTCCCAACTTCACAAAAATTGTTATTTGTGGCGTAGTGGGTACGTTGCTAGTTTACTTGTGTTAGTAGCCACAAGAAAGTTTATAACGGGCTCTAGAAATGCCACTCTTTCAGCTTTCGCTGTGAATGTGCTGCGCTTTCCGCGCAGGTCTGGCGTTTTTTTTTATAGCGGACGGAAACTGAACCTGAGCGACCTACTGAAAGAGAAACACTAGTATGGTGTGCTCTGTCTGGTTGCGCACTTGCAGACTTGACGCAGACAGTGAAAATCAGCAGCGTTTTACGATAGCTTGCACTGTAAGTATGGTTGGGTAAATAGCAGCAACGATTACAGGCTCTCCACCTTACGCTCAATCAAGTGTTCATTGGTGCGAGTGGCTCGTCAACGTTGCGGTGGAGTCGACTGCTAACTGCGGTGGAGTCGAGTGCTAAGAAGTGCGGTCCGAGCGCACCACACTAAGTGCAAGTTCGCCTAGTGCTTTGAACTTGGAAAAACATTGAGCCCTTATAGCTTTCTTTGATATAACCACTCCGCTGGGAGAAGTCGACTGTTTTATAAGTTATCTGACCTTTCGTTTTCTTTCAAAAGCCCAAGGAAAAGAAGAAAACGGAAATGTGCGGACATCTATCTTTATTCATGCAAAAAACTGCAAATAACCCCACCATAGGAGATGAAAGACATGGTTTGTTTGGTGTAGCACTTGTTTTTCAAAATATAAAGGGTGAGTCCCACCTGCAAAAAAAAAAAAAAAAAAACAGGAGAATAGGAAATTGTTGTATAAGTTCGTACCAGCCAGAGGACGATGTGAAGAGGCGAAAACTCGATAACATCGTACGGCTACAAAGGGGCGAACATATTACAATTAACCAGGCTGAAGCGACGCGCGGGAGAAGGACAACTTTGAAGGCACGCGTCGAAACAGTCAAGGCAAAGGAACATCATGGCACTAGAGAGGCGTCCAAATTCTGTCCTTAAAACATGACTTTAAACACTCACTCACCCACACATTCTACTCTATTCCAAAATAGCGCAAAGTAGCATTGCAGGGTGAGAATAGTAGTACAGGCGCTCGAACGTAAATGTTAACTTTTTCGTTACAGTGGGAAAAGGGGCAACTTTTCGCAGGTTCTGGTAGGCATTTTTTTAATAAGTAATACTGTGGTTATACTGTAATGCAAAATATCAAGAGAAAGCTAAATAAATGTATTTTTCACATGTTTGACTTTTAAAGACTGAACATGGAATGTATTACGTAGAAAAAATTGTTAAAGGTAACATTTCTTGTAAATTTGAAAAGACATTTGCAATTGTATGCTTACAACATAAAAGAAGTAAATCTGAAAAATATTCTGAAATATACAAATTGTTCATATTGGAGATACCTACCTAACAGAAAAGTTTCACTGACCTAGCTCAAAAACCTCACGAGTTACACTTATTGTTGCCTAGTAGAAAGTTCCTTGTTCAGCCAGGTTGCACAGTAGTTTTCTTTTTATTGCACAAATGTCTCACACGCAGAAGCACAGTAAATATGAGTAAGAAGGAAAAGAAATGGGCTATTGAACCATGTATATATAGACAAATTGCGCTCTATTGTTGCTCAAAAAAACTTTAACTGCGAAAGTACAGTGTCGCAGACGGCGTCAGAACATCAATAAGTATGACTTCACAGCACAAAAAAATATATAGAATGGTGTAATCACTGCTCCTAGAAGCAGCCAAGTCATTGCTTCCAGATTCAACAGAATCGCCAGAAAAATGTAACAGAATTGCCAGAATTGCCAGCGTTCGCGCGAGGAACCGGCAACAAAAGCGTCTGCCATCTTCGTAAACAGACGGAGCGAACCGCGCAATCGGAACCGCCTAGTGTGCCTGGAAGTGTGCACAAAATGCGCAACAAAACGCGCATCAAGGCACCCTAGGAACCACCGCTATTAAATCGCCGCCGCACGGGAAAAATACAAACTACGCTGAAAGATTGGTGCCTAGAAAATACGACAGATGGCGCAGCAAGTCCATAGAAGAGCAAAATTTAGAGCAAAAATCCATCGTGCAGAAATTAGTCGAGGCAAAAATTAAAGGTGAAAGTGAACGCTGGATGACAGAGATTCGCGAGAAGAAGAAGGCCGCGCCTAGGATATTTTGGAGCCATCTAAAAGCGCTAGGTAGGAAGTCTGTCACAATGCAACAACGTTTGGTAGATGAAGGAGGAAATCAATTGGAAGGGCATGAAGCGCTAGGTTACATCCGAAAGATAACAGCCGATTCGTTTAAAAAGGTCACCCAGGGGATTCCCCCGGTAGGTAATAGTACGCAAAGGAGTGCAACTGACGAAGATGTAGTACTAGAGAATTTCAATTGGAAGAAGGCCGAAGGAAAAATCCCTAAGCGCACTACTCCGGGCTTAGATGGGGTTCCCGTCAGCCTCATTAACGAACTCGGACATAACACTAAAGAAGCACTGCTGAAAGCCGTAGAAAAGTGCTTACAGGAGCGGGAAATACCAGACAGTTGGCGAAAAAGTAGAATGAACTTAATCTATAAAGGCAGGGGAGAAAAGGATAACATTCGCTCGTATAGACCGCTAACCATTACATCGGTGCTATACAGGTTGGCGATGCAGGCAGTAAAATTAAAAATAGAAGCGTGGGTAGAACAAAATGATATTTTGGGAGAACTTCAGAATGGATTTCGAATCGACAGGCGGTTAGACGATAATCTGTTTGTTCTTACCCAGTGTATAGAAATATCGAAAATAGAAAACAGGCCCTTATACATAGCTTATCTAGATATCACCGGAGCGTATGACAACGTTAAGCAGGAAATTTTGTGGGATATATTGAAAGAAGTGGGCATAGGGGACGACTGTATACAGCTTTTGAGGGAAATGTACCGAGAAAATACAGTTTGTATAGAATGGGAAGGAATAAGTAGCAAGGACAGCGTTGAAATTAGCAAGGCGCTGAGACAGGGATGTCCTTTGTCCCCGCTGTTATTCATGCTGTACATGGTGAGGATGGAAAAAGCGCTAGAAGGTAGCAACATTGGATTTAATTTGTCACACAAACAGGTCGGCACGATGGTTGAGCAGAAGCTTCCAGGTCTATTTTATGCTGATGATATTGTCTTATTTGCGGACAGTCAAGATGATATACAGCGACTGGCAGATATATGCGGAAGGGAATGTGAGGCTCTAGGACTAGGATTTAGTGCAACAAAATGTGGATTGATGGTATTCAATGATCACGAAGACCATGCGGTCTTCATACAGGGCCAAAAAATACCGAGGGTAAGCGAGTACAAGTACCTCGGAGTATGGGTAAATGAGGGGGATAGATATATGGAGGTACAAGAGAAAGCAGCGGTAGCAAAGGGAAAGAGGAATGCTGCAATTATGAAGCACAGAGCTTTATGGGGATACAATAGGTACGAGGTGCTTCGAGGGCTGTGGAAGGGTGTGATGGTCCCGGGGCTTACATTTGGGAACTCAGTGGTTTGCATGAAGTCAGAGGTACAATCAGGATTGGATGTAAATCAAAGGACGGTGGGCCGCCTCGCGTTGGGCGCTCACGGGAAGACGACAATTGAGGCTGTAAAGGGTGATATGGGATGGACAGGCTTTGAAGTGAGGGAAGCTCAGAGCAAAATGAGATTCGAAGAGAGGCTGAGGAAAATGAAGAAGAGTAGATGGGCAGAGAAGGTTTTCAGGTATTTGTATAGAAAAAGCGTTGACACGCAGTGGAGAAAGAGAACTAGGAGGCTCACCAGTAAATATACGGCTAGCAGTGCGGGCGATATGGCAACAGGGAGCATTAAGCGGAAGGTCAGGGAGGCGGAGAGGACTTATTGGATGACAGCGATGGAAAAGAAGCCGGCTCTGAGTAACTACCGAAAGGGAAAAAAACGAAATAAGGAGGGAAAGCTTTTATGATAATTCAAGGGGAAGCGCTTTACTGTTTGAAGCAAGGTCGGGCTGCCTTAGAACGCGAAGTTATAAAGCGAGATTCAGTAACGAAGACGAACACTGTACATGCTGCGGGGGAACTAAGGAAACGATGGAACATGTACTGATTGAATGTGGCGATATTCACCCAGGTATACTTGTGGGCACGAGTCTACAGGAAGCCTTGGGTTTTAGGGACAACAATGGAAAGCTGAACACGTCCGCGATAGAAATAAGTAAGAGACGGTTAGAGTATTGGTGGCAGAAGAGTAGAGATAAAGTACAAAAATAAATAATAGGGGGGGGGAAATAAGGTCATTCTGCCTTAAGAGGCAGAGAGATAGACCGTGAATTTATAAATTTTTTTGGTATAATAAGATAGATTTAATCAATGTAGACAAGGTATTAGGCCAGCATGAAACAAGGAAGTTTTTTTTTTTTTCTTCGAGCATGGTGGCAGACATGTCACCGCCCCGTTATAAAGGGGACGCTCATAGCATCCATCCATCCAGCTAAAGCCCCTTGATGTTGGAAAGTAGCGACGCTCCTTTATACACGCCGGCTCATCCTCGCCGCCCCGTCAACCTCCTCTTTTTTCACCCTCTCTTTCGCGGAGCCGGCGCATCCGCAACGCTGAATGGCTGCGACGCGCGATAGCTCCCAGTCAGGTGACCCTGACGTCACGAGAAGCGAGCGCAAGCAAACTTCGCGCGCTTTCAGCTGCTCACGCCCGCCATGAACCCTCCAGGCGTCAACCCTCCAGGCGTGTGTGTACGGGTGTGTGCAGGTGTATGCGTGTTTGTATGTGCGCATATGTGCGCCTGCGTTTGTATGTGCGTGTGCGCACGTGTTAACGTGTGAGTGAATGTGCGTGCGTTTGTGTATTCGCGGTGTTTGTGCGTGTACGCACGTATGTGTATGCGTGCGCGTGCGTGTCTGTATACCCTGTATCACTTGTGCATGCGCGTGCGTTTCTGTATCGCTGTGTATGTGCGTGTGTGTCTGTATGGCGTGTGTATGTATGTGCCTGCGTGTCAGCATCGCGTGTGTATTTATGCGCGTGCGTGTACGTGTGTATGTATGTGCGTGCGTGTCTGCATAGCGTGTGTATGTATGTGCCTGCGTGTCTGCATTGCGTGTGTATGTATGCCTGCGTGTCTGTATCGCGTGTGTATGTATGTATGTGCGTGCGTTTCTGTATCGCGTGTGTATGTATGTATGAGCGTGCGTGTATATCGCGTGTGTATGTATGTGCGTGCGTGTCGGTATCACGTGTGTATGTATGCGCGTGCGTGTCTATATCGCGTGTGTATGTATGTATGACCGTGCGTGTCTGTATCGCGTGTGTATGTATTTATGATCGTGCGTGTCTGTATCGCGTGTGTATGTATGTGCGTGCGTGTCTGTATCGCGTGTGTATGTATGAGCGTGCGTGTCTGTATCGCGTGTGTATGTATGTATGAGCGTGCGTGTCTGTATCGCGTGTGTATGTATGTACGTGCGTGTCTGTATCGCGTGTGTATGTATGAGCGTGCGTGTCTGTATCGCGTGTGTATGTATGTATGAGCGTGCGTGTCTGTATCGCGTGTGTATGTATGTATGAGCGTGCGTGTCTGTATCGCGTGTGTATGTATGTATGAGCGTGCGTGTCTGTATCGCGTGTGTATGTATGTATGTGCGTGCGTGTCTGCATCGCGTCTATATGCGCGTGTATATGTGTGTGCGTGCGTGCGTGTCTATGTCGCGTGTGTATGCGCCTGTGTATGTAAGTGCGTGCGTGTCTGTTGGCGTGTCCACGCACGTGTGTCTATAACACGTGTGTACGCGCGTGTGTATGTATGTGCGTATCTATGTTGCATGTGTATGAGCGTGCGTGCCTGTATCCCGTGCGTATGATCGTGTGTATCTATGTGTGTGCGTGTCTGTATCGCGTGTGTATGCATGTCCGTGTGTGTACGTATGTGCGTGTCTTTATCACGTGTGTATAAGCGTGTGTGTGTGCCTGCGTGCATGCATCGTGTGCGTGCGTGTCTGACAGCGGCATTGACACAAAAAGGCTTCGGGCTCACTCATTTGGCCCAATTTAAGTAAACCACCACATTCCTTCTTGGGTGCCTTCTTTTAGCTCATCAAGACCACAATTATGAAAAACATTCTCGCCTATACTTTATGCTGGTTACATTATATGCGTTAATACACCGTGTTAAGGACAGCCGAGGCGGCGACGGGAAGGTAAACCGCTCCGCCAGTTGATATACTCATTTTTTTTCGAAGCGCTTATTTGTATATACCGAAGCGTCTTTAAAAATATATTTGTCACTTTGTTCTATCGGATGCCCACTTTCGTCATGATTATTGCTTAAGAAACAGGTTCTCATTTGACGCTTCAAGGAGCCGATTAAACAAGCGCGCTCAGTGATATTAATGCGGCTGCGGCGAGCCAGTGGAGGGTTCAGCGTGCCGTGCGCAGTGCGCCGGCCAGGAGAGGGGAGAAATCCGAGGAGAATTGAGGAGGAAAACGCGCGCGCGGAGGAGAGTGTCGCTACTTTCTAGATCAAGGGGCTTTAGCGGCGGGGGTAAAACAGCGCCGCTACTTTCCAACATCTAGGGGTTTTAAGAGTGCCTCGATGCGAGCGCCCTCGCTTAGAATGGTGTCAGCTCTTGAAAGGGCAGGCGCCGTACAGTGTTCTCTAGTACTAATAGCAATAATAGCGAAAGTTGGGCTATTTGGTGGTTCATGCTTGGGATGTAAAAACAGCGCAAAATATAGACAAGGACAGAGGAAGAGACGACACCGCGCTGAACTCGCAACTAAACTTTATTGGAAAGTACACGCACATATATCAAGCATTCGACCCGGTCACGTGGCAAACGAAAGGCGTCTGCGCAGCATAGCAAACAAGGTACGAAACATGCCTAATCATTGTGAACATCAACACGTGTGTAACAACCGAGAAAAAGCAAAAAAAACCACCTTCATACTCTCCAAAAAACATGCGCAACAGTCCATAACAAAATAATAATCACTTTAACATGGCAGCGCTGAACCCAGGTACCGAACCTCCTTTTCACCAAGAGCCACAGACGGCTTACTTACACACCTTTCCCCCTCCCTTTCAATGAAAAAAGCCTCCATCACTTCCCTAGTGCATTTGTCCCGATGCCCAAACAAACAAGTGGCTTTATCTGCCATAGGTTGGCAGCCACACTCTCTACAATGAGCTGGCAAGTGCAACCCGCCAGCTGCCGTTAATGAGGTTAAGTGTTCCCTTAGTCTCACGTTAATGCACCGCCCCGTTTGTCCCGCCCGGTTTGTCCTATATAAACCCCCCCGCATGACAATGGCAACTTATAAACAACACACGATTTACACTGAACATATCTATTTTTTCTCTTCTCCGGACAGAACGAGCAGGTCTTTCGTAAACCCGAACTTCTTTTATGCACGCGGGAGCAAATAGAGGACAACCTATTGGGAGCGGACATCACTACACGTACCCCATACCTACTGGCCGCATTTTTTAAGCAATGTGAAAACTTGTGTAGGTAGGGTACCACAACCGGTTTCTTTTCATTGCGCACGCGCTCTGTTCTCCTGTGCGTATCGCTTACGCCTTTAACCCACTTGATTAGCTTTTGACAACTCCTCAAGATTTCCGTATCAGGGTAGCCCGCCAACTTCAGCCTCTCAACCTGGCTCAGGAAACTTTCTTTCAACGCATGCGTGCACGTTTTCAGGAGCGCAGCCCGCAGCGCAGCATAAATAATGCCGGGCTTAACTATCTTAGAATGGCCTGAGGTGAACGGCGAGATACCCTTTACGGATCGGGGCTTGTATCGCCAACACAAATGTTTCTCGTGAAACCGCAGTCTAATATCTAGAAACTGAAGCTCTCCTTTTTCAGGCAGCTCGTAGGTGAACTTTAGCCCATGGCCAGAATCCTTAAAAATGTTTAATATGTCAGCTCTCATACTATGCTGACTGTCGGTTTTAATTACAATAAAGAAATCATCAACATACCGAAAAATGTGGCAAGACAGATTGTTCAATTTATCGGCAACGAACCTGTCGACTTGTCCCAGGAAAATATTACTTAATATTGGACCACAGGGCCTGCATGCTGAGCACCTGCGCAGAATACGACGCCGCCTGCAACGACCTCGGCAGCATTGTGTGGTGCGTGTTTGTCTTTGTTCATTGTGTTTGTCACTGGCATGAACAAAAGGCTGTTTTTTTACACATATCAATGAAACAGGGTTCTCCTATGAATGAATAACCCCCTTACATAGGTCGGCAAAAAATGTGGAGCTCACCCTGACTCACTCACAAAATAAATTTTGCCCTTAGGGCTCACTCGAACTCAGACTCACCAAATTTTCCTCAAGCGGATTGACTTGGACTCCGGCTCATTAAATTTTTTTCAACCGGACTCAAACTCAGCAAAGTATTACTCACCTGGACTCACTCAGACTCACAGCTGAATCTGAATCTGAGTGAGTCGATTCATGCGTTGGCCGACCTATGCCCCCTTGTCACACAATGCCATGCTGATGAAATACTTCGACCAGGTTGTAAAATATGGTGCTTCACACTAAGCACAAGTGAGAGCTCCACTGTGAATGGCACATGGCGCCATTCACAGCCAAAGTGGTCATATGAAAAGGCTGTTTGAATCAGGACAGCAACTTGCGCTAGCTTTAGTGCAACAATGATTATGCTTTTGAATGAAGTGAACAACATGGGTGGTGTCAGAAGTGAAATTTTTTACAAGTATCGCGAGCAGTGCACATAAAAGCAAAATATATAAATATCCCTTAAATTTAATGCCAAGGAAAAGAACATAAATGTAGCTTCCTTTTATGATATACAAATGGAGTTGTTACAATTTGCCTGCTGCTCCTCTGCATCAACGGACGCGTCTCGCAGCACAAAAGTCATTGTAGTACATCAAAACAATGCACAGACGAACCGGTATTAATAGAACTCGCTAAAAAATGCAACTTGTTGGTTGCTGATATGACTTCCTCTATTATTCATTTCTGTTTGTACGAAATCCTGTTGTCTAAACACTGCTAAGCAACAGAAAATGTGTTCGTCAACTATTATTTGGTCTTTCGATATTTCAAAATTGTGCAACCTAGACCATTCACAAACGCTCTTCTTTTTTTCTAGGATATGTAAAAATCGATAGAAAACATACAGTGTGCCACAATTCTACACGTATACACTATAAACATAAAGATACACTACAGTGCACTATGTGCATATAATACAAAATTGCTGAATGCATTACTTTGTATAATGAGAGTTTAAAAAATGACATTGCAAAACATGGTTTATAAATGAAACCACACTGTGCTATGCGCATGTACTACAACATTGCTGAATTCATCACCTCGCACGATGAGATTAAAAAGACAATGACATCGCAGGACACGATTTACCATTGAGCTACACACTGCTATGTACAGTGAAACAGCACATCAGTGCTTCTGATCTGCAGAAAAGGAAAATTAACTGAAAAACAATTGCAGGGTACCATTGAAGCAAACCAGCGTATCACAGCTCGTGATGTGAACAAAAATAAATCCACATATATGTACAACTAGTCCTTACCAATCACTGTGGAGGTGGCTTCCGCTGCAATGAGGGCCCGGGAAAGGGTACCAACGCCTTGCAGCTCGTGGACCACGTCACCAAGAACTCGAACCTGGCAGTCGGCAGCTATCCAATGATGCCTGGCCCGGCCGCCTGGTGTTCGCGGCTAGTAACTTCAGCGCCTCGGCCTGTCGGTTGCCCACATCTCGCAGCTGCGGCATGAGCTGGAAACCAAGAAATGTGTTGTCATTATCATCTTTGGATTTCCTGCTACCGACTCTTCGCTCGAAGCTTCTGTTCGTGAAGAGTTTCAGTGTGTGCAACAATTTCCTCTCTGTTGAAAATCCACTGACCCAACGTGCTTAGTTCACCGCACAACCAATGCACTTCGTTTGGACCAAAGTGGTGCCGGAATCCATTTTCGCTCACCTTATCAAACGCATCTCATACCTCTAGCCACCTCTGCACGAGAAGGAACCAAGCAGTCCTTTTCAGGGCTACACAATCCCCGGCTTTGCCCGGCTTTACGCGATGACTGACACAATCTCCTTCCGAAACCCTTGCTGCTGCAGTATGCAAAACATGCAGCAAGCAGGTGTAAAACAGGTGCAAACATGTGCATTTGTGTATGATGGCTATGTTAAGAAGTTATATAACGAGCTTGCTTTTTCAACAGTATATTTAGCAATAGCACATTTTCAGTTTCGCTTTTAAAGCAAGTGACAAAATAGGGAAACATTTCAAGACGTTGAACATTCTTCCAATGCAACTTATTTGCTACATTTCACCATAACTGCAAGGCAGGACACCTGTTTATTCCATCTGACAGTTATGCAAACAACTAGCTCCTGCAACCGTTTGCCAAATTTTTTTTGTGCAGTTTTTTGTCTTTATGCCCACAGATGTCATCTCTTCACAAACATATGCCTGCACGCATGAGCATCACCTGTAAGCATGTAACACTATCTACAGTTAATGAAAAACATCAGCGAAACTTACGAGTTGGGGCACGGGGAAAATCCTGGGCCACATCCTCTTTAGACACACCAGCAGCAGCTGGAGCAGGGCTCACCTGTAATAGTAAGAAGTTTCTTGATTGACACACTGAGTGCAATAAGAAGTATGGAGTGCAAGATGTGAAAGTTCACCAGCAAGCCGCGGAAGTTATTCCCGACCAAGAATCTTGGCAGTGCAGGCGACGGAAGTCTCCAGATAGTGCACATGCTTACAGGCTTTGATCTGGGGGAACCATCAGTAAGCATACGTTAAAAAAAAGACTATATCCCAGTTTGCTCCCTACTAATGATAACAGTGCAGCTACCAAGAGCTACAAACAATAATTCGTAGGGATTATTGTGGCGAATGTGCACAAATTCTGGAAGTGGAATAGCAATGTTTTTTTAGAGATGTTTCAACAGCGGCATCTAAAGTCTGCGTTTCTCAAGTGTCTCTCAAGTCTGTGTTGAAACACAGACTTGAGAGAGGGGTGGAGGGAGGCAAACCTACTGGCTACGCACCTCACTCGACTCGAGGGTCTGAGAAATGGCTTGGAACACGTAGGGTGCTCTAATGAGCTTCGAAATATAGTTCGCGGCTGTTCTTTCGTCATCACCACATATGTGTCTGTTTCGCATTCTGTTCTGGGCGGCGCAACGTGTTAGCACCTCAGCCAACGCGGCGGCCGGGTGATCCACTCGATATTGTTTGAAAAAGTAAAACTAACAGCGCGTAATGGCTCGAAGCAAATGAGCACACGAGTTCGCAGTATACAAGTAACAATGAAATTCTAAGCCAGTGCTTACCGATTCAGACCACCCGAACTCTGGGCCTCGCGCACGGTCGACCGGCGCGGTCCCTGTCAAGCACGACGGGGCCGCGGTAACCGGAAATCTGGCCGCCTCCGGTACCGCTGTAAAGAACAATTAGGACGTGTAAGATGACTGACCACAATACAATTGGGCTCGCACTCCCCTCTCCTGCTCTCGGAGTTTGGCAAGACCTTGCTGAGAATAGTAGTGCTCATTCCTCCATCGGGCCTGCCACTGGGCTGTGGTGTTACGCGCAGGGACTTCTTCGTTCAAAAAGCGCTACCAGCTTCTGCCACATGTCGTCCCGGTCCTCCCTCGTGAACGACGGCTCCAGCGGGCACGACAGCGTCGCGATCTGTGGGTGCTCTTCCACAAAAGCCAGAAGAAGCTCGAGAACCAAGGGAGAGGTTGGGGTGGGACGACATTTTGAAGCACAAAGCCACCCGCTATTTTTTTTTCACGTGCGCGACACCATCTAGAGACGAAGTAAAAAAAAAACTAACATTATTAAATATCACTACTCAAAGCTGTTGCTGTTTGAGAGAGTGCTTGAGCTTGAGAAGAAAAGAAACATTATTTTTCTGTGAAGTAATTATATTTATTAAAAGGCGAGAAACGCTTCGTGTTGAGTATAGAGTCCCCGTGCCGACGACACAGGATGCGCGTCTACTTCCGGAAAGCTCTCCGGTTCACGATTGGCTGTCCTCTTCCTCTCGGCGGTTCTCGGCGGGAGAGCTGCGACTCTTTCACTTTTGTGACGTAGGAACCGCAGAACGAACGCTAACGAACATAGATCTCCGATCGCGCACTTGCAGCGTAAGTTTCCGGCCGGTATTTCGAATGGACATTCAAGGATAACTTTTGCTGGTGTTAACCTTGCGTAATAAATGGACACATTGATATCAGCTACATGCTTAAACTATTTTGGTTCACGTGTGCATGAATCCTGCATTTTACTTCTCAAACATCCTTTACTGCACTCGGTTGGCCCTGTACCTGCCTTTGATTTTTGGTTTCACTATTTTTGTGGTGCGCAATGTATCATGGAATATATTATGCGTGTTTGTCTGGAGATCAGATCCTTCTTTTTTCCTAAAATTAATTATTTGTGAGAATTTACGTCCCAAAAACCACTACATGATTATGCAGTGATTCCACTCCTGCGCCCAAGTGCGCCAAATCGGATTTACTGCGCCATCCTGATGATATCGATGGAAATTGCGCCGAACTGCCTCAGAGGCTCGGGTTTGGGGGCGTCTATCACCGGCAATCGCACAGCCGGCGCGTGAAAACATGTGCATGCAGCTTGATCATGGGGCCGCCAAAGTTATAACCACCGAGCAAGAATAATTTCGCGGAATAAACAGCCCTCGCGCGTGCTAACCGAGTAAGCCATGATGCCATCTACTACGGTGCCGACGCAGCCTGTGTTGTGCAAGTCGGCTCAACGGCAAAACGCGTTCTCTGCAGAGACTCGTTACGTCTAGGCCTATCGGTAGCGAGAAGGAGTGGCGGCGATTCATCGGCGGACGACGTCTGTTCCAGAAACGCTGCTGGTAGCTCGCCTCAAGCGTCGCACGGCACGCAATTAAAGCAATGTTCAGTAATAACTACACGCGCGCCGCCAAAATGTCTCCCTTAGGTTTCGGGACATCGCGGAATGAAATCTGGGAATGCTTGCAATATATATATAAAACAATATTGAATTTTCCGTGCTTCGCGTCCATGCAAGATCATCCAGAAGAGCTTTTTCGTAATTCCTTCCAACAGCACAGCCAGGTTTGTAACCGCTTTTGCGGTAAATACCTCCTATGAGGTTCTGTCCTATCGAGCTCGGGAGTGCTAGGGTCGCTATTCGAATTTGTTGCTTGCTTCTTTAAAAATATAATCTCAATAAAAGCATGCCTCCTGGTCGGAGTAACCGCAATTCGGCTTTGATATGCGCAGCTGTCAGTAGCGGGCCCGTTGCTGACGGCCCTGGCGTCAGAAGGCCCCCAGAGAAGCGGCTACGCCGTGTTAGTCGTCCGCCAATAGCTGACGGTTTAAAAAAATCAGTTTCCGAAGCAGTGAAAGCGACACCATGAAATTGAATTCTTATACGAAGTAAGATTGACATGTGTAATTATTCTTCACATTGAGGTACTTTTGGTCACATGTTTCGCGTTGCGTCTTGTGATTCAAGACAGCTGTGTTTAAAGTGCGGGCAAGGGTCCAGTGACTGTTGTGTGATCTCATTATACAAAGGACTGTGAGATGAACTCTTCGGCAAAGTTCGTTTACATATATGTATAATAAACTTCTGTTTACTTGTTCACTAAGTTTCTACGTTTACTTTTCCAAAATTTCATATTCATTGAATATGTTTATCAATACTTGGTAATGTCGTTACTTGTTTTTCCAGGATTGCCAGGCAAGCAACGACAGGATGACTACCCCCGAATGTCCAATCTACAAGTGAGGTGAAACATGTGAACGTCTGCTACAACAGGTCATCTTGAACCTCACACTTTCAATGCTGTATTTGTGAATGGTTCACCAGGCATCTTGTGGAGGGGTGCTTACAATCGTCCACAAGCATTAGCTGTCTGCTGTGTCATGCAATCTACACTGCACTAGCGTTGGAATTGAACACTAGCTTCGTGGATTAGTTGCATTACGTGGCATTGCTGAGCAGGTTTTATTCCCAGCCACGGTGGTCACATTTCAATGGGGGCGAAATGCAAGGACACTCGTGCGCGCAGATTTCCGTCTACGTGCAGGGAAAGACGGAAGCTTGAAGAGACGAAAAATTTGTGAGCATGAGGTGTCGTTGGAGCAAATGTTTCGACAAGCAGTCTTGTCTTCTCCAAGGCTACAAAGTTACCCATTACTGCATGACTCATAATCGTATCATGGTTTGCATGTGAATCATTAGAAATTATAAATTTAAAGGTAAACATATTCGACAGAAATCTGTCTGGCTGGATAAGATGATAAGAATAAAATGGCTCTCCAGCCACGTTTATTCATTAGACTTTTTTATTAAAAAAACTAAGGCC
Source organism: Rhipicephalus sanguineus (assembly GCF_013339695.2). Lineage (NCBI taxonomy): Eukaryota > Metazoa > Arthropoda > Arachnida > Ixodida > Ixodidae > Rhipicephalus > Rhipicephalus sanguineus. The sequence continues at coordinate 113,331,284 of NC_051177.1, forward strand.
GAACGGGTCTCGAAACGTACGGTCCGTTTTTTAATTATAAGTTACATTCGAAAACAAACATCACGACTGTGATGAAAACTAACAGTCTTTCCGACATTTAGTTCTGCCTTGTGAGACAGTTTACAAACCACGCTCAAAAGTATTTTGCCTTAATTCATAGAAGTTTACAAAAAGATACGCCAAAGCTTTACAAGGCCGTGCTCAATTACATTAGACTTTGAGCATATGTTCAATGGGCTCCTTCGAATTATTCACAGCTAATAAACAACTTGTAAATGTGACGAGCACTTCTCGCAGCACAGCTAGCTTCACTAAGCACATTTACATTGTCTGTGTTCATTGAACATGGTAGTTTTTTTATTGTGCACTAACTAGCAATTATATGGACAGTCTCGGCTGGCCTTTGCTGCCGCCGTCATATACCATATATATATATATATATATATATATATATATATATATATATATATATATATATATATATAAGAAAAATAATTCAGAGAAATGCTTCCGAAGCGCAGAATCGAACCAGCGACCTCTCACTCCGCAGTGCCTGACGCTGACCACTACGCCAAAAAGCTCAGATCCTTCAGGCAGCTAACGGCGAGCGTTATATACACGCCCTTTACCGCTGGCAGGACTGAGGGACGGCAGGCGCTTATAAGCGTTTCTTTATTACCAGCGAGATGACGCGAGGAGGGCAACGGGTGCATTTAAAAGTTGTCGGCCAGCTCGCTCGCTTCTTTTAATATTTACGCAGGGAAAACGTTGCCCTTCCGCTGTCTGCTCGCGCGGTAGTTGCTGCCGGGGGGGGGGGGGGGGTATATGTTTTTGCAGCGTAGCAGCGCGTCCATCACGGGCCACTTTCCTTGCTATCGCATTCATTGCTTCGCCCTTGCGGCGAAACTGACTTTTTTCATCTAGCAGAGAAACGTCCCTAATTCGTTTGCGTACACCTACTTCTGCTGTTTGATTAAATTAACGTGTAACAGTTATAGCGCCTACCACTATGAAGTGAAAGTCTGTGAACTGCTGTCACAAAAAAAACCTAGGAAATCGCGTAGGTCTTTGACAATATACATAAACTTGATTTATCCACAACCACACTACAAGGTTTTACGTATTTCAAACCGGATCTTCTAAAAGTAGCGGGGTGAATACATACATCAGCTTTCAAGCACAAACATATTGAAAAAGTAAATAACACAATAACCAGTATGCAGTATATGTGACCTTTATTTACCCAGTAATGGCACAGGTTCATATCACGCCCCACCAGTTGATTTCGTGAGTGTTTGCTTGCAATAGTGTGCTCAAGTTTTATCGACACCTCCAATGATACAGAGACTGTGCTCATGGCTGAGCTGTTGTTTAGTGTCCTGTGCGAGCACCAACAAAAATGTACAATGCACGCCTAAAGCTCAATTGCTTAGAATTGTGCTTCTTGAATCTGTAATCACTCGCCTTATATCTCTGTTTCTTTAGCATTCATTTTCGCTGCATACTCAGCAGTATGATTAATACTAGGGCCAAGAAACTGTAGCTCTAGAAACTGTGTAACTTAACTATAACGACGAACAAATCAAGCCTGAAATATTTTCATCCACCTGTTACCTGAAAACATATGACCTATGGTATGTCCTCACGGCCGAGAATTTCGCTAAGAAATTTGTGCCTACCCTGTAGACACAACGCGATATTGCTTATTTGTAACACGTTCGTGGTGGCATCGCAGAGCGAGAAATATGCAGAACTGTACGCATCCGGATTGTTTACGTAGCAAATTTATGAAAACTACATTGCTCTCGCTGCGCCAACTATCTGTCGGCGAGCGCACGTTTCGTTTCCGATTCCACACCATGCACTTACAAGATCAACACAACCTGAAAAGTGCCGCATAACTAACGGCAGCATAAAACCCTTGTCCTAAAGCTACGCTGTTAAACTCTGACGCCGTAACACAACGAGAGTAATTTTCTTTCAGTGATCTCGGTGTTCGGTTATATTCACATATTTGTCAGCTTTCAGACTCAGTACACAGGTACGGATTGAATGCTTCCGACATGTATGAGTGACTTGTTTTGCTTGGACCTGACTGTATACATTGCTTGTACTAGCTTGGGAACTCACAATAAACGATGCAAACCTCACTTGATCGATGTTTTTGCCAGTCGAGGAAACTTTGGTCACTTGGCGATAACTATTACACACCTGAGCCGCGATTTAGGGACGACAAAGAACAAAATACCACAGGGGGCAAAAAGCGCAGTACGCGACCAGGCCGAACCAGCAGCAAAATGCGTTTGTCTAATGATTATTATAGTACTTGCAGCGCCATCTCTCCTCGCTCCATTGCAGTTCAGTACGCCACCGCTACTCTTATTTCCGTACTACAGTCAAAGGTACAGCTTCCGTTCTCTAAACTGGTACGTGTTATCAGGCTCCATCTAGAGTTACTGTAGGAACAGGTCGGTGAATGCATATGCGTACAGGGACGGTTTACAGGGACGGTTTATTGCTGTCCCTTGGACAACTCTAGGTTTACTTCTTTTTTGAAGCCGAAGGCCTGAAGTCGCCATGCTGGCGCTGCCGTCCGCGAGGCATTGGGAGACCGTATTGGCTCGCTCAAGATTCTTAAGGTTTCGTCCATAAACACACATGTAATCAGAGCCATGACGTCATAGAACGCCAGTGTTTGTGACCTTACATGATCATGTGGTCAGTTGACATCGTTGATAGATCAAATGCTGGGCACTATTGGAGGCAGTACGACACTACCTGAGATGCAGAAATCTGCAGTGAAGGGTGGCCGAACATTGGAACCGACTGAAAAATCAAAGCCTGTAGTTTCATGTTAGCACATCGATAGCGTCTCTATGAGCAGCGCGCGTGCTGGTGTGAGCAGTGGAAGAAGACGACGACGTTGACGAGTGAGACTCTCGTGCTGTTCGGCTATGTGGTGTCGTGTAGCCTGTGTGGCATGTGAGTTTTATTGTGTTACAGCAAATTATATGTCTTTATTAGAACGTCTCGTGACTTCTACGACGCCCAAAGAGGACATTTCAGAAGTGGGATTGACCATCCAATCGCCATCGAAAGTGAACGTGAATTCGATCAGTGCACAGAACTCGTAACTCTAGATGGAACCGAGCGAGGGAACAGCCAACCCGACTGGCGGTGCAGACACGGGCTCTGGCCGTGGAAACATGATCACGGCTCGTGATCTCCTTCAAGAAAAGGACTGACTGCTGTCAACACTACTGGAACGACTGACTGTAGCCAGCGCGGCGCAGTCTCAATCAGCGCCAACGTTCCAGGTGATCCCGGACTTGAGTCAAAACATCAGTGCCTTCGACGGCTCCGAGGACGGTTCATCAGCGCGCGAGTGGATCGAGAACGTTCGCCGAACGCCGATGCTTCACGGGTGGCCAGCTGCCTACACGCTGGAAACTGCTAAGGCCCGACTGGTTCGAGCTGCCAGGGATTGGTGTCGTTCTAGGAGCTCCCAAATCACGTCGTGGGAAGATTTCGAGGTACGCTTCCGTCGGGCCTTCGTGAGCAAAAGTGGCGTTGCGGAACGATGGCGCAGGATGCAAGGGCGCGTGCAGCAGCGTAACGAGAGCACGACCGCCTGCTTCCATTATAAGGTGCGTCTTTACCATGAAGTTAACCTGGACTTCAACGATACGCGAGAACTAGTATTCACTGGGTGAAGGTCCCGAGAACTCTGCACCATGCTCTTGGGAAGTGCTCATGACGACGACGACGACATCATTCACGACATCTTGGAGTTCGAGCGCATCGAACGAGAACGGCGGCAGGTCTTTGGTACACGCAACCGAGCCCAGGCCGGTGTTCGTCCAATCTCGGTCCTACGTCGGCAAATACCGGCACCGACGTTGGGCCGACGTCGGCATTTCGGTCAAGTGCCACTTCTTCCGACGTCGGGCCGGTGTTCATGCCGACGTTGGGCCGACGTCCTACCGTTGTATTTGCCGATATGCAGCCAACACCGGGCCGCTGTCGATATGCCGGCAGTGGGCCGTCGTATCGCCAGCGTAGTTGCCGATGTGTCTCTAGCATCGGGCCGTTCCAGGGCCATGTTGCAGCCAATAAAATGCTATTATTATGCCGATGTTCGCTGCACTACGAATATTGGATACCAGTGGCGTGCCGATATGCAACCATTATTAATATGGACCGTTTGCTACTGGCATTCTGTTGAAAGTAGACTCTATAATACGCCTCGAGAACTAGGCCTGCAGCTCAGCAGCCTCGTACAAGCTATGCGGTGCAATTTACTTGAAGGCGACAGACTATTGCATGCCCTAGTGTCGAAACGCACTGCACCATGCTTCTAAATCGTCTACTTATGCCTTTTATGCTTGCATTACTCATTTTCCTCCCCACATGTAGGGCATCAAACTGCACGAAGTCCAGTTCACCTGCCAGCTGGATGCAGATATCCTGAACACAAGCAATTTATAAATGAGAACACTAGAAGACATTTTAGAAAACTTTATAAAAGTACAAGCCAAACCATTTATTTTCCAGCGCAGTTTTTCAAGTTACTGCAGCTAATTAAGCAACACAGCCAAAAGTAGGGGAGCCCAGCAAGGCTCCATGGGCATAGGGCTGGCCAGGGCTGCAGGGGCAGTGTGCTGTTGACTGCTGGCTAGCCGGAACCTCACAGGCAGCGGCAGGGGATGAGGTAATGATGGTGGGCTTGCCAGAGTCCTGAAATCAGTGATTGGGCTGCCACACTATGAATGCATCTGTGAAGTGCCTCCATGCCTCCATTCAGGTCAACAGACTTTGGCAGCCACTTCTTGATGGAGTACTGTGCTTCTGGCAGATTTTTTTTTCTTTTTCACAGACACCTGCATAAAGAATAGAAATAAAGACCGCAAAATAAGTAATAAGCACTGCTGTAGAACACACATGCAAGATAAGACAACGAAAAACAACGACTGCAGAAGTCGTTTTGCACTATCAAGAACAAATGCCGCATGTCGATTAAAAAAGAAATGAACAGCTACTTCAACAGTCCTTGTGAAAATAAAATCTGCCACAGCACAAAATAATCGGCAGTAGGTTTCAAATAAAGTTGGTTGAAACATGCTTGTTTGCTTAATTTACAAGTGGAGACAAGGGCTTCATGATTTGTAAACATGCCTTACGGTGTTGCAAGCCAGATGAACAACCCTGCAGCTATTGCTCATGGCTCTTTACATTTACACAAAGGACAACAGAATGCACACAAGTGCACGAACTTTCAGCTCTGCGTTATTCACTGGCACACATCAATACACAACAGGATGACTGATCAGCAGATAGAAGAACACGAGATGAAATAATCAATGCAAAGTACATTTTTGCACTGGCAATTGTGGCTCGATGCAAGGCTCCTCTATGAATCTCATTTAGCATGTCCCAATGCCATGGAAGTTGTGCTATCGCAGTTTCTCAAGTCATTCCTTTTGCACTAAATAAATCTCCGAATTTTTTTTTATTCAGATACCCTAAGGGCCCAGAAGGCATTACATAGGGGGGGGGGATACAGAGAATGTGGCAAATAAATAAAATACACACTGAACAATGAAATCAGAGTACATGAATAAGTAAACATCGAATTGTGTAAAAACAGCTACGTGTGACAGTATTTTACTACGTAAAAAAAAACAATCATAAGGTAAAGTTTCATAACAATTAACATCATCATCAGTATCACATGAAACTAATAGAAAAAACACTTAATAAACAAGAGAAGCGGAACAGAATAAATAAACCGCAACGTAAAAAAAAAGAAAAAGAAAAGAACATAGAAAATCAGCACTAGTGATTTGAGGATAGAATTTTTCTATTGGCTTCTATTTTTTGCTGGAAATGACTTTAGACTAGTTACAAATGCGTCATGATTCACAGTGCGCACAATATCAGCAGGAAGAAGATTTCATTCACGAATGGCGAGTAGAAGTGGGGAGTGAAAGAAGAGATTAGTGCGGGCGAAAACATGTTCAATTTTATGTTGGTGAACGAGTCGCGAAGATGTATGACGAGCTGGCCTGATATTGAAGATATCGTGGGATGACTGATTGAAGTGAAGCTTATGAAAGAAAGACAGTAGTGTCAGCAACCTGCGATTTTCTAGAGGAGCTAAATTCAGTGAAGATTTGATTTCAGTTGCACTTAATGTTCGTAAGTAGGTTTTTGTGATGAAGCGAGCAGCCTTATTTTGTACCGACTCCAGTTTCTGTTTGAGGTAGGCCTGATGCGGATTCCAGATTAAGGAGGCATATTCGAGTTTTGAGCGTACTAAGGTTTTATAAGCAAGAAGTTTAGTTTCCGAGTTCGCCGGATGCAAATTTCGCCTTATGAAGCCAAGTGATCTGGATGCCTTACTGACAATAGCGTCTATATGGGTGTTCCATGACAGGTCTTATGACAAATGTACACCAAGGCACTTTATTGTGGATACAGAGTGTATGGGCATGTTGTTCAACGTGTAGTCGTATAACACGAGGTTAGCCGTTGTCCCGAACGTGATAGCTTTTTTTTGTTAACGTTAATTTGCATTTGTCAATTGTTGCACCATTCACTAAGATTTTGAAGGTCAGACTGAAGAAAGCTGGTGTCCTGAGGGTTACTAATTTGCCTGTAAATCACACAGTCGTCCGCAAATAATCTAACTGTGGAATACATATCATTACTAATATCGTTATTATAAACTAAAAACAAGATAGGCCCGAGCGCGGAACCCTGTGGGACTCGATTTGACGTGAAGTAACGGAGATAAATGGTCATTAAGGAATAAGGACTGGTATCGGTTGGCTAGGAAGTTGGTAATCCACCTAACAACCTTTGTATTTATTGTACGTGCTTTTTGAGGCCTGCATCGATCCAAGACCTCGGTTTCGTTGACGGGCTTGCAGCTGCATCGTGTGCAGTGTGATAACAAGCGTCCTGGCAACTGGAACATTCCTTTCGCTTATGTATGCTCTGTTTACCCTTGAAGAGTCAATGCCGTGGATGTACAGGAGCACGAACAAGTCCCAAATGATCACTGTCGTACATGTATGGTGCTGCCTGTGCGCTTGAAAAACATGCCACTTCAATATTATTTTTGCCACACAAGTGAGTCAACCTATGGAGAAGCGGGATTTTTTTTTGTCGCAATGTTGACCTTTCGTTTCTACTCCAAGGTATAGTTAGGCCGCCACATCGGCTATTGCTTGCGCATTTGCACAGTGACAAGTTTGGTTTTGTCTCACAGGCAGTTTCTATTTGTTGCACTACCAAAAGCTTGTGTCTAATCCGACTTGTAACCAAATCACCTGACCAAGCTTGATTAGTGCTTACAGGGATGAGATTTCAGACATTCGCAGGTGAACTATGGCACTGCAAAACAATGCCGTTGCCCACAAATGCTACCATGGCTGCATGTTTGGTGTCTTGCAGTGCACACTTTTATTAGCCTATAAAATATATTTATTCCAATGAACAAGTTTTCATTATTAGCATAGGTTTCTTAATTTTATTGCTCCTGAATAAGCAACGTACCTGTACCCAGTCATGGGCATGTTAGCAGTAAAAAGTAGCAGTGTTACAGTTACAGCTAGCTAAGCCAAAGAAGTAACTCTGTTACAGTTACAGAGTTTCGAAAGCCATCCCGTTACAGTTACAGTTACTGTGAAAAAGTAACGTCGCTACTTTTCTGTTACTGTATAAAATATTATATCACATATCAAATGACAGAATTTATCTAGTAACGTATTGATGCATGCGGGTTGTCAAAATTGCAAGAAGTAACTCTGTTACAGTTACAGTTTCCAAAATTAACCTGTTACAGTTACAGTTACTGTGAAAAAGTAACGCTGTTACTTTTCCGTTACTGTATGAGATAATAGATCACAAATCAAATGATAGAATTTATTTCATAACGTATGAAGGCATGCGGGTAGTCAAAATTGCACGGGGTAAAAACGTAGACTACGGAAACCTAATTGGGCCCGACACAAGCAATAATTTTGTACGCCTCATACTTGAAGTGGAAAACGTGGTGGAACAAGGGCAGTAAGAAGCGCATTTGAAGTGCAACGGGGAGTGCATCGCTAGTGGAGACAACATCCATTGTGTCTGTTCCGTATGTTTAAGATGTGTCAGACTGTTCGGAGAGCTTCGCCTCCGCTGGGCATACAAACTGTTCTTAAGCCTCGTTACTATACCTTGGGACATGTGTCCGCGAAATCCAAACACCACCCACCTGCGGACGATCATGGGGATGTCATCCAAAAGCACGATGCGGGGATTCCGGCGCGTCGGCGAAACATGCAGGAACGGATTAACGAGGCCTAAAGAACACAAGCGGAATGTTACTAAAGCAACCCATTCAATGCGTTTAAGATGGAGCTTGTTGAAGACTGCTGGACGACAGGGCATAGCTTTCACCTAACAATGCGACAACTCTGGTTTGTGAACTAAGGTGGGGGGAAAGAACTTTTGGAATCGTGGTTCATTCGCCGTGGCGCACTGGCTTGCAAAAACAACCGTGCGCCCCACTGGACCTTTAAAAGGACATGTGTGACTAGCGGAGTGGTTGACCTTGGCTCAATTTTAAAGACGAAAGTGTTTCTTGGGGAACTTAAACGCAAAAATTTTGGTCTGTCTTTCTGTTTGTCGGCACGTCACTCGATACAGCCGCCCGGCCAAAGTTGAACCACTTGCCCAAGGGCCAGCCATCTTGAACGGCTGACTAGGTTCATACGTGTGTACATTGTTGATCAAAAAGCAAACATTACGCATATCTGAGGCGCAACATCACTAGGTAAGTATTAGATGCTGTGTTCATTTAATAGAAAATACATAGATACGTAATTCTAGAGACCCTAGTTTATTAAGCTGCGCTGAAAATGCGACTGCGCTGAAAGTTGCCTTCCTTCGTGCCCTCGGCACGAGCTCATTGTTGTGTTTCGGTTTCGGTTCAATATTGCACATGTACGAATGCCATGGGGCGCCGCTCTGGCGTTCCTGTTTTACCCAGGCGACGTGTAAATAAAAGAGTGTGCGGAGAGTACTCGTCAAGTGCGGACGTTTCTTCTGCTTCGGCGCTTCGCGCCAAACCACGTGTTCGGGCTGGCTGGCGTCCCCGCCGGTCGCGTTGGTCACAGCCGGTCTTCGCCTGCCGCTGCGCCGGGACTACAAGCCCGCAACACAGCACTCATGTTTCCCGACGTATTGCCAGATGGCGTCCAAATCTCACGCAGCGCCTCTTCTATCGTCTTTAGACGACATTTGCAGCGAAGCACGCTGATACGCGGCCAATTTTAGGGGCGTAGCTCCTCTTAGTCTAACCTTGTCACGTCTCCGTTGTCTGGCGTAAACGGATCTCCCGTATGATGCAATAGATGGCGCTGTCTCATAGAAGTACATACAAACTGCAGTTCAGGGACGATATTCTAGATGGCGCTGTACACAGTCTGTGCCGTCATTAGAGCACTGCACGGGCCCGGGCCGGCCCGAAAGCCCGGGCCCGGCCCGGCCCGCGGGCCGGGCCGTCCGAAGCGTTTTGCGGCGGGCCCGGGCTGGGCTCGGGCTTGAAAGTGCGGGCCCGGGCCGGGCCCGGGCTTGAAGCCGCGGGCCTGGGCCGGGCCCGAGCTTGAGGCTGCGGGCCGGGCCGGGCCGGACTCGGACCCCTCCTTAAAAGGCGTAAGTCGAGCCTTCGAGCACACGCGGACGTTATGCATTGCATGGTCTAAGGTATACTGTGCCAAGATGAAGTGACACGTGCAAAGAACTGGCTCTTAGTAAAGCTTAGCAATAAAAATAGAAAAACAGTTGAAGTGCTATTTTTTTCACCAGTATAGATATAGATTGGCACTGTATATTTTCTCGAACGTTTCGTCTGCTGGACCAGACAGTCAAAGTAACAAGTACATTATGGTGGGTTTCTTTATAAACACGCCAGATCACGTATATATATATATATATATATATATATATATATATATATATATATATATATATATATATATATATATATATATATATATATATTAACTGCATTAACAATGGGCCACGGTTGGTCCCATGGGAGGAATAAAAGTCTCGGTCTTTTATTCGAGGTTGACACATACGGTACATTTCATTTATATTCCTTGGCGTTACGTGCCAAAACTACGATATGATTACGAGGCGCGCCGAAGTGGCACCGGATCAATTTCGACCACCTCGAGTTCTCTAACGTGCACCAAGTATACACACGGGTGTTCTTGCATTTCGCCCCTATCAAATTGCGGCCGCCGTGGCCGCGGGAATCGCACCCGTGTCTTAGGACTTAACAGCAACACAGCTTAACCGCTGAGCTACCACCGCGGGCAAAGCAACATTTCAATGCATGTACACACCGGATTTTCCGTCCGATCGCCCGCTACAGAGCTCACGGCATCATTAATAATCATCAACAACTAATATCCTCTAGCGGGCCCGGGTCGGGCCTGGTCATGAACAAGCGCGCCCTGAATTTGTTTTAGTAATGAACGCCCGGGCCCGGACCATGCTCGGGCTGGGTTCGGTCATGTACGCCCAGGCCCGGGCCGGGCCCGGGCTGGGCTCGGGCTTCATAAAGCGGGCCCGCGCCGTAAAATCCGGCCCGTGCAGTGCTCTAGTCGTCATCACCATTTCTCGTCTCATTTCCTAGATGGCGTTGGTCCAATAGAATTGTGTGCAATATGGCGCTTGTGTGAATCGACACTAGATGGCGCTGGAAGTGCCCCTGCTCTCCGATTGGCTGCTGCGCGGGGATGTGTGGGAAGCGAGCGCCTCTCTCATTCTCCTGGATCGTCGCCGTACGTGTCGGATCGTTGGCGGAGCATGGACGATGCGCAGCGGCGGGCGCTCGCTTGGCGGCAGCCAGGCGGATCCCGTGACGGTGCGCGCCAAGGACGCCGCTGCGAAACGGGCTCAACGAGAAGCGAATCCCGAGACTATGATTGCTACAGGAGCTGCGCCCAAGCTCTTCATCATTCACCCGTGGATACGCTGTAATTTTTTTCCTTTTCTGTTTTTGCCGGCAGTGTATACTGAGGATGCCACCTGTATAGGAGGTGAAACATCTGTCATTTTGTTAATAATCGCTGTGTTAAGTCGGAGTAAACATTTTACAACCACTTCCAAAGAAGTTTTTTTTTTTAAATCGCTTCGCTAGTTCATGGTATTTCTGGCTCTTAGCCGTTTCACGTTCGCCTGCATTCTAGCCACCTGTCAAACACGATTAGCCCACTGCCTCAGACGAAGGATACTGTAGACTAGGCGTCCTAATGCTTCACCTTTGCACCAAGAACAGTGCTAGGTGCTCAAGTGACAAAGGCGATATATATGCGGGAAAAAAAAGGACGTGAACTTAGCAGCTGTTCAGTTGCAACATGAATGATTTACGACATGTTGCATTAATGACTGACCTCTAACCTCGGTCTTCTGCAGGGAAGATAATCCTCTTAGTGACCCCCTCTCCTAAACTGCCAGGGGCGCCCTATTCAGGAAACTTGAGAGGTGGGGAGGATATGGTAAAGAAGAAAGTTAGAAAAAGCGAAAGGCCTTCAATGAGAGTTGCTATTGGATAATTTTTTATAAAGACAGAAGTAACTGTAACGGTATTTGCCGTTACAGTTATAACTTCCTCTAACCTAAAAGTAGATAGTTACAGTTACAAGTTACTGAAAAAAGTAACTAGTTAGCAGTACCGCATTGCTAGTGACTAGTTACTGTTCAAGATTGCCTGTACCTATGCAAAATATTGCCACCTTATAGTCACTCTAAAGAAAAGATTGAGTAATTTTTATTTAAGTCACCCTCAAGATTTGCAATAGACACTAAAAAATGTCAATCCTCAAAGACCACATTTAAGAAAAATGTTCGAGCCTCACAAAGTCACAAACAATTAAGTAGATTAGCCTGCCTCCCAAAGAGCAACTTTCTATGCATAAAAAGGGTATTCTAGACAATGTTGCAGGCACATTTCAAATATCTATCTGCATGCTTTATTACAGACAACAAAACGGAAAGTCGGGCTAGTTGGTCTTGATTCACAGTGTACGGAATTGCACAGCGCGGAATACGGGACCAAACACTTGAAGCGCTGACTCTCAACCGAGGTTAGCCTTAGGTCAAAAAACCGAAGGATTGATTCCTGTGGCAGTTCTGTCGTAAAGTTAAGTCCACTTCTGCTCTCAGTGTTGACAGGATGACCCAGGGCAGATCAGATGGTTTGGCGGTCAAAGTACCTTGGTACGTTGACGATTATCTAGTCCTTTGTGAAGGGAACGATGCCAACAAAAGGCTGGGAGATATTCTCAAGATATTTAAAGCGCGCAGAAGTGGACTTAACTTTACGACAGAACTGCCACAGGAATCAATCCTTCAGTTTTCATACCTAAGGCTAACTTTTTACCCGGAGCATGTGTGCTGGCAGTACGCGCCCAGCTTGCAAAAACCTCTATTGCCTTACACATCAGCTCATTCCAAAGTGATTAAATATGAATTGGCTGCATATTTGGTACGGGCGGCCGTGTCCAAGTCATGTGTACACGCGGTGCAGAGCAGTGTTCATGCTCAGATCCAGAGGTTGAAAAAAGTAGGGTTTTCGGATTATGTGGTCACTAGATCCTGTGAGAAGGTGGTGAGATGGATCAAACAATCCAGTACACGCAAGGACCGAGGGAAAGATAATGAAAGCCGCGTCACCCCGCTGCCCTACGTTCACAAGATGGCGCATAACCTTAAGAATGTAGCATCCAGATATGATGTGAAGGTGGTTTTTACGGCTCCCAAGAAGCTGGGCAGCATTTGCGCACATGTTAAGCGCAGGGAAGAAGGCAAAACCAAAAAGAAAAATGAATGTGGTGTGAAACAGAGAAGCACCTTCATTCCGTGTGCTACAGAAGTAGTATACCAGATCCCTCTGTCATGCGGCAGTACTCATATCGGTCAGACTGGTAGGTGCGCAAATGTTAGATTACGGGAGCACCAGAGGAAATGCGAAAATAATGACCGATTATCAAACTTGGTAGCTCATTGCACACAGCATCAATGCAAGCCACTGTTCAACAAGACGGAAGTGATAGACAGACACAGTGACATGAACAAAATACTTATCCTAGAGACGTACCACATTAACAAATATAAGGAGCAGTGTATCAGCCAGCCGTCTATCACCTTAAGTCATAAAGAAGTTCAGTTCATGAAAGCCACGCACAGACGGCAAACAGATAGAGGTTCTTCTTGTTTTGCCTTTCTTTTGCTCATCAGTAATTTTTCTTGCGCAAGTGTCGTGTGCAGTAAACCTCGGTTGAGAGTCAGCGCTGTCCGTGTGTGCTTCTTCAAGTGTTTCGTCCCGTATTCCGCGCTGTGCAATTCCATACATTATGCATGCTTTATAACACATTTTTTCTTGCGTATTTATCTTCGTTCTTGTCTGCACAATCCTTTCAACTTTCAAGGTCTTAAAAAAACACTTTTGCTCCATGCCTTTCATTAACCTTTCTGAGGTCATGAGATTTTATGCACATAACGTATCGCAGTTACCTTCGTTTTATGTTCACCATCCTCTGTACTGCTTTTTTCTTACGTTACTTAAACCTGAATCTTTTTCAGCCACGAGCATTACAAGTAACTGTTCCCACTGCCCTTAACCCTTTCAGCGCTGAATTTTTTTAACGGGTAGATAATTTTTTTCTTCTTGATATTGCTTTTTTATCACCTCAAGAGCACGAAAATAATATATTCTGAGCATCCCATCAGTGTATGAGAAAAATAGCGCCATGTCCTATATATAGGACACCAGGGCTTAGTGGGTGTGAAGGGAAATATGGTGAATTTCGATATTGCTATTTATTTTACTGTGTTTACACCTGAAATTGTTTTGAAGCTAGCATGCCAGCAACCATATATGGGTTACTGCGTCTCAAAGGTCAAAAAGCAAGTTTTTGCACTCGTGACACAGTGTTCTTCAATGCACTTGAATGGCCATTATCTAATTATTGGACGCCTTGTCAGATCTAACATCATAATAAGTTGCCGAATCCTCCTTTGGTGCGCCGTAATTGTTGTCGCCCGTGCCGGCATGCGTAAGCTGATGGAACTGCACTTCATCCTCGTTATCTTCAAGCCCTCTCATGCATCATTCTTACACTGCAGCAAACGTATTCGGTTTAATTATGTACAATCTTGCTGTTGGGACCCCCTTCCAAATTAGCAAAAAATGCAGGCCGATTTCCCGAGAAGAATAACAAGAAATTGGAAGCAGACACAAGCGCTACGGCTCGGGTCATCATGGAATGCATTCAAAGATCTCACGACCACTAAGCCCTGGTACCCTATATTTAGGACATGAAGATTTTTCATTGCAGCAGCCTAAGCGGAAATGTTAGGGAAGGCCCCTTGTGTAAATAAGCCATCAAGCACTTTAGAAACAACAGAGAAAATTACGATGGCTACAGAGAAAATAGTTATTCAGTAAAATGTCATCAAATATTTGGTTGCGGCGTTTGTCGTCTTTCTCACCTTCCGCCGTCTTGTTTTCGCCATTGCAGACTTCCGAGGAGGACGATGAGAGAAAAACTACTACCTATGTTTGCACAGGTGTACTGAGGATACCACACACACATTTTTGAATTTTGTAGTAGCTTATGTCACAATTTATAGCAATTTTTCTTCGTGTCCTTTTTATAGGACGCCAGGGCCGAAAGGGTTAAGCTTCGCGGCTTGCTACTGCAGTCTACTTTAGATCCTAAAGCGACTAGACTTTCTGGGCTTGGTTGTTATTGAGCGGAAATTGTTCTTTTTAATGCTTTTAAATGCCCTGAATCGCATGAGAAAAAACTTGTTTTCCTCCTGGTTTTATGCTCCCGACTGTTAGCTGCTCTGCGCATAAACTTGATGTCTGAAAATTGGAGGCTATCCGAGATGGTCGACTTCAGGTCGTCCATGTCGTGCGCCTTAAGCCGTTTTTTGCGCGTTAGCGAACCTGGGGACTCTACTTTTTCCTTTGTTATTGTAATATATTTGTGTATGCACTTGTTTTTTTTTCTCCTTCCATGTCCTCTTGCAAGCATCAGGACGATGCTTTTCCAGAGGGGGGCAATACCACGCCCACTTCTTGTTTTATTTTGATGTATTCGGGTTTCACCAGCATGACGGTTATCAACGCTCGATGCTGTCCGCGAAGCAGTGTTCGAGAAGCTTCGCGATTGTAGTAGATCGTTTTGTTAAGATTGCGCGCCGCACGCGAATGTTCCAGCTTTGTCGAGAGATAACGCCGCCACTAGCGATATCGCTGGAAAGTTCGACAGAACCTGTATAAAAGCCGACGCGCTTGACCGCTTGTCAGTTGTTCGACGGCCGACGTCCAGTTCGCCGCTATTAGTGTTCAGCGTGTATTGCTGTAGTCTGAGTTTTCATTTCCCGGCCACAAGTTCGGCCAAATAAAGAGTTTCATCTTGACCACGCCAGCTGTTGTCTTCGTCGACGTCACGACCCCGTGACAATATGATCTAGATACGGCGTCAATGTTCGTGTTTTTTCGTGAGATAAGATACCTCGCATCTTCCCAATTATTGAGAGTGCGCTGACAGATAAGCAGGTAAAAACAAGTGCACTGTTATTCATACTGTAATATGTAGATCGCACGTGTAAAATAGGTTGTGTATGCGATGCAATAATCATGCGACAGAGAGTACGTGGTGCAAACGAAACGCTGTATGAATCTTCGACTAAGAGAGCATGAGCTATCACTTCAAGGGGCTGCGCGACTTCACCTACCGGAGCATTGGAGGCCACGCTGTTGTCGTGCCATTTTTAAGAAAACAACCATCATTTTAAAACCCATTTAGAAGAGAAATTGCTGAGGCCTAGAATATAACGATGAGAGACAAGATATGTACCAGTGAACTGTCAGGTGCTCTTCATGTTTGCTGTTTGCAGACGACTGCATTATTTATAAGGAGGTAACCAGCTTCACAGACCACATTAACCTCAATGAATGTCTGACCAAGCTAGCGGATTGGTGCGCTAAGTGGCAAATGTCCATTAATGTGAAAAAATCCGCAGCTATGATGGTAACACGTAAGCAGAATCCATCACAATTCATTTACACCATTCATGGTTCTCCACAGACTAATGTTGTGCAGCATAAGTACTTAGGCATTACATTAACATCTGACCTGAGGTGGGATACACACATGGCTAACGTCACTGCGGCCGCACTGCGTAAACGTTTCTACCTAAAAAGAAGACTTAGAACTGCACCAGCGCCCGCAAAGCTCTTGGCTTACACCATGTTCGTAAGACCAGTATTAGAATATGCCAACGTAGTTTGGTTTCCTCATTCACTAAGTAGTATTAGTAAATTAGAGGCAGTACAACGCAAAGCCATACGGTTCGTACACAACAAGTTCAAACGTACAGATTCTTCCACTAACCTTCTGGCTTCATCTGGCATTGTTAAACTAGATACTAGGGCAAAAGAGGCGCGCCTGAGGTTCTTGTACCAGTTGTTACATGGCCACTACAAGGTGGTCTCTAAGTACGTCACATTTTCACAGTCGCGCCCTACCCGACATAAGCACAAATACAGTCTGAAAGAATATTCATCAAAGAGCGACGTTTTTGGAAAATCGTTTTTCCCACTAACAATACGCGAATGGAATAAGCTGAAGGCAAATGCTACTAATGCCGACACACTATCCGCATTCACCGCAGTGTTAGAAACCATGCGTAACCTACAATAGTGTGTCAATGCTTCACATACTTTGTTATTAAATGCGAAGCATTTCTTAGCGAACCTCAGGCACTTTGGCCGTTTCTATCTACGTATCTATCTATCTAGCCGCCTACGTCTCGGCGCTCTCCTGGCCGTCTCCATAACTTGCAATATACCAAAATTAGCCTAGCAGGGGATCAGTGTATGACGAACACGATTCACTGGTCATGACATGAATAACGCAAAATACCTGTCGCGTACGTCACGAAACCCTTTCTATCAGTCACGTGTGGCACATACCCGTAAAGCAGAGTTAATGTTATGCGGGTATGTGCCACAGGTGATACAGAGTCTCAACCAACACAGTAACCGCGAACACACACATTGACACGCAAGGAAAGTGATAATAATAATAATTGTTGGGGTTTTACGTCCGAATACCACGATATGGTATGGGAGACGCCGTATAACGAATGGCTCCGGAAATTTTGACCATTTGGTATTCTTTAACCTGTACCGAGATCGCACAGAACACGGGCATCTAGCATTTTGCCTCTACCCAAATGCGACCGCCGCGGCCGGGATCGAACCCGCGACCTTCGGGTCAGCAGCCGAGCACCTTAACCGCTACACCACCGCGGCGTACGCAAGGAAAGTGGGGAAACCGAAGACAGAACACCCCTGGAAGACGCTCAAGTACCATCCACTCGTCCACATGGTCCGCAACGTGGACCACGGGGATTACGCAAAAACCGGCGTCAATGCTTCCTACAATAAATCTGCTGAGAGAACCAGGCCTCTCATCATTACCGGTGTTTTGAACATTGATTTATCAAGACTCAAAAATGCTTGGTCCTTATATTGCGTGAAAGACGGATTGGATGTGGAGAGGGCATCAAAAGACCTCGCTGCCACGTCCACGACAGGAGGCAATATAGATAATTTCATCGTAAGAGGCATCCAGGATTTCCACCAGCTGTACTATACCTCGCACTTAAGTACACTTAGAGCCCTCGTAACCGCGATCACGAACGGATCCGAATAACAAGTCCGCCCCAGCTGCTGGTGCTCATTGATCACGGTGTTCATGACCTTGTTCGAGAACTTTCAAGAACCCCTTCTACACATACACACGGGTTCGTGAAACGTGCATGCGTTCTCCGTCATAACGGACAAGTATAAGCATTAAAACTGTAACTGTGACTGTAACGTGCGCCTACGCCTGCCATTCGGCTGTGTATATATCTAAGGAAACTTTTGCTGAATGAAGCTTAGTTGCGACTTACGCCTGTCCTGTGCGTGTGTGTTCCTTCTTTGTCCTGTTCGGATTCGCGCTATCCAGTATTGATGAATATAAGCACTACATATCAGTTTACCGCGTCTGGTGTTGGTAACACCCATGTGTCTGTTGCCATCGCTACCCAACTGTAAACAACTCGTTATATAATAGATATGCGACTCTTTATCATATGAGTGTGCGTATAACACTTCCATGTTTCTCTAGCGTCGTTCCGTAACGTTTCGCTCAATGTGAAAAATTACGCCACAGTCACCATCCCGCGCATGCTTCGCATAACATCGATTTCCACGGCACGTGGGATCTGCTAAATTTTTTTTCCTGTTTCCTTTTTTCTTTCTTTTTTTTTTTGGCACAGTGCACTGTGGCAGGCCAGACAGTACTTGGCCAGGCTTAACTTTTCGCCTCTGTCTGGTAAAATGAAGGGATGGAAGGAAAAAGAAAAATTTTTTTTTTATTCATTTAATCCATCGCTCAAAAAGCTGGCTTCGTATGGGCAAGTCAGCAGTTTCCTGAGTTTGCTGCTAGAAAATTGCGCATATTGTTGATTATGTCACCGTCATTTGTCCTGCTCTCTGATATGCATACCGAAAAATTTGGCGCGTTTCAAATTGATGCCTCTCGTTTCATTCTCTCTTTTTTTTCCCCTTGCGCAAATAAAATGCGGAATGGTTTGCCGGACGCACTTGTAGATAGTGATGGATGTGCCGATAATAAAGATGCGCTACATATATATATATATATATATATATTTATAACAGTGTATAACAAATTTTGGTACGAATATCGCCTTGTTAATACAGAAAATTCATTGTTCCTAGTATTTCGTTGTTGTTTGCCAATAGTGTAAGTGAACCCGTATGTTACTTGGAATGTTATTGTGTGCCCGTTATGAATGAATACAATGTACAATATGCCCTCTGTAATGACTCCATGACTGGGGTCGACAGTATTGAAAATAATTAAATAAATAAATAAATAAATAAATGACAAGGAATTTAATTACCTTTGGCAATCTTGATTATGCGTAATTTTGAAAATGCTGCCTTGACGCATCTGTGTTTTGCACATGCAACGGTTTTTTTTACTTGGTACACAAATATATGTTTCACAATTCTTCAATAAAACATCAGTTAGAGTCCTTACCGTGTTGTTCGTTTTCTTCCTTTTGTCTGTGCCTAGTGTTTTGCTGTAAAGAAGTTCAAGTTAAAAAGATATCGGAGCAGGTTTAGGCTTAAAGTGCATGCTTTGGCGAATGGTAAGACATAATTAAAAGCAAAACAGACTTACAACAAGGTTCATTTCTCCCAACTGCGCAATATATGCCTGCGCAGTAAGCAACAAAAAACAGGAACGAAAAAATGATAACACAGAGCAAAGGTAAAAGTGATGCGTCAACCTCACGATTACGCGTACGAACGTGCTAAAGAAAAGCAATTTCTTTCTCCGATAAAGCTATCGAAGGCCTGCTGACGCACATGCTGCCAGGCCTAGGCACTTCTGAAGCGTGGTAGATGTCGCGTATCAGCTGTTCCAGATAATAAAGTTTCCTACAATATTTCATAGACGGAACTCCTGCACTGCGATCGTTCAGCCACGGTGCGTACTATTATGGACACTGTCGAATTCCGCCATGTTGTCAAATTTCGTAATTACGGCATTTTAAGCCAATCATAGGGGTCGTAGAAGCCCTCAGGGTGAATCGTATACTTGACCAGTGGCGGAACTCGAACCACATGGCGGAATTTGACAATGTCCAGAATAGGGGGCCGTTAGTGATGGGAGCACAAGGATTTGCCTAGCCTTTCTATTTGTGGCTTCGAACGCGTTTGAAGCTTTGTTTATTGTTGTGTTTTGGCTTTTGTTGCGGATAAAGAATTGGCTCATTGTGAACCTCGTGAGCGGATTTTAATGTATCGATCCAAAAGGGTCAAGGTGGTGAAGTGGGGACTGCTGAGCTTCTGCTGACTCTCTGTCTTTCTAGTCCTTCTCTTGTCCATCCGAGTTATTGCATCCTACGCCGGACAAATTGGCGCACTTGTTCTGAGATAGCAGAAAATGAAGAAGAGGGGGAAGAGAGCGCGTGCCGGCTGAGGTATTGCGCTCATAAATGACCATAGTGTTCTAAAGGACCAAAGAGAGTTTCACCTCGCGAAGAAATTTGATGTCGTTTTTACTCAGTGGTCGGGTTTCTCGATTCCTTTGGCGCATAGCCGACCGAGCTTTTTGGTTCGCCGGACAAAGAACGACTTGCTAAACATCTTTGCTTTAAAGAAGATGGCTTTCGCCTTTGAGTTGTCTTAGGCGAATGCACAAGGGACCCTGTTATTTTTTCTTAATTGTTCGTGGCTCAGTCATGCGCCTAAAATTTTGGAATATCCGGTTCTTAGGTTTCCTACGATCAATTTGTTTTGTGCAATCAGAGTAAAATACATTTCTCGAGAAAGCATGGTTGCACTTCCCGAGATACTCGAGAATAACAGGATTGTGAGACTGGAAAAGCGGGAAATATAAAACGAAACGGCAGAAGAATTTGATCATGACACGTGCTATGGTAAAGGAAATAAAATGATCAAAGAAATGAAAAGGCGCTGCTAAAGAGATCAATATTCGTATGAAATGGAATGACGTACGATTGAAGCATCAGTATTTCAACGTACACTGACGAGCAATTACTGTAAGATAGTTAGACGTAGAAACTTGAAAATACTGTAGAGCAGCGAATGTCTCTTATATATGATTAAAAATATATAGATAACAATTTTGCGACGTAAAGACACTATGAAATCATGAATGCTGCGCAGACGGAAAGTGCATATTGTCGGAATAAAAAAATATAGGGCCTCAGAAAACTGAATTCTCAGAAGCATTAATTGTAAAAAAAGGTCTACGACGCCTGATTGAAAATTATTTGCGTCAAATTGATGAACAAATATATAATCGAGCCGTATATTAGATAAACGATTTCATAAAGGATCGCGAGGAAAGCGGTGTTTCATTATTAGTGACATCAAATACTCAGAATTCAGACCGGACAGGCAAATAACAAATATAGCAGTATTTGAGGAAGTTACACGGCAAAAACCATGAAAACATGCTATCATAGATAGAAATAAATAACTTTTAAATTGTTCGAGTGAATTAAAAAACTAAAACAAGAAAGTGACAACCTGCTCGACCGTTATCACACAATAATCAGAGATGCTGCGGCTAGCTAGATGAAAATTTAGCTGTTCTAGAGAAAGAAGTTCCACTATGTAAGATCATTATTTTTCAAATACCACGGCTGTGTGATTATATATGGATTCCCAATTGACGCTGCCTATATAGTCTGGCACTCGTGTAGGGAAGAAACGGTTAGGGCTTCGTAAGTACGTTATCGAATAATATTCACTGACGTGTGCGAACTGAAATGCTGTCAGCTTCAGGCGCGAACGAATCATCATTGTCTTAAAAGACAGGGGTGGGAGTATTATGTCCCGTGTCAGTGAGGTGGCTTGGTCGTGATTTTAATTGCATGCTTGAATGATTTAGCACGTGTTCCTTGGAAGAGCATATGCGGTAACATTCCAAGTGTACATACATAGGCCTAATTATTTGTAACGAGAACAACACACAAAGTTATGGGGCGTGTCGCTGACCGTATAGTTGGTGTGAGAAACATCACATTGGCATGTGTGTGTTGTGTGTTTGCATGCGCGCGTGTGTGCGTTTTAGAGCGTGAGTACGTCTGTTTGTGCCTTTGTCATGTATGTTTGTTTTTGTGCACATAATAATTCCTGGGGTGTTACGTGCCAAAACAACGATATGATTATGAGGTGTGCCGCAATGGAGCCCTACATTAATTTCGACCAGCGGAGGTTAATTAACACTCACCTAAATCTAAGTAAACAGGTCTTTTTTTTTTCATTTTTGTATTTAGCGCGTCAAGATAAATGCGGCCTTCGTAGCCAGGAATCGAATCCGCGTCCTTCAGCTTAGCAGCTCAACACCTTCTTTGCTTGTGGAGCTATATACTTGCAGATCTTGTCGCTTCTTTCATGGGTCCTTTGTTATTCGGGTGAACTTGCCCACTTGTTGTCTTGGTATTCAAGTCTTATTGTCACATGAATAGCATCGCTATACTGGCGAAACTACAGATTTTATTGCTGATGCGTTGCAGAGCTGAACGCAGAATTGGTATACCTAAACTTTCCCTTTTGTTTCAAAATTCTAAGACTTAGCGAGAACAAGTAATTATTATAAACAGGAATATGCCTTCCCTTTTTTCGGGATACATTTTGAATTTTCATTTTAGGTTCGGCAAATCTCAACAAATTAAGTCCACTAGACTTCGAGCAAAAAGGATTTCGCCAGTCTTCTTTGTTTATAGACAGGAACTTCGGGTAGATTCCTTAAAAAATATTTCAAAAGGTACCGATAAAATTGGTGGTGGAAATTTAATGCAGAAAACCGTAAACTCCCCCAAGCAACAAGTGACCTAATAAGAAAATGATTGCATGCAGGCGCTCAGGCGTTCAGGTGGACCTCAGATAACTCATGATGGTCAGAAAAAATTCTGAGCCCTATGCTGTAGGGTTGTTGTTAATAAGCCGATGTCTTGTTATGTTGTGACAGTAAACACTTTTATCAATGCTCACCTAGTTACTCGAACTTAATCGTGTCCGCGCATTAGAAAAGACGCAGAGATGCCTTGGCGCGAATCCAGATGGTTGAAAATGCAGTTCGCGTTTGTAGGAGACCAACTGTGCATTTTTAAAAGCGAAGCTGTGCTTAGTCGAAGTTTTCATGTCCAGGGTATTTGTAGCTGTGACCACGTGTCCTGGCAGTGTGGCGAGAGTGAGGCTCGGTAGGAAAGGGAGGGCTGCGAGTGCTGCGAGAGGTGAGGGCGAGGGCGTGCTGCAAGAGGCGAGGTCGAGGGTGGAAGATATCGAGAGTTGAACCTTCGAGAAACGCGCCAAGACGGGATGACGGTGAAGCGCAGTGGAGGGTAAAATAGCGTGTCAGCGGCAGTGTTCAGTTGTTAGTGCTTTCGATATGGCGAACATTTCTCATTCTCCCGTTGAAGAAGCCGCCCGACGTGAGCATCAGCGAGAGCTGACACGAGAAGGGGCATGCGCAAGAGAGCCCGAAGATGAGCGCCAACGAAAGGAAGACTTGAAACATAGAAGTACGATATAGCCTGATATAGCCTGATATGTCCCGATATGCCCTTCAGGCATCAGCGAAGCTGATGCCTGAAGGGCATCACCTTCGCTGTTTCGATAGTGTTCCCGAAGTGGAGCTGGCTGGATTTTTTGTTTCACTGTCGAACAAGTGGCCTTAGAGTGATGTTGCCACCTTGAACGGCGGCAACTGGTCTTAAAGGTATGCAAAGCGAAGCCCCGACGAGCGTGATACGCCTTCAACCGTCAGGATTTCCAGCGTGTCTACAAATGAGTATGGTACAAACTGAGTGACCGACGTCACTGCCATTTGCTCAGTTTTTCGCGAAAATGAAAGAATTGAACGTGATTAAAAAGAATATATATAGAACTCAAATATTTCTCACGTAATCGCGATTCTGCGTTGACTTCCTTGTACGCAGTGGCAACGTACGCGTCGAATGTCGTACATCTGCAAAGTCCTGCGATAACCTGCACCTGTGTGTTTCATTTACTTGTTCGCTTATGTGTCTGAACTCGACAATGCAAACGTAATAATGCCATCGTGGGTTTCACGTGTAAATGCTACGATATGATTATGAGGCGCGTCGTAGCGGAGGGCTCCGGAAATGTCTACCACCTGGGATTCTTCAATGTGCATCTAAATGTAAATACACAGGCCTCAAGTGTTTCGCCTCCACAGAAATGCAACAGCCATGACCGGGAACGAACCTGCGACGTTCCAGTCTTAATGCGAAGACCCGAAGGCTGCTTCTTGCAGGCTTTCCAGACACGACTTCAGCTCTGTCGTTTTCAATTTTGTTTCCTTCGTTTTCTACTACAGTTCCTTATCCCTATCGTTTTATGCTTTACATTGTATTATTGTTTGCCTAAATATGTGAACCACCTATGCTTTCGTTTTCAGTTTGTATCGTGAATATTTTTGCTGCTTGCTTCCCTGTTAAGTAGTATTGGTGTTTTTTTTTTAAATTATAATAAGGTCTCTCTACAGTGTTTACACTGCGGGAACTTTTCTGTGCCAAAATATGTATACTTTGTAATTGTTCTCAGTAATGAATAAACTTCAAACTTCAAAGAGACGCAGAGAGAGAGAGAGGCAAATGAGAGACAGGCAGGCAGGGAAGGGATTTATGACGTACACGACAGGCGTGTCATGTTGTCTATGTCACTACCTGTCATACATGTTCGTCAGTCATGTGATCCTATGCCAGCTTTGGTATATACCAGGTTAAGTAAATGACCACAAGATTACCAAACGTAGGTGTCTACATATACAGACAGTTATGGTCGATCTATGTAGGCACCTAGATGTCACTTGCAGAAAGCAATGCTTCTATATGCTGAAAACATAATACGATAGAGGTTGTATGCCCCGAAAGAGACCTGTCACCAGTTCTACACAACAAGGGCCAAAGCGGGTGTTCTGAGAATTGTGGTAGCGTTTGTTTTCTCTTTGGTTGCATCTGGCACACTATTCTCACTTGTATTTCGCGTCCCATAGGCCATTCATGATTGTTCTTTTCGTTTTGCCTCGTCGAGGCAAATGAGCACGTTGTATTTGGCGTCCAAATGGCTGATACGCACGTGAAGCATTCACGACTTCCTTTTTCCTGCCTCCTGCTTCGAACGAGTATAGTAGTTAAAATTAAACATGTGACTCAAGGATGCGTTTAGGCAGAGGTTGCGCCTGCGCCAACTGCGTCCCGAGAGAACGTGGTTGTCGCTTCCACTTAGGGGGGGCTTGACGGGATAGAATGAGAGAGAGAAAGAAAAAGTGAAAACGAGTATTTCCTCGTCAAGGCCATGAGGGACGTGACTCGGCGATCGCCGCTTATATTACCGCGGATTAGAGAAAATATTTGCGTCTTCTTGTCTTCGATCGGAGTGCTGCCCGTATTTGTGCAATGCGAGCGGACCGCCTGGTACGAAGCAAGTTTGATCGAGGGTACCGGTAGTCTATAGTCTCTAAATGACGTCGTCTCACATGGGCAGAATAAGACAGAGTGTTTGGTTTCGGCTGGAAAGGCCGCATTCTTTTGTGGGTGAAATGGTAAATACAAAGGCGAAGGGAAACAGCTGTATCTTTAGATGCAGATTACCCGTTGAAAGCGTCAATTTACCCGGCGTGTATACCACGGGTTAGCACAGGTGGTATATACCATACATGTCTCGTGACGTCGAGTTTTCAGCAACTTAAACCCCCAAATCTCATTTTTAAAACAATAATCTTTAGCAGCGTTACGTTGTCCTCAAGTTCTGTTTATTGTGTAATGACCAAACGAGGAGATGCTGGTAGTATTGTAGAGATTACGCGACAGAGAGACGCTGAATGCAAGGAGCCAGCACGCTGCGGTCTTAGAATATCGAATGCCGTTTTTAGCACAGACTTCCAATATCTGCATATACATTGATAGCCTTGATAGCACTCGCAGCCTAAATAAACTCGTATGTGTAAGCTCGCGGCTTCGCTTTTTCATCAAGACAAATAACAATAGCACCTTGTATAAAACAAGTGATATGACTGTTTCACTTAGGCAGTCAAACATGCGGGGAAAAGAAATGGGAAGTTTATCACGATCAAAAGTCTCTACTGTGCTGCTGCTTCTAGAGGGCATTGTGCACTGTATGAAGTACTGGTCCTTGTTATGTAAAACTCTTAAAAGCGCTCTTCAACGGGGTTCCCTGTTACGCAGCGATTACCTACGCAGCTGAAAGAAAGGCGACAGCGCCATTACCGGCTACTATCGCAGAATAAGAAATAAACAAACAAACAAACAAAGGAAGAAAAGAAAGAAAACGACCAGGTGGAAGCACCTGCTGCTGCCGCTCAAGAACCGGCTTGCACGTGAGCCTCTGCGGAGGCAAGCCGCGCTTATCAGTCGAAGCGGGTCAATTACACGACGCCGCAACTGTTCTTATCTCCATTCAACGAGAGCATCACCGATATCTCGCTGCAAAAGGGAAAGGCGAGCTAGTTGGTACTAATTCATAATGGTGTAATAGTAGCGGAAAAAAGACGAAGACAAGAAAGTGAACACCACAAGCGCTTGCTCATGCGAAGCGCAGTTCCCTGCGACGGAGATCTTGTTTAAACACCACGATTGCACGACACGAGAACTTGCTGAGGCTTTCCATATTAACACGAGGGCACCTATGTGCGTTAGTCATCCGTCTTTAACCATATCGGAGAGGGTAATGATACTACTCAAGGAAAGCGGGTAGCCTCTTGAGGGGAGGGGGGTTTAAGGAGTTGTGTTTTTGCTCTGGTTTTTGCCTTTTGCCTTGCCCACGATGTGCATGCGTGGGAATTAGTCGAGCGTCAAGATTAGATATATTTTCTGCTCAAGCAATAAAGCTTTCTGTTGTGAGCAAGCGCTTGTGCTGTTCATTTTCTTGTCTTCGTGTTTTTTTGGGCTAGTATTACGCCATTATGATATCTCGCTCCTTCGTCAACGCCACGCCTCGACCGAAAGAAAAAAAGTGCCATACGCACCGACAACACCCCGTAGAACAGGCGGCTTGCCCCTTTAGCGTTGCTCTTCAGTTGCGAGTTAGCCCATAGAATAGCTAGCCCCTTTGGCCTGAGTTTCGCGAGCGCGAATCCGTGTTTGTCCTGTGTATGTGTGTCACTCTGGTCTTCATCTCTGGAGCTGTGTTAATCTTTATCCCCAGTCGCCGTGTACGCAACAGAACGGAATAGCAGCACCGATGTCTGCGTTTTGCCCCAAGACGATGTAAGCGTCGCACGCAAGCCTGCGCTTCTTGCAGCGACGAGTCGAGTGGCGCTGGCGTGGTGTTTGTGGGTGCTCGTTTGTGTTGGTGCTGAGTGATGGTGGTAGCGGTGTTTGACAGTGGAGTGTTATTGGTGTAGTGTCGTGTACTGTATACAGTGTGCGGTGTGAGCATGACAACCCCAGCGGAGACGGAGGAGGATGCGATGAATGAAACCGCGGCTGCGTTGGTGAATCCGCCTACTGCTCGGGATTTACTCGGTCAGGATAATGAAAGAAGCGAAGAGGGAGCTCAGTGGGCAGCCATCGCGCCTAGGTGAGTGAGTGAGGGAGCAAGGAAGAGATGTATTAAGGGATGAAGGAAAGCGGAGTACACAGGCACGAATATACGTACCACCCCGGGCACCCCCTTCCCCCTTTTCAGTCCTCACCTGGTAGTTTGCTTAAGGGATTCGTCATGTTCCTCTATCATATTCCTTACATTATTACCTCGGTGTTCGCTTCCAGGGGTAAAAAAGAATGTGCCCCCGCTCTTCATTTCCCAGATTCTCTTCATAAGTTGACCAGAGGCAATGTTGGCTGACTTTTGTGCAGCAATGGGTTATAACACATAAGCTCTCGCCCATTCTCCATTGATGAGCCTCTATTCTTATGAGCTCACGCGGTCGAGTGGACTGCAATGTTCTTGTTTTCTTTCCCGTTTTCAAACCAGAAGCAAAACAGGCCAGCTCTCCTTATCATACGGAAACAATGTGCCCGACCTAACTTTGTCCAGTCTATTTTGTTTTCGCTTATTCGAGCACGTGGTGCACTGCCTGTTGACAGATTTTCCCCCAAAATGGGCTAGCACCCGTCTTCCACATTGAGCTTCACGAACGCGCTCTTTACATACAGGAAAAGAAACCCCGCAAACTGACTGTTTTTCTTGAACAATGAGTATAAAGTCTGAGATCGTGCTAGTACTAGTTCATACCTTAAATAATCACAAGTTGGGAGGCGGTTATCTCCAGGCTGCTGAACCTTCTCGTTGACGACTGCAGCTTAGCGTTGCTTGATGAATACATTGTGCGTCCCCGTTTGCGCCTGATACAGCGGAAGTAGCGATCACTGGTACATGCCAAAGGAACGCACGCCGGTGTTTAGAAAGTGAAGCCACCGGCTGTACGACCGCTTTTAATAGGATTACTTTCTAGAACCAGAGAAACCGCGGTTCGCTTTCATAATTATGTTGGTTTCATTTGTTCCTGTGTGACATAAAATAGTTGCGATTTCGGATAGTCGGAATAAATAGCTAATAATGTCGCTGAGCGCAAACGCAAGGCGAGGGACAAGATAATAAAGACGCAAGAGAACAAAGACCCAGAGCATTGTGTTTGCGCTCAGCACCAGTAAGAGCAGTGTGTGACACATAAACGGAAGACGGACAAGGAAACATTTCGAAATTGAATATAACACGCTCACTCGCATGAAATACATCCATTTTCGAGAGCACAACCTTTCACGTTCCTGCCTCCGAAATCACCGTATAACCTCCGGAATAACTTCCCAACGCCATTTTTGTCCCCAGCAGATTCATTCCATTTCACTTGCTTCTGTGGTTGTCTGTTATTCACTCTGTACAGCCACACAATGCTTATTCTCTTGAATAGCGGCCTCCATTGCCGACAGATCTTTCTCTTCTTCCTCGTACTCTCTGGAAGTGCTTCTTCGATTAGCTTTGCTCTGAGCGCAGGGAGCTGTTTCCTAGAGTACTTGGACAATAAGCGTATCGTGAAGCGGAAAAATTCATTTTTCTTACATATATATTTTATCCAGGGATCCCGCTGAAACACTCGGAAATAAACGAAGCCAACTCACGTACGACAGTTTCTTATTCGGGTCCGTGCCAACCTAACAGCAGCCGAAAAAAAGAAAAGAAAAAAAAAACGTCCACCCATTTCTTTTGCGCAATAGATCCAGGGAACATTATTCATGTTTAAAGAATGTGACCGGAATGAGGACTTACAATGCCTGTGCAATGGCATGTCTTAAAGAATACTATGCGGCTTTCAGAAACAATTACTATTCGAACAGTTTTGCATTTGTTTTCTGTTATGAAATGAATGAACCCTCCGTTGGTTCGATTCATTGCAGTGAATTTGTAGAGTTGTTGTTGAATTAGAAGTTGTGCTTGTGTGCCCCACATCATCCGCTTCCTTCTCATTTTTTTTTAATTTAAACATCTACGTAGGAGAGGTTAGCATCATCTGTGATGTCAGCTGCGGCCCCTGACACATTGGAAAGATAACAGAGCTTGCAACAGACAAATGAGCAAACAAGACACACATAGTACTCAGAATATCTGCATAGGTTTGAAGAAACAGTAAAAAACACAGCATAAAATAGAAGAATTTTAAACGAACAAATACTAAGTCCACGTGAAGTTCTAATCAGCTAGCTCATTGTCTGCGACAACACACAATGTTCCCTTCCTCTTTGCTTGCAAGAAAGTTAATAGCGTAGAGTGATTTCAGGGACGACTAATTGTGCCAAAACAACCAAGTAAGCCAGCCCAAAAGCCCCGAATATAACCTATCCTGCTGGTTAAAGTCTACAAACCTGCGCCTCCGCCTGCCATAGAAGACATCGAAAGAAGTAGTTCAGAATGCATTAGTAATTGTGGATCGGCATATTTGGTTAACGATCAATCTGATTCCTCCTGGTGGGTGATCTGGTGTAGCTTCTACGTAGATGCAAAACCACGATGCCGCATTCATTTGTGCGCCTCCCAGAATAATTAGTTGTTAGCGGGAACAAGTTCAGCTGGCATAGCTGGCATGCCTGCTTTCATCGTGTGCTTTCTTGTCGTCTTTTCATGAGCATCCAGAACCTCATCACAACGAGTTATTAGCGTTAATAAATGCAGTTCCAACAAAGGGGCTTCTTGAGACAGGACTCTTAAGCAAACTTCTGTCCGGCATAAACTCAGAACTATGGCGCCATTCGCCAAGTTTTGAACCTGTATTAACAGGGAAGCCGTTTAAGCTGTCGGTAACTTGTGCTCCGTAGTAAAAAACTATCATCATCATGAACCGTCACGCGCTCTCTTCGTCTTCTTTACAGTGAGGTAACTTGTGTTCCGTTGGGAAAAACTGCTCAGGTGAGTATGCGCTGCAGGAATCGCGCAAGCCCCACTACCGTGCACAGCAGGCGCAAGTGTCCAACGAAGACGGGAGAAAGATAGAGAGAGAAAGAAAAAGACTGAAAGAAAATAGAAATAGGGAGAGGGTAAGAAAGCGGTAGAAAGAATGAGGAAGAGGAAAATAGCGAGAAATGAAGGGAATAAAGACATAAAAAGATAGAGACAGAGAAAAATGTGCAATGTAAGAGAAGGAAACAGACATGAAAAAGAGATTAGGAAAAAAAAAAACAGAGAGCAAGTCGGAAAGAAAGAAATAAAGAGTAAGAAAGAAAGGGAGAGAGAAGAAAGAAAAAAAAGAGAAATAAATATAGAAAAAGCGAGAAAGAGATAGAAATAGAGAGAGAATGAAAGAAATAAATACAAAAACAGAGACAAGAAAGAGAGAGAAAGAAAGGAAGAGAAGAAAGAAAAAATAAAGGGAAGGAAGAAAGGCCACCCAGCTGCGCTATTCCTTCAGGCTTGGCGCCACTAGTGCGAACCTTCCATCATTTTTTTTTGTGTGCAGTGCGTTCTATACGTTGCTTGCTCTTAGCTTCGCAACACCAACTTATCGTTCAATTTAGTCCTTTCTACACATAGTGGAAAAAGAGAGAGAGAGAGAGATTGGTGGACAGAGGAGACAGCTTGATTGTCACATCCTCACCATCAAGCGTGTGGCAGACACCCGAACATCGATTATCTATTGGGCGCGAAATCGGGCTACAGGTGGCAGCACCGTCGCCGCGTTAAAGGGCCCCTCACCAGGTGACCTAGCGAATTTTAGTTAGACATTGCAAGTTGTTGCGAGCCCAATAAAGAGCATTATGCCACAAGAATTTTTTCTAATCGGTCCGTTAGAAGCTGAGAAAAACAATAATTTGTAGCGGCGCGAAAACCATAATGCGAGGAGGCGAGCTGCAAACCCTGGCCGCTCGCCCCGCGTAGCCTTCGCAAGCCAAATCCCTTCCCTGCCCTCTTCGCCACGCGAGCGAAAGGATCACATAACGCATACGCATGATCACGTCATGCGCACAAAATGTCACGAACGCATGACGCGCCCAAACCAGCCTGAGCCCCCGAGACGCGAGCGGTGTTGTGGCGGCGTTCTTTGCGCTTCATCTCTGCAAGTTATGCTGAATGCGCCCTCGCCGATCACTTGGCTTTCAACCTATTACTGAGCGCGAAAGCTGCAACATTTGTACGGACGCGAGACTAGCGGTGTGCCGCATGAACATCTAGTTAGACGCGGGAGGATAAATGAGCCTAATGGCCCCGCCACGGTGGTCTAGTGGTTATGGCACTCGACTGCTGACCCGAAGGTCGCGGGATCGAATCCCGGCCGTGGCGGCTGCATTTTCGATGGAGGCGAAAATGTTTGAGGCCCGTGTACTTAGATTTAGGTGCACGTTAAAGAACCCCAGGTGGTCGAAATTTCCGGAGCCCTCCACTGCGGCGTCTCTCATAATCTTATCGTGGTTTTGGGACGTTAAACCCCAGATATTATATTATTAGCCTAATGAGCGCTGGAACGCGGTAGAATATTAGTTTCGTTGTAAAGGGTGGCGTCTGCACGATGCGCAAAGCGCGAGAACACGAACGCGTGCGAAACGGAGGTAGATTAGTCTCGAATCTCGCTGCGATTCGCAGTAAAAACTAAAAAAGAAAACGCACACATTCCGTTTGTGTGTTTTATTATTGCTCTCAAGTTTTATTCATCCATTCAAGCAAAAATTACACAAACTACACATGTCGTGTCAAATAATTATCGCAGTGTCACGTGCTACTGTTGGCGACGTCAGAGCACAGTCGTCTACGTAGAGGAGCGACGTCACAGCACTACTACCTACGCAGGGCCATTCTCTCATGTACGTCATCCCCTCATTCTCTGGGCGCGCGGCCGCGAGAAGAAGGGCAGGCAGCGTTCAGCTTGAAATTTGACCCATTTACGCGGCGCGCAGCTTTGCAAATTTTGGCAGACGTAATCGTGAACGCCTAGTGCATGCATTGCGCTCGTCGGCTCAAAATTGTCAAACCTGGTGAGGGGCCCTTTAATGTCGATAGGCGGTCGGCGGCAGCATCCAGATGTACACAAAAGCGCTTCGTGTTGAACGGTTTGAGCCGACTGTCGGCGAGTAAAGCTCTTGGAGTGCAGCGTAGTGGTGAGATATCCGCCTTCAATTGGCACATTAATGCCCGAAGCCGTCCCAACCTTCCCACTACGTGTGGGAGAGGCGCAACCTGCCAATCAATGGGGTGCTGGCCTTTCGTAACAGTCGTGATTTGCACAGTGTTCGACGTTTTTTTCTTCTTATATTTGTGCTTGTTTATCTTGTGTTCTGCCTTTACTACAATATGAATTGTGTTGCGTGACTGAGCCAATTAAGTATTTACTTCTTGAACTAGCAGCTACAAAAAAAGTAGAACTTTGTGCCGTCTGCTTTCCTGTTTTCATGAATACGTCTGCCGCTCAAGAAGTGCGTGCTTCAGGTCTTTTATACCGCTAACCAACCTTTGCAGACCATAGTCCATCCATGCCTCGTGGTGTCACAAGGATTTCCAGATCGCAAAGACTTCACTAGAGAGTGTCGCTAAAATTCTGCATTCACACCTCGACATTTAGGACGGCGCCAAATGCACTATGTGGTGTGCTTCAACGACAAAATGGCAGCTACGTTGAAATGAATTTGGCGAATGGACGGTTCGATGATTACACCTAGGGCCATACCGACACGTGCATGCACTCACCAGTGGCGTAGCGAGGGGGTGGCACACCGGGCCTGTGCCAATTCTTTTTGCCATGATATACAGAGCAGAAAATGACACTCAACCACATCTCTCTGCCGGGCACCCACTTCAGATTAAGGAGGTGCCCCCCCCCCTCCGTAAAAATTTCTGCCTACGCCCCTGGCACTCACTTACTGAGTGCATACAAGCCTCGGAAGGCGAAATACTTGTGTATACCGTGTAGGCATACGCACAAGCATTTGATATTGTCCTAACATAACGGAATAAGCTGTCCTCTGAGGACGTGCATGACGTTCGCTCACGTGCGGACAGGGTGTGGCGAGCAGACGACGCAATGAGCCATCCACATTACGGCGTTTCGCCCGTTCGCCGCTAGGTGCTGACTCTGCTCGGTCTCGGGGCCAATAGGAGGTAAAGAAAACGACACATTTGCAGCACTTCACTCTAGCGTTTCTCTAACTGTTCTCAACACCATTTGGTTGGCGTTAACGACATTCTTACAAGTCCAATACTCAAAAATAAATAAAACTGTAACTGTGAGAGTTTGAGAGCCTTTCATGTGCTTCTTTTGTTGTCCTCCGAGGAACTAAACCCTCCGCAAGCGCCGTGTTGAAACACTATAAAAAATCTGGAATAATGCCTCATTATGACCTTGCACAAAGGC